>NW_022630999.1:5014222-5731463 GCF_010015895.1 Lontra canadensis | reverse complement strand
CAATTAAAGAAAGAAAGAAAGAAAGAAAGAAAGAAAGAAAGAAAGAAGAAAGAAAGAAAGAAAGAAAGAAAGAAAGAAAGAAAGAAAGAAAGAAAGAAAGAATAAAGAATAGTCTCCTCAAGGCAGGCATAGACATATCCTAGCAACCAAATCAGCCAATCCTCCCGTCCCACCCGGTCACAGATTCCACTGTCCGATAAGAGGACATCTTCAGCCTTGTTAGGCCACAGCCCAGTTGTGCGAGGACAATGGCACCTTTAAAATAGTTCTGGCAAATCTACCAAACTTGAATGCCAGGCAAACACCTGTGAAAACTTATTTCTGTTGTTCTTTGCCCGGTGTTCTTTAACTTTGTGGCCATAGACCCATTTGACAGACTGACTAGCTTGTGGACTACTGCTTGGAATGTTTTTAAATTCATTAAAACCATGATACCTCAAAGAAAAGCAATTATATTGGATTTCAGTTATCAAAAATAGTGTAATAAAAATCTGTGCTTCTTTTTTGAATCATTAAACAACAAGGCCTAAAAACCACTGTAGCTCAGAAGTGGTAAGTCTACATTTTACTTGGAGATTCTGCAATAGCTCTAATGCTATGTGAAAATTGACCAGATTGTCGATGAACCCCAAATCAGGTTAAAGGATGCTTAGTGATGCTGATATTTCATGGAATCAGATGATAATGGCTTAATGTATCCATCCCAAAGTAGACACATTCCTAATAGACCAGAAAGCCGAGTTCATAGACCTGGGCAAATGTTTTCCAGGCCAGGAATCAGAATAGCCAGAAATTTTGTTATAACTTAAATGATAGTATTAACATATGAAAAGAATCTAGCAACTGATGGTAGACAGCATCTTTAAGAAATAGAAAGGGAAGGGGATCTAGGGAAGGGGATCCAAAATCTTGATTTTAGGAACATTTAGCTGTAAAGGCACTTTTGACTATGGAACAGGTATACCTATCCTAACCTTCCACATCAGAGGCACCTAACGGGAGCCCTGGACTGACTGCTAAGGCTTTATTATTATTATTATTATTAAGATTTATTTACTTATTTTAGAGAGATGTGAGCGCATGGGGAGGGGCAGAGGGAGAGAGAGAGAAACTTTAGCAAATACCCCACTGAGCACAGAGCCCAACCTGGGGTTCGATCTCCTGAACCCAAGATCATGACCTGAGCCAAAACCAAGAGTCAGATGCTTAATGACTGCACCACCCGGGGCCCCCTGGCTGCTGAAACTTCTGTGGAGGGTCATCAAAGAGTCTCTGGTCCTCCTGAACACGTGTGTAAACTTCAGTGTAAGCAGAGAATCCATAATTTGCACCAGATTCCCCAAAGGGACCTCGAACACCAAAAGACAAGAAGCATTTTTCTAGACGATTTCTTTTCCTTCTATGACCCACCTGTTGGTCTCCATGGCAATAGTTTTATCTTAGTCATCTGCGTATATTTTCTCTTCCTCGCCCATTTCAATTTAAAACTTTCAAGAACTCTCCTGCCCCTTCTTTTACCTTTTTTCCTGGTGAAAAGCACTAAATGTCCTTCCACTGTGTGAGCACCATATTATAAATTACTCCCCTGGACCCACCACCCAGCAGATTTGAAGTCAGAACCTAAGGGGTTTGGAATCAACCCAGGAAATGTATGAAAAGGAAAAACAAACAAACAAACAAACAAACACCACCTTGACCTTCCCAGGTTTTCCTCCTTCCACCCTGAGCTTCATGCTTAGGGTCTCAAGAATCCGGGTGGAGAAAAAGCAAAGGGCACCACCACCTCGTTCTGAAGACAGAGCTCTCTGGATACACATAAAGACCTGTGAAGAAGCGCGTGTCACTAGAAGCAAACTCCAAAGGCTTAGATGTGGATCTGTCTCCAGGCACAAATTGTGAACCAGCCTCTATTGTCCTGGTGGCTCCAAGCAGGGAACGTGTCTATCTCCTTGTTGACACAGGGAGGTCTTAGAACAAAGAAAGTTGATGACAGAAACATATCCTTTTTCCCAGCACTTGAGTGTGTGTGATTTAACCTTTAACTCTTGGTTGTTGATGTAGGTGAGATGTCAAATATTTTCTACTGAGCTGTTTGGCAACTGTTTCAAGTGTTTTCATCACTCCTCCAGCAAGGTGAGGCTAGGCTCCGTTTAGCCAGCACTGTGAGGGTCGCCTCCCCCACCCTCTCTCCTCCCTGTCGCTTCCCCCCTCCACCCCCGACTGAAACCGGAAAACAGCGACAAAGAGCAGGGATCAGCCTGTAGTCACTGTAAATCTGCAATTACTTAAAGGGTTGCTTCCTGTTTTTTTGAAAGCATACTCTCCTAGCACGGAATAGAGACTGAGGTCTTGTGACCAACTGTGAACAAATGATTTAAATTGTGACACAAACAATAAGGAGTCCAGTATCAGATACTGTAATCCCGTTTTCGTCCCCTTGAATGCTGTAGACTCAGACAAAAAGCCTCTTACTTCCTCTAGATCAAATGTCGGCCATGAAAAAAACAATACAGCGCCTTCTGCCCACTTCAGACTTGGAGGGAACCCATTCCAACTTCTCCTGGAGCTGCACTCATCAGTCTACTCGTTCAGGACAAACATTTTAGATGGATGTATTTCTGTTTAATGTTTAAGCCAAAGGTACAAAGTTCTTTCTCGTTTCCCCTTTGTAAGACTGAGATCCTCCCACCCCAAAAAGGAAAAAGTATAAAAACTCTCAGTGGTGCAAGTTCACCAGACTTTTTTTTTACTTAGTTGTCCTTCTTATTGCCTTAGATAAAGACAACGCGGCTGAAAAATGCGGACTCTTCAGCTACCGGCAAAATCACAGCACATATGTAACACACACCTGGAGAAATCAGTTTGGGTGAGCCAGACGCCACCCATTCGCATTTTCATCTTTCTAGTCTGGAGCTTGCACAGATTTCTTGGAAAGGAAATCTCTGTCTCATTAAGGAGAATGGGTTATGCCAAGTGCACAAAAGTAACAGAGGAGGCGGCTGGGTGGGGGTAGGGCGGAGGAAGGTCACTGCATGACTCAGAGAAGCTTGGCTTCTATAATTAATATTTTTAAGCCATCTTACTTCATGTTTAAAATAGAATTATATGGTCAAAGTGAAAAAACTAACACATAGCTAATGCAGGGTTTCTAAATTATCCACATACACACAGATACTATACATGTATGTCAAAGCCATACACACATGCACATACATGCATATAACCACATGCAGCTAAAGTAGGATGTGTCTTTTACGTGTTTATTGGGTTCAGATTTTTAAATCAACCATGCCATGGAATACAAAATTACCTCAGCTGAACGGTCTACTGGTCAACTTGTTAAAAATCTTTCTACAAGAGTGTTTCAAGTAGCCATAGGCTCAATTCCTAATCTGCAGGTCATTTAAAGAAGTCATATCCATGACTGCACCTTGAGAGGAAGAGGTGCAAAATCAGACACTTTGGGAACCACAAAGCCTATCTCAGACACCATCTATGCCTCACTCAACCCACTGAGCAATTCAGAGACCCAAAAGCTTTAAAGAGTTCACATACGAGTCAGAAATGGCCTGAAGGATTGCCACCTAAAGATATCCTTTGACATCAAGTCTTTTCTCTTTAAAACAAAACAAAACAAAACAAAAACCTTAGGGAATTGATAAAGTATGGTGCACACTTGATAAACATCAGCTTCAAATTCATATTTAAGGCATATTAAATTTCTGAATCACCAGATAGAGACTATGAAAGCTGACAGGGTTCAATCTGACACAGCCACGACTCTTTGGGGAGTGAAGCTTCGTGGGGTACATATTTTAACAAAGGGCAGAGGTAAATAAAACTGTGTGCCATTCCAGAGCAACTTGTTTCCAGGACACAATTTAGTTAAAAGACAACATTACTTGACTGAACCGAACAGGTTTTTAAAGATAAAACTTCGTCAAATTATTTTTGACAGGCAAGCAAAGCCTGCAAGTGCTCAAACTGTGTTTTGTTTTTTTCAAAAGTATATCAGGCACCTGGGTGGCTCAGTCATTTAAGAGTCTATCTTTGGCTCAGGTCATGATCTCAGGGTCCTGGAATTGAACCCCAGGTCTGGCTCTCTGCTCAGCCAGGAGTCTCTTTCTCCCTCTCCCTCTGAGTGTGTGCGCTCTCTCTCTCTCTCTCTCTCTCTGTCTCAAATAAATAAATAAAATCTTCAAAAAAAATTTTTTTAAGTATTTCATTAAAGTTATGTGGCAAAATGTATTTGTGTGTGAAATTTATGAGCATCAGGGTCATAAAATGGCAACACCATACTTAAAAGGGAAAAAAGAAAAAAAAAAAAAGGGAACCATAATGGGAGCATAGGGAAATCACCTCGTGGGGAAGGCCACCATTATGAATTTGAGTGTCAAAGATGCAGCAAATGGGAAATGGTCTGTTTGTTCATAGAGAATTTAAATCTGCCTCATATCAAAGTGTTCCCTGTTGCGGACTTTTGCTAGACATGTGCCCTGACCCTTCCTCTACATTTCCACTCCTCCCCATTTGTTCCAGGGATCCTCCTCCCCTACCCTGTTTGTTTCTCTCACATGTCTTTTTTTTTGTTCTTGGTTCTCTTCTGGTCTCCACACTGTTGACAAAACCTAGAAAATTAACAATGCTGTTGTGTTGTTGAAATCATACGCCCACAAATCCAAATGCATACATACAGTGAACACACACATGCACAATTTGCTCACTATTGTAAGTCAAATACGTAAAGCATTCGGGGGCTGTTTATAATAGCATGCTTATCAGATGAGTAAGTGAATGATGACCTAGCACGTCCCTTGGTGCATTCAAAAATAAAGAACACACCAGACCCAATTCCTTAAGAGACATTTTAGGAAATAGGGGGAAAGTCTGAGGCTGGATTGCTCCCTTTCCCCGCCCTGTGTGGCCCTGCAGGGGTGCTCCTGTGCACTTTTCTTCAGACTCCTCGCCTTCCAGGTTTCCCCTTCCAGCCCGCCAGCCATCATTCGGTCGTTGGCACACTTCTTGCCATGTATTTTCACATTAATTTAAATTCTGTTGTACCATACCAACTTACATGCTCTCACTGTTACAAATTAGCTCACAATTCCTCGATCACGGAGGTACATGCTAAGGTTCATTTGGGGGATGAAATGTCCCCAAGACAAAGCATACGGTAGTTGCATTTGTGATGTAATCTGTCAATATATCAAGACAATTCTACTGAGTGAAGAATCAATTTACTCTAGCTGAGTGGAAGAATTCAACTGATTTTCTTGGCCTCCTGCCTCCAAAACAAGGAATTGACGGACTACCTTTTCCTTCCCTCCACCTCTGGCAATTCAATTCACCTTTTTCTTGGTTTCAAACCTAGGGTTTCTTTGGGTTCTCTTCCTCTAGGCTAGAATAAGGCATATGAAAAAGGGGAAAGACAGTCAAGAACATGCTGATTTTTCTTTTTAAGATTTTATTTATTTATTTATTTGACAGACAGAGATCACAGTAGGCAGAGAGGGAGAGAGAGAGAGGAAGGAAGCAGGCTCCCTGCTGAGCAGAGAGCTCGGTGTGGGGGCTTGATCCCAGGACCCTGGAATCATGACCTGAGCCAAAGGCAGAGGCTTTAACCCACTGAGCCACCCAGGCGCCCCGAACATGCTGATTTTTAAAGTTAACAAAAACAACCTTCATCTTTAAGTAAGAGGAAACAAGGGCCAAGCAACACGCACATGCGTGCACACAGGAATGCCATGTTAACTATAAAATTAGTTTTCATGTACTGAATTTGCTTTCATTTGATTTGCTTAAATGATAAAAACGCATGTAGGTTGCTATAAAATGACATTCTTGTTGGAGCAATTATAAATTGAAACATCGTTTTTGGAAAATAACTCCTGCACTGCAGGCAAATTTTAAACATAAGTTGGCAGTTTACTTGAAATTTTCAGGCGCTTGACCAGTAATTCTACTACTATAAATGTAGGCTATAAAGGAAAGTCTGAAATGAACACCAAGATTTATGTAGAAGGCTATTATTCTTTATATCAGTGTTATAAACAGCAGAAGACTTATGGTAACCTACATTCTGGTGATAGGGGTGTATTTAAAGTTATTTAAAGTATAGTCAATCTGTAGAATTTAATATTAGATAGGCATTGGAGATGAGATTTTCAAAGAGTACTATATGACATAAAAGTGTATGCAATATTCAAGAAGAAAATGCAGGATATTAAATTGTATCTATAGCAGTTCTCAATGTAAAAATATACGTAAATAGATAGATATGAATAAAACACAAATATAGACAGAAAGAAATTGGAATGAAATATACCAGAATAGTTGTTATATTTGGATAGTAGGATTATAAGTGACTTTGATATTTTTTTCTATTCTTCTGTGTTCTCCAGATTTTCATTATTCTTGTGTATTAAAACTTTTAAATCCAAGCAACATTTTGTCATCTGCCTCTGTAATCTTCATGAACTTTATTAAATGCTTTTAAGCAATGTGTCTAGCACTGCTGTTTTCTTCTAACATTCTTTTTTTTAAAAATTTATTAATTTTTAAAATTTTTTTAATAAACATATAATGTATTTTTATCCCCAGGGGCACAGGTCTGTGAATCGCCAGGTTTACACACTTCACAGCACTCACCATAGCACATACCCTCCCCAATGTCTATAACCCCACCGCCCTCTCCCCTCCCCCAACAACCTCCCCCCAACAACCCTCAGTTTGTTTTGTGAGGTTAAGAGTCTCTTACGGTTTGTCTCCCTCCCGATCCCATCTTCTTTCATTTATTCTTTTCTCTTTCTAACATTCTCACCTTGATTTTTTTTCCTTAGATACTGCTGCTGACTCAGTCCCCCCACTTCCCCTTTTGCCTGTAGAAACTCTGATAGGGGCCCTCCTCAGGCTTTAGACACCTGTGTATTAGCTCTCTGTAACCCTCATTTAGGTATCATAGTCGATCATCAGCACAACTTGGGTGGGAGGTCCTGAAAACAGAGCTAAGAAAGGGTTTCGGATAAATGTGATTTGAGGGAGAGCTCATTAGGATAAACCAGAAAGGATGCTGAGGAAGCGGGACAGTGAAGGGGAAAGAGCCAAGAAAGGTTGGGGACTCAGGTGAAGCATAGCCTTGACCAGTGCGCAGGAGACTGGGGCATAATCACACCGCAGAGGTGTCTCACCTTGCGGCTATGCTATGTGGTTGGGATTTTGTATCCCTAAACTTGGCAGTCATAGGCCACTTGGGAGGGTGGGGGGAATGGTGACGCTTTCACCTCCCCAGCAGGTGGCTCTCAACAACTAATGGCCATTCTCCATAAAAAGAACCCAGGACACTTGAGGGGAATGAACCAGCTGGCAAAGGAAATCTGGGTGGGGTACCGAAAGAATCTACTGCCTGTGGTGATTTTGGAAAAGAGGAGAAGTAAATGTTTGGAGACAGTTTTAAATGAATCTGGTACAATGAAAAGGACACACTTTTAAAGTGATGTTCCCATCCCAACTTGGAAGGATCCAGATGGAGGCATTATTGTAGTAGACCACGAGCAGATTGGATCATATGAAGGCATTTAAAAATCCCCTCAAAATTTTAATATAAGAGCCTTAAGAGATTCCTGCTTAAATGAGCCCCTCTATTACTCCAAGATCCTGAGAAAGTTTGAACAGCAGGTATGTTTAATTTCCTCTAACACTAATACTTTTTCCATACGACTGAGAGCCTTAAAAACAGGTGCTAGAGTTCCTTTAGAGATGGCTTAATTTTGGAATCGGATGAAAGGGCTCCTTGGTCCAGTGGTGCAAATTACTGAGACACTGGAATAAGAGGATCTATAAACTCTGCTATAAAAACCTCCAGCATTTCCAGCTTTGATGTCTTGGTGTTGCCAACAAATACGATATACTTTCCAAATGTTCTTCATTCACTCATGCTCTGTGAGCTGCGCTGGGGGGATCGCTGAGGTATCACCCTGTAGCAGAACAATTTCGGTCTTCTGAGGATGACCTCAGATCTTTTCAAGGCTAGGACTGCAGGTTCAAAATCTGTGGTCACCTGAATGAAGAAGTCAGTCAAATCTATTACCGGCTGTTAGATGGGTCCAAAAGCTCCTTCCTTTTCAACACCTTATAATTTTACTGTGTAGACCCCCCCCAAAAAAGAGCATGTTTTCCTCATGGATCAAACAAAAGAAGCCCCAAAGCAGATAGTGAAAATGTTGACAAGTATTTTAACACAGAAGGTACAGACTGGGAAAAAGAGATGGTTAGACATGCTAGAAAAGCATGAAAGGAGTGGAAAGGAAAAGAGACATTTGAAAACATCTTTCTCTTTACTAAGCAATTCGTCTCTCAACTTTTCTGTGGCTCCAGTGATAGTCTTCAGGAAACGTGGTGATGTCATTTCCTTTCAATAGGCCAGTTACATAAAGGTTGGGAAAGAGCCAAGTAAAACAGCCCTCAAACAGATGGCCATGTGTGTAAATGCCAGAAAGTGAGAACAGCCATTTGCAGGGCTTTTTTTTTTTTTTTTTACCCCACACATGGTATAATGTTTATTTTACAACCTCTCTTATAGACTTATGTGGCTCATTCTTGTCATTTTTCTAGGGGATATAATCCCAAAGGAAGGACTCATAAACTACAAAAGACAAATCATGAAATAGTGAAAAAAGTAAGGTAACAGTCAGAAGTGAGCATTGTACTGAGAGACTGTAAACCACCAAAGAGAGGCCCCTGTAATGCTATTTGGGGAGTGGGGGATGAAACATGCTAGGAAAACTATCTTTAACTGTCAGGAAATTTCAAGTGAGGGAGATACTACAGCGAGGCAACAAATTTGTCTTCAAGAAATTAGAAATGTTCAAGAAATTAGAAATGAAATGCCTGCGCGGTTGACAAAAAGCCACACTTTCTAGATTTGCATTTATCCCTTCAAAACAAACCTAAATGTAGCCGAAGAGTTCCTTCACAACGAGTGGTCTGCCTATCTCCCTGTTCCAAGTACATATTGATGCAATCAAGAGGAGTTTACACTTTTGTAACTGTGAAGAATTCCAGTTATGCATAATAAAACACAGCAAGGAGTTTGAGGTTTTTCAGCTCCGAAACCTAAATTCTGTTCTTGCTGTCTGCAATGACTGATAACAGCAATTTTCTGTCCTTGCTGCTAATGAAAATGAAACACGGGTATTCTTTTAAAACCTAGGACAGCACATGTTATGCAGGTTCAAAGGAAAGTTAAGTTCCTCCTTCATAATTTCTATCATTTAGCTTCCTTTGGTATTCTAATATTTCCATTAAATAAGGATATGTAAATTAAAAAAAATCTAACCCTCTTAAATCCAAGTGACATAGATATTGGGGAGGGGATAAGAGTAAGCTAATCATAGTCCTTCTTTTGATTGTTTTCTTCTTTGTTGAAATGTCCCTTTATTTCCATGGGAATTAAAGATTTGATTTCTCTTCCACCCATCTTATTTCCACAAGTATATAATTATGCATTCTAGTCTCTACTTGAGTAGATAGCCAAAAATGCCAGATTTATTTGTTCACAAATATTTATTAGACAGCAATTATAGGCCAGTGACTGAGCCTGAAAGGAGTAATGGATAAAGAGATACCAACTGAGATATCACTACTGAAACAGGCCAAAATATTTTCAGATTTTTTATTTAAATATTACTTTTTTAGTCTTTCAGAGCTTCTGCCTACTTTTGTGCCATTCCAACATTTGGATCCCAGGAAAATCTTTGGAACTCTGTTATTTCCTGTGAGTTCTATACCTCTTAGGTTGGGGAAGGACAGTTTTAGAGACCCTATTACCTTGAGGTAGGATTGTGTCCTCAAAAGGGTTTTCTGCTTATTTTGGATCCTGCTGCCTGAACTCCACCAAGCAGAGTAATAAGTTCCATATGTCCAATTTTTTTGAAGAACACATTTTCAAAGCAGCAAATGTTTTGACGGATTGGCTCTTGGAGAACCTGAATACTGTTATACACATCGTTTAGCATTTCACAAGACCCCTACTGTTAAATTCTGGGAACAGGGCCAGGGTAACCTACCTACTGGTGCTCTAAGTAACGTGAAAATATTGAGAATTCTTAGCCACCATGCTTCACTAAGACATATCTGGAATGTGAGGATTTCGTTACTGCCATGGAACTCTGTGTGTGCGTGTGTACGTATGTGTACATTACAAGTAAAAGAAAGGGACAAGCCCTTAGAGTCAAGAAATGAACAAAAAAACTTGAACTTTTAAATCTCTCATCTAAGGTAATCATTGAATTCTCAACTTAAATATATGAGAAACAATGGAAAGAAACAAAAAATACAATAGTAGGTACACAGTAGGTTCTATTTTTGTTTTCTCCAGGTAAAGAATTTCATAAAGCCTTCTTGCTTGCCTCATATTATCATCTCTGAGCATTCTGTATTACTCACATGCATAAGCATTCTTTGAATGTCTTCCAAGATTTGCTTAAATCTAAAGTTCTTGTGGGACATCTCTTCCTTCCCCCACCCCCACCCACACCCTGGGATTCTGAATCAGTAGATCTGGGGTTGGGCCCTGGAATTTCTATTTTTTAAGAATCACCTCAAGTCTTTCTCAGGACCCACTATGAAACCTCTCAGAAATTTTAGGAAACACTTCAAAGGCCAAAAATCAAGACTATACCTGTGTACACTCACCAGATCCACTATTCTTAATTATTTTTTTTCTTTTAATTTATAGGTTTCTGGATTACTGTCATGGAATCTATCTTTTTGTTAAAATCTTGTTTCTGCATTTGATCTTCCACATTGTTCCAATATCTGTCTTGTCTTAGCCCATGTGACAAAAATACCACAGATGGGAGACTTATAAACAATAGAAATTTATTTCTTACATTTCTGGAGGCTGGGAAGTCCAAGATCAAGACAGCAGCAGATTTGGTGTCGGGGCTGCTCTCTGTGGTACATGGCCAGTGCCTTGGACCTATAACATCAGTGACAAAAGGGACAAGGGAGATCTCCAGGATTTCTTTTACAAAGGCACTACTGGCCATTCATGAGGGCTCCGTCCTCATGACCTACTTGCCTCCCAAAGGCCCCATCTACTAATGCATCACATTGAGGGAATAGGCTTCAACATACGAATTTTGGAGGGACACATATTTCGTCCATACATGTCTCTTTGAGGAAAATATTATATACAGGTGATCAGAGAGCCCAAAGTGATAAATGAAATTTTTAATTATTATTTATGGTAAGAAATGATATACCATGATCACTGATCACATAGTTCCTTACAGAAATGGGGTTCATTAGGGAAAAGGGTGCAAAGAACTCAAAGATAAAATGTTGAGAACTGTTGTTCACCAAGAGTAATGCAGTCCAACAGATTCTGATCACATAAGGCAGTAGACGTGTTTTACTTGATTTATTAAATATGGACTGCACATGGAGGCCATATAGCAAGGAATGCAATCAGATGGCTACATTAAAGTCTCAGTTACACTCTTTAGAACATTGAGATCTTTAGCCTATTATCTTCTCTAACCTCTTAGAAGCCCCTTTTCCTCATCTGCTAAAAGGAAGATCACTTCATAGAGCTGATTTGAGATTTAGAGAGAAAATCTATATAGAGTCTGACATGTGGTAGGTGCCCAGAAATTTTTACCTTTATCATTAAGATTAATATCACTGTTATTAAAATATTGATTTATGACCTACTCTAGGTCAGGCATGTACAACATGGCCCAAGAGCCCTGTTTTGTGGGGAGCCTAGAGCAATGGGAGGAAAATAAACAAGTATTGAATATAAAAATAAGACAGAATTTCAGATAACACTAAATATTGGGAAATTTGAACCAAGCTGAGAAATTTTAATACAATCACTGTCATTGACTCTTTTTTCCCGCAAACACCTATTGAGCACCAACTATGAGTTATGTATTGCATGGAATAGAATTAAAATGTCACAAGGGCCTTAAGTCGCTATTCTTGCAATCTGTGAGATAAAACTTAGAAAAATAACCACAATACGGTACAAAATGTTTTAACAGGCATTACAGATGTACATAAAATGTACTTAGAAATTCAAAAGTCAAAGAGAGTTCTAACTGGTAGGATCAGGGAGGAATATCAGGGAGAAAATCATTATTTTGAAGTAGGCTCCTTGTGAGATTTCTAGAGAAGGAAACCACATATAAAAAGTGCTGGGCAGGCAGGGCACCTGGGTGGCTCAGTGGATTAAGCCTCTGCCTTTGGCTCAGGTCATGGTCTCAGGGTCCTGGAATCAAGCTCCACATCAGGCTCTCTGCTCAGCAGGAAGGCTGTCCCTCCTCTCTCTCTGACTGCCTCTCTGCCTACTTGTGATCTCTGTCAAGTAAATAAAAAAAATTTAAAAGAAAAAAAAAGTGCTGGGCAGGAAAGAACAGAGCATGCTGTTGGAAGAAAACATGTCTGATCTGGCTGGAGTGTATGAAAAGGAGTGATGAAGTTTTAAAGGAATTTCAAAGCTGATCACGTGACTTGGGATACAATTCTGTGAAGCACAGCAAGTCACTGGAGGTTTCTGAGCAAGGAACTGTCGTAGTCTGGCAAAACCACCTTCACCCAGCAGGAATATCTAGAAGGTTCTGGACGGGAGGCACGCTGGCTGTGCAGAACTTATCTGGGGGCATTAAAGTTCACCCAGGAGAATTCACAAAACCTGCACTGGAATCTCCTTCTCCTGTGCTTAGCCATTGGCCTCTCTCTTCCTCAGATACATTTACTTATGATTCCTTCATATCACTGTCTTTGAAGGAGTATTTTTGGTTTTTGCTTCTTTTTCACTGAAGAGTCTTCAAATGTTTCTTAGTTAAGAAGTCCACAGGAGGGTAGTTTGACCAGGATAGGCAGAAAGTAACTACTGTTCTCTACAAAAAGCAGTGATAACCCTCACTTATTAGAGACACAGCAGGTGCATACAGGGTGCTGGGTTTTCTGCACATAGCTCTTCAATTCTCAAACAGTCTCCTGAGAATGGTACTAGGATTTCCATTTGAAAGAAGGAGAAACTGTGGCTTAGCTAGGCTCATTCCACACATGATCTAAGGATATTGGGTTAATGTTGCTTTCCTCAGGAGGAACCCAGAATTTTCTCACTCTGGGAGAGTTTGTCACCTTGCTCTCTTCTTAATTCTAGCTTTCAGTCAGAGCACAATAATGATCAGTGTTCACTAAATCTGAGGGAACCCAGCCAGAGAACCCATGAGGGCATGACTAACGAGGAGGCAAGGAATGGCTGGCAGTCTAAGGACATGAGGTTCCAGGCGCCACTGGGTGGAAATGAGGCAGAAAAATTAGAATGGTGATGACATTGTTAATTATTAATATAAATAATTCCTTATCACTGTAGATGTTGTACAGACTCCAAGGAAATTGAATCTGAGGCCTTCTGAGGAAGTATTCTTACTTGATTAAAACTCATCAGACTAAATGGACAGAATTAAGGTAAAGTTGAATAGCCCCAGTAGATACAGATTATCATTGCACTTCTGTTGTCACGTGTTTCTGCCATCAAGAATGGCCACCACAGGGGGCGCCTGGGTGGCTCAGTGGGTTAAAGCCTCTGCCTTCAGCTCAGGTCATGATCCCAGTGGGATTGAGCCCTGCGTCAGGCTCTCTGCTCAGCAGGGAGCCTGCTTCCTCCTCTCTCTCTGCCTGCCTCTCTGACTACTTGTGATCTCTCTGTCTCTGTCAAATAAATAAATAAAATCTTAAAAAAAAAAAAAAAAAAAAGAATGACCACCACAGTGGGTCTAATACCCAGCAGGCTTTCCTCCTAACTGTGTCTAAAATTTAGGAAACATATTTCATCTTTCTGAATTGACTACAACCGTGGAGTGTCTGGTGAAACCAGATCAGGTTGAATAACGAAAGCGTGAAATTGTTTCCCATTTTTCACTGGAAAGATGAGAATATTTAATAGAAACCAGGCATAAACTGGGATCCTTGAACCCATTTTATCAAAATGTCCCCTTGGCCATAATTCTCATGGAAAAAAGTTGTGGATTGTTCCTCTTGGCAACTCTAAATATTCCTGTTTTATCCTGAAAAATAAAGGCAGGCTAACGTGCTACCCAGCCACAAAGCTCCAGAACCAGATGAGACTGTGTGGTAAAAGAGCTCAGTTTCCCTTTTCCTCCTGGCTGGACACTTTTTGAGGCGTCTTTTTCTCTCTGCAGTCTCTCTGCAAACTCATTGTAACCACTTGTGTCTGAAAATGGCACCATGTTTCTTAATGTCACAGTTTTTGGAGGACGACTAATTGCATAATATGGAGCAATAAACTCATGGTCATCATGGTTTTCCACTTCACCAAGCTGGAAGCTAAACGTCAGAGGAAAGGCTTCTGCAAGGTTTTACAGGGTGGGAAGGAAGTTTTGACTGTAGAGAAAATCAGACTAAAAATAATTCATTTGGTATCCATCCATCCATCTATTTCGCAAATAGTCATTATCTACATGGCACTCTGCTAGGTGTTATGGGGAAACATTTTGAAAAGTAATTATGTACAACTGCAAATTATACTTTGGTGACATATCCAAATGGAGGTGCACAATGCTTCTGGAGATAAACACAGAAATGATGTAAACCAGGAGAACATAACACCACACTGGGTTTAATTAAATGTGTGTTCATAAGATGAGGATGAGAGCCCCGAGAGCATTTGCTCTGGCATTCCATCAGGTTGCTGGGGCCATGTCATTTCTAAGTGTTGGATGTGGAATAAGCTGTCTATTTTACATCTAAGAGATTAGGTCTCAGAATTGTTTTTATATCTTTTATGCATGTAAAAAGTGATATGTTTATTATGTTATTATAGTATATGGTGTATATATTATATGAAATCACATTTAATTTGTATGCATATCTGTGTGATTGATAGGTAGAAAGAAAGAAAGAAAAGAAAAAGAGGAAGAGGAAAGGAAGGACGGGAAGAGAGTGTGAAAAGAAAAGCCCGGACCTTTCCAGGATCTTCCATTCCTCCTTCCTCAATAAAGTGGATGCAATTTTCCACAAATCAAAGTACAGAGGTCACATTCTATTTTTTCTTAAAAATCTAAATTCTGTGCTTCACTCACCAAGGTTGATGAGAAGTTTGGTATCCATTTTTCTTGGGGTCTGAAAGCTCATAGATGTCTACAGAAGAGATCTTTCCATCACAGTCTTTCTATGCCTTCTTCCACAACACTGGAGCTGGTTGGGCGTGGTCCTCTTTCACTGGTCTCACACCAGATCACTGGCTTTGGCTGCTTGACCAGGCCACACTTGAATGGTAGAGGCTGGAGCGAGGACCCACAGGAATCATGGGAACCCGAGCTCTTAACCCCAGCTTTTAAGTACCCACCACCATCTGAGAGTCCACTGCATTTGAGAAGAGGAGACTTGCAACCTTCTCTATCTCTGGTTCTCACCATCCAAACACTTTCTTGATGTAAGACCACTTCCCTTTAAGTTCTCAGGAATTCTGTCCATATTAGACAAGGCAGATTAAACACCTCTGCAGGTTAAAACTTGAAAAAAATAAAGAAAAATTAACATCTCTCCTGAGTTAAGAGAACTCCAAACTGAAGAATTCAAAGACTTATCTCTCCCCTTGAGAGGAAGATGGAAACATATGTCACTTTTTTCTGTATCACAGATAAAAATTATTCAGAATTATGGATATTATTGCTATCTACTTATCTACATCTGTATGTACATCTACATATCTATTATCTGTATCTCTTTACATAACAATCTAAATCTATGTCTCTACTATCTATATCCATATCACAGATTATTTCTTTTTTTAATTTAAATTAAAGTTAGTTAACATATAGTGCATTATTAGCTTCAGGGTAGAGTTTAGTGATTCATCATTTGCATATAACATCCAGTGCTCATTAAATCAGGTGCCCTCCTTAATGCTTATCAACCAGTTAGTTACCCCATGCCCCCACCTCCCCTCCAACAACCCTCAGTTTGTTCCCTGGAGTTAAAAGTCTTTTATGGTTTGCCTCTCTCTGTGTTTTTATCTTATTTTTCCTTAATGGATTCTTTGCCATATTGTGTTGTCAGCAAATCACCTTGATGTACTTATTATCTCTTATTAGCCACACCTCTCCCTTGGAAATAATTGCAAAATCAAAAGAAGTACAGGGCTGAAAAGTATCTGAGCTGCTTATTTGGTATCTCCCAAACTTTAAATATTCCAGCCCTACATTCACAGTTTTGTCACACTCACATGAAATGGTCTATTATTTTTTTGATATAGTTCTTGAAATCAGCTCATTTATTTCTTTAAAACATGTTTTTTAGGGGTGCCTGGGTGGCTTAGTCACTTAAGCATCTGCCTTCGGCCGAGGCAATGATCCTGGAGTCCTGTGTCAGGCTCTCTGCTCAGTGGAGAGCCTGCTTCTCCCTCTCCTTCTGCTGCTCCCCCTGCTTGTGCTTTCTCTCGAGCTCTCTCCCACTATCTGTCAAATAAATAAATAAATAAATAAAATCTTAAAACATGTTATTTTAAAAGTAAATCTTACTGCTTAAGTGGACAAAAACTTGCAAAAAATTTGCCTGAAAATAAATAAAATGAAACCAAAGTGTTGTTCAGTCCTAACTGCTATAATAGGAAAAGATTTTGACCTTGAGACTGCTCTTTGCCCCATTTTGTGTGTGTGTGTATGACCAAAAATAGAATTTAAAAGGAAATAAGTTTCTCATCACGTGATTTTTTTTTCCTTGTTTAATTCTGAGTTCTATATGTCACCTAAAAAAAATTGTGTATCATACTTTGGAAAACATTGATGGAATTCATTTTCTTCACTTTGCTCAAGAATTGAGCTCCAGAGAAAATGGGTTTATAACTTGCTCCTGAAAAAGTTGAGAATAGTCTTTGGGTTTCTTGACCTTGAGCTTGGTGCCTGTACCCACATCATCCATCTGTCCTGCCTGTAGGTTATTACAGAGCTGTTCATTTATCTGTGCCACTTTAACTGGATGGCAAGCTCACTTGCTTAAGGTCAGGAGCTCTGACAATGTTCTTTGTATACTCTCTTGCACACTGTGTCTTTCAGATTATAGACATTCGATTCAGAAATAAAGTTTGATTTGATGTGAAATGCCTGCGTTGTTACCATGAAATGTATGTTAGGAAATTGAAATTGCCCCTCTCTCATCTCCAGATTAGCATAAATGGCCATCTTTGCCAGGCATTGTGCAAAAGGCTTGGGTGACTGAGACACAGTCTCTGCCACCAGGAAATCCAGGTGGTGATGGGGAGGATGCGAGATGAGCAGGGGGAAGTCTTGGATAGATATAACTCTCCTAAAGGCAAGATATGCAATTAGAGTGCTAGTATGAAAAACTTAAGGAGCGCAGAGGAAAGAACCTTTATGAGAGTAAAAGCAGGCGAGGAATCAAAGTGGGAAGTGAAGGAAAATGGAAGAGGAAGAAGATGAAGAAGGAGAGAAAGAGGAAACCATATTGGTTCAGAAAGACTAGAACTCTTTGTGAAGCTGAGGGAGGACAAGCTCAGCTCAAATGAAAATGAGCACAATACCCAGGGCTACCTAGAACAAGGGAGTTCAATCAGAGTGACTTCTAAAATTGATGTCTAGCTTGTGGAGCTGGGTTGGCCACATTGACTCGTGGTCTCTGACTCCAGCCTACTTAACATGGCTGTGCTAAGATGATATTGGTGGCCTAATGATTTGCTGCAGGCAAATCTGTGTAGTACCAGATGGGGAGCTTATAGCCACGGGCCACCCAAGCCTGCAGGTAATGGAGCAAATATTGAGGAACAATCCAACCAGGCCGCCAAGGCAGGGCCAAGATGTACAGCCTGACCTAACAGAAAATTGCTTATATTCCATAGAGGAACTTTTCTCTTTTCCTTGTTTCTTAACTTGCCTAAAGGCCAATGTAGCTGCATGAATTCAGGCTTCCAAGAAAATTTGTCCCTTTGGTAATAACCATCTACAATTTCCCTTCCTTGCCATTTTACCATAAACAGGAGAAAGCTCGGGGCAGCTGTGTTGGCAGAATCTGTCACTACTGTGTTTTTATGGAAACCCAGCAGCTTCCCAACTCCTCTTTTTTTAGCAACACCCCCAAAGGTTCCCACCCTCACACCCCTGCCACCCATCCCCACCCCTGCTCCTTCTCTGGAGTCTTGTTATTTTTCTTGGAGATGTTCTTCTACACGTCAACCAAACATAGTAATTGGCCCTGATGTGCTAGAGCCTTATGGGGCCCCTGGAGAGGGTTCACAATTATGTCAGAGGAAGGAGATTATCCAAGTTCACTGCAAGAGAACTAATTAGCCTCTAATAACAAACCATCTCCAGAGAATGTGATGTTTAAACAAAAGTCACAGACCAAACCCCCTCTGCTGCTCATTTCACACCCAGATACAAGTCAAATTCTTTGTCTTCTCAATAATCCCATGAAAGGGGAATGGGGAAACTGATGCCCTTCACACTGGGAACTAGCTCTCATTTATCTATACTTCCCAAACGTAGCATAGTATTTAGTGCAAAGCTAATGCTCAAAGCAGAAGATCTGCCAAATGAATGACTGGTGAGATTTCAGGAATAATCCAATGAGTTAAATGTAAAGGTAAAGTAGATACATAGAAACCTGTTAACTTTCTGATAATTCAACCCATCGTTGAAGTCACATTACCTATAGATTTCCTATGGTTTAGGTACTCATGGTTCAGGTACCAATAGTCCACATGTGACTTCTTGGTAATATTCTTGGTGGTACTTTGTGAATTCTAAAGTACAGAAGTGTTGCTTTAACCTACATGATTTATTAGTTTAATTAATAATGCATATAGCCTGTAAGAAGCACAATTAATGCTTTGGTTGCCTATGATGCTTCCAAGATATCACCCTCACAGAGCTGTCCTGAGAAGGAGTGTATGAATAAGTAAGGAGCTGTTAAGAAATACAGGAAGGTAAAGAGCACTAGCTGTCTATAGCATGGGCCTCCAAACAAAGGAGAGGAAACAGGTCAAAGCACTGACTCGAAGTTCCCAGACACACTCGATGTTTTCCTGAGACAGCCTTGCTATCCAGGAGAGTTGAATCTGGTAGACAGATAATGCTGGAAGGATTCTAGGCTGCGTGTTCGTGAAGTCCAGTGACTAGCAATCAGTATTGTGATTCCAAGTGGTCTATCTGGTTAAAAGCTCAACTCCTGTCAGTAGCTGAGGATGCAGATAGAGAGTTGCAGGTATAAGAAAAATAGGTTGGAAAAATTAGGCAAGAATTCTATTAGAGGTTGAAATGGGCCTCTCCCTCAATCGTACACTGAAGTCCTAGCTCCAGAATCCGAGACTATGACCTTATTTGGAAATAGAGTCATTGCAGAATTAATTAGTTAAAATGAGAACACACTGAAGTAGGCTGGGCCCCTCATCCAATATGACTGATCTCCTTTTGAAAAGGGAAAATTTGGACACAGATGCACACACAGGCAAGGAGAAAGCTGTGTAAAGATAAAAGCAGAGATGGGGATAATATAACAGAATCCAAGAAATATCAAATAGAGCCAATAAACCACTAGAATCTAGGAAAAAGGCATGAAACAGATTTCTCCCTCTCGGCCCTCAGAAGGAACCAACGCTACCAACACACCTCGATCTCGGACTTCCAGCCTTGACAACTGTGAGGCAATAAATTTCTGTTGTTGAAGCCACTGGTTTTGTGGTACATTGTCAGGGCAGCCCTAGGGAACTAATACAAACCTCCCTCAAGTCAACTGGCAAAGCTCCAGGAAACTGGGGTAAAAATCGGGACACCAAGGCCAAAAGACAGTCATGGGGACTCAGCAGATGTGGCAGACGTAAGTGGGGGACAGCTGCAACTTGTCCAAGTTTTCTTAGTCCCCATCCCACAAATCGAAGACACTGGAAGCAGAGCAAGCCCGATCTCACACACTTCTCATTGGTGGACACAAACCTCCCATTGCACTGAATGCTCCAGCCAGACTAGTCCAAAGCCTGAGGGGGCTGAGAACACAGGCTGAAATCCCTTTGCACATAGGGAAAGGTAGCAGGCACATTTGGTATCTTACAGAGAAGGAGGACTCAGAGGTCATTGCCAGCCAACTCTGAGTTTGTCATTCTTCTCCTGATACCCTCCTGCAGCACTCCCCAAATTTTGTTTATGATACCTACCATCCCTTTGGTTCTTAAACAGATTGGGCTAGAGATTCAGATCCGAGTGTATCCGCCGGTAGCCTAGGTGCCCCAAAACATCACCCACAATACTTGTTTCTAATCCTTGAATTTCTTTTGGTTCTTCAGTGGAATTTGCTTTTGGGATTTAGATCTGTGTATACGCGCCATGAGCCTAGACTACCTAAATGTTCACTCTGTGTTCACCGTTACCCCCCTTGCTGTTTGGGCTCCTTCCCGGGCTCTGCCCTCCCGTCTCCATTTGGTGTGTCCTTCCCTTTGACTTCCTGCTGAGCCACACCCCCAGACACTATTTCTGCTAAGTCTGTCTGATGGGACAGGACACCTCCCAAACAGGCGGCCAGCAGACAGATTGGGAAATCACATGAGCCAAAACAGCTGCTATGGGATCGTTCGATAATCTAACACAGCACAAGGACAGAAAATTACTAGCTATCTGGAGAAGAAGCACAGCATTTTAGAGTAAGAAGGAATTCCAGAAATGTATCTAATACAACTCTTGTTATAGAGATAGGGAGACAGATTAGCCATTTCAGAACTGCAAAGCTGGCTATTTGAAGAGCCAGCCCATGGAGGCTGAGGGAAACAGGAAAAATGCCACCAAGCCTCAGGAAAGCTAAGATGGGCAGCTAAGCGGACCGTGCTGCTGCCGTAGATTGTGGCAGAGAGTAGAGTGATAGCAGAAAGAACTTTAAAAAAGGCAAGAGTCTTCTGATACTGGGTAGAGACCACATCAGAGAATTAATACACCGGTTGTTCTCAGACTTCGGTGTAGAAGGTACCGATAGCCAGTCCTAAAGGTTTAGGGTCTTTGGAGTAGTGACCAAGAGTCTGTGTTTTTCCCAACCCCCTCCTCCCCCATGATTCTGATGTAGACCAAAATGGAGACTGGCTACTGATGGGACTATCATACAGACTTGGATTATATCCCGGTCTTTCGTAGCCTGTATGTGAGCACATGTTTATGGGGGGCTCAGGATTTGGGGGGGAAAGGGATAGATGACTTTTCAAAGATGACCTTAAAATTTGTGAAAGTTAAAGGAAAGACACATTCAAGGGATCACTATTGTCATTTACAGTAACCACATTTAAGTGTTTGCTAAACCAAGAACACAAAGAATTGATATTAAATCCGAATTTGAAGAAGGGGTCTGGACTGCCCGTGACAGGGAGACAGGAAAGAAACGCATGAGTCATTTCCTTGCTCCAGTGTGTGGCGTGAAGGCAGCTCTGTAATTCGATGGGCTTCCTGTGACCCTAGATACCGACAGTGCCCAGCTTGTCAGCACCTGAGCCCTTTAAACAGCATTATCAGCAGAGCTTCCAAGCAGAAGAAAAAGGCAAATTGTCCAGGGCTGCCTACAACTGAAACCAGAGTTGCGCAGACCTAGGCCAAGAGCAAATCTGGCCAAGACTGACACATGCACACATGCACACTCACACACACACATACATGTGCACACACACACACACACAGAGGCATTTTTTTTAACCATCATAGTGCAGGAGTCACATGGTTAATACCTTTGCAAACAGCTAGCACTTAGTCATTTTCACAGCTGATGGATCATGTTTCCATTAGCCTTTTGGACTACATTTAAAAAAAAGAAAGAAAGAAAGAGCAACCACAGAGTCTACACCGAAATCATCAGGGACCTGGAATCATCCATGTTCCCCTTTTTTTCTTCTCTTGCCCTGTGCACAGAAATGCATATATTTTTGAAAACAAGGAAGAATTTGAGACCCTGTGAAAAGTTTATAAAGTATTCCTCTGAATCACCCACAAGTCATCCAAAAGGAGGCCTCTCCATCCCATTCCAGTAAATGTTATTCCAGTTCATGACTGTGCTTGCTGGCTGCTGAGAGGTCCCTGGGAACGACTTGGACCTGGCAAGACGGGCCCTCCGGGTAATGGCCTTCTCTGCCTGCTGGGAAGAATCATTTTTCAGTTCAAGAACAAATAGCATCTTCTGCATTTCTGTTGTTGGTTTTATTAACCAACTGTCTGCTGAAGACACTTCAACCCTAAATTCTGCTCCTTTGGATCTGTTTCTAAGTCTTAACAATCGGTAGTTTCACAGACTCATCCACAAGTGGACATTGAACACCTGCCTTGTACTCTACACTGCATAATTGTTACCTGGAAATAAGCCTTCTATAGGAAGTAGAAGATGATCGCATAGCCAAGAATTCTTGGTTCATGTGAGATTAGATATGTGATGAAGTGTCAAAATTAGGGAGACATTCAAGTTCCAAACAATTTTCTCTTTTTTATAGTGTATTGGAACAATAGAGGGATCACTCAGAATTACCTAAAGCAGGGTTGTTGAGTCCAGCTGTGAAACCAAGCTCTGGTTCACATGCTCGCTGTGGACTTCAGATGATCTGGATTCTGTGTAGGAGGACTAAACAATAGGCTTAATGAGAGTCTTTCTGTCCCCACTTTTTTAGCCCACAGTGGATGAATTAAATTTCGAATTTTAAATTTCATTTAAATCTGAAATTGCAGAGGTGCTATAAGTGCATTTGTTGCTTCCCAGTGTATATTCAGACCAATAGTTTTCTTATTTCCTATATTCTGGGTGACCTTGTGATAGCAGTAGTGTGGAGAGGACATTTCTAAGAAAAGAGGTTGCCACTAAGTACACTTGAGTGAGATGATCATTTTGATACGATGAAAATGTACTTATCTATTTATTTTTTAAAAACAAATTGCAAGTCTGGATTTATGCAGGTTAAATTTACACGGTGTATGTCTCTCTGTGACTTAGCTACTGTATATTTCTCTGTGTTATTTCAGGATCACTTAGAAGTAGAGAACAAGGTAGCATTGGATTTGCAAGAGATTTACTGGAGGAGGGACAAGAAAAGGCCAGGAGATCCTTAAGATGGAAATACAGGTCTTCCATTAGTGGGAGGAGAGATGGAGAGAAGGAGTATTGGGTTGAAATTTTGCAGATGGCAATAATGCATTTCTAAGAAAGATTTGGCCAGGTTGTTGGGAACTCAGTGTTGGTGGAAAGTCCTGGGTCTCACAACAATTGGCCTGCATGAGTTCTTCCCAACCCAACCCTCAATCATCAGCTAAGAGCAGCTCTTGAGCAACATGACTCAGCACAGACATTGATGGAGCCTGAAGCACAGGCCCTGAGGCCTCAGTCATTTATCCCTACAACAGCAGACATTAGCAACCCATTTCAATGCCCCCCACTCCTACCACCATAAGCGTCACCATAGCCAAAGTCGGAGGGATGCATTTGCTCATTCATGTATTGAACAAATCTTTATTAAACTTTCACTATGTGTCAGGCACCCTGCTCAGTGATATAGATTCTATAGGAAACAAGCAAGGTCTCTGGCGTCATAGAATATATTGTATAGAATATTAATTCCCTTGAAAATACAGCTTGAGAATTGAGGGTCTTCTAGGCTAAAGACCCATCACCCACTTCTTATGTTTACGAAAATGACAATTTTGGGATCTTCATTCATGGTATCTATTTTGGAGTTAAGTTTGTTGTCATTTACTTATTAGAATCTGCACAGAAATTCATCGCAACCGTATAAAATGATCCTGCCTGTGGTCTATTCCTATCTTCTTAACACATTGGGTTGGACAATTATGTAAGTCAGTATTTCTCAAGTGTTTCTGCCCGCACAACCATTCCAAACCCTGTGTCTTTGTGAGATTTTCCTCCAACAGTTGAATGTGACATCTAGAACAGAGGATAACAGAGACATGGAGAGAAGGAGGAATATAGCAGGGGTAAGATGAAACCATCCCAGTTCCCCCCACCTCTCCACCAAAACTCGTTTCCTGTTCCTACTTAGCTCATGCTTATTCCCATGTAGTACAAAGCCTGAAATTCCATCATTAAAAATCAATCCCTTTGAAAAAAAAAAAAAAAAACACAATCCTTTTGAGACAAGGATTAGCCTCTCCAGGCATTTTTTTTTTTCAAATTGTTAACTATTTTGAGAGAAATAATATACACATCACTGATACCTTTGGGTGAGTGAGGCTATCATCCCTCTTTTCCTGTTCATTGGATGAGGGGAATGAATGTCACGTTGGAATCATTGGATGCCTGGAAGTGAAAGGGATGAGACTGATAAACTATAAGTTCGTCTGTGGTCAAGACAGAGAAAGTGAAAAACACGAAGTTGCAACATCAGTAGTTAGATGGACAGTGATGGTAAGCTTGGTCTGCAAGAACCCAGGAGGAGGATTATTTCTGGACATATTTTGGCATTTTTTTTTTAATGTCGTCATTGCAAAGGCATGCAAAACAACACACATTTCAAACAGGACCTGATGATGTAGAACGGTGAAAAACTAGATTATAGCAACCTATCAGCTCGAAATACTAGGGCAGTTTCTGTTCATATTCACCTCCTTCAGAGTTGTCCTCAAGTAAAATTGTTTCATAGACGAAAATGGGTTTAGACGGCCCTTGTCTTGCTTTTGATACCCACCCATTCCTGTTTGTTCACCCAGCTGAAGATCCTACATCCTGAGCTCTACCCCGGTCTCCCTGACCACTATATATGCTCAGGATCATTTCCAGCTTCTTACATACTACTGCAACTATTAAAAATAATAATTATGATGATGATAATAATACACCACTATGCATCAAGTGCTTCATCTGTGCCAGATTTTACATGCATTATCACATTTAATACCCATAACCCCATCAGGTGCCTAGGTTCTGTTATTATCCCCGTTTCATAGATGAGTATGTTGAGGCTCAGGAAGGTTCAATAACTCACATAGAAGAACTGGGTTTTAAATGTAGACTTGTCTGGCAGTAAAGCCCATATGCTTACCTCAGACTTGATTAGTTTTGGCTGCCAGTTCAGGGTGGTGGGCACTGGGCCCATTCCCAAATCACTCCTAAGGAGTGGTTCCTCCTCACATACTACTCTGAACGCTCCGTGTGCTTCTTTGTGTTAATACATGTGTTTGTGCATAAGCTGAAGACGTAACTTACCCTTACTGGGCTGGGTCTGAGAAATCTTGACACACGACCCTTTCCATATCAGTTAACCCTGGGCCAGAATTGGGGATCTACCTGAGTTTTTTGTAAGAGCTCAGTATGGTGTCCCCACATGTTTTTGCACCTCCATCTTCAATAAGGTTTCTGAGTAAAAACTGAAAGTTATTCTCCTTTTTCTTTGGGAGACACTATCACAAATGGCAGACGATTTCTATCATGATCTCCTAGTATGATTTCTAAGCAGATGTGATGAGGCCACAGGAATGGCTTGGTATGTACTTTGAAATCTAAATCAAGCCACGTGATTGACTAAATAATAAGTAGCCACTATTTGTGGTACATTAATTCACTCAACACACATTTAAGGAATGTCTTCTCTGTGCCAGACACTGGGCTAAATTCTGGGACTACAGTGAGCAAGGGAAATGTATTTCCTGGTTTTACAGAACCTACAGTTTACAATCCTAATCCCCAATATGAATGAGTAACAACCATATTTTTTGAGTACTTATGGGCTCGATGCTTTACCTCAATGAATTCTAAGCTTTACTACAATTGTGTGAAGTAAGGAATAGACAATAGCTCCATTTTACAGCTAACTAAAGGAGGCTCAGGGAGGTTAAATCATCAGTTCAGTGACTTGTGGCTAGTAAGGACCAGGGCGGAAATCCAAACCAGCCGTGTTTGACTAGAAAGTCCGTTCTATTATGTTACTACGTATAAAATAAGGATGAAGGACCCTCCACTGTGGGTCTGGCCTTCATATTGTCTCTCTCTCTCACACACAGAGTATACTGCTCTTTGGGGGCCTCAAGAAACTCCTTTACCTCTTTGTTTCATCTATCTTAACATGAAATGAAATGATAACCACATTTTCACAAGAATGTTTAAAAGATGAAAAAGCTATTAAAATGCTATGAGAACCTTTATAAATACTAAATATCCGTATTAATTTCACAATGTGCTCCAATTTTATAGTTCTCCAAAATTCTCAGTTAAGAGGAGTAAGTCTTCCTCGTGTAAGCCAAGAGTGTGTGGAGAGAAGGCCCAGACAGCCCCCTCCCACTCAAGTGATGTTTTAAGCAAAAATTGGAGTTGTGTTTGGCTTCTCACAGGCAAACCTCAGCTCTCTGGGAAGCTGTGCCAATGAGTAGGAATCACTTTAAAATCAATTTGACTGAACTGGTGATAAAAATTAAAAAAGTTCTGCCTGTTTCAATAAAACATAGTCAAAAGAAAACACGGAAGTATATAGAAAACAATTAACACAGCATCTGGCATGTTGGTTTTGCTGACGAAATTAGGTATGTATATGGTTCCAGTGTTCCTGGCAGAACTCCAGTTTATGTTATAAAAATAACAGCTTTTACTTTTAATTAATGATAAGATTATTAATTAACTAGCAGAGTGACCAAACCAATCTGGAATATGATAATTTTGCTGAATTATAAATCAGAACTAGAAAGATATTGCTTTAAAGACCAAAAACTATCTATATGATCAGTTCTAAAGACGTGATTTAGAAACATCTGCCTCCCGTCACGCTCTCCCTCGGGGCCATGAACTATTCCAGTAAGGACTGACACGAGATTAGGGGCCACGAATTCTGGAATGTTAGAACCATAAAATCTTAAAGCATAGTGCCTACATTTAACCCCAGGGTCTCCTCTCTTCCCAGTTGATTCCATGGTGTCAAATGAAGGTCAGAGAAATTGTTACACTGGAATAATCAGCACCCCTGGAAGCCCTCTCAGCACCATTGAATCACCTTCCGCCAGCATCCAGATGAATTCCTTCAGGAAAACAGCAGCCGCAAATATCATTCTTTTCTCTTAGGATAATCATATTCAGAGACCATGCCACTAATATCTGGCTTCCTCAATATTTGAGAGCCAGGAAAATATCTTGTAGTGAGCTAAAGCTTCTAGTTATTAATTTGGAGTCCTAGTTGCTGAAGAGTTAAGATGGCAGTTCTCAAAGAGCGTTGCCCGGAATAGCAGCAACAACCCCTAAAAACCTGCTAGAAATGCAAATTCTCAGGCTCCCCTCCCCCTATCTCTCAGACTCACTGGATCAGCAGTTCTGTGGTTGGGCCCTGCAAACTGCTGGTTTTAACAGACCTTCCAGGCAGTTCTGATGCGAGCTAGAGTTTGAGAACTACTAAGTTAATGCAAGTCCCCATCATTTCTGATTTATTCTCAGCATGTAAAAACTTTTGAGGCTTAACTCACATGTCATGAAGTAGAAGATTCAGCCACTAACAGAGAAAGCTGGGTCTGATAGGAGATCGACTTCCTTGATGGAATCTCTGTATGAAGTTTCAAAATATGGAAAACTGAGCTCTGAAATGTTATGATGTTGGTATTGGCAAGTAGTACCGCTGAGTTGCAGAGAAATACAGGATCCTCCTGCTGTTTCCTTTTCGCTGAATTCCTTTCTAGCCTCTTGGAAAGGTTCCCTTGAGGCGTTTCTGAAAATATAAACCTCTCCATGTAAATGAGTTGTTTACCCTCCGATCATTTGTTAGAAAGCATTGCATTTTGCTGAATCAGTAGTAATTGCTTTTGACAAGCATACACATAAAACAGTAAGTGATACGGAAAACACTTGGTGCAAGTCTCAGAACTTAGAACACTGTAGATTCTTAATAATGGGTCATGCCATTTGGCACATCTTTTCATGTAATCTTACACAAAGTCAGGCCAATTAAAAGAATAATAAAAAGTGAGTACTGAAAGTGGAACAGAACTGAGATGCTATCCTGATAGAGAGAGGAAATACAAGGCCCATGAGAGACTTCAAGATGGGGGGCTTTTAACTATAAGAGGTTTAATCTCGTCTGTCTCAATACTGTTTAACTAGGAAGAAAGAAATCTATAGAAAGCAAAAATGATTTCAAGGAGTGGCCAATTTTTAAGGGCTCCAGGATTAGAAATTTAAAAGAAAAAAAAAAGTAACTTTTTTTTAAAGTAAACAAGGCTACTTTTGAAAAAAATGTGTTACATTCTGAACATAGTTGCATTTTTATCCTTCAGGTTTTTATCTAATTGACCACATTTTCTTTATTTTTTAATTATGAAAGTATTAAATGGCAGTAATTTTTTTTAAAGATTTTAAGGACATCTTAGAATAAGCAAAGAGTAGCTTCAAATATATGCCCCAAAATCAAACACTGAAAGGGCAAATATTCAAATTCCAGGTATTTTTATCTGATATTGAGCTTCTTCCAGATGGGCATTGATCTGGTCTGCACCAAGATAAGCTGAGCAGGTATTTCTTTAATAATATTTAGATATCTCTTGAGAAATAATGGACACAATAGCCTTGTTTTATGTTTAGTATAAAATAAGGCATTGTACCTATTGTCCCATATGATCGACTTTTTCCACTTATCTCTGTCTATTATGGGAACAACTTTGCTTATTAGTTTATACAGATTTACTTAACTCCTATGGAAATAGGAAAACAGCCATCCCATAAATGGTGGCTGTGCCATAATTTGTTGTAAGTCTCCTCTATTGATAGGCTTTGGATTGTTTCCTTTTGTTTGCTATTGTAAATGATCCTTTAGTAGCCAACCTAATGTTTAGGTACATTAATCTTTGTGTATTTTTGTGAGCATTTTAGAAGAGTGGGTCCATAGAGGTGGACTTTCTGAATAAAAAGGAAGGAACATTTACAGTGGCAGGCACTGTCAAAGGACTTCTTAAAAGACAGTAGAGAATGAGAGCTTCTATTTCCCCACACTGCCACCAAAGCTGAATTGTACCACTGCAAAAATACGTTTATTCTATTTAGAAAGGGGTGTTTTGCTTGAGATTCATTTCTTTGCCAGGGGATTTGAAAAATCATTCTGTAGTCTCTCTTATCACTTCCTTGATGGGGAAGCACATTAAGCATAAAAGGTTTTTATTTGGAGGAAGCCTCATTTATCTTTTTTCTTTTGTTGCTTATGTTTTTAGTATCATATCTAAGAAACCATTGCCTACTCCAAAGCCAGAAAAGATTTACTTCTATGTTTTCTCCCAAGAATCCTATAGCTTTAGCTCTTCCATTTAGGTCTTTGATTCATTTCGTAACTTTGTATATGGTGTGAAGTAGGAGTTCAGTTTTATTCTTATGCAAGTGGGTACCAATTGTCCCAACTCCATTTGTCAAAAGACTATTCTTTCCACCATTGAAGGAGAGGAAAAAGAAACTCTGTTTCTTTTCAAGATTTTAGTTATCCAGCTCCCTTGTGTTTCGATATGAATTCTTTGACCATTTTGTCAATTTCTGCAAAAGTCATCTAGGATTTTGATGGAGATTGCATTGTATACGTAAACTGATTTGGTGGGTGTATTACAATCTTAGTAATACTAGTCTTACTATTGTTCTCTGTTTCATGAACATGGGATGTCTTTCTATTTAGATTTTTTAAAATTATTATTTCAAAAAAGTTTTATAGGTTTTAGAGTGTAGGTTTTGCACTTGTTTTGTAAATTTATATCTAAGTACCCCTTTTAAAAATATTTTATTTATTTATTTATTAGGGGGAGAGAGAGAGAGAGAGAGAGAGAGAGAGAGAAAGAGAAAGCATGAGTGCAGGGAGGAGCAGAGGGAGAAGGAAAAGCAGACTCCCCATCCAGCAAGAAGCCCAACACAGGGCTAGGTCCCAGGACTCCAAGATCATGATTTGATCCCAAGGCAGATGCTTAACTAACTGAGCCACCCAGGCACCCCTACCTAAGTACTTTTAATGCTATTGTAAAGGAAATTTTTTTCTTGATATCGTTTTTGGATTGCTCATTGCAAGTATATAGAAGTATAATTTATTTTTATATACTATATATATATAATATATATATATTTATGTATGTTGTAAACTTGTTGGGTTTGATTATCAGTTCAAGAAATTTTTAATGGATTCCTTAGGATTTTCTAAATATAAGAAAAAGTCATCCACAGATCGTTTAGTTCTTCCTTTCCTATCAGAATGCCTTTTATTTCCATTTTCTTGCCTAACTGGCCTGGCCAGAAGCTCCAGAAGAATGGTAAATATATAATGTAAGAGCAGACTTCCTTGTTTTGCTCTTGATTTTCATAGAAAATACTCAGTCTTTCATCATGAAGAGCAGTGTTAGCCGTGGGTTTTTCATGGATGCCTTTTAACAGTCTAAAGAAGTCCCTTTCTGCTCTTTGTTTGCAGAGCACTTTTCTCATGAAAGAGAGTTAGATTTTGTCAAATTTTTCTTCTGCATCCATGGAGATAATCAGTTTGGTTTTATCCTTTATTCTGTTGATAGCTCAAGTGCCACAGACTCACTGTTCTTACTGAGATTTAGTAGATTTTCTTGAAAAAAAAAAAAAAAAGTCTTTCATTTGCTGCATGCCCTTAGGACAATTTCCAGAGATTTTAAATGATTTTTCTTTTATAATTTTTGCCCACTATGGGTGTTTTGCTGGGGACCAGGTCAACAGAGCTCCTTTCATTGCCATGTAGACATTTCTTTATTTACTGTTATTTTTTAATATTTCTTTGTCATTTCAATAGGATATAGGGTGAAGGGAAAGGTGAAATTCAGGTTTAATCTGCTATCTCCAGGGGCTGAGGTGAGAAGGAGGAAAGTATAATAGGTGAGCATTGCTCTGGAGCCATACTGAGTTCAAATCCCGGCTCCACTGAGCAAATTCCATTTTGTGCCTCTGTTTCTTTACCTATACAATGGGAACAATAATGGTCTTCACCTCGTTAGATGATTGTGAAGATTAATGCCTTAAAATATGCAAAGCAATAAGCACAGTATCTGACATATAGTAACCCATAAGCAACAATTATTATGATTCTTATTTTATTTATAATGTTTCTAATACCAGGTCAGATAGCCTCAAACAGTGAACCACAAGCATAACTGCATTATCAGACATTTGGTTATCCTTTTGAAAATGCAGAATCTTGATTGTTCCTACAACTATCCCCAAATCAGAATTATCAGGAAGGCTCTGGCAAAGGTCATAGGTGCCAGCCTAGATCAGTCTATAGAGAATCAGCAAGGAACCACATACCCAAAGTTTTGAAAAATGTACTTGTCCAATGATATATCAACCAACTTGGGTTTATACAAATGTATGGTTTTATTTATTCATTCATTCATTCATTTAATGTCCTTTCAGCAAACCTTTGCTTATGTTCATGACACTATACAAGGAATTTCAGGATGAGTTGGGTGTGGTGGTAATTCCCTCCAGAAACTCATATATATAGATTTGTATAGTTGGTATATTCATGAGTAATTGGAACAGAAGGCTATAAAAATGCCACATGAAATATCCATCAACCATGGCAGGGAAAGCTTCTTTGAAGAGAAGACTCCCAGGCTAACCTTTAAAAATGTCCCAGACATATAGTGAAGAAGGGAAGACGTCAGCCCTTCCTAGCCTAAAATTATAAATTCTTTCTCCCCACCAACTTCAGAGCCTTCTTCAGTTCTCACAGATCTATCTCACCATGCTAAAGGAAAAGGAGTAGAAAATGAGCCTCCATGACTTTGGGCCAGGTTGCCACCACATCAGAAGGTTGGCAGCCGTCGGGGGTGGGGGGTGGTCCATGGTGAGGCCCCATGACAAGGCCAGCAGACTTCCCTCTGGCTAATGGCCCAGGTTCATGTTCCGAATCCCACCACTCATCCTTTACCTGCTGAACAAGTGATTTGCATATCACCATAGCTCTTGTCACTGAACTTGATCCTAAATCTTCTGGTCTGGGCAGATATTTCGAGTAGAGGTTAATTTACGAGTGCATAGATGCATTCCAGTACTAAGATATGAACTAAAGCTGAACTGGGACCAAAGAATTAACTGCCCACCCAGAAAGCCATATAACCCATGCTCAAATTTAACAGGAGAAGAAAAATAAACCACTGCCATTTACTTTGAACAGGGCACTAAAAGGAATGTGGAAGACTGTTGAATCATCTGTTTGCTTCTCAGCTTGAAATGCATTTTTTTTTTTTTTTTTTTTTTTTTTTTTGGGTCAATCGTGTTCCTCTCAATCTCCCTCCTCTTTACTGAGGGAAGGAGATGGAATGAATGCCCAGAGCGGCCATAGCTGTTTTAGACTGGGAGTGGGTTGGAACATGGCTTCTCCCCCATGACCAGGCAGATAACCTGTTGGGTTATGGCTGCATGCCACGCATAGATTATCCAAATGGCCTGCGGCTCAGCCAGCAACCACACAGGGGGGCGATGGAACCACCCCCAGAAGAGCTCCCTGTACCCTCTTGAGAGGAACATTGCTCCACCCACTCTCCCTGGCCAGCGTCTGTGTATCAGGCATTGGGGCAAAAATGTGGCCAAAAGCAGTGTCTTCTTTGAGAACAAGCGTTTATCCTCTTGGGTGAACATCCACTTAAAACTCCACCCCGGTCCCTCAGACACCAGGGCACATGGCTGGTTCCAAATAAATCTGTATAAACTGCTCTGAAGGCAGAGGAGGCTAGGTGCCCTTTCTACCTCCTCCTAAATTCTAGACCTTAAAAGACACTGGTTGGCAACTGGGCAGTGGCTCTGTCTAGCCAAGGTTAAAATGAATTTCTGAGGTGCACATGCCAATAATTAATCTGAAAACCCCTTCCCTTCACTGTCCGTTCAATCAGGAGTGCTTTCTCTTGTTTCTTTAGCACATAGTCCTTGGTCTGCCCCTTCCCACCTTTATCCCCCCTTCCAGACAGACCTTGTGTTTATGGTCCTCTGATTTTGGCACCAAAAATAATGTTTTCATCCTGCCTTTATATGAAAATGTGATGCAGTGATTCCCCCCCCAGTTCTGTTCATCATGGGTATTTTGCATTAATTTCTATTTATTATTATTATTTTTTTAAGATTTATTTATTTATTTGAGAAAGAAAGTGTGAAGAGGCGATGGTGGGTAAGGAAAGGCAGAGGGAGAGGGAGAGAGAGAATCTCAAGTAGGCTCCCCACTGAGCACTGACCACCCCCCCTCACAGAGGGCTCAATCCCAGGACCCTGAGATCCTGACCTGAGCTTAATCACAAGTCAGACACCCAACTGACTGCACCACCCAGATGCCCCTAATTCTTATATTTTTAAATGTTTCATTCAAAAATCATCTCATTGACTGAGATTTTTTTGAACACACATAAATTTGCTCCTGAGGCAAATAGCTCTGTGGCCTTTCCCCAGTTTTAGCCCTGATGGGCACAATTACTTTCTTTTTTCCCACTTCAAAAATTTTTTATTAAGTTTTTCTTTTAACTCCAGTAAAGTTAACACACAATGTTGTATTTTTAAAGATTGGACTAATCACTGTCCTCCCTTGGTCAAGGCCCCAAGAATCAAAGCTCCTTGAAAGTATTAATGTATCACTGAAGACATAGGGTTCCAATAATAAACTCCTTTGTCCAAGAGTCAGTAGTACAGGAACCTAGAAAGAAAACAGCATACCCACCTCTTCCCCTATAGTTTGTTTCTATGCATTTCTTCTCAGAATATTCTAGAAAACATTTGAGTATTGCCTAAAGACATATTCTCTGTAACATTATTCCTTTGTTCTTGTATTGAGTTTTACTGTGAGGTGCTCCTATAATAAATATAAAATCCTAAAGTACAACGAAGAGAATGTCTTGCAGGACATATTATTATTTATTCTGAGATAATAGTCTCCTGCTGGCATGTGAACACTGATCCAGCAAATTGGAAACATTGTGGAAAATAAATGATAAAGCAAAGCTGACAAGTTTATTTTCAAAGCGGGAGACATGGATCCTATAATAACTTTCTGCTCTTGTGACTGTTTCTGTTATTCTATATGATTGATGTATGTTTAATGGTGTTTTAGCTGACATGTCCAGGAACTGTGGAAATGCAATTGCTTAGGTTAGTGTATGCTTCTTTCTTCTTAAGTGAAGCTTGCTTATCCACAAAGTCAAGATCTTGCTTTTAAACTTAAGGTACTCTTAGAAAATTGGCTGGTGTGGCTCATTCAGCTTAAGGGATACAATCTAGTCACTCATTTGATGTAATGGTCCTTGGGCTCCTAATAACATTGACAGCTGTGGGAAACTTGTGTGTGTGTGGTTTTCTTCATATGCTTATAATACCATTCTGCAGTAGGTTAGACAGTTATGAGCTGTTTTCCCATTTCACAGGGGAGAATAGTGAGGCAAAGCAAGGATACACAGAAATGTGTGGGTGTGATTTTCATCAGTGGCGGGCTCAGGATTTCTCAGTGTGTAGCCTGTGCTCTTCTTATTGCTAAATGAAAGATTCTGATTAATTTTTGTGCTTGGATTATTAATATACCTACATATATGGGGTTCCATCTATTTTAGATCCTTAAACATAAACCCCTACTTGTATCCCTCTTTAGTTTCCTGGGGAACACAGGCGATGTCTGACAGCTCACTTCCATTTTTCTTACTTTTCTCTGATTTCCACTCCCACATTCCTACTAAGACATCCTTCTGGTTTCAGAATTCAAGGAGGAGAGTGGATCCTAGGCCATAGAAATAGGAGAAACCTTTTAAAGTGTTGGTTATCTGAATGATTTTTACCAGAAGCAGGGTAACAATCAACTTATGGGGTCAGATTCATCTTCAGCACATTTTTTCTTTTCTTATATTTGTCACTGCTCCATCTCGTTTACTCTGATCTTTTCCTCTGGCACATACATTATTCATAGTTTAAGATTCCTTCTATGTCTTTCGTATCTGATCTCTTCTGAGATCATTTTTGTCTCTTTGCCCCTTCTGATTCTGGAACACATGTGCAAATGTGTCTTCCAACTCACTCTGTTTATTTCCCAGTTTTCACTGTACTAGTGCTGTTAAAGTAAAGGCAATCCCGGGGTCAGAGTCTAGTTTTCTATTATTCCTTCCCTATCACATTTACAGTTCCCTGTTTATTTTCTACCTGCCTCCCAGCCACAAAAGTTTTGTTTTGTGTTTAAATCCTAGTCCGCTCTCATATCATCTCATACCTGATCTCTAACTTAGTTCATAATATCCATAAATTCTCAATTTTCATAAAGAATCAAAGCAGGTACTCGTAAATTAATGTTCCTTTCTGCAAATGTTTATCGTTTCCATCACCTTTATTTAAATGTTCTGCTCCATGTTATGAAAGCTTTTCATGGCCCTCCCTCCACGTGGTTTTGTTTGGTGATTTGTGTATGAATGAGAAAACAAACCTGGCAAATTCCTCTAATCAGGTTGGATAGATGCTTCTAGGTTCCTAGGTTACTTTTAGAAATCTTTCCTCAGATATTAAGCTTGAGGGCTGAGATATGTGGCTTACTAGCCATCTAAGAAGTGGCGGGGAGAGAGGAGAATCCCAAGGAACACTCAGGCCCCTTGACATCTCTCCGCTACAGCAGGCTTCCATGGTGAAACCACAGGGCTTGACTGGAGGGCTTGCTGCCTCGAGCGCATTTGCATCAGGGACAGCTTCTGACCAGCCTTTCTACCTCCGGTGGCCACCTGTTTTCTCCGGGGTTCTGCTCACATACCTGCTGTTCCTGCTACTCTCTGCCTTCTGTACTCTCTGCCTTCCAGAGGTACAAAAATGCTTGGTGCCAGGCAGTGAAATGGAGTCCTAGCAGTGTGCTCCCCCAAGGAAGACATTTTTATGTAACCATATTAGGGTGACATTTTGATGTAAGTTTTTACACACATAGTTCTGTGTCCACAGGGACATGTGAGCATGTAAAATCAATTGTTCTCTCTTACCAACTAGAGTCTATGAAAAGTTTCTATATTACCATATTATCACCATCGTTAGGATAAAACCAGTGATGATTATGGTAGACTTTCATATTTATTTTTTTATTTTTAATTTCTGTATTGCTGATTTTCCCCACAAATATAAAATCCTCAGGAAATCAGGTCAGTGGCTGAGTGTGGGGCTCTGGAGTCAGACTTTTGAGATTAAATCCTGACTCCATCCTGACCAATGGTATGACCCTAAGCAATGTCCATGTGCCTCAGTTTCCTTAGCTACAAAATTGGGAGGGTGGGGAATAATAGTACCAAACTTAGTATTTTTTAAAATTAAAATAAATGAGTTAATGTATGTAAACTTTAGAATGGTGCTTGACACTAACTAAACAGTTAATTTTGGATAGCATGTTATTTTAAAAGATTTTTGTAAGAATAAACAAATGCATGCTTTCTAAAAAAAAAAAAATGCAAAACACTCAGGAGATTATACAATAAAAAAAAAAAAGAAAATCCCATTCCTAATCCTTCTACAACTCATTCCCTTCTGGCATAAATTGGGATGGGGCAATAAGTAGTTGGGAGGTACTAAATCCTTTTCTAAGAGTACCTGGTACAAGCCCTAGCACATATTATACATATAATATGTGTTAACTTATACTTAAAGGGTTTATCTATGTGATTCTAGGGCTTCTTATGTATTTCTGGCCCACATATCATTTCCATATGGCACAGGACATCATAGACCACATATCCTGACCAAAATTACTGAGACATGTTATTTTTAAAGAGACATTAATGAGGGCTATAAACTGATTTATTCTAGACTACAAAGAAAGTGTAAATATGGTTGTATTTAAATGCTGAAATTATAAGAGACCAGCTCGAGGCCACCTGGAGGATCCTTTAGACCCACCAATGGTCATCAGACCACACTTAGAGAACTGCCAATTTCTGTCTATTTATATGTCCCAATAGCAAGCTTGCTTTTTAAAATGGCACTGTTTTATTATTTTGTCATGGTCAGTTTGGACGTCACTTAGACTTCACCAGATCCTTTTTCTGCTCTGGGGAGATGCAGCCAGTTCCAAATTAAATTTATTACCTATTTCATTTTCAATGCCATATAAAATATCATTTATAATGCCTCAAGCATAAGACAACAAATGCTTCTATCAATGCCATCATGAAAGCAGAGTCACTCCAGAAAGAATAAAAAGAAAACAAAAATTGAAAATTGCAGTTTCTTGAAGTTTCCTTCCTCCCTGCCAAGTTCTATTCCTTTTTCCTACTGCTCTCCTTTGGGGCCCAGCTTTGCAATTGGCACTGAGCAGCCAGAGTGGCCATTAAAGATTCCATGGGACTAAATGTGCAGAGCACACATAAATGCCAAAGCCCTGAATAAGCATGCAGCCTGGAGCCCTGGGAGCCCAGAAGGGAAGATGCTTGTGTCGGTCAGGGCCACTGGGCCTCCCAGCCGCCCAAGACCGCAGATGGATTCTGGATTGGAGTAACAATGCAGATTTCTGGAATTAAGATCCCAACACTCCAGGCAGGAAGCCTGATCCGGAAAGCTTGAAAAACCAGCATTCTATAGGAAATAAATAAGGCACATTTCCCCCCACCCACACCCCACTCCGAGTATTTCCCCTTTTAAAGAAGAAGTATCCAAACAACGAAATTTGCTGCCATCTCCTCAAACCTCTGACTCTTTTTCCTAATAGAATAAAAAGTGTCTATGGAGTAAGTCTCAAAGAGGAGACATGCTAACCGAAGTTGTCAGGGGAAGATTGCTTCCTAACAAGTAACTCTGAAGAGTACTGGAGTCGTCAAGACCCAAGTGTTATTACTCAGGTCCTCAGGCAGGGCCACATGATTTTTTTTAAAGGTTTATTTTCATTTTACTTTTTTAGAGAGAAAGAGAGAATGGGGGAGGGGGCGGACAGAGAGGGAGAGAGAGAATCTGAAGCAGATGTTGCACTGACCACGAAGCCCAAAGCTGTGCTCGAAGTCACCACACTGAGATCATGACCTGAGCCACCCAGGCACTCCAGCAACATGAATTCTTTACTAAAGATTTTTTTTTTTAATTTATTAGAGAGAGAGAGTGAGCACACATGAGCAAGGAGGACGGCCAGAGGGAGAGGGAGAAGCAGACTCCCTGCTGAACAGCGAGCCCGTCTTGGGGGATCATGACCCAAGCCGGAGGCAGATACTTAACTAACTGAGCCATCCAGGCATCCCTGAGCAACATGAAATTTTTAATGGGATTATATTTACCTTTAAGTTCCCTTCTAGGTTTAGAATCTTCTTTTGTTCTTTTGTACTATTCTGCTAATGATTTTACATGCTCTGAATTTGACAATGTAAAAGTAAATTAGAAGGCAGCGCATTATTAAGATTGACATAGCATAGATTATAATACTCTCCCATCTTCTGAATCTATATCACTCATTACTTCAATGCAGAACCCACCCTCCTATTCTTAAGTCTCTCTGAAGAAAAGATTAGAGATTATATATATTTGTTTTTATTATATGTTTATAATATATTATATTTATTGTATTGTATATTATTATATATAATATCTCTCCAATTATATACATAGTCTGTAGTTTATATATAATAACATAGGTATCAACAGATAGATAGATATGAGATATACACCTTTATGTGCATAGCCAACAAAGCACTAGATTTCAAAATAGGTAAAGAACTTCTACAAATTAATAAGGAAAAAAGTCATTCTTATATAAAAATGGTCAAAATGATGAAACATAAACATATATGATGAAACATATCATAAAAATAGGCAACTAAAAGACCATATGAAAATAGACTCAACATCTTTGGTAATCAGAAAATGCAAGTTACAACCATGATGAGGTAATACATAGAGGAGGAAAGCTAAAAAGTGTAACAATGTCAAGTGATATAGGAAGTGGAGCAAGAGAAACATTCACACGATGTTGGTAGGAATATAAATGTGTGCAACTCTGGAAATAGTCCAACATCATGTATATAGTTTATAGTAAAGTCAAAACCTGTAATGTAGCACTTACATTCCAAGGGATATTTCTTAGAGAAATGCATGACATGTTCTAGGGCACATGATCAAGAATGCTCATAGCATGCTCATAATAGCCCCATTCTGGAACTGACACAAATGTTTACCAGCAGTAGCGCGGGTTGTCTTTATGTGCTGGAATATCATACAGCAAGGGGAATTTTAAAAAGTCAGAGCTAATTAACAGCATGAACGAGTCACAATATCCAGCAAGAGGAGCCAGGCACAAAGGATTATTTATAGTATGGCTCCTTAGGTATAAAGTTCAATAGAGTAAAGCAAAGCTATATTATTTGAGGATGCATGCAACCGTATAAGACTATAAAGAAAAGCAAAGAAATGAGTACCATCCAGGTCCTGACCATGGGGGAGAATGGATGTTTAAACAAAGCAAGAGCCGAGGAAGGGGGTTTCTTGGGTAGGTCGTGTTTTACATTTCTGATCTGGGTGACGGTGGCATGGACATTCTCGTCAAACCACTTTATCAAATGCTAGTTTTAGACTTTTTGTGGTTTTTTTTAATGGATATTATGCTTCACAATTTAAAAATTTTAAATTTTTAAAAAGCCTAGCAGGTGGATGTGCAAAAATTAGAATCTATATTGAAGACTCAAACCTTTGGTAATTGAATGGGAATGAAAGAAGTTTGCGAGTCGAAGATCTGATGTAGAAAAATTCCAAAATTTAGAAAGTCACTAGTAAGATTAGGAACATACTTATTTCCCAGAACCAAGCAAACAATGAGGCAAAAATGTTCCTTTCATGTTGCTTTACTTTTACTTTCTTTGGGAAGGAATTCAGAGAGCCAAACTGACTCTGCGAGTAAAACTATGTTAACTAGTCACCTTGGTTAAAATAGTTAAACATGTTGTAAGTATTAACATAGTAAGTAACTTCTCTGAAAATGTCTGTGAAGCCAGTAACAAAGGAAGCCAGAGAATCAACTGAAGGCTCTTTGGAAAGGGAAGGACTCTCTTTAATTCCTACATACAATGAGCCCATCTACATATTCACCTACAACCTCAGCTCATTATTTCTTTTTTCCTTATTTGTTCTGTAATCTATTGCATAGTTTTGCATAGTTTACCTAATTCCACTGTTTTGATTTAATCTGGCCCATCTCCATGGAGGATGGAAGTGGACGAGATTTAGATACATGTATAACTTCAGATCTTTCAGTAATAATTCAGCCTTAGCTACTTGAGCATAATTGGCTCCAGTTTGGGGCAGGTTCTCTGTAAATCTTGGCAGTTTTAGGACTTCTTGCATTTCTCCAATTTTTTTGCTCCTTTCCTGCCAGCCTTTATAATATCCACAGACAGTAGGGCAAATGTTCATTTTCTGCTTACAAGGATTGCCTATTAAATTTGAAAATATGAATTACTCAAAAAAATAAATGCATAGACCCAGAGGTCATTCATATTATCAAAAATCCCGATGTGAGAATGTTTTTGTCTTTTAGTGCAGACTGCAGGTCACCTAGCTTGTGAAGGGGATGACCCTGTCCTGTGGTGCACTGGAAAGTAACAGCACATGTAGACAAACACATCTTTTCTTAGTAAAAATATTGGGGTGGGGGTGAGAAGAGGGGGACAGAAAACAACTAAAACTTTGCTTCGGATATTCACAGTTTAAAATGTTTATGTTTCCTAATAATTCATCCCAAAGTTACAGGGATACCTTTTTTCTAATGCTAACTCTACACTTATAACTACATGTTTTTTCATTGTCTGATTTGAATACTTTTGTTTCCTTTTCTTGGTTGCATCCCAAACTTCACCTTTGATATTTCACAATCAAACACGCTTTTGTTCAAGCTTGTGACGTTCCCATAAATATTTCCCATACTCAAGGACAGACTATCAGAAAATTTTATTTTGCACTGGACTCACAAAGAAAAGGAAATACACAAGAATCATTTTCCTTAACATGGAATTCACCCTGGGATCTGAAACCACCCAGGACTGAGGTAACAAGGCTTCCAGAGCTACAGCCTGTTGCTGATTGTTAGATAAGAGCATCCAGGCCAAGTGGGCAAGCTGTCAGGGCAAAGAGGTGGAGGGTGGGGTCTGGGCAGAGAGGTGGACTGCGTTCTTCCTTCTCCCACTCCTCATGTTGGAAATCTAGAGGGAGACACTGTGAACAATAGCCTGCCAGAAAAGTCAGCCTTTTTCTTCTGGGAGCCAACAAAGCCAGCCCTTAATCTGACCTATTTCTTACACATAGGATACCTGAGTGTATGTTTCAATTTCATCCAATTACTTACTCCTTTAAAATATAGAAAGAGAAAGAGCAAAGTGTCTTTTCTAATGCCTCTGCCAGTTTTCTGTTGATCCAGATCCTGACCTAGCTTGGTTGAATCATTACAGTGCAAAGTTATTCTTTCACTGTGGCAATGACAGAAAGGCAAATCATTAACCAAAGATTGGATGAGTCTGAAATTGTTGCTGACCTTCTCCAGTCTCTGTGATGTGACTTGGGGCCATCGTGTAATCAAGAGCCTGATGGGATAGTTCCAAACAGGCCTGGAATGCCATCAGTGTATCCAATCTTCCCATCCAATCTTGGGTTACATCACTGAAGTTTCTTCCAGTCACTTATCACTCCTACCAATCACCCATGCAACATTTTCTCTCTTAACACAAGTTAAAGTTGACGATGGCAACCATAGTTTACAATACACATTTCATTTGTATTTTATGTGGCGGATTTCACATGTTAGTCTAAGGAGTTAAGTTGCTTCAGAAAAGTCTCTCTGCTAGTCCAATAAACTCAGACAGAAATTCCCAGGGCAATAATAGGAACGTTCGTACAGGCAGCATTTCCTGATTAGCTCACTTGTGTTGGACAGGACCAAGGGAAAATTTCCTCCTGCATGTGCAGAAAGGAGTTCTCCTCGACCAGCCAGTTCCTGCACTGATGAATTGTGATGTGCTAAAACTAAAGGAATCCTAAGAAACATATTCTAGAAGAAGGAACCAAAGCAAAGCAAGGACAGAAAGGTGGAGAAGAAAAAACTAGAGAGCTTCTTTATGTCAAGGTGTCAGAAGACAGAACCTCCATAAAAGTCTGATCCATAAACCTTGCCAAGGAGGGGCAGAATGTGGGTTTGCCCAGTGGTGGTGCACTTCTTTCAGACGGGTACAAATCTGGGCTTCTGAAGGGAGGCTCTGAGTTCACGGCAGTTTGCAAGACCATTGAAAATGCTTAGTAATCGTTTGCAGCTGCTGTTTAGCCACTTGCTTTACATTCCACGGCCCTGGAGACAGAAGGAAAAAATTCTTTATGCCCGTTTTTGTAGATCATAGTGTTAGCTATAAATTTACTCCACTGCAGTCTATAAAATGCAGTTTCTATTTCATTGTTTCCACTTTAGACCAAATCATAAATTTTTTTTAAGAAAACAAAATAAAATGAAAGGGAAAAATAAATAAAAACAACAGAAAGGCTTTGTTGAGTTTAAGGAAATTGCCCTTCGTGTATAGTAAAATCTCCACATTTTATAGCCATCCAGATTAGTAAAAAGTCCAGATTGTGAGCTGTGGAGTTCCAATATTCAAGTTCTTATCATATGTACAAGTATGTGCACTTGTCTGCAGGGGAGCATTTATATTCTAGGGTTTCACACACGGCCTACTGTGTGGAATGTTCTGGAAGCAGTTCTGGGAGCACTAGCAGTCTGTGGGGCAATGGGTGAAATTCCCCTGAGATGAGAGGCTGGGACCAGAACAGGATGGAAGTTATGTGGTATGTGCAGAGTCACTTTCCCTCCTGCTTCCATGGCCAATTCTGCTGACCTTGAAACTTTCTGTTAACAAAAGAAATATCCTCAGAATGTTTCTTAACACAGAATGCCAGTAAGCATTCGTCCGTCTAGAGCCTTAGGCCGCTATACTAAGTCTGTTTGTGGGTCTAGATGATTTCGAAGCTTCTTGGAGCATTGTAATTCCAATATGCTGAGAGAGATCCTGGAAGAATTCACTCTGAGGAATGCAAAAATGTAACCAGTGTGTGGTTTATAACATACACACCATTCCCAAGTTGCTTCACCCGTACTTAAAACATCAGCTAGCTCCGTAAAACACAGTAGTTCTTAGCAGACTGAAGGAAAGGGGTGGCAACGAGAAAGTCCAGGCTGGGACTTGAAGACCTGGGCTTCAGAATCATCTAGGGAGATTTTTTTAAAAACCCAGACCTGGGACCCTCCCTGCCCATGATCTTTGCTTATGTCTGCAATAGACCCAGGAGAGAATACTTGCTTAAAAATCTGTTTTGTAAGTTTCGATACAGCTTCTGTCCGAAGAGGCTTTTCTGGATAGAGTCTTGTTTATATAATTTATCACTTTAGACAATCTATTATCTCCAGGAAGAGCCAAGGCAGATGTCGTCTCAGTCCCTGCTCAAATTGAATTTACACATTTCAAGTAAGCACGGGGCAAATTAAACGATTTTACTCTTTTCTGGAATGAAGACATTGCTTTTTTCAGATAACCACTAATGGTGTCCACTCAACCCTTCCCATTTCTCAGGCCAAAAAGCCTGGAGTCATTCTCAGTTCTCTTTACCTCACAAACCTCATCTAGCTATGTTCATCCGATTCTTGGCTCTTGTTTCAGCAATGACCACTTCTTACCACGTCCTCTGCTCCAGCCTGCACCAATCCTTCCAAAAGCTTCCTAGCTGATTTCCCCCGCTTTGATCCCTGATCCTTATCCATTCTCCACACAGCACAGAGTGGTTCCAATAAAACTTAAGTTGGATCACGTCATTCCTCTGTTTGGAAACCTCCAAGTACACTTGCAACTTTGTCGCAGCCCATGCCAAAGTCATCAGAATAGCCTGCACGACCTTACTCTTCCAGACACTCCCCTGCCTCCATTACTTCCTTCTTTGTCGGCTCACCCCAGGCCTCCTTCTTCCTCAATCTACCTGTGTCCGGCGCATGCTGTTGCTTCCACCTGGATTGCAAATCCCCCAGATCCCCACATGGCTCTCTCCCTTGCCTCCTTCCAGTCTTCACTCAAATGTCCCCTTTTCAGTGTGTACCTTACTAATCCCCACTCATTAAGATTATAAGAACATGACTCCCCATGCTGTGTTCCTGATTTAATTTGCTCTGTAGTTTGTGTCATCATATAACACAATGTGCAATTTAATTATTTATTTTGCCAACTCTGCAGGGTTAGGGATTTTGGTTTGCTTTGTTCACTTGTTTATTCCCAACATCTGGTTAGCACATAGGAGATACTGGATAGATATTTGCTTAATGAAAATAAAATAATGACTCAGCCAATAGACAGTATGATTCAGTGATTGGAGGAAGCAGCTTTAGTAAGCAATTAATAATCGGACCAGTGTTTCCTGGGAATGCACTCCCTACACTTCCACATTCAGTCTCTCCTCTCTATAATACTGGCTAACCAGTCTTCCCTTTCACCAAGTCACAGCATTGCGATTAGAACACATAGGTATTTATTTTAACACTTTGGAAGAAATGTTCTGTCTTATCTAAATATTCAGGAAACAATTATGCAATTTGTTGTTTATGTCACGTGCCTCTCATTTTCTTTCCCTACATTATTTCACTTTGCAATTTAATAAAACACCAATAGCCAAAGAAAGAATAAAAGTAAATTTCAAAGAAATCCATTTTGTTATTTATTTATTTCTTTGTAACTGGGAAAAAAAGCTCAAAATATTAACTCAGGATACACATGGAGATTATCTGTTTAATATATTCTCCATTCTCTTTAGATCAAGCCATTGTATTTTACAAATAAAATACATTGGATATCAAAAATAATTTGGGGGGGAGTTTTCTGGATATGAAAAGCCATCTAGAATAAGTGGTATACACAAAAATATTTAAATTAACTAATAATAATGGCTAATAATACATTTTCTAGACAGCCACCATTATGTTGCTTCTTTGCATGTATAAATTTATCCTCACTCAAACCCTAGAAGAAGAAACATATTAAAAAAAAAAAAAATTGAGGCCTCAAAGTGTAAAGCATCTTCCCCAAGGTCACACAGCCTAGTGGGTGGCAGAGCTGTGATTCAAATTTTAGTTCATCGAAATCCAAAGATAGCATTTGATACAGCTTCACTTTTCTACGACAGTGGTTTGTGGGGAGTGTAAGAGGAAATATTTTAAACCAGGATGGTTCTAGAAAAATTGAGTCATGAGCTTAGAGTGTTTCACATTATCCTGAATTTCTGAGTGTTGACTATAAAAACAAAAGTTATTATCATAACAAGTCAGAAGGAGAAAAACTGCTGATAGCACCACAGAGCGCCTTTCCCCAGGAACCACAAAGTACTTTCATAATAATACCCGCAAGAATGGCAGTCACAGCATAACATAAAATGGGTATTTGATGTCTGTCCAGTTAATTAGATCAATGAGAGATATACAAACTGGATAACCCAGTGAATTTTGTTTCAATTGTTCAATTTATCTTTCTCCAGTGATCAATGAACTGAAGCTGGGCCCACAGTGTCACCTCCTGACTTCTTGTTTATTTCTGAGTGAAGACATTTTGCCGAATTAACACATCAAGAGATGTCTTTCATAGGTCTGTCATCTGAAATTAAATGCCTATTCCTTTGTGCATTTTGGAAAGGGAAGGAGGTGGCAGACTTTGCTGAAGAGAAAGGAAAAGACAGTTGAGGCATATATATGTGGTGTGGTGTGGTGTGTGTGTGTACATATTCCCTGGCAGCTCGTGGCAGTTCAAGACTGGGTGTGTGTAAGAGGAGTACATGGAGGTGGTATTGGAAGGATCCTAATTCCTCTCATCCTACTTCCCAACAAGTTCTCAGGAATTCTTATAGTCTTCAGAAACATTCTCTACCAAAACACACATCACCACAGCAATCATTATTACCTTCATTAAATCTAAAGTCTTCATTTTCTTCCTTTTTAGAGATGGTCATGTGACCATTTTCTGAATATTGTGAAACTATTTGTTGCTTTAAGATTCTGGAAAAAGCTTTGTAGAACTTTTAACCATTCGTTCACATCCCAATAGATCTCTCAATCAAAAGATAAGATACAGAGACTAAATCAGTGTAATTTCATGGGTGGAAGATGAAGAATCTCAGTGAATCTAAGAGCAGGTCCACGAAAATTCAAGAAGGTATCAAGAAAGAAATGAGTGGTGATGACAAATGGCCCGTGTGCCACTTGATACTGGCTCATATGCCATTTTTGGATTATGAGCTGAACAACATGACTTTGGCCACAAAAGGAACTGCCTAACTGTACTGTGTAGCCAAAGGTTTTGACCTTGACTTAAAACTTTTACTTCTTTTAATGTGTAAATGATTATGCTAAACATTAGCCAAGAAAAATCAAGTACACAGAAAGACCTCATATTTATAAAACACTTGACACTAGAGAAACAAATAATCTTAGAATTAACTGGCATGAGAACATATGATATCTTCATAATAAAGAAAATATAGCCTTCATTTGGGTATAAAAGCAAATGTTCTAACACTGGTGAAAAAAAATACCAGCTTAGAAAAAAATACACTTTATCAAAAGAAATTGTCTTTATGACTAAGGCTAAAAGTATGTTGTGGGCACATCTTTAGTTTCTGAGTTCTGTTTAAGAGTGAAATAAGTCAGGTAGAAAGAAGCATCATCATGGAGGGCTAAGTCAAAGCAAAGGCCAGAGATTTGCCCACTAATGGTGGGTTTAGAGACATAATAAGAAATTCCATAGTGATTATGAACACAGTCTCTGCAGCTAGATGGCCCAGGTTCAAAAGCAAGTTCTACCACTTACTAGCTGTGAGATCTTCAGAGAAATTATTTAATTATTTAATGTCTAAATTGTATCTCAGTTTTCTTTTTAAAAAGTGAATATTAAAACAAAGCCTTCTTCATGGGGTTCTCATGAAGATCAAACATATTTAAAGCGTATATAAAACACTTGGAACAGTGACTCGCACAAGGTAAATGCATATAGTGTTAGCGATTGTTATTTCTCATTATTATAGGCAAATAGAGAAACAAAATGAAAGCTGAAGACATTGCTATTATACATGAGTCACTCCTATGACATGAAGTGACATAAGCCAAGGTGATAAATCAGACAGTGGTACATGGCACAAGGTAGATGATTAATAAATATATGTTGAATGAGTATATTAGTAAGTGAGAATCTTAATTGCAGGTCAAGAAGATGTAAAGCAAATCTGCATGTGTATATGAGTGGCAAAGAAGTTTGAAGTAAGCTATATGATCAAGACTTGGTTTTATTATCAGCTATGCTGGAGTGAAACAGACCGCTTAAAGAAACAGTGCTGGACTTCTTGCTAAAAGAAAAAAGAAGAAGAAGAAAGTGAAGAAGAAGAAGAAGGAGGAGGAGGAGGAGGAGGGGAAGAGGAAGAGGAGGGAGGGGAACGAGAAGAAGAAGAAGAAAAGAAAATACATATTAATAACCTTAGTCACTCACTGTTATGAAGACTTATGCTTTAAGTCTCAGTGATTTGATGCATTTAAGAAATCTCAATAGCAATGCAAAATGACACTGCAATTCACAGGATAATTTTGGTACAATAACAAATAAGGAAATGTGACTAATCTGCCTTCGTCTTATGTTTTTCCTGTAGTAATAAACCAGCTATTTTGGGATGGTTGAATATCGCCTTCCCTTCCCATACCCTCCCTTTCCTAAAACACTTGTGAAGGTTTTGTTTGTGAAAAGAAGTTTATTCTAACTGCTTCATTCACAACATGCATTCTACAAGCTTCTGACAATAAGAAATTTCTCTTGTACTTTAAAATAATCGTGTCCTAGAACACTTACCAGAAAGGCTACCCAAAATGGTTATCATTTTCAAGTTCCCATCTAGTTATTACTAAGGCCCAGTCAAGACATGTAAAAAGCATCTAAAAAGAATGGCATAACCATCTAAGGACAGTCAAGAATGTCCATTTTATTATGTTGGGTCTTGGTCCACTGGCCAGTGGTATAGGCAGGTATTATACTCTTCAAACTATCAACATGTACTCTGATGAGTTAAATAAAATGATAAGGGATTGGGTAGTCATGACATTGGCAGAACCCAGCATCTTGAGGATTCAGATGTAATATAGAAGAGACAAATACTTTAATTGCAGAATAAAATAGCACAATATATTTAAATGCAGATTTAGTTGGAATTTACTGTCTGGATAGTCTATAAGGCAACATAGCAGATTTCAGTCAAATGAGATAAAATGCAGAGCCTGTCTGGGAGCAGAAGAATGGCTTCAGACAAGAATTGTAGGGCAGTTTCCAGAAGTTTCCTATGGCCTCTTCTCCTAGGACAACTGAGGATCTTTGCTCAGTCTTATTCTTGGCCTGCCTTTTGGGTTTAGGGGATCTTCCATCTATTCTGAAGTGTTCTCCTCATGATCTCTATCTTTTGGCAGGTGTACTCTTTAAAAATAATGTAGGAGATTTGCAAAAGAAATTCAAACATTTGGGGGAATAGAACTGTGTGTCACAGACTCTCCCACTCTTCCTGCTACTCTGGCCAAGCAATACCCTAAGGAATGTCAATAGTCAGAGTCTCTCCCCACCCCAACACTGGTATTTTTAAAAGCTCCCCAAGTGATTCAATATGCAGTCAGAATGGAAAACCAATGGCTGAAATTATCCTAATTCATTGGTTTCCTTGAGTGGAGGTTCCTAAACATGGGTGTTTAAGTATTCGTTGAAAATGAGATTCTTATGCACAGAGGGACTGAATCAGAATCTTTAGGGGTAGGAGCAGGTGGAGGATGGGATTGTTGGTGGTGGTGATGTGGTGAAAAGGAACAGAAATCTGTATTTTAAGAGTACCTTATGGGAAATAATTTCATTTGACCATCCATACTCCCAGGAACAGTTCTGATGTCATGTTCTGGCTTATTAAAATGAGTCATCCACTAGGTCATACCATTTAGTTCAGATTGTTTTCCTTCTTGTTGAGAATATTACCTCAACTTTGCTTGATGCAAAGCAATTTAAATTTGTTCTCCATATGGCTTTTTCCTGTCAAATTCACAAGATAATGAGACTGCTTTGATAAAGCTAGGTTAGGATTTTGGAATTCTCTACTAGTTATGCTCTGTGAACGGTCATGCCATTTGTTACAGTGAGCCAGGAAGAACACAAAATTAATCAGGTTTTTAAAAACTGAGCTCCATTACAGATGGGAGCCCTACCATAGTTTATGCCCTCACCTTTCTAATCTATCCCCATGGACTAACTCTTCTGAAGATTCTCATTAGAAAGCATTAAAGACCACCCTCTTCTCCCAAGGGACCTCCAATGCTGGAGTTCCATTCACTGCCACCACTTTTGGAGCAGGCCAACTTCCTGATTTCCAAATGTGTCTATTTCCATTGGCCTGCAACCCCTTTGTGGTTTTGTAGGCCTCTCAATTCACTCTTCCTCTATGATAGAAAAAGTAGAAAGTCACCCTCTGCATTTTTCACCAGTCCTTCTGAGACCAAGAACATTTTCTTTTCAGGAAGGAGGCTATCCACTAGCAGGAAAATCTACTTTTCTCTCACCACTGACTTCCTCTGCCTGGAGCGGATGGATTTTAAATGCTAGAATTTGGGTGCTGATCCATACTGCCTCATTTTGTTCTGAGGCTGTCTCAGAATGGAATTATAGCTATGAGCCAAACTTCCACTGCTGAAAATAGGAAATCTGCAAGAGCTGGGCAGAGAGTAGGTGTTGTATAAACACACTTCAATAAATAACTTTGACTTGACCTAAGTCTTACCAAACAGCAACAATAGATGCTTGTGGCAGACAACTCTTAGGCCATAAATTCAAGAAAGGCTTACCTCTTAACCCAGTAGAACAGAAATTTTATTTATCCCAGAAAACTTTTCTAGTTCTGAATATCCAAACTTTCCATAGGAGACTGGGCCTATATTACTTTCTAATGATGAAGGTTGACTACATTGACCTAAAATACTTGAAAACAGCTCCACTTTGTACTTGAATTGACAATTGAACATAATTATAGTCAATGCAGTTTCCAAATATAAAGAAGAAATGTTGGTAAATGGAACTTTTCAGGAAAAATAAAGATCAGAGTGAGTAACCTCAAAGGAAAGATGATATTGAATACTGACAATTTTCTAAGCACTCAGTTTGTACTCACAGAGAGCAGATATACAAAAATGAGGAAGTGACTGAGGAAAGAATTGCATCTTGAAAGCATTCATTTTATAATACATCCACCATAGGGCAAAGCAAAATAAAAAAGGAATATAGAAGAACTTTAAAAATTGTTTTCTTATTTTCTTAAAAATACTACAATCTTCATAAGACAGACATCATGAAAGGTAAAATAAAAAATAGTGTTGTACTTGATTAGGTTCTAAGAAATTGGAGCAGATAACAAATGTTAAAGTGGTTCAGAGACTCTTTTTGGTAGGGCATTGTCTTGAACCAAGTGTGATACAGCTGAGCCTTTAATGAAACGATAAGTAAGATTTCAAAATAAGGAACTCGTTACACCATGAAAAGTAATTAAATGTTTATAACTATCATCATAATCTCACACTTACTGGAAATGAAGAATAATAAAAAAGCTATATATTCATATGTAGCTGTTCTGAATTACTTTACACAGCACATACAGGTTCAGTCTAGAAGCTCTCTCAAATTGCATACACATTTGACGCATCTTGAATTTCTTTGACACCACTTTTGATCCAAAGGACCAAGCTTAACTCTAGACAAGAGTTTCTCAGTCTGTAAATAAAGTCACTCAAGGAAACTGATCCCCTTACATGATATTCACCATTATCATCCAGCCTGATCACCACGGATTCACCAACCTAGATTCCAAACAATGGGAAAAATTAAATTCGCTCTCAAAGAAAGATATTTACCACTAGTGATGTTACAAAAGCAACAACAACAATAAGCCCACACTGCAGGAGAACAGCATAGAGAATGTAGTGAATATCGTATTGATGTTGTACGGTGGCGGATGATAGCCACGTTTACTGTGGAAAGCACTGTGTAATATACAGCCTTGCCTAATCACGATGTTGTCCACTTAAATTAATATAATATTTACGTCAACTATATTTCAATAATAAAAAAATTATGCGAAAATTTTACAAATAAAAAAAACAGAAAAAAACACACTGCAAGTTCCCACATGGAAAGGAATTACAAAATGATTTCAGACTGAGATAAATCCATCCCCAACGAGTATGTGAAGGGAACACCCCCCTCACACTGGAGCAATGACGTTTGACATATATATTTTTTAAAATCCAGGCCCATTCTTCTTCAATCATACCTCGTGTAAATGATGGGATTTTGAGAATTTCTTGCCCCCCCCATTTAGGTTTGAGGAAAATTAGACTGAATCACTTCATTTTTGCTTATCTTGAGGAGCCCATGCTATAGAGACAGGGAGCAGCATGGTGCAAAGAGCCTAAACCTTGGAGTGAAATTATGTGAGCCCAGGATCTGCTACCTATTAACTACGTGACTTCTGTGAATTGTCTCACCCGTGTGAGCCTCTGACATCCCATTTGAAAATAGAGATAATATATAACACACAGCAAGTATACTAAAAAGGCCATATTATCTGGTAGATTCTCCATACACAAGAGTTACTGTTTGGGCATCATCATTAATATTTACTTGTATTATTATTTCTGATATGATTCCGGACAAATCATTAACTTTTTTCAGGCTTCAGCTGCCCTGGTTATTTATGCATGAGTGGGACCTTATGACAGTCTCTTCACTTCCTTCCAGTTCTAAGATTTGATAAAGGAAATCACATCTGCCACCAATATAAACCACAAGCACAAGTTATACGTTTCTGCTGAGCAGTAGTTCTACTTCTGCATTCACGGAAATTTCACAATTTACTTAAAGAAGACTGAGTGGTGGAGGCAGAGGACTTGCCAGCTACATATTTCTCCAGGAACATACTCTCCAAGCTGGGATCCGGGTGAAAAGCCAGTGTAGGGAAGAAGAATACCATCTTCAGGAAACAGCAAAACTGCTCGGATGGTTTCCATAGGACTTTAGTCATTTATCTATACAATATTCACATTGTTTTTTAATGAGTTCCTCCAAAAGAGGATATGTAAATCGGGGATGATCTGGTCAGGGAAAGGAAGACAGGTTTTAGAAACGAAGGGCCCTTGCCTTGATTCCCAGATCCCCCACCCCTCAGTGACCCTGAACACCTCTTGTCTTATCATCAGGAATAGTGATTTCCACAATTAGAGGCACTGTGTGTTGGCATTTGCAGTAGGCCTAGCACATAACCAGAATTCCGTCCCAACAATCTTCTTCTACCCCTTAGGAGCAGAGAGGTTGCTGTAGTTTTCTTGGGCAAGACCGTTGCCGAGCACTAGATGGTGAGATAACAGATGCTTGGTCATCATTTGAACCATTTGAAGTTGAATTGCGCACATGGCTTTTCAGGAGTCAGCTGACTCTGGAGAAAACTGAAACAGTTCATTTTTAAGTAGCAAGAGTGAACCATCGACATTTTATTCCACAGCTAGAATCAGGCTAGTTTGAAAGCGATTATTTCCTAAAGAACTCAACACGTGGTCTTGGAGAAAGGAGCCCCCTACCAAATGTGTTTGAAAAAAAACTGGCCTTCTGAATATGTCATGTTCCCCACCGCCCCTCAACAAGCACACTTGGAGATTTGCAGTGTGACACAACAGGTTAAGGGCTCTGAAAAAATGTACCAAGAAGCTTGTTTGGCTGGATTTAAGCCATTATTTTCCAGTAATATTTGACCAAGGAACCCTTTGAACACAAATTGAGAAATGCCATTTTTCTCAAGAAAGAGAAAGGGAGTGATAAGTGTGCATGATATGTTTAGATCTTTGAAAGCCATTATAAAATCTGTTTGGGGGGGGGTGCCGCCTGGGTGGCTCAGTCATTAAGCATCTGGCTTTGGGCTCAGGTCATGATCTCCAGGTCCTGGGATCAAGCCCTGCGTCAGGCTCCCTGCTCGGCAGGAAGCCTGCTTCTCCCTCTCCCACTCCCCTTGCTTGTGTTCCCTCTCTTGCTGTCTCTCTCTTTCAAATAAATAAATAAATAAATAATATCTGTTTTTGAACTTTTGTCACTGTGGGGTTGGGCGCAGTGTGTAGATGTGAGTCAGAAACTGAATAAGGCTTAGAAACAGCAAGCTCAGTGTGGCTAATGAGTGGACACTATTATGCAGGAAATAATGTTCCCAGATACTTCAGGAATCTTTACCCAAACAGGGGTTATCACTTAATATCTGGAGAGATGATAGAGAGGAATGAACAAGCACTGATCAGTAAGTAATAAATAAATATTCTGGAATAAAGTAATAAAAAAATCCATGTTTGTGGCTGACATTAAACTATAATTCATGAAATGATAAGACTAAGAAGAAAATAAATAGTTTAAGATCTAAAAAGTCTGTATGTGGCAGGTTAATTTTAATGTGAGTATTTAGGCCTAAATATCCAAATTCATTTATTCAATACATCTTTATTGAGGACCTGTTATACGCCAGGTAGCATGCTGGGTACTAGAAATAAAACAATGGGGCAAAATTTTTGCTTGCGCAGAGCTTATGGTCTATATAGGAAACAGACATAAATTAAAAATCATGAAAGTATGAAGTTGTGACTGCAATAAGCCCTGTGAAAGGAGAGATTTATGCCCTGATTTCTACTTTGGACAACAAGATGGGGAAACCACGCCTGCTTTATTCACTGTTGTATCCCCAGCACCTGGCACAGAGCCTGGCACAGAGGAGTTGCTCAATAGATACTTGTTGAATTAGTTGGATGAATGAGTAAGTGAGTGAATGAAGGGCAGTGTACAGTAGAAGGATATGACATAGAGTGGTCAGAGAAGAGAGTCCTTAAATGAAACTGACTTCTGAAGGATGCTGATCCAGTAGAGGAGGGACGGGAGACTTACGCCAGGAAATACATGTGCAAGGGAGGAAGCATGGCACACGGGAGGAAAGGCAGGACGGTTGACTGTGGTTGTTATAAAGAAAGAATGGAGTCATTTGTGCAAGATGGGACAAGGATGGAAGCAGCAGGAGGCAGGTCCTCAAAGACCAATTAGGGAGTTGTGTTTTTATCTTAAGGTCAAAGAGAAAGTACTGAGTACTTGAAGCCAGAAGGAAAGGTACCGTAATCAGATTTGTCCTTAAACTTGTAATTTTGCTTATTGAATTGGGGTGGGGAGGGAAGAGCAAAAGGAAATGAGGGTACTAACTGGGAAGCCACAGCAATAGTGAGATGATGGCAACTTGGATTACTATAATCATGGAAGGGTGGATGCATTCGAGAGAAATCTAGAAGATGACGTCATACATAGAAGGACAGAGGGATAAAGACAAGAGAGGTATCCAGAAAGGCTCTTGGATTCTTGGCTTGCATAAATGACAAGATGGTGTGTCACTCCCTGAGTGAGGAAGCAGTGTGAGGCCCTGGTGGCACAGGGACTCATATGGAATGAATCGTTGTGAGTGAATAATTAGGGCTCGGGAAAGAGAATCAGAAAATATTTATTTGCCTCATTCTTCCTCATGCACCAGTGAGCACCTATTTTCAGCCAAGATTGTGGTAGTCATTGCTCCCTATGGACACAGGTCTGTGTGTGTCCCTGAATTAAAAAAAAAAAAAAAAGCCACAAGAAAATAAATATTTGTAACTATGTGTGGTGATGGATGTTAACTAAATTTATTTCACTGATTTTATATATATATATATATATATATATATATATATATATAATCACTATAGCATATGCTTTAATACAAAGTTATATGTCAATCAAATCTCAGTTAAACTGGGGTTGGAAAACTCAGTGCTGGGCATGTGAGAAATGGTTTTAGGAGTCATTATGCCTTCCCTGCACAAAGACAAACTCTATCTCTATTTTGACATAGTATTTTTAACATCTTTCTCCTTTTAGCATTGTTCATGTTTAAGAACCCCATAAATAACTGGAAAATGACCACAGAAATGCGATTGAAATTTGGGGAGAATTAGAACAAATCTCCTAAAGGTTTACATAAAATTCTGAAAGCTGAGGAAGGAAAAAGTAAAGTCCAAGGAACAAAGATATATTTATAAATTAGTCTGTGACACCCCCTGAAGTCTGCAGAGAGAAATTTACAACACATAAGAGAGGAAGATATAGAGACAGGCAGACAGGGGATGGAGAATGGAGGTGTTCTAATGGCTGCATGTGAGCAGTGCTTCTCAAACTTTTTTATTTTTGATTTCAGGATAGTTAACATACAGTGTTATATTAGTTTCATGTGTACAACGTAATGATTCAACAGTTCCATGTATTACTCAATGCTCATCAAGATAAGCGTACTCTTAATCCCCTTCACCTATTTCTCTCATCCCCTTTCAACAAAAGAGGCACAAATAGGCAATGGGAAAAAGACAATCTTCAACAAATGGTGGTGGGTATAGGTAGCTACAGGCAAGAAAGAAAGAAAGAGAGATAGAGAAACTGGCCTGTGCCCTTATACCATACACAAAAATAAACTCAAAGTGGGTTAAGGCCCTAAAGGTGAAACCTGATTCCATAAAAACCCTAGACAAGAGCACAGGCAGTAACCTCTCTGACATTGGGCATAGCAGCAATTTTCTAGATACGTTTCCTGAGGCAAAGGAAATAAAAGCAAAAATATACCAGTAGACTAATCAAAATGTGCAAATGACATATCCAGTAAGGGGTTAGTATCTAAAATATGCAAAGAACTTATACAACTCACACACACACACACACACACACACACACACACCCCACACAAATAATCCAACTAAAAATGGACAGAAGACATGAATAGACATTCTTCGAACTTTAATGTGCATTGGAATTTGTTGGGAAATTGTTAAAATTCCAATGAGAGTTCAGAAGGTCTAGGTGGAACATAACATTGTGCATCCCTAATAAGCTCCCAGGTGATGTTGGTGCTGAGTACAGCAAAGGTTTAGACTAGCAGAGCGTAAGGAGTCAGAAGAGCACCGAGTCCTGGTTCCACTAACCGTGGGCCCCGGGGAAGCAACTCAACGTCACTAAACCCCAATTTCTTCATCTCTAGTAGAGAGTAAAGATAGTACTTATATAACAGGGTTATCAAGAGGATTAATTGTGATACTCGTGGGCCTAAAACAAGTATTTCCTAAATGTTAACTGCTAGTATTATTAGCATTGCTAGAGTCAGAATTCTAGGAGGTGGTGAAGAATGCAAGAACGAATAGTGGGAAGGTTTTAGGTAGCTTCAGACAGCTGATGGAGCCATGAGTATTACCTTTATCAAGGTGGATCAGAATCTTTGAAACTAAGGCATAACATTATGGTATATGATTACTGAGTTTCACCTATCAGGTAAATTTTATCTTTTAGGTCCATTGTTTTTCAATAGTCCATTCAACAGCTCCCTGCCCAAATACCAATGCCAATATCCCTGAATTGTACCAATTTCTGGACATAGAGGACATAAGCTGACAAAGGCATCAACTCCATTTGAGAAAGTCAACTTGAAAATGATCATAACAACATATTTGTGCCCAAATAACGGCATGCTTCTATAATCATAGAACTTTCCCCTCCAGTTCTCTTTCAATGAAATGCTTTTGTGTCCAGCATTAGAGATGCATAAATTACCCAATTTAAAAAGCACATGGAGAGGGGTGCCTGGGTTGCTTAACCAGTTAAGTGTCCAACTCTTGGTTTTGGCTCAGGTCATGATCTCAGGGTTGTGAGACTGGGTTCCAGGTCAGGCTCTGCACTCAGTATGGGGTCTTTTGTGATTCTCTCTCCTTCTGACACTCTCCCTCTTTTCTAAAATAAATAAGTAAATCTTTTTAAAAAACCACATGGAGAGAAGAGGATATACTCAATCTGTCCCATTGAATATGCAATGGCTTTAAAGGGAGATTTGAGTCTTTCTGATAGACAGTATGTCCCACAGGTCCTTCTGGAATCCATGGGGGATAAAAGTCCTTCAAAAATAATTTACTTATTGACGTCAGTAAGTCTGAATTAAAACAATTAAGTGCTTTCAATTTGTCTTATTGCAAACAATTGCACATTGAGAATCAGCTATATGACTGCCATTGTCCTGAGAGTTGTGCAAGGGCAAGAAGTTTAAGTCAGGTCCTAGGCCCAAGAAGTATATTACTGATTTCTCAGACAAGTCATACACACATGAAACACAACAGTGTGTAAGACACCATGTGACTGCTTACCAAAGAGGCATTCATAAGAGGTACCAAAGGAGAATAAAGATGAGAATGATCAGGGTCAGTAGAAAATATCATCTGATGAAAGAAGCACTTGATTTGTGCCTTGAAGAGTAACTGAATTTGGATAAATATAGAAGTTGGAAATTCATTACTGGCAGAGGTAGCAAGAACAAGTTTGGGGTGGGGGTGGTGAAGGGACATGGCATGATTTTGTATCTGCAGAAGATAATGGAAAATGTGAAAAATACATCCATTCAGTATAGTGGGACAGTATCACGGGAAGATTTGGACAATCAGTGGAAGAGACTGGATGGGAGAGTGCAGTGCATTAGAGGAATGGATGTGAGTGTGCGGATAGCAATATATGTGCGTGTATATGTGTATTTATTTAGTAGCTAGAAAAATTATCGAGACTTGCATTTTCGATGTAACACCAGGTGATCATGCAGATATATATATTCTGTATTCATAGCATGTAGCACCTAAACTTTGTCAACACTGAAAGAATTCTGGAGTCAGAGTGAATGTACACTCTACTCTTCTATCCAGGAATTCATATTTTGCGATATACAGATGGATTCTTTTGACTGGGAACTTCTGTAATATGGTAAAAGGATTTACTGAGATTTACCTTCAGGATTTACATTCTCATATAGAAATGTTATGCACTTCCATTTTCTAATTATAAACAATGACCTGCAGAAGACCACCCATGTGTTTACTAAGCAGCTAGTTGTTAAGACCTCATCTGTGTGACTCGGGGCTATGGAAACAGATCTGATCATGTCTGACCTTCTCTGTGTCTTCAGTGATCTGTACAACATGATCCTTGTTTGGTCTGGAATACCCATCTCTTGCTTCCAAGTCCTTATTTCTCAGTTTAGGTCACTACCCATGCTGTCGTGAGCTCTAAGTCTCCCCTTTATTCATCTTTATGGATTGAGTTCTTCATAGAGTTCTGCTTTCCCCCAAAAGTTTCCTCAAACTCTGACTATGGCTTTGCTGCATTGGACTATCTCTGTGCGCCTTCTCTCTGGCAGCTGTGTTTCCTCTGGGAGAACAGTGGTCTTCCATCTGCTAAGGCAAGCAGTAGTCACTTCTTCTTGTAGTGAGAACTGAAACCAGAACCACCCTATGCCATTTCCTCGACACTTCCTATAAAGCTCCCTTCCCCTCTCCTACAGAAGCTGTAGTTTAATGGTAAGGAGCAATAGGTTCTTGGACTTGAACGTCAGCATTGCAACTTACCAACTGCATGTTCTTGGACATTTAACATTTCTATACTTCAGCTTTCCTTTTTTTAGAATAGGATAATAATAGTGCCAACCCATAGAGAGATTGGGGAGATTAACTAAGTTAATACATGTAAAGGGGCTTAGAAGACTGTCTGGCTCATAACACGTACTCAGCAAAGGTCTGCTGCCATTGCTTCGTATTGTTCTTATGCTTAGTATTAAATCTCTTTTGCCCCAATATCATGTACATGGCATATCACTTATTCCCTCGTTAAGTTTTTCAACTTAAAAAATATTCTAAAATTATAATCTTTATCATTATCATTGAACTAGGTATTTGAATATTTCTATGCATATTTCTTTCTCTTTTAAAAAAATATTTTATTTATTTATTTGGCCGAGAGAGATAACCAGAGAGGGAACACAGGCACGGGGGAGCTGGAGAGGGAGAAGCAGTTCCCCACCCATCAGGGAGCCCGATGCGAGGCTCAATCCCAAGACCCTGAGATCATGAACTGAGTTAAAGGCAGATGCTTAACCGACTGAGCCACCCAGGAGGCCCTGCATATCTGTTTCTATGTGTCAGTATGAATGACAATAGCAAGCCAGAAAGAGCAGTACTTTACCATTCAGTTTTAACCTTTCTACTGGGGACAAATTTTTACAGAGAATTGGGAGATGATAGAAGTCTTTTAGCACCTGAAGCAATTGACAAAACTGTCATTTCAAAGTTAATGCAATCTGATATTCTTAAGTGCTTTTGCGCTAGCCTTTACAAAACTTCTAAATTTACAGAAGGCCCATCAACTAGCGTCAGCCTCTTGACACATCCCTGAGTCTAGACTCCAGGGCAAACTGAAACAATGTAAAACAATGTAATTCTTGTTGATGATCTGGTTATAGAGATGAGATTTCTGCATTTGAAAAATTTAAAAAAGCAGTACAAAATTAAGGGTACAGAATTTAAAAATCAGTACAAAATTAAGGGTATTATGGGAGGCGAAGAAGGCATGAGATCAAATCAGCTTAAACTGTAGTGTGAGGGATATAGAATAAATATCAGGAAACATTTATGAACAGTAAATGCTATTAGAATAGGGTCATTACAATCTCCTTCCCCAAGAGCCCTTTAACAAATGTGGATTTAGATGTAATCCTGTTTTAGCTCAATAATTCAGTGCATGCCTTGGCGGCAAAGGGAGTGGATTTGATTATCTTGTTAAGGTTCTTTTGGTCCTCTGATGACAGCATTCTGGGAGGAACTTCTTTGTATTCCTAAATCTCATGTTTCTCAACCAAAAACAAGAGAAAGGCAATGCTAAACGGTGTCTACAGAGCTCTTGAGATCTTTGTGCTAAAGATGTTCTAAAAAAGCATGGATACAACAGATTTATTACTAATTGGGGAAATTGGTGACTTAACGAAAAAAGGAGACACACTGTAATTTTTAGATATTTAGGTCTTTCTTAGCATTTCTTGATTTTAGAAACATTCACTTGTAAACCTATAATATTTTAAAAACATGTAATAGCTATTCCAGTAAAGTTTCCCTTAAAGAAGAATGGCTAAGGAAATAAAAACTAAATTCTTAAGATTGAATCAATAGGTATTTATTTTAAAAGGTACATAACCATGTCTTCAGTAAAGTATAACAATAGAGACACTGCCCTCCCCTCCAAGGTAGAGAAGCCATAAGAAATGTGGATCTACCACTAACTTAATGAATAAGCCAGCTTTGATTTCCAGTTACACTGAGCACAAACTTCAAAAATCATTAAAGTAATCCTTTATGTATCTTTTCTGCTATGACCTTATAGAGAAAATCATTTCCCTCTTATATTCACTTGTCAATCACTTATTGAGCACATAAAATATGCCAGATGCTATGTTGGACATGACTTAGAGAGAGACAGCAAAAAGTAAACAGATCAGCAACTACGTGATAATGTGCTGTGCTGAGAACAGAATGATGGGATAAGACTTGTCTGGGCAACTGGGGCCACTTTAAGTTGGGTAATATGCCTGTCCTCAGTCTGATTCCATTAAGATTAATTTCTTCTCAGTGTCCTTCTCTGTTCTATAGCACAGTGGGGCTGAGCTTGGCAAGTCACAATCTGCAGGCTTTTACATTAGCTAACTTACTGCTGGGCTTAACCAATGAAATCACTGGAATGACCTTGGATCATTGGAGTGCTGGAAGAAGGGAGAAATCAGTGTGTTTCTCCCCCGCCCCACTTCCTGCTTTGGGTGTTGTCTCCAGCAGAAGTTACATCTTCCTGGCTCTCGCTGGTCATCCCTGATGTAGTTCTAGCCTCTGTTGTGGTCTATCTTCTCTTTTTGTCCCTCCTGCCAAATGTTGATTGTGGCTTTCTGCTGTTACTAATCTCCAGGTTGTTTTAACATGTCCTTTTTTGCTTCTCAGCATTTCCACCACACAGGTAACCCATACCATGTGTTAAATTTCCCATTTTAAATAGTTAGGAGTGGTTTCACTTTCCTGGGTGGGCTCTGACTACTCAGTTTAAGGCTAAACTGAAGAAGTGAGATTTAAAATAGAAGTTAGAGAACTAAAAGGATCCAGACATCTGATGCTGTAAGAGGAGAACGTCCAGGCTAACAAACACGTAAGTCCACAAAGCACGAATAATCTTAGGCTCTTCAAGGAGCATAGAGCAAGTCACTGTGGCTGTGCCATCATGTGGGAAGGGAAAGTGATCAGTTGAAGCCAGAGAGGTAAATCACATAGTTTCCAGGTCTATGTATGAGAAAAATGTCCAGAGATGCTTTGATTTGAATTTTTGAAACATTACTGTATCTACCTTGTGGATAATGCATTCCATGTTAAAAGGGAAGACAGTCCAGAGTAGCAGCTGAGGGGATGGAGAAAAGTAGGCAAGTTCATAGAGTTTTATAGACAAGAAGAATTTTACAGACAAGACCGAACTTACTACTGGTGCCAACATCAAGGGCAAGAGAAAGTGAACCAGGTATGACTTTGTTGAATTTTGAACTGAACAACGAAGTGAATGTTTAGATAGGATCCTCTTAGATAGAAGTGCCTCTTAGACCTCCAAGTAGAGATGTATCAGAAACAGTGGGTACATGAGTCTAGACTTAAGGGGAGAGATTAGAGCTAGAGATAGAAACTTAGGAATTGTTGGCATGTGAGTGGTTTTTAAAACCACAGATCTGGATAACATTGCCTAAGAAGAAAATAAAATTGGAAGCAATTTATTACAAGCCATCATTAATCATTCTAAACAGGATTTTGAAGGAAAAAGTCATTAGACATAGCTATTTAAAAAAAAAACCGACTTTCTTAAGCATCAGTAGAAACATTTTGTACGTGTGTTAAAAAAGTAATCTGCAAATCCAAAGCCTAGTGTTACATAATAAATTAGATTACCATAGACAGCTTTTCAAACACTATAGGACCCATGACATTGCCTGAATGGTGTTTGCCATTTACATGCTAATTAGGAACACTTTTCCTTCAAAGACTTAAATTTTCCCAGGAAAATCAATCATATTTGATGCACTGTCTAAAATGTGTGTACAAATATCAACTGACCTTGAATGTTACAAAGCTTTAACCATTTGTCTTTCATTCCTTCCATCCCTACCAGAGCAAGGAGTATATCTTTCAGATACTCTGGAAGATTGACACTGAGAAATCTTGAGCCTTCTACTGACATTCCACATGCCATCCGTTGGCCAAACACACCACCTACTTCATGTAGCTCATCTGCTCTTCCTTAGCCTTTCTGCTCCACTCCTGATCTTGTGGTTCTCATCTGCTCTCATCTCAACCACCTTCCTCCTTCTGGGCAGCCCATCCCAACATCACCTCCTCCAAGCGTGCTCTCACTGCCATTCCCCAAGTAACATGTTGTCCTACTACCTGGAATTCCTACAGTGGCTTCCTACTCATTCCTAATTACATCTTTGTGTCTAGTCCTCCAAAGGAGTTTCTACATGGCCTTGCCTGAAACCCCAACCTCCCCGACATCTTCAAAATATCACTAGCTACTTGTGCCAAGAGGACCCCAGATGATTTAGTCTCAAACAGGTTTGCTGCACTTTGTTAAAATGTGTTTTTAAACACTCAGGGAATGAAAGGTGTAGTCCCCAAATAGACACTAGAGTTTATTTTAAAGATTTAGAATTATAAAAGAGGCTGCCTTACAAATTGAGTAGTAGACAGTGTAGAGGAAGGGAAAGTAAGCTGTATGAGTCAGTCGTGTGTTTATTGGCTGCTTTCTCCTCATTGAAAAGATCTTGGGGTTGGAGGATGGCTTTAGCAATATGGAAAGTGAGATTTCTTCCACCCTATTTTTCTGATCATGAGAAGAAAAAGAAAAACAAAACAAAACAAAGGCATTCTAAGTGTGGAAAAGCCATAAATATAATCTTTCCCAAAGATCATAGGAAAACTATTTCTGAATGAGAAATAGAAATCTTGAGAACTGAAAAATAGGAGAAAATCATCAAGAGATCTCAAAATAAACACCAGATAAAAGCAAGGAAATATTTACACCTCATACACTGCAGCTGGGTACACACAGGTGAGAAGAAATGAGAAAGCCCTGGAATGGGAAGTTAAAGTGTAGCATGATGAAAAAAAATAAAATAATTTTATTAGTTACACTTTAATTTTTAAAGGTATATATACAGCTATAATTTTAATGATTACAATTATATACACATATATAATTTTTACAGTGGGCCCCTGAATTTCCCTTGAAGGGAAAAATTATCTTTGTCTAGGAAAATACCTTGAGATGTTGCTCTGGATGGAAAAAAAATGAGACCCCTGCCAAAACATGATGTGTAAGACGGCATTTTTTTTTTTTAACTGATTGGATAAGCTATTCTTCACAAACAACTAACAGTCATGCAATGATTGGGGTAAGGAAGAAGAGAACAGAGGGAAGAAGGTTAAGAGGAAGACAGAGGGGCTAAGAAGCATGGGAGGCTGCAGAGCCTGTAAAAGCAGGGTTCCAGAACACAGCTCTGGGGCAAATCCAGTCAATGATCTGGTAACAGTGTCCTGTGGGCACAGATAGTAGCTGCACTGGTGGCGAGCCTGGCATAACCACAGGGTTGGGGAATCACTGTGGAACACTGTGTTGTACACCTGAAACTAACGTAACTACACTTCCATTTAAAAAAAAGAAAAGGAGGGGTGCCTCCGTCAGTTGAGCGCCCCAGTCTTGGTTTCGGCTCAGGTCATAATTCAGGGTTCTGAGACTGAGCCAGGCATGGGCTCTGCTTTGTGTGGAGTAAGCTTGAGATTCTCTCCCTTTTCCTATGCCCCTCCGGCTCTGCTCCTCCCTCTGGATCCTTTCTCTCCTCCTTCCTCCCTCCCTCCCTCCCCTTCCGCTTAGCTAGCTGAAGCACCCTTGTGCTGTCTCCAAAAATAAATAAACAAGTCTCTAAAAAAATTAAAAAGAAAGAAAACAAAAAGTAGGGCTCTCTGAGAAAGCCCAGGGGTGGGAATGTTGGTGTTCATTTATGAATAGAGTTTTCAATATTCAATTTAAAATTATCTGTATATTGCAATAGGAAGGCCCTGCAGGGCCCTAAACCTTCCCTAAAGTCGGCCAAGGGTTTTAGAAAATAACAAAGTAACAGGCTTTATTCAGGTTTAGAATGGCCTGGAGCAGAAACAAAAAAAAAGAACTTTTGTTGATGGGGGGTTGGGGAACATAAAAGCCTCTCCCCCACCATGATTTCTAGATATATTGGGAGGAACAATAAGAATGTGGAATGAGAATAGAACTTTTTATTTAAACCTTAAAGAGATGACCCTTTTCACATCCGGATTACGGAAGCATTGATTAACAATACTTAAATTCTTTGCGAGAAAGTGTTTAATTCCCAATGCAGCTATTTTCATGTCTGTCAGTATACCTTTATATTTATAGCTTGCAAAAAACAGTAATTCCTAATTCTCTGTTGAAATCCTTACTTTTTCTTTTTTATTAAAAAGTTGTGATCTCTATAGGGAAAAGAATAAGGCATTGACAGGATTGTGGAAAAATGTTGGGGAAACTCAGCCTCGCCATCTTAGAAAGAGTGACTACTTAATGGCACATTCTTCACCAGGCCGAGAAATTTAGCCAGAGTGCCTAGGAGGAAACAATTACTGATGCCTGTTTCTGGTTGCACAGAGTTTCAAAAACCTTTTTAAAACTGTGATTCTTCTATCCAGATGAAAGATATCCACTTAAATGCAGGAGTCTGCATAAAATCTCTTTGCTCCCCTACAACGAAGAATCCTGTATTGTGTGCTACATTGTGTGTAATTTTAAAAAGCTTGGGAAATGGGGTACCTTAGTCCATTCTTTTTCTTACACACTAAGGAAGTTCAACAATTAATTTTCAGATTCCTTCTGGTTCTAACATGTTATTCCCCATAATACAAAATACTATCAGAATAGATGAATATTCCTCCTTCTGATCACAAATGTCTGAATGCCTAGTGCCTCTGTGGTCCCCATTTTGTAAGTATATGTATAGTCAAACAGACTCTAGTGACTGTAGTTCCAAAACATTACTTGTGTGAAAGGATGTTCGAATCTACTCCTTTCCAAATGCTGTATGTTCTTTCATCACAAACGCCACACTATGGAGAAGTGGGGCAGATACATATACTGGTAGTGTTGCAATGAATTATCAGGATGACTGTTTGCATCAAAATACCTTCCCTGCCTTCTCTGTATTATAGTGGAGCATTTTGGATTGTTCTCCAGCAGGCCGAGTACCACGATGTGAGGAGTCAGGGGGATTCAGTGCTGAGCTTCCCAGAAGCTACATCATTCCCGCTAACAACTAGGTCATCTTCAGCCCTACAAAATGTGAAGCAGAATCTTAAATACTTTTTAATAGGAGATATAACCTGTCTCCTATTCATGGGCTTTTAGACTGATTTCAACTTTTTTAGTATAAATAATGCTGCCATGGAAATTTCTGGATAAATGTCTTTGTGAACACATTCGAATATGTATATACGATATGGATATGACCTTCATTTGGTAACCAGACCATATTATCAAGATGTATGAGCGCTTTTTAGCCAAAAATAGTTGAGCTGCAGATGAATTGCAACCAATGCCCCACCATTCTTCTTGTCAGTAGAATGTCCTTTGAAGTTGTGACTGAATAGTAAGAGAAAGACAAGAGAAAAGATATAGGTTCAGTTGATGTTATTTTAATATCTACAAGAGCTATGTTTGGAAGCATATTTAAAGAATGACGTTTCCTATCAGATTTACCACTTATGGGGTTAGATAAAAAAAAATAGTAATAATAATGTCTATCTTTAAATCTCCCTTCCTGCATCCTCCTCTCTACCCCCACCCTTGCAAAAAAAAAAAAAAAAAAAAGCCCAATTTCTCAGGTAATCAATTAGATGGAAGATAAGAGGTCCTTTCGGCAGACCACGGGACTCCACTACACAAGCTGAGAATAAAATATCCGCCATCAAATGATGAAGTCTCTGTTATAAACTTATAAATAAGACTCAGTATGTTCTATCAGAATTCAGTGACCGTCTTGACCTAAATTTCTGTTGTTATGTAACTTCAAGAGAGCTGAGAATGTAACCTCCAAAATGATATTAGATGACATAATTTTTTTAGTAGCTAAGCATCTTCAACCCTAGAAAAATTTAAAATTAAGTATAAAAGTGTATTTAGGAGAATCAAAACAATCTATTGATGTTTTTGATTAGGTGATACATCTATGTTTGGTATTTCTAATATTATGCTAGGGGAACTTGACCATATTAAAATGAGAGATGAAGTAATCCCAATTTAAAATTCATAATGCAATAGTTGATTTTAACTATTGTTTACTCACATACTACGGGTATAAAAGCTTTGAATATGAAAGAGTATTCAACACTATATTTCTGTGCATTTTTTTAAGATTTTAAAAAATACTAAGTATTTGGGAAAGTTTTTCAGATAGATAATGGACATGCTTAAAAAGGAAGTCAAGCAGATTAAATTTACAAAATTCATTTAAATATACATAGAAATTTAGTTAACTAAGTCCATAAATGTGATCATACACATTCAAAATACACCTAAAAATGGTTACTAAAATTATCTAGATTTACAAATAGATTAATAAACCTGGAAACTGAATTTAAAAACTTAAGTAGGGTTTTGGATTTTTAACTTTATTAAATTGAATGTTAAATTTTTAAGCAAAAAGAAACCTCTGAATAGTCTCTTCCACAAACAAAAGCCACTTTTAGGACAAAAATATTCACATTTAATAATTGCCACTTACATTAGCTCCTCCTCACAACAATTCATTAAGGCTAAAAAATAAAATTTTTAAAAGGAACTCCTACACATAAATAAGAATAACCCATTAGAAAAATCAGCTAATTTCTAAGGATATGAAATGCAAACAACCGAAATACATGTATGAAAGCATACTTAAACTCACTCATAGTTAAGGGTAGGGGAAAATAATCAAAAGTGTCATCCATACGATGTCAGCAGAAGCACTGAGACACATGCATTTCCAAAAGTTGGTAAAAAGGCAAACTAGAACTACTGTTTTGGAAGACAATTTGTCAAAATCTATCATGTTTTAAAATGCATATATCCATGGCCTTGATATTTCCACTACCAGGAATTTATTACATATACATATTTGAATGTGTTCAAAAAGGAATTTATCCAAGAATGTCCACTAAGCATTGTTTGCACGTAAAAAATTGGAATGGCCATCAGTAGAGGACAGATTAAGTATATTATTAAATCCATGCAGTGACTTAGCATACATCCATTCAAAAGAACAAAGTAGTCGTTTGTGTACCGATATATAAAAAGCTTCAATTACATTAATTAATAAATAAACCAAGCATAGAGCAGCTTTATGATATACTCCCAATATCTACTGGAAAGAAATTGTCTATATAAATGTATGCATATGCACAGAAGATTTCTGAAAGAATATAAGCACATTCTTTTCTTTTTTAAAGATTTTGTTTATTTATTTGACAGACAGAGATCACAAGTAGGCAGAGAAGCAGGCAGAGAAAGAGGAGGAAGGAGGCTCCCCGCTGAGCGGAGAGCCCGATGCAGGGCTCGATTCCAGGACCCTGCTACTTAGCAGGCTAAGTTTCCTTGACCTAGGGCTACTTAATGAAATACCACAAACTGAGTGGCTTGAAGTACCAGAAATGTATCATCTCACAGTTCCGGAGTCGAGAAAACAGAAATCAAAATGGTGGGCCGAGCTTATTCTGTCGGAGGACTGTGAAAGAGAAGAAGTTCCGCGCCTTTCTCATAGAATCCAGTGAAGGCTGACAAGCCTTGGTGTTCCTTGGCTCATAGATTCATCTCTTCCAATCCTGTCTCTAACTTCACATGCCCCGTCTCTAGGTTTTCACATGGCCTTCTTCTTTTAAAGACAATAGTCATATTGGAGTAGGGCCCGTGCAACTCCAATAAGATCTCATCTTAACAAATTTCCTCTGCAACAACCTTATTTCCAAATCAGGTCACATTCTGAGGTATTGGGGTTATGACTTCAACATAGCTTTTTAGGGAGACCAATTCAACTCATAACAGAAGGATATGGCCATCTGAATTTAGAGAAAAACCTAAAATTGGTTAATAAGACTACTAGTTAAGTGATGCAGGCATGATTAAGTGCTATTATGGTCCTGATCCCTTCTAAGATAAACATTTAGACAACAAATACCATGCTGTGTAAACGGATTGTCCAAATCTCAGCATTCAGCATACAGTTAATTTTAATGATGTTTCTCTCCCTCACTCAGACTTCCTTTCAGCTGAAACAAGCATGAAGTAAAAACTCAATTTCCCTCAAATGGTATTTTTATTTCATGGAGTCCCAGAGGCGAAAGGGCCTTTAGAGGCCTTCTTATAGATGGCTGTAGTGCTTGACAGCATCTTCAGCAGAAGGCCAGTCTGGCTGAACGTGTCCAGGAAGGACAAACCCACTACTTCCTGAAAAACCTTTTCTGCGGCAGGATGTTCCTAATGGTTAGAAAGCAGACCCCGAGCCAAATTCTGCCTCCTTAAACTTCTCACCATTAAGTCTCTGGTCAGCCATCTGAGCTTTGCAAAATTGCATATATATTGAATATTTTGTATTTTAAATTATACATGTATACATATGGGTTAAGCATATATTTTATAAAATGTCCTAAAATATATGAAAAATATATTTACATTCATTTAAGCTTCCAAAATACCTGTGGACATCTTTGGGCTGTATTCCATGTCTTACCTGAGTAGAAATTATAACTCCAATGTCTTAGAGGTAAATAGCAAAAAAACAAAATTTTTAGAAGCAATAACTAGATAAAGGGAAAGAAATGCGGCCAGCAGAAGCCAACATGAAAGCGAAGGCATTGAGAAACAGTTTTCCTAACTGACTGGTGACGCTTCCTGGAATAAGAATCAGCTATCAAAAAAAAAAAAAAAAAACAACAACAATTAAGTAGCCACATTCTCATGGATAACAATTCTTGCAAATACATCTGCCGGCAGAAAAATGCTCATCCTGTAATTTGACTAACATTTTTACGAGAAAATACCCAATAGAAATATAAATCCAACAACTTTTCTTTGAAACTCAAGTCTTTTTGCCAGAATGTTCCTAAAGAGAGATATTCTCCTGAGGAGAATGGGAAAAACAACAACAACGACTACAAGAAAGCAAGTTTACGTAAGAAAGAGCAAGTACGTAAGAAAGAGCTGAAAGCTTTGAAAATAATAGGAGGATTTTGTGGGAATTTTGCCAAGAAATCTCTTCCAAAAACTTTAATGCTTTAGGCACCTTGGACAAGGCATGGATTCTGCATATGAAAGGATTCCATAAAATTGTGACAAATTATTCCATTCACAGTTACTCTGCCAGATTTTGTCACACATTCTGAGAGACATTAATAAATACATGTCGGCTTGTCATTCCTTCACAAAATACTCCCTTCACCCAAATAGGCTCAGTTGAGGCTACAATGGCCATCTTTGTCTAAGAAATACTGGCTCAATTTGTAGATACACGTTGTTTGCTTGGGGTATCGATTCACACAAAAACCACAATGATGCATCTTTGGAAATATGAAATATCGCCCAGAGGTACTGCAGGAAAGTGGGATCCTGAGTCACGGGGACTCTCTCCAAGTGCCAGAAAATCAAACCTAAGCTACTACTAAGAGGAAGTTCTAATAAGACAAATGGAGCTCAGCCTCAGAGTCATTTGGCCACCCAATTGTGCAGTGAGGTAACTCAGGAAATCAGTGTCTAAATTTATCCTCTTTCCTTCATTGATTGTAAAGGGTAGCATTTCTTCATTACTTCTTCTTCTTTTTTTTTTTTTTTAAGATTTTATTTATTTATTTATTTGTCAGAGAGAGAGAATGCGCACAAGTGGAGGCGCAGAAGAAGCAGGCTCCCGGCTGAGAAAGGAGCCTGATGTGGAACTCGATTCCAGGACCCTGGGATCATGACCTGAGCCAAAGGCAGTCACTTAACTGACTAAGCCACTCAGGCGTCCCTCTTCATTAATTCCATAATTTAAAGACTCTCCCCATGATAATTAAGGTCGTGAAGGGCTAACCTCCCAGGGGGGAAGAAAAAAGTATCACTTAAAATATAAAAAATTATAAAAATCCTACCTTTACAATAATATTTGTGACTGATTTGTGGTAAAAAATAATGACAAGGCCATCTATGAGCACATTAATGATATAGCTGTCTGGCTAAGCAACACAGAGTCACAGGTTTCTTCTGCTGTGCTCTGGTAGAATTTTCTTACCAGGAGACAGTTGATTAGGTTCCTGGCGGTGTAAGCAGTTTATTGCCAAAGATAAGTTTAATCAGCATTAAAAAGAGGTGCTATTATTTAGCTCTTTCTAGAATTCACATTTCAAAAATGGTTTGTGGGTTACTTCCTTGTTTTTCTCTCAGCAATAATTTTTGTAGAATTACTCATGACTGTAACATTTAGAATGAAATAAAATCCAGAAAGAATGTAAAAGATTGGATACCTTAATAAAGTCGTGGTGAAAGCAGGGAGTAAATGCGTCAGGATATCCACAAAATTCTATTTACAGTGTCCCACGGGACGCTATAGCAGGTAGCTGACGGAAATCCTGTTTATCTGGTGGTATGCACACTTCGTTTGCTCACAAATTGCCAAAACATCTATTTTAGCACTATCGTGTGGCCAATATCATTGTAACCTGCCCTTACTCATTTTCCCTACTGCCTCAAGGGTAGGGTTTTCTCTTCTTGGACTGAACATTCTGCTATTCTTCTAAGAAATTCTTTTCAAATATTGTCTCTCACTTGATTATACCCAGCAAGAGTTGGTTTGAGACTGGGTTTTGCAACATCAGGGGTTTTACACAACAATGGCTAATTTGGGGTTTGGTGTTGGCTTCGTGGCCTATAAGAACATGGAGGGTTGCGACTTTCCAAGTTTTCCTAACTGACTGGTGACACTTCCTGGAATAAGAATCCCTGCTTTTCTTTTCAATAATCCCCCCATCCCCAATTCTGGCAGGGCAGTCTGTGAGACCTAATTAAAACCTGTTACTTCCACACCGCCAAACAAGAAGTCAAGCTCACCTGTCACCTTTTTCACTTACACTGTCAGAGACCTGGGCAAGCTGATGAGGGTAAGGAATTTACCCACTTGCAGCCTATCTTCTTTATTTGGGGGGGAAAAAAAAAAGAACTCACAACGTTCCTATACTACTTTCATTCTTCTTCCGTGACTCTGTTCTCTTTTTTCTCTCCATGCCAAGAAACTTTGTAGCTGGGAGTTAGTTCAGTCCTTGCCCCTCATGCTCTGTAGGTCTAGCTCAAGACTCCAATGCCGTTCTATTCCTTCACAGACTTGGTGTGTGTTGTATCCAGAAGCCATTTTATCTACTCAAATGGAATGAAAATGCTGCCAGTTCAAAAATATAAGCACACCATCATGTGTATGACACATTCTAACTTCAGAAGTGTTAAACTGTGAAAAAAATATTTATCTTTGAATTGATGAACTATGGTAACTTAAGACAAAAAGAAAAGAGAAAATCTTTAAATATCCTTATAAGGGCATTACTAGAACTGCCAGCTTTCTCCCAGTTTGGTTTCCTGACTGTCTATAGTCCTGCCTATCTCTTCTTTTTCTTGATTTCTTTAATACCCCCCCAAAAAAGGCCTACTATGTGCAGGTCCTGTGGTTGGCGCTGGGACCACTAAGGAAACAAGAGACGGTCTTTGCACTCAAGATTCTTTTGATTTGGGGCATGGATACAGAAAGCTGCTGAAAAATTACAATAGAGCAACTGTCACTCTACTAGACAGAGCACAGAACCCTACAGGAGCAGAGAAGGGTGACCTGACCCAGTCCAGCAGGGCTGATGGAGAGCATTCCAGAAAGGCAGCATCTGAGCTAAGATCTCTAAAACAAATAAGAACATTTGACCATTCAAAGAGACAAGGCAAATGAGGAAAGGAGAGCTACTCAGATGAAGAAAACAGGAGGCAGCAGGAGAGATGTCAGCATTGCGTTCTGGCAAATGCAGAGGGTTCCAGAAGACTACAGGATAGGAAGAAGTGAGGTGAGTTAGAGGCAGCCCCCTGAATGGCCTTGCCTACTGTGGAGAGGAGATGAAGATTGGTTCTGAGGACATGGTGAACCTGCACAGGGTTTAAGCATAAAGTGGCAAGATCAGTGAAACCCCTTAACTTGTCTTACCTTCACTTTGTGAGGATCAAATTAATGAGGAATAATAATCTGGATCTTCCTTCTGCCTTGGCTTCTGAAATTACACCATGATTGTACTGGAGAATCACATTTGTCTTTTCCTTCTGGAGATGCCTATCTATCCGTTTGATTCATTTTCTTTAATACTTTATAATTTTTTCCCCTCTGCTATCTCTTTCTGAAAGTTTCACCAGTTAGATATTGGCTTCCTAGATTCATCTTCTATGATTTTTATCTTCTTCAAAATTTCCACCTCCTTGACTTCTGGGAACATTCCTAGAATTTAATCTTCCAACCCTACTACTCATATTTTTAAGGAAGAAACAGCACTATCATATTTTGAATTTCTAAGAACTCTATTTTTTTTCTTTACGCTACCTGTTATTGTTTATGGACTTAATAGCTTCCCAAGAATATTCTTCCCAAAGAATATTAATAAACAGTTTTAGCATTTGCATGATCCCTACATTATCTCTATTTTCTTCTTTTTCCCTGTTTTCACCTTATTTACTTTGGTTCCTCACTCCATGATGAGGATTCCCCTTAACTTTCTAGTAATCCAAAGTTGTTCGCAGTTAAGAGTGGAGCCTCACAATCTGAGTGGAAGCCCAGCGCACACACGCAAAGTTAGCGGACTTCCTTTCCAGGAAGTCTTGTAGAGACCTGGCCATTTGATCAGGGCTTCCCAACCTCTGGTCTGTTGGGGTCTTTCTTCTGGTGATTCAGTGTTTCTACAAAAATAACATTCTCATCTTTTGTCTTTGGGCAGCATCCTGGTTGTATATGGTGTGCGTGTGAAGGAAAAGGGGATTGGAGGATCAAACCATTCTAGAAGTTTCTAATAAGAACAGATTTTTATTAGTTCCCTTGTGTTGAGCTATCCATCACCATGCCGGGTGCTGGAGTCTTCACTCATTTGTCACCACACCTGGTGTCTTTGAATCACCAGCCACTCTCATTCAGTTTCTCTAGTTAATAAAGGATGCTCAGGTCTCTTGTGGTAATGATGGGCAAAGAGTGGGAGGTGTTGTAGGCATGAATGTTCTGTTCATGGCAGGCCCTGGGGAATTGGAAGAACCTGGTTGGGTTCCATTCCTTGGGGAGAGGACCAACTTAGATAACTTTACTGCCCACTCCTTGGTCCATCCCCATTCCTCAACTCTCCATCTACCACAGCAGCTACTTCTGGGAGCTAAGCTTCTCCTGGGTTCTCAGTGTGAACTGCTTTTACAACAGTTACTAGGCTACCTGCACGGGCATGAGGTCTGGATACCTCTGCCCTAATAAGTCAATGTCTACACCTTCATCTACTTTCTAATCCTCAGTGATTTGTTCAAATAGGTAAGCAAAACCTGTAGCTTGCTAAAGGAGGCTGCGTCTTATACCCTGTCTGCTTTTGATGAGGACGGAACTGAAAAAGTATTTAATCTAAGTAAGGACACTATAGACGGCCTCAGGAAAACCCCTTTGTTGAAAATGCCCCTGGGGTAAAGTGGGGCAAGAAGTGGTAAGATGGAAGGAATGTAATTATCAGGTGGGAGATCGCGCTGGGTGGTCCCCAAGGTTCTTTAAGATCCCGAGTCTATGGTTCTAGGAGCTATGCGCACTCAGACCATTCCAGTGTCCCCCAAATGTCGCTACAGTCCAACGGATGTTATGCATATGCCTCAAAGCTCTCTTAGCAAAGTTCAGCCATGCCACATGGTAGTCCTTATTCTTGTTCAAGCCACTGGTGGGGAAGCAGAGGTCTTGCAAAAACTATTCCAGTATTTCCTGTCGGATCCGTCCTGTCATTCTCTAAAAACACCAAAAAGAGAAATGAATAGCATTGACAGTGGAAGAGCTTCCAGAACCAGGAGGAGGTGGTCCAGCTTGGGAGAGCAGAGTCGGCCTCTTACCCGGAGGTCTGCTCCTGGGCTGGGCCGGGTTTTCGAGTCTGAGAAAGGGGCCGGCATGCTAAATTATTATTTGTACATGTACATGTGATGCTTTCTCATAAGCACCCTCTGGGGACTTGCATTTTAATTCAAGATGCTGTCTTTATTTTAGGGATAAATCAGTAAAAAGGGTCAGCACTAACCTGTCATTTTCCTCTTCTATTTTAAAGCTCTCTGTGCATGGGAGTTAACTTCTCCCAAAACAAGCATTTGGAAAATTCCTGGTTAGGCCGCTGGCTTGTTTTGTGAATGATGTTTGTGGTCAGCTCTAACATATAAAGCTGCCTTCTTCGTATTGCTGTCTTTTTCATGCATGTTTTTCTTATTTTGGCGTTTTATGGAAGTGATTAAATATTATTCGGTTTCAAGCTGGTGTAGAAATTGTAGAGATGTAGAAAATCCTCTCTAGCTGAAATCCAACATACACCTCACAATCATCACACACATGCACATGCGTGCAGAATTCCGGAAGTGTGCCCCGGTTTTAGCTCTCCTTTCCTCCCTCCCTCTCTGCTTCCCTCCCTCCCTTCCTCTCTCTCTCTCTCTCTCTCTCTCTTTCTAGTGTTGAGGTAGGGAAATGAAAGTAAATATGATTTCATGTTTGGCTTTCTTTCTGATAGAAGCAACATTGTTTGGGTGCCCAGTCCTCTAGTTTTTACCCAGAGTTCAACATAGAAATGTTGTTTCAAGTCTTATTCAGAATGACTGAAAAGTTTTAACGGAATGTCACTTTCCAGACTTTCATTAACATTTACATGTTTCAATAGCAAGTCCAAGTGGTATAGGAACTCTTAAAGGGATATGCTTTCCCCACCCCACCTCCCAAAAAATAAAATAAAATTAAGCTGAAAAGCAAGTAAATCCTGGTGTTTTAGATCAAAAATTCGGGACACACTGCTTAGTATTTAGTAAGTTGTGGAAAGTATCCCCAAGAAGCAGAATGTTTTTTATTCTATTAAATCAGTTGTGTATAATGTTGTATGATAAAATCTAACAATTTTAGGAGAAACTATGTATTTTGTTATTAGAAAATTCGACTTCTATGGACAGTGAGAGAAAGGGAGTATGATAGAGTAAAATCGGGATTCATGCCAGAATAAATTTTTTGTGAGAAATTCCTCAGCTATCAGAAGACTTAAGAAGTCTATTCTGTATTCAATATCACCTGTAGACTCAATGAGAGAAAAAAATCTATTCCATTTAATTACTTCTTAGGAAGTTTAATTGGAATATTGGCTTCATCATCATATGATTCAGGAGTTGGATCTTCATACTATTTATGTGATAACTAAAAGGAGATTATATATTTGGATATATTCTTTAGATACTCTATTTATATATATTATTATAATAATGACTGGAGGCATGTTCAAAAAAATTTCTTTACCTATCCATATTATTTAGTTGCTAGGAGACAAATATGAAGCATCTAATATTATTATTAAATAGGTTATAACCCACTTTTAATTTCACAGTAACAATTGCTTTTGGATGGGTGTTTATTCAGACTCTATAGATATATTATATAGTCAGTGCAAATAACAACATCTTTCTCTGCCTCGTTTCTATTTGTAATTTGCAGAAGTGTTAATAAGCATGACTCTTACTAACTAAGCAGGTTGAGGCTCCCCTAAAAGAGTAAGATGATCTCCAACTCAGCAAGTTAAGCTATTTGCAATTTAAATATATTATGATCTACATAAATCAATTGAAAGCAAAATGTTTATGTTTAATTTTCTTTTTTGTACCAAAAATGTGTAACAATAGTATTTTATATAACATTTTTGTCATGATCAATTTTATCTCTTTTATCATAATATGCGGGGCAGGTAATTTTCAATTTGAAGAATGCTACACACAGAGACTAGTTATTTGCCACAGGATAGAAAATAGTGGCTGTGCCAGTATTAGCCACAAAGTCAACTATACCCTGGCCCAGTGTACCCTTTATTGGAGTGGAAAAAGGACCTTTTCTACTGAGGAATCTCAAACTTGTGCTTTCCTTACTTTAAATAATCTTATGGTTTTTGTGTCCTCATTAACATTTGTATTCTTCAAAATGACAATCTTCCATCTTATTTTGAAAAGATCCATTCAGATATAAGTAAATATCTTTACTTACTTCTTTAATTAATATAATACATTTATGGTTTTAAAAAATATCTTTTTGTTGTGTCCAAACTTAGTAGCAGTTCAGTGTGGGACTATTCAATAAGGATGAATAATTTTTGAATAGTGAATAATTCTTCAACAAGATTATTTCAGCCTCGAATGTTTCCCAATCCAAAGAATCAGTTTTTCACCTGATTCATCTCAGGTTTTACTTTCTTTTTGGAAAAGCAAACTCTACTGTTGTCAACTCTACCTCTATCCTCCCTCCATTCCCTCACATCGTTTCCCTTGCTTGGATGGAAGGCTCTATCTCTCCCTATGAGCTTTCCTCCAGACCGCCTTAACCAGTGAGCATTCCTCAGCTAAGAAGAACCAGATGGCCAGAAGGAGATGGTAATATTTCCCTCCCATATCCTCTGGGCAATCCTTCTTCGCAGGAGACAGGTGTGCTGACTTACCACTACTCTGAGACTTAAACTAATCCAAATAACAAAGGACAGTTGTCCTATCTTGATGGCAGACATAAGGCAGAAGAATCCTACCTTTATGCAACCAAAAAACAACTGTTTTGAAGAACAACCTGTTTAGAGAAAGCCCCGAGTTGTCCTACATATTATTTATACAGTGCCATTTATTATATATACAATAGTACCGAAAGAATTTCTTGATTCAACTAAAATATTTTAGGCAAAAGAGAAATAAAAGGCATTATGATTTTACACTATAGTGCTCAAAGATACTTGGAGATTCAAAAGTATATTCATCTAGGACTGCCTGGGTGGCTCAGTAGGTTGAGTGTCTGCCTTTAGCTCAGATTGTGATCTCAGGGTCCTGGGATCCAGCCGAGTCTGGGCTCCCAGCTCAGTGAAGAGTGTGCTTCTCTCTCTGCCTCTGCCCACCTCCCTGCTTGTGCTCTTCCTCTCTCTCAAATAAGTAAATAAAATCTTTTTTTTTTTTTTAAGTATATGGATCTAGCAAAGTAAAATAAAAACATAGGTAAATTCATAGCATCTGTGCTAAGAGAGACATTAGGGATAATTTAAAGCTCACATATCTATATCCTTCTCCCTTCTCCTTCATCAGATTAAGAGCTCATTTAGAGTAGTTGAAAGTTCACTGGGCAGGGTAATGAGAGAAGAATTGGTTTGAATCTTGGCACCCTCACAAGCACTTGAAGGAGTTCCCTGATCCTCTGAGACCCATTTTTATCACCTTTAAAGTGGAGACAATTGTACTGCTCTAATTTGCAACAAGGATCTGAGGATCAAATGAGAATATTTTTGAAAGTTTTTTAAAGTTGCATACAAAAAGATATAATCAACATCATCCTCGTGAAGGTCAAAGTCCTATCCCATTCTTCTTCTGCTCTCCGGTTAGAGGAGCCACTCAGGCTTGAGCAACAGAAAGATAAGGAAGTGATGCACGCCCCCTCCCCCAACCTCCAAGAGATCAGCAGTCCTCCACAAGGTAGAATTGCCTTTTGCAGCTGTATTCTGACTACCAAAGACACCCCCAAAAGAAAATCTACATAAAGCTTTATAGATTAAATTCCCTAAGTTTATCAAGCCAGGAAAAAGGAAAAATAAACTCTGGAACATCTCAGCAGACAAACATATGACAGCAATACAGGCCCCTTCCTAGGGCTCAGAAGCCAGACTTTGTACCTATTTGTTTTCCTCGCCCCCGTGGTGTGAAGCAGACAGGAAAGGCATGTCATTTTGCAAATCATCTGACTCCAGCCTGAAATCAGTAGTCTAAAGAAAAAGCACTTGGGAGCGTAGGGATATCAAAGAGGGGGCCAGGCTCGGGCCTTCTGATAAGGTATAATGTTGAGTGGAGAGTGGCTAATATGACAGCATTGACCCTCGATCCTGAAGGCGCTCCCGCAACATATACAGAGATCTGCTTCCGCTCTGGAGCGGAATTAGGAAAACAAAGCCATTCTCTCAGTCAAGGGGAACCATGATACCCAGAATCTGAATTCCCGTCTTCTAAGTGCTAAAAGCATATTGGTTTTCCTGTAAAATACCTCCTTATGGGAAGCTCTCTGAGCTGAAGCATGGAATCCTAGGGAGTGAAGTCATGCTTGTTTATCTACAGGACCCAACTGGTGAACCAGCAGTTACCCAGCTCATGCAAAATGTTGGGTAAATGAATGAGTGAGGGAATGAACAAATGAACTCCATGAAATACCTAATGGTAACAGTGGTCTTTAATTTTTTGTATTGTAGAAATTTTCAAAATGTAAACAAAACTAGAGAGAATTATAAATTGAACCCCTTATAGTCCCATCACTCTGCTTCAACAATTGTGTTTTGGGGCACCCGAGGGGTTCAGTCAGTTAAGTGTCTGACTCTCGATTTCAGCTCTGGTCATGATCTCCGGGTTGTGAGAATGAGCCCTGCACTGGGCTTCATGCTGGGCATAGAGCCTGCTTATGATTCTCTCCCTCTCCCTCCATCCCTCCCTGCACCTCACTTGTGCATGCTCTCTCTCTCTCTCTCTCTCTCTCTCTCAAAAACAAAACAAAAAAAAATTTTTTGTTTCATCTATTCCTCCTCAATTTGAGGGATGGAGTAGGTTATTTTAAAGAAAATACAAGATATCATCATTTCATCCATATGTACTCTTTATCTCTAATATATAAGGATAATGCATTTACACATTTGACAAAATTAACAGTAATTCCTTAGTACCTTGTAAAAATCCCAATTTCTCTGCCTCAAAAATCTCTTTTAATGTGTTATTTGTTAGACCCATAATCCAAATAAGCCTCATAAAATTGCATAGTTTGTCTTTTAAAGTCTCTATAAATCTACACCAGTCTTTCATTAACACCATTGCCTTGTCGGAGAAAGCAGGCCATTTATCCTGTCTAATGTACCACATTATGGATTTGGTTGACATGCCCGGTGGTATCATTTAATTCAATCTTTTATCTATATTTCCCCTAAACTGCTAGATATATCTAGAGGTTTGATTCGATTCAGTATACTTCAAATACATTTCACGGTTAGCTGTGTATTTCCCACAGCATCTCACAGAAGAGATCCTTAAAATACACCAAAGGGTGGGAATCTATTTGGCCTTTTTATATGTCAAATATAGAACATGATAGGTTCATATTCTCGGACCTACTAGAAATCAGTTCCTCAAATTAAATAATACATGCCTTCTCTTTTTGGTTTTACTTGTGTCTGTATCAGTGCAGTATCTACGTGCAGCTATTTTCTTGAACCTGGGACAAGAGGAACTGTAGATGTCAGGCCAGTTTAGTGGGCATTCCCCTCGCTAAAGAAGGGATGTCCCACAGGTAAGGATGAACATTGCCAGTTTGGAAGAAAAGGTGAGAAGGGAAAGCTAAATCATGCTTGGAGATTATAATGATTTCCTGATAGTTACTATCAATGAAACATACTGCTTAAGGGAAGGTAGAAATCAACGGCTCCATTGGGGTAGGTACTACAGGGAAAGTATAAATCTGAGAAGAGGGAATAAGGATAAGATAGTAGGGCAGTGACTTAAAATAGATTGGTTTTGTTAGCTTTCCAGGACTGCTGTAACAAACTCTCAAAACCTAGGTGGTTTGGGGTGCCTGGGTGGCTCAGTCGGTTAAGCATCCAACTCTTGATTTCAGCTCAGGTCATGATCTCAGGTTCATGAGATCAAGTCCCACATTGGGCTTGGTGCTGGGTATGGAATATACTTAAGATTCCGTCTCCCTCTGCCTCTCCTACTTGCATGTGTGTGCACTCTCTAGCTCTCTCAAAAACACCCCCCAAAACAAAAAAGCCTAGATGGCTTAAAACAAGAGAAATTTATTCTCTGACAGTTCTGGAGGTTAGAAGTTTGAAATCAAGGAGTTGTCAAGGCCCTGCTTCTTCCAAGGGCTCCAGGAAAGAATCCATTCCATGTTTCTCTCCTTGCTTCTGTCAACAACCTCCTTCTACCATGCACCTTGGCTTGTAGCTGCATCCTTCAGACCTCTGCCTCCATCTTTCTGTCAGCTTCTTCCCTGTGTGTGTGTCCAATTTCCCTTTTCTTTTAAGGACACCAGTTGTTGGATTTAGGGCCCATCCTAATCCAATAGGACTTCGTCTTAACTTGATTACACCTGCAAAAACCCTCTTTCCAAATAACGTCACATTTGCAAGTTCCCAGTGGACATGAGTTTTTTATCAAACATGAGTTTTTGATCAAAAACACTCTCTGTGAGAAGATTACATTTGAACAACTCTGTGAGAAGATGACATTTGAACAACTAAAATGGTTAGAGAACTAAACAGCCACGAATCTGGGGAAAAAGAGTCAAGGCAAAGAGTAGCCTAGTGTGAAAGTCTGAGATGTGAATGGGCCTGGTGTGTGAAGCACGTGAGGGGAAGATCAGTAGCAGTGACAGTGACAATGGTAATGGGGTATAAGGGAGAGCAATATAGCCTTGGAAGCCAGTTCTAAGGATGATAACTTTGACTCTGATGGGGATAGGAGTTATTGGAGGGTTCTAAACCAAAGTGTGATGTTATTGGACATTTCCGTGAGAACTGCTAGCTGCTGTATTAACTAAACTGTGAGAGGGATAAGGGCAGAAGCACTTAGGAGGTTATTGCAATGACCCATGGGAGAAATTTGATGATGATTTGGACCACAGTAGACGCAATCAGATAATAAGATCAACACATAAAAATATTCCAGATTTTCCCCATTAATACTTACCTCTTCTATAATCAAGTGTCTTGTCACCTGTTCATATGCATTCCTAGAGAAGGGAGGAAGGCACCAAAAGTTTAAGAATTGGTTTTATGAGAAAATCTTAGAATGAGAAGAACTGAGCATTTCCTTTTTCCTGCAGTTAACATTGATAGCTACCATAGGGCCTACTCTGTACCAAAAATTTGTTATTTTACATCCATTCCTGTATCATTTAATCCTCGAGATAAGCATGCACTATTGCATTGTTTTCCATTTCACACATAAGGAATGTAAAGGTTAGAGAAGTTAAGCAGTGTGTCCAATCATATGAATAGTTAAGGACAGAACCAGGATTCTAATATATGTATACTGAACCTCAATCCCATGTGGTTCTCATTGTGCTACAGTGTGAAGCAGGAAAACAAAGTCATTATTCTAGTTAAGTATCTAATCACTGTGGTCCAGGTCTTTAAACACCATGTTCCAGAGAGACATTACTTGGTGTTCTTTATTTGTAGGTAGTTGATTAATCAATTTGACTGATTATTACTGACCAGGAATATTGTGAAAAGATACCCTTCCGTAGTCAGCATATTAGGAGAGAACATAGCTAGTCTGTACTTTATTCTGGAGATGAATGTGCAAAGCTCTTTCCATCCCTACATTCAATGACATCATATGACACCTCGAAACAGCTACCCCATGCTGGGGGTAATTACTCCACGGAAATCAACAAGCACAGTAAATAAATCAGAGCTTTTTTATTCAGAGACCTGGTTTACCAACAAACTGTTTCCTATAACTCAAATTCAATCACAGCAAAATATAAAGGTGTGGGGGGGTGAGAGAGAGAGGGAGGGAGAAAGTGGAGAGAGGAGAGAAAGAGAGAGAGACAAGACAGTGTTATCAAATTAGTGTAGTTAATGTCTAACATTAGCTTGAAAACTGCCTCAGTATAAACCAAAATAACAGAATGTGTCCGCCGGACAGATAAACACATTTAAAGTTTATGATTACATATTTCCTGGTTAGCCTCGGCAACAGGACTTTAGGACTTAAGCGTTTTCAGCAACAATCGCACCATTCTGGACAGGTTTTTCATCCATCCAAACCCACACCCAGCCTAGCCTTTCCAGGTGGTGTTTCTTCAGCAAACACACTTTGGGTGAGCTCAGTTCTTCCACGGAAGACTGAAGCGACAGTGATCCGGGGAGAGGCCCGCTAATGGGTTTCAGGAGCTTTGGCTTCTCTCCCAACAGAAGCTGGTGATGAGGTTTCTTTCCCTGAGTAGGCCTAGAGAAATGTTCTTTTACCAAAGATAGATTGAGGAGGAGAATCAGTCTCAGTACTAACCAGAATAAGCATGCTTTCCTGGTCATGGGGCGGGAAAATATCAGGGTAGCTCCATTTAGAGGGAGTGACGATGTCTGAAAGCCAGGTAGAAATGGTTTCAGGGATTACCCGTTATTTTGGATCATCCCCTCAACTTGTATCATTCACTAGTATTTCTCCTAAAAACACAGTGGCTGGGGCACCTGGGTGGCTCAGTGGGTTAAGGCCTCTGCCTTCCACTAGGGTCGTGATCCCAGGGTCCTGGAATCGAGCCCCACATCAGGCTCCCTGCTCAGCGGAGAGCCTGCTTCCCTCCCCTCTCTCTCTCTGCCTGCCCTCTCTGCTTGCTTGTGATCTCTGTCAAATGAATAAATAAAAAATCCTAAAAAAAAAAAAAGTGGCTTATCTATTGAACCAATACACACACATACATACCCCCACACACAAACACATAAACACACACACACCTGCTACCAACTCTACTTCTACCCAGTCTCCCTCCCTCTTTCTCTCTTTTAAGATTATTTATTTGGGAGAAATTGAGTGGGGAGGGGCAGAGGGAGAGGGAGAGAGAAACTTTCGTGGACTCCTCACATGACACGGGACTTGATCTCAAGAACCTGATATCATGACTGAGTGGAAAGCAGTCGGATGCTTAACTGACTGCACCACCCAATCTCTCTTCAAGCCTTCCTCGGAGGAACACTCCTTTTCAGTGGCTCTTTGCTGCTCTGCTCAGCTGTAGTGTATGACTTCCCATTTTCTCTCTCTCAGCGCCAGACCCAGGGTCAGGACAGAACTTTCTCCTTCTGCTCAAAGTCTAGACACCAGGGACAGGTGTCCTGGAAGGGGTGCTGAGGTCATGATCAAAGCCAGAGAAATGAGTCCAAATGAGTCCATTGATCCCGAGAGGGCAGGAGAGCATTGGGAGCAGAGGTACAAAGCCAAAGTGGGACACAGAAGGACAAGGGGCCTGGAGGCAGAGCAGTTGCGGGAACAGGCAGGAAGAACGTAATCAGCGGCCATTCCAAAGCTGTGTTGGAGAGTTAATGTCACTTATAGCCTTTTGGTTTCTTGAGAAAATTCTAACCAGAGTCAGCATTGCCTAGAGGTAAAGTCACAAACCCTGGAACCAGACTTCCTGGGTTTGAAGCCTGGCTCTGCCATTTACTACTTCTGTGACTTTAATCAGTTTCCATCGTTTCTTCATCTGTAAAATGGAGGTAATAATAAGTTTTCACTCACAGCATTGTTGTGAGAGTTAAATAAATTAATATCTGTAAAGTGCTTAGAAGAGCATCTGTATAAAAAGATGTTAAACAAAACAAAATTCACCCAAGCCTTAGAGAAAAAAATTACCAGTTATCCTGGTAAAAAATAAAATAAATTTATTTATTCTTCTTCCTTCTTTCAGAGGAAACCACCATCTTGAATTCGTGATTTATCATTTTTTTCTTCAAGATTTATTTATTTATTTGAGAGAGAGAGAGAGAGCAGGAGAAGGGATAGAGGGGAAGAGAGACAAAATCTCAAGCACAGTCCCTGCTGCGTGTGGGGCCTGATGCAGGGCTCGATCCCAGAGCCCTGAGATCATGACCTGAGCTGAAATCAAAAGTCAGATGCTCAGTTGACTGAGCCACCTGGGTGTCCCTGTGATTTATCAATCTTGCACATCATTATATTCATTTATATAAGTAGTTGTGTCTCCAAGTATAGAGTAATTTTATTGTTCATATTTTAAGCCATATATAAATGGCATCATGCTTGTTGTATTCAACTGTAATTTCTTCTTCCTCAGTTCATCTGTGTTGATATAAGCCGTTCTGGGTCATACATTCACATCATTCCTATTATTGTTAGAGCATTCCCAGTGCATACATGCACCACAATTTATTTGTCTATTCTCCCGTTGATGGACACTTCAGTTGTTTCTACTTTTTGCTATCGTAAGCATTCAGAGACATAGTTCTTGGCAAATACGTGGGAGTTCCTCTAAGCTGATTTTAAAGTGAAATTTCTGAGGTTTAGGGTAAGGTTATTTTCAAATTTACTTACTATTTTAAAAATTATTCTTTTAAGATAGTCAGACAAGTTCACATTATCATCTGTGCTCTACTATGTGCTAACTGCTACTTGAAGTCTTTTAGACAGATCAACTTTTTCAATCCTCAGAATCACACTATGAAGGAAGTTGTATTATTTCCCTCACTTTATAGAAGAGAAGTACAATAGTTTTCCTCAGGTCACACAGCTGATAAGCCATGGAGCTCGGATTCATACCGGGACACACACTTGTTCCAGAATCATGCTAACTGCAAAATAGGATACAAAAAAAAAAAAAAAAAAGTCAAGATATTCTGGCCCCAAAGTATGACAAGGAAAATAAAAAGACTTAATTGAAGGAGGTAAGGTCTCATTAGATCCAGTATTTCCTCATCTTAACTAATTACACGTGCATAGACCTTATTTCCAAATAAGGCCTAGTCTAAGATTCCATGTGGACAGGAATTTGGGGAGGAGAGACACTGTTCAACCCAGTACAGGATCTCCTTCTACATCTGTGGCCAGAGAGTGGAGTCTACACTACTTTCCACAGGACAAGTCTTGGATATTTGGAAAGAGCTCCACTGTTCATAGGTCTCTCTCCCTACCTCACCTCATATGCCTAAGGAGTCTCTTGCCTTTGCTACACATACCCGGTTCAGTCAGGCCACACTGGCAGAGGCCCCGGTAGTTCTCAGCTCCTAGGAAATTCCCTCACCATCCAAGGGGCCATGCTCTGGAAGCCCTTCCATTTGCCAGTGCCTTCTGCAGATGAAGAAACATCCAAAACTCCACAATAGATGCTCTCTTCCAGGTGTGGACAGACCCAGACAGCATACAGTGAGCCCTAAGAGTTGCCAGTAACTCCTGTAATGCTGTTTGGACCCTGACTGCATGAGCCAGACCTTCTAGATCATTCAGGAAAGCTGAGTCATACTTCTAGCTCTGTCCCTAGCTCTATAAACAGAAGCAAATCAAAGTTCCTACACTTACACTCCTTAACCTTTAGAAAAAGTAATACTTGCCCTAACCTGTTTGGCAATAATGTTGTGAGGACAAATATCAGATGGGTACAAAAGACTCAGATAAAATCCTCAGATAAAAATGGATGGGAAGAATGTGGCTATGCACCCAGAGCACAATGGAATGTAACCTTGTTTTATGGCATGGGGTCCTTTAATGATCCAGTGAAATCTACGCTGCACTGCCTTTGAAAACGCACATAAGCATGGGCGCACACACATGTAAGCTTCCAAATAATTGGAGAGTTGGATTACCCTGGAGCCCAGACACGGATTCTCCCCATTCTCTAATTAAGCAGTGATTTTGAGCCTGAGCAGTAAGTAACTATGGAAAATAGTATTCCTTCCTGATTCACAGATGGCCGTTCTGGTTTAGAAGTGAGACTGTTTGGCCAGTCTCAGCACAGCACGTGGCCACGGTTGGAGCAGAGAAGAAATATTTTTGGACTGAGTTCAGTGTCTGCGGACAGTGAGGCACCTTCTCAGTAGTAGCAACAACACTCCAAAGTACAAGAGGTGGGGCTCCCATCCCCCTTTCCTCACTTTCTGTCTTTCCCCCCCTTTTAATGTCCCCATTTCAGCAGAAATGGACTCAACTCTCTTTGAGTGGATGAAATCGATCCATTAGAGTGATCCTTACTAACCTGTTAGAAAATCAGGGTCCCGGACTATTCCATATGAAAAGTCAGCCTTAAAAAAGTTCCCTGCAGCCAGAGAAGCATAGTTATCTGACGTGTGATTTACTAGATAGTATTTCTTCTATTGGTGGTAGAAATAATTTAGGACAAGAACACCTTTCCAGTAATGCATATTTTCCATAATTTTAACATAGTTTACAGTATTCATATAGTCTCGGTTTGTTCAAATTCTTCTCATTGAATCTGATCTCCTTTGTTTTCTACCAAAAACCAAAACAAAAGTGGAATTTATCTATCAAATGCCCATTTGATAGATAAAGACATGAGCCCTCGAGAAATTAGGCTACTTGCCAGAAATCTTGCAGTTAGTAAGAGATAGAGCCAGGATTTTCACCTAGATCTGAACCCAAATCCCACTTCCTGTGCTAGATCATAAAGGTAAGCCTGTAAACAATATCCAGTTTCAGTTTTGAAGCCAAGGTCTAGTATGACTTCAGGGGTAGTAAAGTGTCATCCCAGGAGCTAGAAGTCACAGAATTCTTCTCTTACTGGGTATCCTTAAGCTGGGTGCATGGTGAAGTTGACAGTTGCCTCCAACTGATCAAAAGTAACAAAAAATATTTGTCCCTATTCTTACTGATGACTGAGACCTCTCTAACAATGAGCGGTGTCTTTCATGCCACAATAAGACACAGGATTGGAAATGCAAATTTCTGAGTATAGGTCAGTGGAAATGGCTGATAGCAGATCTTTCTCTGAAAACAAGTCTTGACGGGAGAGAGGGTAGGAAGAGTCACCACCAAAGCCAGGACACTGTCTGAAGCTGCTGAGAGCCAATGGGAGAGAGAAAAGCCAGTCTGAAGACCAATGGCACCTGCCTCCTATCATTCTTGTGCCTCTCCCTCTCCACTGAGGTCTCCTCACTCAGAGAAGAATGGAATGAACATGCTCTTGACTACAGGAGAACTCGGTGTTGCCCAAAGTGTGGTCCCCAGGACTATAGCACCTGAGTCACCCAGAAGTGGTGGCTAATCATTCAGATTCCCAGGCACTTAACACCTTCCCCTTCCCCACTGATCCACCCACACACCTTTCGAGTCCTGGTATCAGGCTAGAGCTGGGAACTCGCCCTTGTAGAAAGCTCCCAGAATGTCTGCTGCGAACAGGAATTGTTTGGGGACTATTGTTCTAGAGGCCCAATTAGATCATGAGAACACCCACTTTTGAAGGATCTTGAGGAAAACACCTCAGTGAAAGCTATTTTATGGATTTCTTTTATAACTCCTCTCTTCTTTTACATTAAAATCAATTCGTGTATCTTTTTTTTTAAATTATGCAACCCTGTTCTTATACCATTTCAGTTAGGTACACAAATGCGATCTCTGTATATCTGGATACAGGCTATTTTAATTTCTTTTTCTTTTTTTGTACAGCTCTTATTCCCTTCCCTTCCCTGTCTATTCTCATTTCCATGAGGTCCCCAGTAATGTATAATGCAATTCGATCTCTAGTCTCCCTTATACTTATACACACACACACACACAAACTTATATGGATGGTGTTGCTTTTCGTATTACAAAAACAGAAACATATTTTACATTTTCTGTATGTTGTTTCCTTGCTCAACAATACCTACTAGAAATCCTTCCATATCACAAGACATAACTCTAATTTATTCTTTTAAATCATTGCTATGATTTCACAGTGCAGATGAATCATAACTTATTCAATCATTCTCCTATTGATGGACAAAATTTGTTCCCATATTCCTACTCTATGGACAGTGCAGTGATTAACATCTTTGCTTTATTTCTAGGGAAGAATCTTATTCACAGGATAAAGAACTACATAAGTGTTGGCTACAATAATAATTAATATTGGTGTTTTGTAGGCTTATGTGTTATTTTTATTTTTAACCTCTCTTTTCAAGTTACTTTCCATATAAGATATTTTAACAAGTAGTTATATGAGTATTCTTTTCCCCCTTTACAACTTCTCATTATAGAAGTTTATGTTGGTAGGGAAATGCAATTACTTATATAAATTTGTCATATTGAATTTTTAAATGTCTTTTGCTTTAAATATCCCAACTTTTGAAGTACAATTTGAGGTTTACTAATGCACATCATTAGCAAACAGTAAATATTGCACTCTGAGGTGATTTGCAAGTACAGCCAGTGAAACAAAAGGAAAACGGGCTGCCTTCAATATGGCTACCCTCCAAATATTTTAGATCGATCAATTGATATGAAAAACCTCCAATATTTGTTATGCCTTGCCAATAGCCAAATCTGATAGGGTCAGTCTTTCTGTGTCTGTATATACGGTAAGTCAAGGTCAAAGAACATTTTCTGGAAACAATAGCTATTTTCTTCTTTTATATTTATAACACAGAGGTGGAAGAAGAAAAGCTGTGACCTTGCTAGATCCAGAAACTTTAACCAGTCCTCATTTGCTGAGAACATCTGGAAGTGTCCAGCAAGGCATCAAGGTGCACAAACAGTTCCCCAAGGACCACATTCGAAGTGCCATTTACAGTTCATGGGAAGTGGTGGGATTCAGAAAGTGATGTTTAAGGGAGACAAGAGCATAGGGAGGAGGACAGAAGAAAGGCTGGAGAAGGGAGAGAGAAAGCTTTAGGTCTGTGAGCTAAAGGGGGTGGGGGGAAGCAGCTTAAGTATGGAAGAAAAGACACACACATAGGATAGCCCAAACAGGCAGAGTTGCTGTGGAAGCACATTCCAGGAAAATCTTAAGAGATTACTTTAATAATAAACCATGCATTCTTCAGCAAGCCATCACGGGATTAACTACCCTTTTCCTAGACTGGGAACACAGTCGTCAGGTTTTTTTTTTTTTTTCCTTCTCCCTCACAGGCCGGTTTTGTGCAAGGGAAAGTCATGCAAGGACCATAGGTCTTCAAACATTGCATTGAATTTTCCTCACCTTAATGTGCTAAACATTAATTTTAATGGTGATAAGAAAAAAACATTTAGGCAAGGTTAACATCTGGGTGGGCTTGGGTGTGATTTTCCAGCTGCAAGGATGTTCATTTCAGACCTCCTGAAAAGTGAACAACTTCTATGGGACAGGAAACGGTGTTCCATCAGAGATTAAAAAGAGTTAAATTTCTTTTCATGTCTCTTTCTCTTTCTTTCTTTCTTTCTTTCTTTCTTTCTTTCTTTCTTTCTTTCTTTCTTTCTTTCTTTCTTTCAACTGTGAACAGGACACTGAATTACTGCCAGAAGAAATATCAGCACCCTAGAGATATAAAAATACTCTTCAAATCAGAGTTCTCCACTGTTGACTCTTAAGATTTCTGTGTAAAATGACAGAGCTGTCTGCTTTAAGCTGTCTGTGTGAGCCCACTCCTCATAAATGGACTGTTTCCATTAAAGTCTTCTCTTGAAACTCCAGCTCATTTGGACGAAATCATTTTCTTCCTCTGGCTTCTTAGACATAACTCTTCTATTTGGTAGAGCAAACGTATGTTAACATTTCTAGTAACAGTCTTCTGATTTAAAAAAAAAAAAAGGTTTGGGTGGTCACTTCTGAGTTGAGAAAATATTAGCTATTGAGGTTAAAAGAGAAACCCCTTTTTCCCCCCCAAATTGCCAATGCCTCTATGTGTCTGAAATCAGCCATCATTTGTCCAGCTACTCAACCTTTGGAAGTGAAACCATCCTTCTGGACTCTTGGGTCTTAGAAATAAAGCAGTATGTCCTAAATGTACCAGAATTAAAGTTCTCCACATAAATGTTATAAATACTGTCCTAAGATTAAAGTCTGCATAACTGTTATCATTCACAGGAAGTCATATATATATATACAAAATTTAATAATAGCAAATTACCTCAGAGGAACATTGGAAACTGTCAGCACCACCCTCCCCAACCCCACACCCTCAGGTGTGAGGAGAAGAGACAGGTGGCAGAAATCATAGAGGTCAGGAGAGAGGACCCTCTCCCTGTTGCAGGGTTTTGCAGCTCTGCACCCCCAGCTCCGGGGCAGTCCCAAGCCTGACCTCCTTGAGAGCAGGGACTGCCACTCACACTGAGCTGCCCCAAATTACACAGCGGCTTTGCAGCTGGGCTAGGCTTGGACCACAAAATGCATCCTTGGTATCCCATGAGCCCGATTTGAACCCTCAGTTTCCAGAGGTAAAATGCAAATCCGCTGTGTGTCGCTCACTCAATAAAATCAATAACCCCTTCTCATCCAAATCATAATTTGGTAGTTTCACATTTAGTACACACGGTCTCCCACTGCCCAAAAAAAAAAAAAAAAAAAAGACGTGCTTTTCACAAAATAATTTCAAAATTCTTTAAAACTGACAGTTTCTGGGGATACCGTACAATTGTTCATGATTTTAAAATACGGAGAAAATGAATTCCCAGCTCGTGAAGGTTCGCGAAGCTATGCTGTGGCGTGCCAGTATCTTCAACTATTTGATTTCTCATGTCGCAGATTGCTCTGAGAGGTGCAGGGAGCACTGTGGAAATCAGCGCAGTCATGGCAAGGGTCTACACGGGGATGTACATCATCTTTGTATCGGAGACACCGCTTTTTTAGATCGGTTCGATGGGGGTGAACGTCTTTGTTTCCATCGATTTCAGAGCACTGTTTTCCTATCTGTCTATCAGGACTTTATTTCAGCCCTAAATGCAGCATGTTTTACATGTGCACTCACAGATCCCCCAGCAAGTTAGGAGCGCCCGCACCGGCCCGGCCTGCGAGGGGCAATCCCACGTCCCGCCGAGGGTCGGCGGATCCGAGCGGGGATCCGTCGCCTCTTGCCAGGAGAGTCAGGAGTGAAGGCGGCCCTTTGTTCCGAGGGCCCCGGCGGGTGGGGATGACTTTCGGGTGCCACATCACTGAAGTGGCAATCCGGAGAAGGAATTTGGGAAACGAAGGCCCGGTGGATCCCACCCCTTTCCTGCGGAGGTTCCCCTTCCTGTCCTTATTTGCCCCCTCCCCTGCCCCGCGTCCCCCAGCTCGCGGCGGCCCGGGCGGCGACGGCGCCCTCCTCCCTCGTCCCTCCCCCGCGGGGCCGGGGCCCCCTGCGATCGCCCCCCGCTGGCGGGGCTCGCGAGCGCGGGGAGCCGGGCGCTCGGCGTGGCGGCCGCTCGAGTTAGTAAACAGTTAAGTTTGGAAGACTCGGCAGACACGTTGAGGGGGAGTTACCCAGCCCAGGCAGCAAAAACATCCCGGCGCATTCCTGGGGAGTCCTCGGCTGCCAGCATCTGATTAGAACCATATCTCGCCGGGAGTGGCCGCGCGGCTCCGAGGCTCCCGGGCCGGCGGCTATTTAAGCGCGGCCCGCCGTGTCGGCCGCGCGGCAGCCTGGAGGCTCGGCCCCGGGAAGTCATGCTCGCTTCGCCGACGCGCTAGCCAGCCGTGAGTCGCTCTCCCGTCCTTCCTCCCCTGGGCTCCATGTTTCGCCCTCTCCACCCCTCTCTTCCCCCTTGGGATGCAGCTCTGGGACTTGATGGGGGTGGGGGTGCGGAATCTTGGAGAGGGGACGGTACTTGGGGAAAGAACGGTTTTGTGGCCTGACATCCGAGGAATGCTTCCGCGGACTGCCTTTGGGGTCGGGCTGCAGATGTCCAGCTTGTGACATTTCATAAGCGCCTCCGTGTGTGTGTGTGTGTGTGTGTGTGTGTGTGTGTGTGTGCGCGCTTGCTTAAAGGCTCTGCGGGCAACCCTGGTAGGACGCTGGTGTGGCCGCTGGCCGCCTAATTAACTCCTCCAGGGGTGTTTATTTTTGCCCTGTGACAAAGGCTGGGGACCCGGTTTGTGCCCTCCCCCCCCCCACCGAAGCTTTTTCCTAGTGGCTGACAACGTGTGGCATGAAAATGTGAACTTTGTCTTACACAGCATTCTTAAGAAAGTAGCTGCCCAGGAGACTGAACAAACTTGTTTTAAATCCCTGGAGCGTTTAAAAGGTGTTGGCCTGCTTGCTGTAAACTGGCTGGAAAAATGAAGTAAGAATTCTAGAAAAAGGGGAAAAATGAATGGGTTAAAGCCATGGAGCTCCAGTCAGCCTAGCGGTTCTCACAGCATAGAGCCGACTCTGTTACTTCTCTCCCGCTTCCTTTCCTCTTGTTTGACTCAGTTCCTAGCCTGGAATTCAGGTCTGCTGTCAATGTCAGCAGGGAGCTGCTTGAGTCCACAGGGAAATTTAACTGGATTAAAAGCACTTAAAGAATCTGGATGTTATCTCCACGCCCTTACCAGCCTCCCTCCCCACCGCCCCCCAACCACCTTTTCCTCTTTCTTTTTAGTTTGTGTTTGGAAGGAAGACAGGCACTCTTGTAAAATGAGAAGAGCAGCAGTAAGCTTCCAGACACATGGAAAGACTTAAAAATTATGGAGGGGAGACTTCATGAATAGTAAATGTTGTTATTACACTATAAAGTGACTTAATGAAAAAATTTCTGGCCCTAATCAGGCAAAGCAGCAGGGGTAGGGGAGAAGGAGGTAAGACGGAACTAACTCAAACAGAAGTAATGGTTGAAGAAAGAAGGCAGCTACAAAAATGCCTTCAAGATGTCTGATAAGGCTCTCCGAATGGCTTTGATCGGATATAGAATTGATCTTCCTTACAGGCTTGAGGTTAGCTCCCTGCACAGGAGCAGCCACTGGCTGTTGAGGAGGAAAGTACTAGCTGAGAATGGGGGAGCCCTGCAGCCACCAAATGCCTTGTCTCCCTGGTGACATCAGCCACACTTGCTTCTTACACCCACCGTCAGACCACGAGTAGGCTGCTTTTCTCTGGGCCTGGTGCCCCGCCCACCCCAGGTCCTGTTTCTCCCTCCTTGAAGGGAAACAGGCCTCAGTGACACCATAGGAAAGTTTATTGCCTTGAGGATTCAGAAGTCTTTGGGACTGAGCTCTCTTTAACCTTCGGGGCAAGGATCATTTCGGCAAAGCGCTGGGGGCGTGTGGGTGAAGTACCTCACTTCATAGAACATGGAGTGTGCAGTGTGGACAGTCTCCTGGAGAAAGCACGGAGGAGATCTAGTAGCCTTTTCCAATGTGTATTTCTGGGACTGATTACTTCTTCCAAATTCCTCATCAGTCTCCCTCCAAGGCAGACTGGATTCTTTTTCCTGTTGGTGAATAACTTAACTTCCCACTCTCAACTCTGTCCCTTCTTATCCAAACAACTGCCCTGGAAACCAGTTCTTCTTTAAGCTATACCCTCCTACATTTCATTGGATGGCCAGAACCAGTTGATGGTAATGCAATGTCCTCCACCTTTGAACCCTGACATCTGTGTTGTTGGCATTCTGGTCTTGGGCACAGCTGGATCTTCACCTGAGGATGTTAGGAGAGGGAAGAGAGCCATGCATGGCACTTGTTAAAAGCGTTGCCTAATCTGTTGGGGGGTAGTCTGCATTTCCATTTAAGACTTTTAACAGTTTTAGATTCAACTAGAAGTCTGAATCCCCATGCATTCGGTTTATCTCTTGGCTTGCTCAAAAGCTTGAAGGAATCTTAGTCACCTTGTTAGGGTTGAAGGAATTGCTTTTAAACACTTGTTGGCATGAAGGTGGTGCAGGGACCTCTAGAAACTTCTGACCAGATGGTTGGGAGTGATACTTATTGGCTTACTTGGCCATGCCTCAATTATATGAAGATTAAGAGAGCAGAAAGACATATGCCTTGTTGGGTGGCTCCTGGCCAGAAGGAGGCTTCGTGGATATGTGGGCTCTTGACACAGCGAGAAGATGCTGCTTCATTCCAAATTCTACCGTAAGCCTACACTTGCTACCACTGATATTTTTTATCTGAATGGTTTTGAAGGCATCATGTGTTTCTCTGCCTGAATCTGTCCTGCCTTCGGGATTTAATTGATGCTTTCCTCAAAGACAAGTGAAGGTGCTGAAATGCTCGAGCAGGCTGCTGAAGAGTGGAAGCCCTGCCACTGAATTGCACGGAGGTCAAAGTCACCTCTAGCGAGCTAGCTGCAACAGCAGCCCCGTGTGCTCAGTGGAAGCCTCATTCACCCTACCGTGGCCCGACTGGTTTGTATGAATCAGAAAGAGAGTAGATCATCCGTTCCCTCTTGGACAAAAATCATGCTAATTTCCGACGAAAGGAACAGGGGACGCTGAGGATGGACACAGTGGGCCAGCACTCATGCCAGTTTCCGCCTCCCACCCGGGATGGTCAGGTAGTGGGGTGAGCATGTGGCTTCCGGAGTCCTGCCACCTTGATTCAAACCCTGGCTACACCACTGTTGGTTACCTGACCTTGGGCAAGTTGCGTAACCCCTCTGTACTTAAGCTTCCTTATCTGGAGAATAAGGGTACTAGCCCAAGTTTGCTAGGGAGATTGTTAACCTAATATGCTTAGAACACTGTATTCTCTCTGACCTAGAAATGAACGAGTTTTGTGTTATTTTTGCCCCCTGAACAACTGAATGATGTGTCTTTGTGAAAATTGAAGGCAGAGTGGAGAATTTCTGCATCAAAACTGGGCACTGCTCATCTACCTGAGAACGGCTAATCATTCAAGCACTTCATATTGCCAATATGTTTGCTGTGCTCACCGCTAGGACAGACAGGGAGTTACTCTGTGTTCTCTGCCAGGAAGCCTGTAGTTTGCTTTGGTCAAGCTGACCTCCTTGGGTCTCAGTAAAGTCTCCGCCCCCCTCGGCTTCCCTGCGGAGTGGAGTGGAAGCCACTCTTCCCCAAGTCAGCATTACAGGAGAAGGAAGTGGGAAAGCAGGGACCACCCATACTAAACTGAGGGACTGGACCAGAAATAAAGTCTTCCGAGTGCGTGCAGCCCCGGTCTATGCTTGCCCACATAGCTGGGCAGGTTGCCATGATTACTCCCTTTCCTGCATCCTTCTCCCACCCTGGAAGGAAGCCTGCCACTCTAGAGTGAGCAAAATCTGAACAAATTGCTTCCTGATCTAAAAATGGAAGTTACTTTTTTATTGAGGTCGACTCTCCTGTCTACCTACCTCATCCTTTTCCTCTTCTCAACTTATTTTAATCTTAACACTTAATCGCCTAACTCTTGCTAATTCTTCCATCATCAAGGTAGAACAACATGAAGGTTTATGAAATTTCAGGAACACGGGAGCTATTGCCTCAATATTAAAGAGACCTGGCAGTTTTTCTCCACTACCATAACTTACACAAGCTAGCTAGAGGCAAGTGACCTTTAGCTGCCTTAAACCGGTAAGAATTCTGAGTGAACCCAGCAGGCAGAGTGTTGAGCTGTAAGCAAGTTACCAGAAGGCAGATGCAGGAGGACTGTCACCTAAATTTTTAGGTAACCACAGAGTAAGGGAGCAGGTAGACTAGGAAGTAACAGTCCTGAAAAGGTGAGATCCAAAACACTGTTCAACTTGGAATAAATTTGGGGGAAGGATATGTGGTTTCACATTTTCTCTGGGTGAAAAGCTACCCTATTTCTCTCTGATGCACAGTGTTACGCTGAAATAGACTGAGATCTTTATATGACAGATGAAACACACAAGCTCTCATTTCACAATCAAATTCATTCAGTCTTTCAAGACTGGACACTTAGTTACCTTCATGTGTGTTTCACAGCTAGAGAGAACTTGTCTAAAATAGTGGTTCTCAGAGTGTGGTCCCCAGACTAGCAGCACCGGCATCATCTGGAAACTTGTTAGAAATGCAAATTCTTGGTCCCCATCCCAGATCCAGTGAGCCAGACTCCAGCAGTGGGGCTCATCCAGCTGTATTTCAACAAGCCCTCTGCATGATATAAGAGTAACTTTCACAATTCATTTGTTTTATAATTCAGTTGTTCAGTGGAAAGCATAACAAAGTATGTGCATTCCTACAGTCATGGAAATAATAAAGCAAAGCATTTAAACACAGCTCAATTTAACTGGGTCTTAGGATACAAAAGATGAAAAGGCACAGACCTTGACATTTTTCCTACTATCTCAAGTATTGTTTTCTTGATCCAAGGAAAACTGATATACTCCTTATTTTTGTATTATCCCCTCACTTCCAAATCCTTTTTCCTCTTTTGGGTTAAGATCATAATTAATCTCCATTTATTAGGAGACTGCCCCAGTTACTTCTTTTAAAAAAGATTCTATAAACTAGATCATTACCCATGAACCAGATGGTTTTCTCTAACCTATAAAACTTTTTTATTTTGTTTTTCATGCAATACCCAGAGTGGAGATGAAGGCTTCTCCATATTGGTAAATGAATCTACTGCAACTTGGTTTTTATAGGGCTTTATGGTTTAAAAAGTACCAGTCCATTCTCCCATCTATCTTTCACTCTAATAACTTAAGATAGAAAAATATCTCTTTCTTAGTTCAGATATGATCATTGCATGTCAGCTTGCTCAGGGTCATATCATTAGATAGGAAAGTCAGGATTCAAGCATGAATTTTTATTATTTGAATCTTGGTGTTTATCTGAATATTTAGTAAGTACCTATTATGTGGATTATGTTGCTAGCCTGGCAATGGAAGAATACCCAGTGAGTGGAAATCTAAAAGAAAATCTACATCACGTGAAACAAAGAATGTAGACTCTGGACCTGCATTGGAATGACAGCTGGGCCGTTTCTTAGGCATGCTACTCAATGTCCCTAACCCTTAACTGCCTCACCCACCTTGCAAAACAGTCCTAAGAATGACGGATGTTAATCAGAGACCTATGTTTAGGAGAGATCACACCTTAGACTGAGAAATACAAGGGTGTGATCCAGAATTAAAGAAGTGGAATTCTAGTTTCAAGGAGATGGCATAGGTTAAGGGTTAAGAGCTTAGACTCAGAACTGCAAATGACTGTCCACAACTCACTTTTCCATTTAAAACAAGAGATAGCGTGTCCAAGTTTCATTTTTCTCCATCAGTAAAATGAGTTGCCACCAAGTTAAAGTTTAAGGTGAAGCCCTGGGAGCTGCTGCTTCAAAAATCCTCCTCCTCTAGATCTACAATTCCCAGTGCTGCAATTAGGCTGATATTTGGAAAATGCTCTTGCTTTACTTGTTTTGAGCTTGAGGCAAGCTAAAATCTAGAGATGAACACGTTTCAGCTGAAAAATTAGAAGAACTTCTTTCTTGCACACCTTGAAACTACTAAATGTGAGGGTCCAGCAGGAGAATGTGGCAATGCTTCATAAACCAGTACAGGCCCACAAATATTAACCCTCAAGGTACCACTTAAATCTCGTTGGGCACGACAATTCAGTCCTCCTAAGGTCTAGATCCCTACTCAAAGAACCGAAAAGTGACGAATAGCTTCATTTAACTGTGTCCATGTTGTGTATAGTTGCCCTCCTTGTTCTAAACATTTCATACAATTGGCTTCACTTATTTTCTATATTTTAAGTGTCCTATTAGGGGTTCAAACCTGTTTTGATCTTCTGTGATATGTTATGCAGATGCTAAAGTGCTTTCTGTTATCAATTAGTTGTCATATGTTCGAACACCTGCAAGGTTATATGAAGAATGCTCAGTCTGGCTTTGGCCACCTTGTTAATCCAGGTAGGAGGCATATACCTGACCTCTAGATCAGAGGATCAGAAGTGGGCACGGTATGCTTCCGAGTAGTTGCTCAAATATCTGTCCTTTTGAACAAAAGTCTCAGCTGTGCTTTAATTACATTAACCCTGGGTGGTGGTGGTATTTTTTGTTTTGGGCTTTGGACTTTTTCTTTTAAACCTTTACTTCTAAATTTAAACATCATAAGTGCAATCCCATTTTTGAAGTAGAAAACAGATACGTAACTGATCAAATAGGCTCTTCCATCCATAGCCGGTTGATAATAAGGAGATTTAATATCAATTTCTGCTTAGACCAAGGTTCAGCTATAACTGAAGCTTTTCAGAAACATACATATTGACAACTGACAAAGAATCGAAAAGCTGATTTCATTCAACGTTGAAACTCTCTTTGGAAGGGCATCTTGTTGCATATAGGTGCTTGTTTAACTGCCTGTTAACTTGTTCTTTGGGAATTTCTGATTTATTCAACTTGTCTGAAGTTCTCAACGACTAAAGGTTGGCTGTAATTTTGTTGGATGACAATATTGACCTGACACCTGCCGGCAGACACATAAATGCCAACAATCACTGCTAATAAGAAATTTAGAGTAAACGACATTGACTTAACTAACATGTGGTTATGTTACAATGAAGTGGTATGGGTAGGATCCAGAGAAGAAAAGGATACCAGTATGTGATAATGGACTTAGCTTTTGAAAGAATGGTGGATATCAGATAGAAGAAAAATGCATCCTAGGCAGAAGCACATAAGCAAATTATGCAGGTGCACGTCCAAGGATACAGACTTGCCAGTTTGACCAAGAGCAAGTACAGATGGCAGAGAAGGAAGACATGGATTTGGAGAGGAGAGATGGATTGCACAGAGCCTTGGATATAAGCACAAGAACTTTAATCTGTATTTGTTATGCAGTGGATATCTTTGTTAAATCAGGAAAACAAAATGCTGACTCAGATTAATTCACCTAGCTCTCCTGGCAGAATGACTTTGAGCAGAGATCGTTTAACTGTTGAACAAAAGCCTATATTCCATGACAAATCAACAATGCAGAGAAAAGATTTGCCTAAGAGAATATTAGGGAGCAAATGGAAAATATATGTCACCCCTAATGTTTTAAGTGCACTACTCTTTACCAAACTATGTGGCATCAGAAAGTAGGACCTGACCTCACAATTTCATTGAGTTGGGGGAAGAGTTCTATATGAATTGGAGGGCAACAAGAGGTCGTTGCAAGTGGAGAGAAACAGTAGGCTGGTGAAGGGCCGGTGGACTCCGCTAAGGCAATACACCATGAGTAGATCTTGAATGATGGGAAAGAATTCACATAGGTGAAGGCAGTATTACAACCTAGGGTCGCAACACAAGAAAGTGGGGTGTGTGTGTGTGTGTGTGTGTGTGTCCAGGGCAAATGGAAAAGATTAGCCTCCCTAAGGAACAGGTCTCTCTCTCACTCTCTCTCTCTCTAAATATACGTAGATACATAGATAGATAGATAGATAGATAGATAGATATGCCTGATTAATATAAAACCAGGAAGGGGGCATCTGGGTGGCTCAGTGGGTTAATCCTCTGCCTTCAGCTCAGGTCATGATCTCAGGGTCCTGGGATCGAGTCCTGTGTCAGGCTCTCTGCTCAGCAGGGAGACTGCTTCCCCTTCTCTCTCTGTCTCCCTCTCTGCCTACTTGTGATTGCTCTGTCAAATAAATAAAGTATATATATAAAATCAGGAAGGCCACGAAGTCTGATAGGACACTCCCACAAGAATTCACCCATAAAAGTAAGTCATTTTACAACTAGTTTCTTATCACTTGGATTCTCATTGGACCTTTTTGAGAAGGCGAAGGAAAAATTCGTCTCAGAAAGAGTTTCTTTACTTCAAGAATTCTAAATATCTTAAAAAGCACCTGTGTTACGGGTACAGAAAATACCAAAATAACAGTGTAATATGAATTGGCGAATTGTGAGGGACACAATAGATGATACAAGGAAGTATCACTCTTTTGGAAACAGGAACTTGGGGTGACAATGAGGCAAGATTAGGGAGGAATACTAAAAATAATTTTTTAATTTTTTTTGGTGGGGAGGGAGGTGGGGAATGGACATAAAGGATAGTTCTAGAAAATAGAGGGTCACAGGTTTGCCAGATTTGGTAGACATGAGAAGAGTCTATGATAAAATCTTAGTTTTATGCTGAACTTGGCCAGTACTGTTACTGATCTTTGAGGCATATCCACATACCAAATACATTCTGTAGTTCTGTTTCCAGATGGCATCTTGAGATGCAAATGTTCAACTTTCTACATGAGAACTCATTCATAGAAACAACGGAGGCAACCCTGTTCTGTTTTAGGATCTGGACTCTTAAATTCCGTGCAGCCAACACTTGTTTAAGGGCTTCCTACTTGCAATGATAATAAAGTCCAGTTTTTGAAAGACTTACATTAACCGGATGCTATCGGATACTCCCCTGCCAATGCTCTTGTAAGTTGGCCGTGTTACTCAAATACCAAAGCACTTTGGTGTGGCCCTGGTTACACTTTCATGATATTGCTTCATTAAAATCTGTGATTCAGTAGTTTTGCCTGATCTGCAAGTGGCATTATTGTACTCAGAAAATCTGATGAGTGAGAGCACTGCCGAACGTGCCTGGTTCTAGAATATGGAGGTTCATGTCATCTCTGAATTGCTTGCCCTTCTGAAGTGACGAAACTGAATGCCAAATGAGCACAGCATTTCTCGTGTTTAGGATATAATGTTGATTTGGAAATTTGGATAACTTTTCAGGAATCGTCATTGATGTTCTTTAATAACCAAGTAAATCACGAGATTCTTTCCTCCGGCTGGCTCTTTCACACAGATGCTCTTCCAGATCGTTATATGGGTATAGAGGACTCCCTAACATTGAATGTAAATATCTTCCATCTAATTAGTGCTTTAAATAAATGTCATAATTTTAAAACTGTCTGTTGAAGAGGGTAATTAAGCCTTTAAGACAAAATTTGCATCTTTCCATGGTTGATATAAATAAGACAGCAATTTATACAGGAGCCCTTGAAGTAGAACTAATTTTGCTCCTATTAAGCATTATTCATGGCAATGAGACTTTGTACCCTAATCAGAAATGTTTCCTCTAAAAAACTTAGCACCGATTGAAACCATTACCTGCTTGTTCTCTCTCCCCTGCCTATACTCTAAGCCCCTTGAGAACAGAAGCCATGTCTCTTTCAGCACTGTGTATAGAGCATACCACAGCACTTGGCACACAGTGAGTGTTCAATAACCAATAACCAGATGGCCAAGTGAATGAGTGACAAGATGCTGTCCTTTGCACCATTGACTGTAATTTATTATAGAGTGAGCAAAATGTGAAACTTCAGCTCACCTTATCATCTGTTGGTATAAGTCAAACAGTTCTGAATCCTTTTTTTTAACTTTTATAATGAGTAGCATCCATATGTTCCTCTAGTTTAAATCTGCTCAGGGCCTGAGAAAGGCAGACAAGCTGTTACTGAAATTCTCCAGATGGTGTGGTCTTTTCAAGTCCTTGGGTTAACTTCTGCAAATGAAGTATTGATCATAGCTCGTACATCGATCTGACATGATGGATATAATCACCTGGCTGATAATTACTGTAGTGGTGAATAGTCTTCCAGCTGATACTTCACCCAAGGACAACTTCTTATTCTCCTTCTGTTTCTTATCTTTAAGGTTGCCACTAACCTGCTTCCAAAAACAAAACAAAACAAAAACAAAAACAAAAACCTAATAAAAATGGAAGAAATAGATGAAACCTTTGGCTCAAGCACTGGATAATTAAGGTTATCCCTTTGACTTAACACAATTTCTGCCAAAATCAGAAGAAAGCTGGTTTTTTTTTTTTAATTGGCATAATGCCGCTGTAATGTAAGGTTGCGATATCCATTAGGCTTTTTAAATTGCCCAAATTGAGGCGCCCGGCTAGCTCAGTCGGTAGAGCATGAGACTCTTAAAATGCCCAAATTGTGTTGCCAATTCATTACTGTTCCACAGATTCCCTTGGGTCCAAGGTAAACAGCCTAAAAATGAACAATAGACCAAACTCTGACCAAGTTTAACAATCCCAGCATAAAAGAATTTTTTCAAATCCTGGTGACCATTTGATCCAAATGTTCATCTTTTTTTTAAAGATTTTATTTATTTATTTATTTGACAGACAGAGATCACAAGTAGGCAGAGAGGCAGGCAGAGAGAGAGGAGGAAGCAGGCTCCCCGCGGAGCAGAGAGCCCAATGCAGGGCTGGATCCCAAGACCCTGGGATCATGACCTGAGCTGAAGGCAGAGGCTTTAACCCATTGAGCTACCCAGGCGCCCCCCAAATGTTCATTTTTTAATACATCAGGAATTTTTCTCAATGACTTCGGATAGGTAAATCTCCACGAATGATGTCCAAGTCAGTAGTTCAAAGCTTACAGTAGCGGCATTCCATAGTGTGCATGTTCATTTTGTAGGTTCTCTCAACTCTTGAGTTTAATTTCACATGACTGAATTCTAAAGCACCTTCATGATTCTATCTCTAGCCCAAGAAAGACTGTAGATTTACCTACATTTTAAATATTGCTATCTCGCAAATTAGCTTGTCTCTAAGGAATTTAATTTTAAAAATGCAGAACGGCACGTGTCACCCTAATATCACTATTCTAAAGGCGTAAGGAACAGAAATCTGTCTCTCATCCTGCTCGCTCCCCTCTTAACCAGCATTTCCTTGGTACTGATCTTCCTAGTCTTTCAAGTTATATGAAGAACATAGATAAAATGGAGAAATGCTATATATTCTGCTTCAAATGAGGAGCTATAACAATGTGACTCTTTTAGTCGGTAGCGGCCTTCTGTAAAGGATATTATTCCTTTAGGTGGTCACATTTCAAAATACCAATTCACTTATATCAGCTTTTAGAAAGCTGACATTATGGGAATTCTATTTTTAGGATGAAATGGATCTTCTTAGAATGAAGGTTATAAGACATAATGGCCTTTGATTTTTTTTTTTTTTTTAAGCCACCTCTAGGACACTTGGTTTGTTTGAAGTTTGAGCATCATAGCTTGGCAAGATGGATAACCTTGGATCTGACATTTGAGATTTGTTAGACCTTAACCTTTCAATTAAAAAGCTTTGTTTCCAAAAGATTAGCCAAGTATTTAAATGAAAAAAAATGGCCGTGTTGAATCAGTCAAAGTGGCAAGTTCACGCAACTATCATACTACAAAGCAATGTCACTCTCTGATGCCGTGGTCCGTACTCAGATTTGTCACCACCCCAGCCTCCACACCACTGCTTAAAACCTCAGTCTTCCCAGTACTGTCTAGACAAAATGAAGTTCTGAAAATTCACTCTAATCCAGTTTGACCCAACTTTCAACCTTTTCCCCTCCTATCACCCAACACAGTCCTGTGTTCTAGCCAAGCTGACATAAGTACGCTTTACTCACTGCTATCAATTCCTCTTTCCTGAAAGTGTTTCCTGGCCAATTCACATTCCTCTAATCTGAAGGACTGAGTTTAGTTCTCTCTTTTTGCTCATATAATTCTAAAACAGAGAAGTTAAAAGCATATGTATTAGCCCTGTGGGATTTTTAGTGGTTGGTTGACTTTTGTACTTCACCTTCTCTCCCGTCAGGTAGGGATATCAATCCTTCCCCCTTAGCTTTAAACGAGAGAGGTTTAGCATCATACATCACACATCATACCTGGTGTATAATAAACATCCAATAAATTTAACTTGCAAAAATACAGTATTTCTTCTGCATTCCTAAGAAAACTGTTTAAGCCATCATTAACCCTGCACTTCCAATCCACTCTCTCTCTCTCTTTTTTTTTTTCCAGGACATTTACCACCTTCTGAAAGACTATAATCTATTTATGTGTTTCCCTGTTAGAGGATAAACCCTACAAAGGAATAGATCTTTCTTTTGCTCACTGACATATCCCAAGCTCTAGAAGAGTGTCTGGCACATAGTGGGGACACAGATTTGTTACATGAATTAGCTTGCATTCAGGGACAAATTTTGTTTTCATTCTCTCAGTTATAGTGGTTTTTGAGCAAAGATTAATCACCAAACCCGAGGTGCTCCGAATAAAATAATAATAGTGATAATAATAATAAATTTTTTTAAAAGCTGTCAGTATTTGAAGGCCTTCACAGTCTTCTAATAGCATGATTTCTGGGCAAAATCTAGGGTAGCTCATGACTTCCCATTTGTGTAGTCACTCTGGCTAGGTGTGAGACAGATGACAGGCCTTTCATAGTCAAAAGGGAAGGCACTTGTTTTTACCCTTTTAAGGGATTTTCTTAGATGGGGGTGCAAATGTAGAATGGAACGTAAGGTAAGGGACCTCAATGCTGGAGAGATTGACCCTCAGAAAGAAATTTTAATCACATCCACTTCTGATAGCCTCCAAAATAGAACTTGCTTGTGTTAGTGGAACTAAGAAAAATTAGTCCCTTGGTGTTGTTTCTCTCACTATTTTCTTTGGTGGAATTCATTATCTACATGCTTCAATAATTCATTAAGGAGTGCAAGCTAGTTTAGAAAAAAAAAAACAAACAAACCCTTACAACTATAAACATTCCTAATTTCAGACTTTGCTGCACTAGAAGGCATCTGTGGGGTATAGAAGGGCTTGATCATTAGTTTTTTGAGGATTTGTTTTAACCTCCTTGTCTACAATATTGAGTCTTTTTAATAAAGATTGGATTAGGAACTTAATAGTGGCTTTCAAAGAAGACTTGCCTTTGCACAGAGCTATAGAGTTCAGCTGAGGAAATGAATGATCTAATTACATTCTCTGATGCTAAAAATGCCTACATTCTAAGATCAGGAAACAGCAGATGCCACCGTGAATCTGTCCAAAGCTTCTAGGACCGGCTCGAGTTACATTTATTTAATGACTATAATAGGGATAATAAAGAGAGGTGACACGTGGAACACCAGTCTAATCATTTATATCCATCCCATGGTTGCTGTAGTATTTAAGTGTCAATTACTTAGCAGGCACAGAATTTTGCAACAGATTATTACTAGTTCAGAGACTAGAGGAGATTGCTCTAAAAGCTAATGAAACATGTTGCTTAAATATTACATTTCTTATAAACCAGAGAAACTTCCTTTACAGTGAGTCATTGATGTTGACATTCCTGTGTAGGCTAACCAGAAGCCTTTTTGTAGTTCAATAAAAATAGGACTATCTCATAATGGGCCAGGAGGTCTCAGGGAAAGCCCAGCAAAGTGGCATGTGATTAGCAACCATTGCTACTAGTTTGCCTTTTGCTAGACCCAAGTTTCACCCCCATGTTTTATCATCTTAAAAAAGCCCAATAGGGAAGGCATGCATTTAAGAGGCCTGGGAGAGCTCTCATTCCATCTACTCATTCTGGGAAAGGCAGATGATGTGTGTGGTAAGTCAGATGATGATGATGATGAAGATGATAATGATTCTTTTTTACCAGCTTCTTGCTTTGAAACAAAAACATACCCATTAAAGGATCCTTGGGTCTCTGAGTGCTAGGCAGGTATATGAGTAATAACTTAATGCAAAGGAAAAATACTTGACACAATGTCTAGTCCAAGCTCTAATGAATAGAAAACAGAATATACTTCCAAAGTTTTTAGCACAACTATTAAATAACAGTAATCTCGCTATTAACTTAAATCATATTCAGTTAACATGGAAAGAGTAGAGGGTCATCCAGCATCAGATTCACATGAAGATTCACGTGCAGCTGGATATGATCCTGAATAACACATTTTAAAGGACACAGCGATAGATCCAATAAATGAGTCTTTATAGTTTAGAAAACCAGAAAAACTAGACGGTCCTGGTATATAAATTTATCATCTCAGATAAGTTAAGCCCTTTTGGGGAAGTAGTAATTCCTTTGGCACCATATGAATTGATGACTTGTTAATTCATTTATTGCCTTGTAAAATATCCAAACTGAGTTGTTTATCAGGCTAGCAGTATAGGCTTATAAGAAACAGCATATTACATTGACGATTATTTCATAGAAATATACAGTTAAGACACTAATTATTTCTTCAATCTTGTAGAATAATAATTAAATCAAAAGTAGAAAAACAAAACTATATTGTGACTGGGGGAAAAATAATACTTTTTTAGGCTCCTCAAAATCAGTGGTGAATGCCACCTCAGGAGTTTATCTAAAAAGGAAAAAAAAAAGAAATGAAATATACAAAACTCGAGCCTTTGGAAATGTTGTCTAATGACATACCCAGGATAATTTTCTTAGATATCTTATTTTTATGCAGCAACTCAAAAAAAAAACTTTATTTTTTTTTTGTCCCTTCCCCCAGCCCTGGAATGATTTTAATGTCAGAAAAGATGATGTAAGAAAGCAACCCAGTAGAATACGTAAGTTAGAAAATCTTCAAAAACACTCTTTAAATCCTAGAATACACTTTTTCTTAAATCTATACAGAGTAAGGTGAAACTCGAGGTCTTTTCCTTGTGCTCTTTCATTACTATAACTAGGAAGAAGATGAGTAAGTTGTATCCTCATTTCATAAGTACACTTAGTTCTCTGAAACTCCACATCCATTTTAATCTTATTGGTAGAAGTCACTTCAATGAATTGCCAAAGGTGGTATGGAAATTGACCGTCTGAAAGCTTCTTGGTTAAGGAACATTGTTTAATGTTTGGGATCACATGGGGTGGCTTTTTCCATGGAGGCTCTGGTAGATACAAAACTCCTTGAATTACTTTTCCAAACTTGCTGATTGTGCTTCTTGATTCCTAAGATAGATGTCTGGCCGTGTCTATGGAAGGCAGGACCCGTTAATGGTGATGACTTACATGATTCTGACGGCATAATTTTGGTTACATTTACTTGGATTTATAGAGAGAGAGTTCATGAAACAACATCTGCCTCACATGCTGAGACTTTATAAGTAAAAGTCTGACATTAAGTGGTAGGTTTTCTAATTGCAGTTGGAACTACCTCTGCTCATCTGTCTGTGCTGTGAAAGGACCCTACACAGATATTTCAATACAGTGGGATCATTTGTTGTTTGATGTAGTTGCTTCAATTGTGCAGCAACTAAAATCCCAAATCTGCTTCCTTTAGCAGGGGTGAGTGTGCTATCTCGAACTTCAGTTTAATTTAAAAATACACTTATTTATTCTCAGTACTTACTTGGTCCAATACCAGTTCTGAAAAGATGAAAGAATAATGACAGAGCGTGAACTTTAGCTCAAAGGTACTTGTGCATTTTTGCCATCTTGTGCTCACTCCGCAGCAGCTTCTTGGGGTGTTTATAGATAAACACAGCTTCCGAGCAGGACCTTTTTTGGATCCTGCCACCTAAATTTTCCACACTTGAGTAGTATTAGCATATTACCTCAAGAAGCAAGAAAACAAGTTGGTAGATCCAGCTTTCTTCTTGTCCACCAGAACCTGAAATTACCTAGGGATTTCTTATCTGTTAATTTACCTAATTTGGTCAGCAACCAAGGAGTAAGCAAATGAGCCTGTATACTTACTTCTCCCAGTTGAGTTCCCCTGGCCTTTTAGATAGCATCCTGGAACTTTGTAACCTTCAGTGTGGTAGAACGCTGCAGTCAGGAGGGGAGAGGGCTGGTCATCAGGTTGCTGGTTCTATGCAGACCTGAAATTTGGCAAATAAGTAGAAAAGTCCCTTTTTATTCGGTAAATGATTCTTTTTGTCTTCTTCTTATTTAAAAGCAACCAAGTCTTTTTTTTTTTTTAAGGGAAATTAGCTAAGTTAGGAAGAACCATCCATAAAATGATAATTGATATATCAAGCATACAGATAACAAAAAAGTAGGTTTTTGGTTTTTTTGTTTGTTTGTTTGTTTTTTCTTGGCTATTATACACAATGTATTATATTTTAATCATTTTTTTAATTTATTTTCAGCATAACAGTATTCATTGTTTTTGTACCACACCTAGTGCTCCATGCAATCCGTGCCCTCTCTAATACCCACCACCATTTAAAAACACATACATTCTTAACCACGGGGCTTAGCAGGGCCGCCATCATTCTTAAAGATAAAGCACGAATGCCCTATTGGAGGTGGAGACCTGGCCAACTAGAAAAGGTCCTATCAGATGTGGACATGTGAGCCAATGGCAGGTTTCTCATGGAAGGCTAATGCCAGCTCTAAGGGGAAACTGGACACTAAAACAAAGGACATATTCGACTGGAAAGGCCACCTAGAGCCCAGAGATAACATATTAGGGTGGGATCACTTAAACTGATTTTGTGTTGTGTCCTACATGGCTATAAGAACTTTTTTCTCATAGTTTTGGTCTATGTACAGACACAGAGAGAAAAAGAAGTTCTGCCTGTCCATTTATAATTTCGAAACACACCACAGTTTGACTTTTCTGTGCTGATGGTACAAGGCAGCTGGATTCTCATTCCTTTAAGCTCTTCAAAACACAGCTTGTCTCTGAAACATGAGTTGTGGAAAGGTACAGAAACACTCAGGCACTGGCTTTGAGGATTATATAAACGTGGGCCTCTGCCTGGAAAGGAAAACCACATTGGGATTTAATATAATTCAGCCAGGCTATTAAAGAAGAAACCAAATATCAGGCAAAGTTTCTTGCCTTGGAAGAGGAAAAGTTTTAGGTTACCTGCTTGCTTTTAAAGTGCTCTGCTGTAGTTGATCATAAAATAATTCATCTACATTAATAATTCGCAGCTCTTCATTCTTCCTTATGTTTAAAATGCAGATGGTCCTAAATAACATTCTTTTAACATCCACGGAGACTTTCAAGACGGCTATTGGAACGGTACTGGAGTAGAAAGTGGACTGTGTTTAACAATTAGAATCTATATGTAGAAGTATCATAGGTGAAGGGTGCAAATGAAAAAAAAAAAAAAACTATTGTATCCTGAAGTCCACATGCTAGATATGCTGTACACCCGTTTTGACTTAATTCAGGATTATTTCATATGGGAAAAAGAAAGCATGACTTGATGTTGTGTGTTCTAGGACACAAGCTAAGATTCATTTCTATGATTTATTTTAAAACTGGCTCGTAGCTAGGAAGAGGAGTTATTTCTGGTAGCTAACCTAACTTGGGAAGAATAGACATGAGAAAAAAATGAAAAACTTGCTGGTCAGTTTGAGTAAGTATACCTATATGTGAGGGAAGACTGGTGAAAAAGGTATGAATAGTGTCAGTGTATAGGCCTAGGAATCAAATGGAACAATGACAGCCCTTTTCCCTCACCCCGGTTCATTAGCTTTTGGACTACTCTTTTCCTGCAAGGGTCAAGCATGATATCCATTATACATTTAAATGCCAGATTCAAAGTAGAAGTCATATGTTTATTGTATTTTTATACCAGTTCCATAATGCTTCTCCTCAAATCATTCCCCAAAGTCCCTGCAGTAGAAAATTTCTAGAGGTTTCCATGTTAACAGTGGTATTTTTTTTTAACATTTTAAACCCTAAAACTGTTCCTGTAAATATTCTTTAGAATACCCTCTTTCCTTGGGTTTAGGATAAGGGAAAAGCAAACTGAAATACAGTATCCTCCTTTACCATTTAATAGTACACAACAGAGTTCTTCTAAATTCAAATTTTAAAACTGATTCATTCCATTTGCCTATTCCAATTATCTATCAACACTTCAGCTTTTAAAAATCTTATTCTTTCCACATGAATTTTCGGCATACTTTCTGGTTACTATCACTTCATAACTAGAAGTAGCAAACTCTGCAAGGGCCCCTTTCTGTCACTGTCACTACAGCGTGGTGTCCCCTGCCTTGTGACAGCACCTTGGTACAGGTTACTATGCCACCACCAAAACATGCCGGGTTTTCCCCACTGAAGCAAGCACTTGGTGGCAGAAGCAGGTGCTGCCATCACTGGCCTACAGTGGGGTTTCAGCATGTGGAGAGGAGTGCTCAGCAGAATTCTGTCACGTCTCCACAGTCCCTATGGTCACACAGCTCTTTCCGCCTGCTAACACATTCCACCCACTTAATATTATAAATTTGACTCATGGTACCAATGATGCTGCCCAAAGTGTGGAAGTTTCTTCTTGGCTGAGTTCGGTGGGAACCCTGACATTTCAGCCCAGGACTTCAGTGTAGCCTGCTCACTGAATACCCATTCCTCAGCCATAAAGAGGTTTTCCTTCTTCCCTATCCAGCCAAACACAAATATCTGCCCCATGTTGACTACTTCGGTCCATTGACCATTTCCCCCAGAATGTCTTAGTTTGCTGTACAGATTTACTAACCATATTGCCAGCTACCTTTGAGCCTAAAGCCCAAGGTATATGGCCTTCCCACCCCACAAAAAGCCATATTTATTTAGCCTTTCCTCAGAATTAATGGGAATCATTCTTGGCTTCTTCCATAGGTGACTTGATAGCTCTCTAATAGAAAAAGCAACAACTAATAAGGTGGTTCAAGATGGTACTTAATATTATAAGTTTGACTCGAGGATGGAGTCAATACCTTGCCAATCTCTCTTCCCCACATGGCTCGTGAGGTATAAGTACAAATGAGACAAGAGCAGAAAAGGAAACACATTGTTAGAGAGATCAGGGCCCCGGACCCCCACATGCAGAGCTCGGATAAATCAGACTGAAGCATACTGCACACTAGACCAGAGGTCCCCCATTCCCTTTTCCATGTCAGGTTGTGTCTGCTACATTGCCCTGCCCAGCTCACTTGAGATATACAGAGCACACGTGTCATAGCTAGTTGAGCTGTGTCCAGATGGTTACTGGTGTCAGGGGCACCATGGTAGAGCGTAACCCAAATGGTGCATTCCCAGCAGTGTAAAGCAATGACAGAAACATGATTTTCAAAGCTCCAAAGTTTCAATGTCACTTCCTTCCCTTTGTAGAAGTGAGTTAAAGGATAAAGTCAGACTCCAGCTTCTCTTCTGTATTTGGTCTAAGCTAGAAGAGGTGATGCCCAAGAACGAGGGTGGAGGGCGCCTGGGTGGCTCAGTGGGTTAAACCTCTGCTTTCGGCTCAGGTCGTGGTCTCGGGGTCCTGGGATCGGGGCCCACATCTGGCTCTGCTTGGTGGGAAGCCTGCTTCCCCTTCTCTGTCTACTTGTGATCTATCTCTGCCTGATCTCTCTCTGCCTGCCTCTCTGCCTACTTGTGATCTCTCTCTGTCAAATAAATGAATGAAATCTTAAAAAAAGAAAAAAAAAAAGAACTGGGTGGAATGACAGGGATGTTACAGTTGAGATGGGTAATGCACTCTACTATCAATTAACCCAACTCCAAGCCTTGCTTGTCCATGCGCACAAGAATTCCACGTGGCCAAAAGACCACAGGGATATTCCAATGCTATACTCTTTCTTAAAGTCTGAATAAGAGTAAAGAGGGGGTTCTAGACTCTGTGCCCTACGCATATCTTTGTTCATGCAAGCACACTAACTTATACCCAGCTTTCCCCAAGAGGCGGGAGCATACTTTGATTATGAATTTACACTTTCTTCTTTTTTCTAACATTTTTACACTTTCTTTTTCTACCTCTAACTAAATAGTCATTGTACTGAAACAACTGAGTAATGTGATTGTAAAATTAAGCATAAACTTAATACTTCAGCTTGGGAACAACTGCAGACATTCCTAGCGAACTGCTTGCATTGCCCAGTCTAGAGAATGGGCCTTCATCTGGATAGCACTAAGCTCCTTTTTACAGCTTAAATTCTCCTAAACGCTATTTATTTTGATCACTGTTTTCTAGGCTCTAGTAGGAGATATTCCTAATAAAAACTTATTTTAAAAACGAAATGGGTGTTGTGGATACAAAAACTAAGAGAGGTCATAATGAATCGAAAAATGTTGAAATTTGCCAACCCGAGAAGTCAAACTTCCTGTCATGTTCTGGAAAAAAAAAAAAAATGAAAAGGCCACACACTGAATAGTAGAGAATGTACTAAAATGAATTTGAATGCTTTGATCTGTGAGCTGCAACTCAAACCTAGCCAAATACTTTCTTCCAAGCAGCCAAATCAACATTAATAAGCCAATTTGACCAAATAGGGCTCCAGCTACCTCGGTAAAAAAGAATCCAGTGACACTGTATGATTAGATCATGTGAAGTCCTTTTTCTGTTTTGATTCAGAAAACATCTCTGAGATGAAATTATTCTAGGCTATCTTCCTGTTCTGTGCTTGCTTTATCTACTAAATAGAACATATTCTTGGTTTGGTCTGTATGTAATGGGTTTAGCAGTTTTCTTTAAAAATAGTTTTTAAAAAGTGACACATATAATGTCTAGGAATAGGACAGTAGAGCCTCATGTTAGGATCTAGATTTCTCTTGACACCAGCTCCATCCCAACCAGCCAGCCATTTAATGGTGGACAAGTTATACATTCCTTCTTGCCCTTAGTTTCCTAATCTTTAGTAGTGAGAAGGTGTGACTGATAATTCCCGGGGTTTCTTCCAGCTCCAAATCTATCCACTTGGCATTTCTTGAAGGGAACAAAGGATCGTGGAAGTAGATGGTTGGAACTCAAACCCAATCAATCTAGATGTAGCATGGACATCTTTTTAGTAGCTCTCCAGTAAAAATTCCCCAGGTGATGGGAACTTGACCCTCTAAACTGCCAATGGTAGTGATGTAGGCTTGGATTTGACTCTGTCTCTGGGTGGCTCCGAGAGTGTTCAGAAGCCAGAGTTGAACAGGGGGCTCTACCGCTGGCAAACACTCTCGCTTCTTCACCTGGGTCTTACTGGTTAAAGCACTACATCCTTCTCTGTGTGTACTTGCTAGCTGTTTGCTTGTTGGTCCTCGTTCTGAAATCGTTCAAACAGTTGCTGTGGAAAAGCAGGGTTGGAGACAGGATAAGAGTACACAGGATGCAGCACGTGAGACACCGCTTTGATTTCATCACGGCTGCCTTTCACTGAGCACTTTCTATATAGTAGGCATTCCAGTAATGACTCTGCAAACTATGTTCCCATTTTACATATGTGAATATTAGATAAGTTGCCCTGAGCTGCAGAGCTGCAAAATGGTGAAAGTGCATACAATCCCCCAAGCCTCAACCCTTAGCAGCTCTGCTGTCCTACCTCTACCTAAAATTAACTGTTTGGGGCACTCTTGGTCTGATTTGGTTCCAAAGACAGGAAAAGCTTCTCAGGTCCGTCCTTTAGGTCCTACACCGTGCTTCCCAAGGGTTCAAAGCAAGGAAAATGCTCTCTGTCAATGCATAACTTGTGTAGACCTCCTTGGCTCAGGCATGTTTTGTTCCTGACGCCCCCATGGCAGTGTCAGCACTTACAAGAAAATCTCCTAAGGACTCCTTTTCAGGGTGCATTAACATAGTCTCATTTCCCCAATTAAACAGGCTGTAAAGATCTTCCTGTCTATGGCACTGGGCCTTTGCAGAGTAGAGTAAACGTTCCCTAAAAGCATAGGATTCCAAGCAGTTTAAAGGAGAAAGGCTTTAAAACATCAAGTACCAGAAACAGCTGAACTTCGCTGTAACATTTCTGGCAACATCTCTTATTCACAAAATGCTACTTGAGAAATAATGGGGAAGGCAGCTTGCTGCCCTATTGGACCCCGAGATCTGCTTTAGAGGTTAATATTTCACGTGTCCTAATGCATTACCCCAGCTGAGACAGGAGTAAAGTTCCAAAGGACAAGGGAGCATGTTTTCTGACAAGTACAAAGTACTAGACACTAACAAAGATGTTTACGTTGCTTTGTTCTTGACTCCTCTTAACACTCTTTCCTGTGTCCATTTTATGTGGTATGTTCATTTCAGGGGGGATGAAGACTTTAAAAAAGCTTAGAAAATAGAGGTTAAAATCAGTGTGATTTTTTTTTCAAAAAGATAAGAGCCACCAATATCTATAGGAGACAAGGGAACACAGCTCATGTTCAATGTTGAGCCTAATGACTTACTAGTGATTGATTTGGTCTTACTGAGTCCATTAACTTACTCATAAAATAGACCCATTTTATATCACAGAGCTTTCAGGATAAATGTTTCAAGTACTTGATAAGTGAAGTGTTTGTCCCCTCCTCCTTAACATTAACAACAGATTCTCTACCATGTGTGGCATGGGACTACCATTAAGTTAATCTTTAAGTTATTCCTTTTACCAGCATTTTGAGACTGAGCAAGCAAATTTCTCTCTGCTGTGTATAATTATGATAGGAAGATTGGCTAGGAGAGAGAGGGGATACTTGTATCAGGGTATGGCTGAGAAACCTGGAATCATTAAATGCTATCTCATTGTCGCTACCCACACAATCCTAGTGGAGAAAAGGAGCCAGCAAGAAAGGAAGGGCCAGCCAAGCTTCTCCCTACATGAATTAGTCCCTGGACTGGGTCTATTCCAGGTTCTAAATACTAGACATCTTGCATGAATCACTTTAAGGACTAAACAAACTAGCATATTTTTTTTTTCTTGTGCAAGGGATATACTTGTCATAAGATGACTCAAGCTGTCTTCTGGTACACATTTCTCAGAACCTTCTCAGAAACTGAAAAAAGATGTTGCAAGCTCCAGAATCCCTTCTAGTCATCTGATTCTTGTGCCATGGAAAGGGGAAGTTCCCACATTCTTTCAGGGAGGTATGTGTTCAGTCCAGAATCCAAGTTATGTATCTTTGCTCAAATGGGAGGTAGTTTTCTTGACCTAGCAAAGTTTCTTTCACAACTTGCGGTCCTAAGAAGGAGTCTTAAGAAGTTGCCTTAAGAAGGAGTCAAGAATCTACAATAGCTTTAGATCCTCCTCTCTTTCCAGCTGTGCCTTCTTATTCCTCTCCTTGAGTTTCTATCAAAGGAAACAGCCCACACCCAGGAACAAGAACCAGCTACGTTTAGATGGGGAGCTGTTTATGTGACCCTTTGTATGTGTTTTTGAACTTGAATTTGTAATCCCTGCTTTCAGATAACACCCCATTGCATGTGTTTCCTGATTAATTTTGTGCTTCTTGGTCAGAAGAGTTTTTCTGTGACTAAACCCAAGGAATAAGAAAGCTGTAGGCTTTCTGGATGTCCTACGCCCACTTATTCCCCTTTATGAAAATCTTTTACCTCACTGGAGCTTTGAAACAGAACACAAAGATTTAATGCAATCTAGATAATTTTTTTTTTAAAACAATGCCCCTAATTTGGGAAAGTAATCAAAGAAAATAATAGGGAAACTTTTGGCCCCCAGATCCCTTTTCCAGGCCGAAACCGTTTCCAAAAACAATTCATTATAATACCTGCTGAAAGTTTTATGAGAACAATGGACAATTCTGCAACATTGTTAGAAGAATTATGCATTTGAGTTTTTACATGTTTAAGTTGCTTATTCTCTATAGAGGGACCTGAGTCTAGAAGCAGGACTTCCCCCATCTTTTGTATGTCAGATGGTAGCTTGGACATTTGGAAAGTCTGTGCTGGGGGATTTGCTCTTTTAACCTTGGGAGAAAGGTAAATGTTTATCAGTCTGGTATATGGGATACTGGAAGGATGCTTTTAGTGAAATCATTCAAAAAACCTCTTCAACATTTCTTTATAAAGGAGCTTATCTCTGAGTCTTGGGGCCTTGGGGCAGAGTCTACTCTGATCATTTCAGGGAACATGGATATATTTTAAATGGCCTGGCCTGCAGTACGGACCTACCTTTGGTTATTGCAACCTGATATACATATACCTTTTCTTCAGGGAATTTATACTAAAGAAACATTTTCTTTCTATTATATTTTTTTCTCCCTTGCCCTTATAACTTCTCATTCCTAAATAGTGGAAGGACATAACTAAAGAATACCAAATACCTTTAAAATGATGCCAGTGGTGTGAAAAGTTGTACTTAGTTGTCTGAAAAGAGAAGTTTTTTCTATAAAACCAAGGTAGCACCATTCGCTTCAGAACCCTTCCATCTTGGTCCAGTCGGCCGACACTAGATTTGAGACCTGGTCTTGAGCTGTGAGGTTGCTGTGTCTTATATCACTTTAATGACTTACACAACACCATTCCCACTCCCAAACCCCTCAAAATGTTTTGTGGCACTTGTCAAATTCCTTTAAAATATTCTCAATTTAGAATACAGTTTGCCAAATTTAATGACCTAAACATTTTCTTGTCAGAAATAACATCCTGCAGAAAAATACAACATTAAGCTCCAGAGATGTCAGTAAACTCTTCTACCCAGATTATTTTAAAGCTGAACTAGATGGGAGGAGGGATAGGCTTCAAGGAGAGGTCTTACCTACTCTTTTCAGGGGCAAATAGATAATTGGGATGAGCTCATGTGGGGGACCTTTCAAATATGTGGGCATATTTGAAAAGGTAAAGAATCAAACAAAAATGCTCTGAAAGAAATGAGAAACTTTGGGCTGCTATACAAAAGTGAAAGAAAAGGATGTTGAAGATAAGAAGGGGCAGAATATTTAAGCATCTTACAAACAAAACAAAAAACATCTAAATTTTTGTCCTAAATGCAAAGGGAGCCACCACAAGACCAAGCAAGAAAGTGTCAGTGTTATTCTAAAATTTAGAAGAACTTTATCATTTAAAAAAAAAAAAAAAAAGAATCCAGATCATTCCAACACAGAAAATACAAGCCATGGACAGGAGCATCAAGGTTGTTATGGGAGCAAAATGTCGGGAGGGAAAAGGCTCACAGAAGGGGATAGGTGTCTGGTGCGTGCAGTCAAATACCTCCAAAAGGCTGAACAGTAAAATAATTGGATTTGGTCGGGACACTCATCAGTAGTGTAGTTGAATTTCTGAGAGTAGAGTTGAGAGGAACAAGTCCTTTGAGAGGAAGGGAATATGAAAAAGTAAAGGGTAGGAGACTATCAAATTTAAATGTTTAATCATGAAAGGATCATGAGATGATGATTGGAGAGTTATAGGGAAGTGTTTTCCTTATTTCTGAGATGAGATCTGAGCACCTTATAAAGGAGAGGGCCCAATGGGGAAAAGATGAGGACACAAGAGGGTACATGTCTTTGCATCTCCCTAGGTCAGAGCTTGGTCTCACCTCCTGATGTTGTTAACATAGACAAATATCCTCTAGAAATGGAATAAATTCTCTGAAATTAAGAAAATAATTATTAGCTCACTGAAATTGGAAAAGTGTGGATACAACTAGGAGATTTGTCATGTCACCAGAAAACAGATCTTGGGAACCACTGAAATCAATTAAGGCATACAAAATAGAGGTGTTGTGTTAGTGTCCTAGGGCAGCCATAACAAATCACCAAAAACTAATCAACTTGAAACCACAGAAACCTATTCTCTCTCAGTCTTGAGATGAGAAGTCCAAAATCAAGATGTCAACAGGGTTTATTCCTTCTGGAGGCTCTGAGGGAGAACCTGTTCTGTGCTTCTCTCCCAGCTTCTGGAGGACATTCGCAATCCTGGTTTATAGATATGCCAATCCAGTCTTCACCTCTTATTCACATTACCTTCTCCTTTGTGGGGCTCTTTGTCTCAAATCTCCCTTTGCCTTTCTTTTATAAGGATACCTGTTAGAGGATTTAGGGCCCTCCCAAATCCAAGATGATCCCAGCTCAAGATCCTTTTTCCCAAATAAGGCTACATTCAAAGGTTTGAGGGTTGTAGTTTTGGATATATCTTTTTAAGGGCCACTACATGAATGTAATAGAGCATCTTTGTAGCCAGTATGAGGTTTCTCAGAGAAGAACCATCAGTGTAACTTGTGAGGAACTCTGGCTTGGGGCCAGACAGCCTGGGTTAGATAGACCCAGGTTTTACCACTTAACAGCTGTATCACTTAAAATCCCTGTGCCTTGGCTTTCTCTCGGAACAGTGAAATAATATTATATCATAATACTCGTGGGGTCACTCTGGATTTTTTGAGTTAATACACGTAATAGGCTACTAGTATCTGGCCCCCAACTAAATCTTGACTAAATAAGGCTTTGAGTCCTCTGCTACGTAAGACTTACACCTGTAAGGAGACTGTCTCCCTGGCTGCCTACTAGTCAGGTATCTTTGAACACAATTAGCTACTAAATCTCCAAATTAAATAATTCAATTAAAACATTAATCATATATAGATTTCTATATACGTGTGTGTGTTTTTCAATACTATTAAGACTATAAAGACCATTTAAAGACTCATGGGGGGAGGGACGAAGTATGCACCTTGAGGAAAATATGTTGACATTTAGGAAGCCAGGGAAGAGCAATTTCAGCTGACTGAGAAGCAAAAAATGTGAGACTTACTTTTTACCCTTTACATATCTAGATAATAACATACATTTCCATGTGATGGACATGGTCCTTGAATTTAAAAAGCTCAAATTAGGGCACCTAATTGGGTGGCTCAGTTAGTTAAACGTCTGCCTTTAGCTCAGGTCATGATCTCAGGGTCTTGGGATAGAGCCCTGCATCCGGCTCTCTGCTGGGTGGGAGTCTGCTTGTCCCTCTCCCTCTATCCCCCAATATGTGCATGTGCTCGCTCTCTCTCTCTCCCCCCGCCCCGCCTTCCCTCAAATAAATAAATAAAATCTTAAAAAAAGATAAAAAGCTCAAATAAATGGATGCTTTAGAAACAGAATGAAGAGAGATTTGGGGGTGGGTGGGATATACCAGTCCATGGGTGTCTTAACAGGTTTACAAAACTATGAATGGTTGCTATCCTCTGGTCTTCTACATGAAACTTAATGCTCTCTCAGAAGCTGTGTAGAAACTTTGACTCCTGGGAGGTGAAAGAACCTTTTGAAATATTAGTTCACGTCTGTGTGCTTACAATGACTCTAAGTTTTTCTCTTTTACCTGCCATTATACATAAGGGAGTCTTATGAGAACACATGCCACAATTGCCTTGAGGATAATAATGCTAAATAATAGCATAAAAGTATTGCCACTCAATGAATTGCACAACAGACATCCCATAAATTCACTCTTCCCCTGATAAGTGTAAGTGTTAATGTCAAAAATGGTTGTCCTTTAAAGGATAGTGCTTAGATAGCCTGGGAAATCATATGCAGAATCACAACATGTAAAAAATATATATTTATCAACAGGAATAAAATGTTGAACTTTATTCTTGACCCTGCCTTTACAACTAAATGAGTTTTTAAAGCAGAATTTACAATGTCTGATTTCAGATGCCAATTGCCATCTTCTCAGATTCAGCATCCAGCATATTTATATTTTGCTCTGAAATCTTATTTTTGTATGTGTGACACGTTTTGATCCCTATGTTTAATACTAGTTTTTTAATGCCAAAATTCCAATGCAAACTATTTAGGTGGGTAATCATTAAATGTTATCAGACATCAGTTCTTAAAGAAAAGCCTAGTAAACACCCTATTTCCATTTTGAAAATTACAAAGGAAACAGTCCTACCCACTCCTCTTCAGAGTTCAGTCCAATATGGGAGAAAGAACAAAATGAGTCTGAAGAAATATACTTTCAAATCACGAGTTGCCAGCCTAGTAGCATACCGCCTGGGTTTGCCGTGTTATGATCTCACGATGCCTCTAAACCCTGCCCACAGGTGTCTGTAGTGGGTTATGTTCATTTGAGACTTCAGGATCACCTGGTGTCACTTCGTGTCTGCTGGTGCTGGAGTTCGCTGTCTGCCTTCTCGCCATGTCTAACGAAGTAGAGACGAGCACAACTAACGGTCAGCCTGACCAACAGGCTGCACCAAAAGCACCATCAAAGAAGGAAAAAAAGAAAGGTATGGAGATATCCTCTTGAGGCCACTGAGGGGAGCGAATGTTGCTTACCTCTGAAGAAATGTGAGGTTTGAGGTGAATGAAGTAAGAACTGGCCCTTGGCTCCCTTCAGTCTCAGCCTACTCTCAAGTTCTCCTTAACAGGAAAGTTGGATTTTGGCAGAGATTACTTTGCCCCACTCCTAACAGGACATGTCTCTGATTTCACCCACTGGAGCTTGCTGGGAAGCGTTCATCATAGCTTGTTTGGTTGATAAACACCACTCTCCATTATTAGAGATTTATCTTTCGGTAATCTATTTACCACTTTGCTTCACTGAAGTAGCTGTTTTTCAAAAACCGAGATCTTTATTTTGTTAGACCTTGTTCTCTTGACCTGAAGTACCACTAGAAAGTGCCAGAGTCCTTAATCATTCATAGTTTGAGGATATGCCGTGGCTTGCCTGCCGTTTACTTTAGCTTCTACTTTAGCTATGGAATGAGATGACTGTAGTCTTTTTAAGAAAAGCAAAAGAAATTCTGAAGATGAGATGTGTATCTTAATGACTTTCAAATAAATTTATTCATAATTTTCTTCTACCTTATTGGCAATTCAAAGTGTTAGTAAATAGTACAGTAGCTTATTTTTCTTTCATTAGAAAAAGCATTATCTTCCTTACTTTCTCTTAAAAACATTTCTTAAATTATGAGGAATATCCACAAATCTACCTCACACAGTCCCATACATTTCCCATAATTCAGTCCTTTTTGCAATTTTTTTTTAAGATTTTATTTATTTATTTGACAGACAGAGATCACAAGCAGGCAAAGAGGCAGGTGGAGAGAGAGGAGGGGAAGCAGAGAGCCCGATGCTCCATCCCAGTCCATCCCAGGACTCCTGGGATCTTGACCTGAGCCGAAGGCTGAGGCTTTAACCCACTGAGCCACCCAGGTGCCCCCATTTTGCACTTTTAAGAGTTCACTTTCTCCCCACCCCAACACCATTTAGAGTATTACAGAATACAACTTCACTCAGAGGAAGTAAGAATGAAGATAGAATATATTTCATATTTGAGCAACTGTAATGTAACCAATATGTGTGCTACTCATCTTTGGAGATTCCGGAACATATTTGGTCATACCTGGGCATGATAATTAAAGGCATTTATAAATTTTATCCTATATTTCTTTTTTTTCCTTCAGGCTCTGAAAAAACAGATGAGTATCTTTTGGCCAGATTCAAAGGTGATGGTGTAAAATACAAAGCCAAACTAATTGGCATTGATGATGTGCCCGATGCAAGAGGGGATAAAATGAGCCAAGATTCTATGATGAAACTAAAGGTAGGAAAGGAAAGCATGCTTCGTCTCTATCTCAAGCAAATACCCAACAATGGGAATTATATTAGAAGTTTGTGTAGACCTATAACTCAGTTATTTGAAAGAAAAAAAAAAACATTTCTAATCACATAATTGATCCAGCGATGCTTCATTTTCAGTCTTCAGTTTGTTCGCACGTTGTGAATGCTGTTCTGGAGACCAGACTTAGTCATGTAGGTGCAGGAGCATAGATGCCTTTTCCTTTGGGCACATCAGGTATTCAGGTGAAATTCAGGTCTCTATCTGGGACCTGTAGCTCTTCCATGTTAGCCCTTTGGGTTTTTTGTTCTGTTTTGTTTTTAATTTTTAAATTCTAGTGCTATCACTGTGTGAGACTAAATAAATAAATAAATAAATAAATATTGTTAAATAAGACCAGAACTAGAAGGAACATATTTGAAGATCTGATCCCATCTTCTTGTCTTAACCAACCACTATTCTGAGGCCAACACAATTACAGTGACTTGTCCAAGTTCACCTAGCTAACTCATGATGTCCTGGCTTGATGTCTTCTATTTCATCCTGCCGTCTATCATGAAAGGTGCCTAATCCTTTTGTAGAGGGTAAACCAAGCTGAAAATAAAGCCATCTTTTAAATGTTTTAGTATTAAAAGCATCATCGGGTAGTTTTAACTGGATTTTTCTTGTTTTCCCAATCTCATCAGGGAATGGCAGCAGCTGGCCGGTCTCAGGGACAACACAAACAAAGGATCTGGGTCAACATTTCCCTTTCTGGGATAAAAATAATTGATGAGAAAACTGGGGTAAGAATTCACTTTCACTGACACCTTTCTGACCACCTGACTCTAACAAACAATTTGATGTAAATCTCAGGTCCCTGTTTTCCTTTTCAAAAGTCTGTAGGAAAAAAAGAGTATATATTACTTTTCCAGAAGTAACAGGCAGAAAACAGATAGGGTAGGAGGTGAGGAGCCAAGATACTTTATTTTGAAATTCATTTTCTGAAATGGATGTGAACCTCCAGTCTATAAACACAGATGTGTTATATATTTCACTTCAGTATCTTTTTGGACCCCAGGTACACAGAACTAGATTAACCCTAACCCCTGGTTTCCGATGCTGTCATAGATCTATCCCTGGACCTCATTTTAATATATTAACTACGTGCAAACTTACTGGCTAACCTGAAGCTAGAATATTACCTGTGACACATCTAGCTTTTCTGTCTACTCTTTTTTCCCCTTCCTCTCCACCCTACAGGTATAACCTTGCTCATTTTTTGTGGTTACTGTTACAAAATGAAAAATAAGTCTTACTTATTTTATTTTTATAAACTTATCAAAAGACAATCAGATCATACTTCAGGTTCTCTGGGATTTTATTTTCTCTACTCAACATCGTAAGATTCATTTACTTAAAATGTTGTTTGTAGCTCATTTTCATTGCTGTCAAGTACTCTGTTGTCTCAAGGTACTGTGGGAAGACCTCCCGTAATTACCCATGCTTTCCTTGAGATGGCCATTATCTATCGTGTAAAATCCTCTGGTCACATAGAGAGCTCTGGAACCCTGGCACCTGCTCACTCATCCTGCTGGTCCTCAGACACTGCTGTTTCCATTCTCTGTTGTCTCTCAAGTCTTTTTTCCCCCAGCCCATCAGAGAATGGTGGCAAGTTTCCTTCAGGCATTCTCTTGTTCCCCAAATCTTCGAAGATAACCAATATAAACTTTCCAGTGGCATTCGGCATTTGGAAACAAAAATCAGACACCTTATGACCACCTAAAAATATCCCTTGAAGAGTTAAGCCCTGCTATGTGCTTGAAAGGATCAAGAGAAAGAGGGCAGGGTGAGGGGGAGAATAGAGGAGAAGGTGCTGCTAAACCAATAAACCCCTTGCCCCATGTAACTCCTCGATAGTGATGTGAACATGGGAAATACTGGATGCCGGCATTTGGTAACTTCCAGAATGTTCTGAGATAATTTTTCTGATAGTACTTAGGATGGTTTTCTGGCCACTCAGAGCCATTGCCAAAGGATCGCTGTGCACACTGTTCTAGTTTAGTTATGCTATTCACAGGAGTTTGACTTTTAGTTGGGAAAGTCAACCCACTTGGATGATTTAGCAGTGAAATATTCCATGTTTGCTTTAGAAATTCTCAGTCTCCTGATCCTCAATCCTTTCTTGCTATGTGGTGTCACATCTTTGGGATGAAGACAATCAAGTATCAATATCCTAAAAAGTGTTTTCCCCACTTCCATTTTCTACTCTTTATTCCTTTTGGAGCCCTTACTAGCAAGGATAAATGTAGCTCTAAACCAGAGGCAATAATTTCTTCCTTCAAATGTTTTTGCTTTCTCGTATATGCCTAGGTAGCTGATGCTTTGTGCCACCATATAGATTCTAGTTTTATCAGTAAATCATTTTTTATGTCTCTTTTTCAGGTTATAGAGCATGAACATCCAGTAAATAAGATTTCTTTCATTGCCCGTGATGTGACAGACAACCGGGCATTTGGCTATGTGTGTGGAGGAGAAGGCCAGCATCAGTTTTTTGCCATAAAAACAGGACAGCAGGTAAGCTTCAAGCCTTGAGGTATACCTGGAAGGGGACTTAGGTCAATGTTTATTTTAAAACAATAATGAATTATTCCCCTAAATCCTGAAGGGACTTGGAAAATTATCATGGTCCTTCTTGTTTTATTAAATATTTATTTAATCTGCTGCCCTTTATGTATCTGGCAGTGGGGGTAGGGGGGCAGGGATCCTCCATAAACCAGGGAGGGATGGTAAAGAGCTTTAAGAGAAAGGAGGAGAACAGTACTAGTCAGAACTGACGGGGGACAAAGAGACAGAAATAGTAATATTGAAATACTCATAAAGATGCTTTTTCTTGCTTCAGGCTGAGCCATTAGTCATTGATCTTAAAGACCTCTTTCAAGTTATCTATAATGTAAAGAAAAAGGAAGAAGAAAAGAAAAAGGCAAGTACCACCCAATATTAACCCTATTAAACTTAAGATTATATTCAGGACCATGTCTGAACATTATGTAAGCATATGGCCCATCTGGAGAGTTGGCTTCTTTGTGGCTCTTTCAAGTATAGAAAGTTTAGAAATATATCGTCTGTTTTTCCTGGTAGAGCAATGGATGGATATAACAGTTAGATATGTCTGATTTTCAGTCCCTGACTCTTGTTTTCTCTCCCCACAAACTTTACATTGGTTCCAGAGTCTACACAGGATAAACAAGTTTAAGCTCAGAAACTGTATTCAAATCCAGTATTGATATGAAAAGGGCAGGGGAATGTAGGGCAGAAATAATATGCAAGACTCTTGCCTTGTGCTCATGAACCCATAGGTATATATAGAGCTATATATATATGTAGGTATTTAACTCCCTTTAACCATAGCTACTAAGATCACTGAATTTGTCTCTCTCTCTCTCTCTCTTTTTTTTTTAAGATGGAAGAAGCCAACAAAGCAGTAGAGGTAAAACTGCATCTTTACTTCTTATAAATTGCACACATGACATGTAGAAGTCCTTTTTGCCCCGTGTCCAGGCATGCTTCCCTCCTAGCTTATGACTCTGGGTTCATGATCCCTTTGGCCATAGAAGATGTAGATTTGAATTATCAGTGCCAAAATCATAACTGTTTAGCAAGCCAGTACAGTAGGAAATTACATTCTATAAGAAAACTCACCAACTAAACTCTCAAATATTTGCCATCTTTTCAGAATGGGAATGAGACCCTATTGACCCTTGATGATCAAGCTAACAAACTGAAATTGGTATGTATGTGATTTTTTATGATTCTTATTTAACTGAACATGGGTTTACTTCCTATAGATGTACCAAATCTGCATTGAATCTATATGAAAGTCCAATTATGACACCTGTTGCCCTAAATATTAATATAACATTAATGTCAAGATAGAAAGCAATCTTTTTAGTAAAAACATCTGAATCTTATCCACAAGATTTTTTTAAGAGTGTGGACTAGATGGATTTGTTTGGGAACATGTCTACACTTCCAGGCCTAAATAGCCTAATAGTAAATCTGTATTAGTTAAATGAAAAATCAAATTGTGACAACGATTTTCCTAAACCATAGTTTGGGAAACAATTACAACAATATACAAAGTAATTTTTTTAGTAGACACATCTGAATCTAATCCAAATACTTTTTTAAGGGTGTTGACCAGATGGATTTGTTTGGGGACATGTCTACACCTCCTGACCTAAATAGTCCAACAGTAAGTGCCTGTTTTTAAATTTGCAATGTGATGAAAATGACATCTATAACTCAAATTGGCAATTAGCCAGAAATCTTGAGCATCTCGTTGACATTTGGAAGGTACCCACTGATTTTTCCGCATAAAGTATAACTGGGTCCTAGAACAAATTTGCATCTTAAGTTACCATGGGAACCTATCAGCACTAATTCAGTTATATTATTTTTGGTTGGAGGATAGATCTGAGCCGTAGGACAGGCAGTGCAGTCCTTCTAGGTATTACTTAGGATCAGAGAGGGCAGAGAGGGACCTGAATAATAATCCTTGGCATAAGTTCCACTCAAAGGAAGTGTTTGCTAGATGATTAATTGTAAAACCATCCAGCCTCTTCAATATTTTTCTGTTCTTTCTATTGTGACTTAACAACATAAGCTTGGTGTGAAGTAAGACTTAAATAAGATGCTCAGTTATGTTTAACCACAAGGACTGTCCTTGTTTCAAAAAGTGGGTCATTCTTTGAAGGATCCAATAGTGTATCAAGTCTTCTAAATATTGATTGACCCGTAACAACTTTGTAAAAACGGAGCAGTATTTTCCTTTATAGGTAAGGAAATGGTGTTTCCGAAAAAAACTCATTCACTTGAGAAAGAGGTCCAAATTCAGAGCTTAAGCACAAGTCTCAGAGCTTCCAAAACAGGCCTCAAGTTAAGCTACCCATGTACTTTTGATTGACTTCTTTTAACTTTTTTTTTTTTTTTGACAGTTTCTTGAGTACCTGCCATGGGCAGGACACAGAAGTGAGGGACAGGTACAATGTCAATGACATCATGGAGTATACCGTCAAGCAGTGAGACTAGCATTAAAACTTATCACAAAGCCTATTCGATGATTTTAATTACATGGTATTTGTCTAGTTTAGAGGTTCATTTAATATCTCAGAGAAAATGAATTTCTGAACTTGACCATAAAAGATGAGAAAAGCAATAAGAGACAAAAAAAGCATCGGTCTAGATTAATGAGGGGACTGTCTAGGAGTCTCTTATATCAGGGAATTATCAAGCAATTCTACATGACCAAGAAGGTCGTAGCAATCAAAGTGGCAGCAGGTAAAGGACAGGGTAAGTCTCACTTGCCAGAGTAGTGGAGAGAATGGCAGTCCATGAGTTTTCCCATAATGCTCAGGCCTGTGGGATCGGAAGGGGCAGGGGCTGCATACTCTCTCCTCTGTCCCCGACCCTATGCGATTCACAATGAGAACAGCATTTCAGAGGCCCTAAAAAGCCTACAGTAGAGAAGCCAGCTTAATGTCCTTTTCAGCAGTGAGTCCGGACTCATTTGTCTGTGGAGCCTTTTATTCTTCATAATGTGTGTTACCATCCTAAGGATACACTTTTTGAGAGACAAGATTGGATGACCCTGAAATGTCTGTCCTAGCCCTGAGGTCCTTGTGCTTCCTAGACTAACCTTCCTCTGCAGTAGCCCCCTTCCCAAAGTGAATTGATATCTGAATGATCTACTTTCCAAGTGTAACTGACATTCAAACATGGAAATTGAAAGAGATCAAAGCACTCAATCTATGAAATAGAATTCCATTGGGATAGGCAAGGAAGCACTGACTATTTAATATGCTTCTGTAGACTTCTAGAAAGTTCTGAAGGAGGAAATGAAAACAATATGAGTAATCCTGAGTCTTAGTTATATTAGACTTAATGCATTCTAAAAATGTTGGGTTTATAGAAATAAAAGTGAGTCTTAAACTAACAATAAATTAAAGTAATAAATACCATCAAAGTAGATGGTATTTGATAAGTAAGAGAATGCTAAAGGCACTGATTATATGCTGGTTGGGTTTTGCCCACGTGTTTTTGCATATTGACTCCATATTCGTAGGTCACAAAACAGATTTATCTCTACTTGATAAAACCAGAATGTTTAAAAATATTCACAATCTTAGTACAGTTGCTGTGGAAGAGGTGAAGAGAGGAAGAAATCTACATTACCTGGACTTTATTACTGGTTCCCTGACCCATCTGGCCCTCCCCCAGCATTCATACAGAATAGTTTTATGTGTTTCAAATAAAACTCATGTTACAAACTAAGTGGTTTCCTTTAGAACATAATTTTTACTGGAAAATAACTGAACAATATTCTTCCAAAATGCCACTCAAAAGAAAAAGAAGGAAAGAAAAAAAACAAAAAGACACGTTCTCAGGCTTTTAAAATGATAATTTGAAAGTACAGTTGCTATGAGAAGAACATAAGGTATGAAGGAGGTTGCGTCTGGTACAGGCATGGGATCAGGGCACAAAGCACAGTGTCATACAGACATGAGAGGCCATGGGTGGGCACAGGGGATGCTGAAGTAGAAAGATCAATAGGAAAAGGCTTTGTAAAGAATCTGAACTTGAGTTGGGTCTTTGAAGTGCGTAGGAACATAGAGAGCAGTCAGGCTAAAAATAAACTGGGTCCTATTGTAGGTCACTTTGAAAGGCTGGCTAATGAGGCTTATTTTAACATAGGGGACACAGGAAGCCACTGAGAGCTTTGAGTGGGGAAGTCCGGGGATTTAGCAGCTGGAATGGTTTTGAGAGACCAGCTTCCTGGAGAAAGCTCAGCTGTGGAACTCAGCATATAAGAGCTCACCTTCATGCAGACCCCTCTGTGGCTGCCCGCTTCCTCCTCTTCCTGGAGCTCCTTACGAGCCAGGACTGCATTTCCCCTTCATGTTATCAGTGCTTATCTCTCAGGTAGCCTAGATGGTGGCCAAGCAGATGCAGCATTTGACAATCCAACCAAGAATTAATGAAGTTCTGACCTAGGGGGCAGATGAGGAGTCTCACGTCATCCCATTGTAGTCTATGAACTAGACTCTTAATCCTGGATTAACAACAAACCCAACCTGAGGAGAGCCTTATACATTTTACTTATAGGCTGACTATTCAGAAGTCTAACATTGTGGCTCCTGTTTGGTGTCCTAAGAACTTCTTCTGAAGTATTTGAAAAGGAGAACTCTACCAGCTGTGAACACCCAACTGTTCTAACCCAGAGGTGGCTCATCATAAATGAATAAATACTGAAATCACAAGCTTTTGTAATACGTTTTGTCCTATCCTTTGATTGCTAAAGAGCCCTCCATTAAGAGATCTTCCAATCCATTTCTTTGATTAAAAAAATTTTTTTTTTAATTATAAGCTCTTTCTTCTGACAAATTCTTCTAGTTATAAAGAGAAAAACTGGCTTTTAAGAATTGTGTTTTTATACCTAACAGTAAAGGAAACCAAAGACAGAATACCAATTAGGCCTGATTCAAGACCTAAACTTCCAAAAAAATTGTTCTTTTAAAGCCAAGGAGGCCTATTTGGGCCCTTTTTACTCAGTAGTTTGAGAATTTCATATTCCCTTGAGGTTGTTTTTGTCCCAATGATCAAAAATATTTAGTAAGCTGCTTGGGGTAATGCTAGACCTCTAACTTCCATCTCAGGTAGGCATCTTTGACTATATTCTTCCATGGCTAGCATAGATGAGAAGTTAATGGATCAAAGTCAGTCAGAAGAAAGCTATGTCAGTTTGACAGCCCTAACCCAGGGTGAGCCCAAACTTATGTCACTGACCTGAATAAAGACATGTCAGATTTTTCAAATTTGCTCATTCTTGGTTGAGAGGGATATCTTTTCTAACAATGGAGAATGAAAATAAGATAGGAAGGGACTAGATCTTGTAGAGTTAAATATTCGGTATGTTTTTCAAATTAACTCTAAAGCCACATCTCTACTTTATACGTGAATTAAAGATTACATTGTACATAAATTAAAGATAAATTAAAGATTCATTGAATTTATCTACCAAATAGTGAGATTACTGTCGTAACACCAGTGACTCTAAGCTGTATTATGAAAAAAATGCACAAATATGAGAGGTTAATGTAATATGTTAGAATATATCAGCATTTTGAGTGTCACTTTCTTCTTTCTAGAAAGACACAGACGAAAGGATGTGTCCAGAGGAGATTAGGATGATGGGAATGAGAGCTCCAACTTCACTAGCACCTTCAAAAAGATCCTTAAATATTTAAAGGGGCATACGTGACAAGCCATATGAATGGTGGGAAAAATCTGGTTTTGCCCTGTAAAGGAAAGACCAACTATAGGGAAATATATTTGACCTTAGACTTAGTCACAACCAGCACTATAAAATATTGGCCAGAGAATTTGCTCATTTAGAGAGATGCTGTTACATGACTCTGACGGTATAATAGATGGGACTATGCCTCAGGTGGGAGGCTGGGTTACACTTCTGAGGTCTTCTCTTACATTCAAGCTCAATATGCTTAGATAATTGCTTAGAGTGACTGGCAGTCGATTCCCTTTAAGACTCTCAAAGGCAGGAATGGGAACAACGAGGGTCGTGAACACAGTCTGCAAGGGTGAGCAGACACATGACTAGAGTTTCATTTTAACGAAAGGCCAACAAAGTGGAGACCTAAATAAAGGGGCAACAAGGCGGGGAGGAACAGGGAGGACCTATTCCACTGCTAGGCAAGAAATGCACTCAGGGAGGTGACGGGAGGAGGTCACGGTTAACCGGTCTGTCAAGATAAAACTCTAATGGAAATTTTGATGATCCTGATGGTCTTTTGTAGCTTTCTCATGTGAAATCACAACATGGACTAACACTTTCTTTTCTCTCTTTTTTTTTTTCTTCCCAAATGTGATAGGAAAGCAAAGATATCCTGTTAGTGGATCTAAACTCTGAAATCGACACCAATCAGAATTCTTTAAGAGAAAATCCATTCTTAACAAATGGCATTACCTCCTGCTCTCTTCCTCGACCAAAGCCTCAGGCATCTTTCCTGCCTGAAAATGCCTTTTCTGCCAATCTCAACTTCTTTCCCACCCCTAATCCTGATCCTTTCCGTGACGATCCTTTTGCACAGCCAGACCAATCGGCACCCTCTTCGTTTGATTCTCTCAAATCTTCAGATCAGAAGAAAGAGAATTTGAGTAACTTGTCTACTCCCCTGAGTAACGGGCCCCTGAATGGGGATGTTGATTACTTTGGTCAACAGTTTGACCAAATCTCTAACCGGACTGGCAAACAGGAAGCTCAGGCAGGCCCATGGCCCTTTTCAAGTGCGCAAACACAGCCAACAGTGAGAACTCAAAATGGGGTATCTGAAAGAGAACAGAACGGCTTCCATATCAAATCCTCCCCGAACCCTTTTATGGGAAGCCCTCCCAAAGGACTGTCTGTACTGAATGGCGTAAAGCAGGACTTGGAAAGCTCTGTCCAGTCCTCACCACATGACTCCATAGCCATTATCCCACCTCCACAAAGTACCAAACCAGGAAGAGGCAGAAGGACTGCTAAGGTGAATTGTCTTCTCCACATATCCATTGGCAGAATGCATGCTCGGTACCAAAGGGTGGTGTGACGCAAGCTCTCTTTCCTGCTGCTCTTGTAGTTGCCTGTGTGGCTGTGAAATAGAAGGTGGGATAAGGCACATCTTTCTCCAGGAATACCTTCCTCTGATTGCCGCCTTTGCTAAGCTTCTCACTTGGCAGTGTTTTCACACCCTGCTTTCCGTTTGCATGTCTTGTCACTTGTTATTAACTAAACACAAGTTTTTCCATTTTTAATGCTGCTATGCTTCTGTACCTCTGGTAAGTTCGATCATCATATTCTGGAAGGGGAGGGCAAGGGTTCTTTGTGATGCCTTGTGTACCTTCCCCACACTAACACACGCCCCACACACCCCTCCTGCTGCATTAATGTCCAAGGTGGTGGTGGAAAATTCTTGAGTTTGCCTCTTCTTTTCAATGCTGACTGAATGATCCATTGCTTTAAAGGACACTTAAATATTTACTAGTACCACTTCATTGAAAAGCAATTTAAAATGTGGTTTCTGTGAATATATATTTAAAAACCTCATTAGAATACGCAGGCTGGCCTCATAATTAGACTATAGTGTCATCTTTACATAAACCGATTTAAACCTAGTAGAATAATCAAAAATATGTAGGTTACTTATTTATTTATAGTTCTCTTTTCTTTCCCAGCTTCAAGCTTTTAGAGGATAAAGAGACTAGACAGATACAAATGTGTAAATTAGTAAAATGTATTTCACCTTGAAAGTCCTCTTTACCTCAGTTACCAAGACCAAATATTCTGTCCATTGCAGGGATCTGTCGTTCAGGGGGAGTTGGGGGTGGGGGGCAGTGAGAGGTGGGGGAGGGGAGTTTTGGCTTTTTGTAGTAGTTTACCAGTAAGAGGAATACGTTTTCCTATGTGTGGTTCCCAAATCTGAGGTACAGAATAGGAGACAGAATAAAGCTGTTTTTCATAATTACCGAGTAACTCTTGTGTCTCCCTCTCTGCCCTGTCAGTCTCCAGCAAAAGACTTGCTTGCATCAGACATCTTTACCCCTCCTGTCTCAGAAGCTCCAGGCCAGACCTCACCTACAGGACAGTCCGCAACCCTACAGACCAACCCTCTGGATCTCTTCAAAACAAACGCTTCTGCCCCGGCGGGACCCCTTGCAGGTCTAGGTAGGTGCTGAGAGATGGAGTAAGACTTGCCTCTGTTGTTTTCATTCATAAGATTATCATGTGCAGGAGGAAGGCACTTCATATCCATAGAGGCTCCAGGGATAGAAGATCTGATCATCCCACTTTTACTTCCGTAGACCCCACCCTCATTTGGTACCCTCGACTTGCAACTGAAATTTGGCTCCTGAAGTTGGCACATGGAGAGAAAACCATTTTCAATATTGCACTCACCAGAGCCAACTGGCAGTGGCTTACGGAAGACAACTCTAAGGGATTCTGATGCTCAGACCAGCTTCGTTGGAGAAAGGAGATAGAGCTGAGAGAGTCTTGTCTATCATCCATATTGGAAAAACTGGTGACATGCATGTCTGCCACACAATTTCCCATTGCTAGATCAAAGCCCTATCTCCCAGTGAACTGATATGCTTCCTGGTTAGGGTATCCTGTCTTATCCCCGAGAGGGATGTAAGTTAAGTCCAAAGCAAGTGTAAGTCATACACTGCAAGTCTTGGGTTCTTAGCCCGGCTCTGCTGGGCATACGATGTGTATGAGACAAGCATATATGCTGATCGGTCTCTGAATACTTAAGCCTCAGCTGCTCCTTGACAATATTTTGGCTATTGGAGTGTCTTAATAGAATTAGAAGACAGATGCTAGAAACCTGACATTGAAAAGAACACAAAGATAAGGGAAAAGATAGGATTTTACCAGATGCCTAGGCTGTGTGCCGGTGCTCATTCATAAATGTGTGGAGCTCATGTGAGCCACTAAGCCACTCTGTGGCATGACACTGGGGGAAGCCACTTGGCTGAGGACTAGCTCTGCCGTTGTTTGCCCACGGCCTCCAGTTCCTTTCTGCCTCCATGGTACAGTCTTCAGAAACCCCGACAACAGGCTTTGCTATCCTGCTGGGGATTCTCTTTATTTTTCTGCTTCTTGGCACCTCTACAAGCTCCCAACAGACTCTGTCTTGGAAGGGGATTGGGGCAACTAAGGAGGAAGAGGAAATCTCTTCCCCCATTTTGTAAAATTTCACCAGGGCTCTTGGTTTTCTCTGCCTCCTGCGGAGTCAATCATCAGGACCCTGTTTTTTTGTTTCCCCTGCTGCTTTCCTGCAAAGGAAAATATTTTCATTTTTTTCATATTAAATCTGTTTAATCCTACCTGGAGTATGGCGGCAAGAGGGGGTTTTTACCCAACCGTTGAGTGGCTAAAATCAGTGCGGGTGTGGGAAGTCAACTTGTTCTGGGTCTCTTCTTGCATTTACACCATCAAGACTCTCCCCCAATACTTCATGTCTCTTGCGGACTTTCCCTTTTTTGCATCGTTCCCTTTCCTTCCCCCCAAGTGGAGCTGGTGAGTGCCTTTTCCTTGCAGAAGGGTCAAGAGCTTCCATGCACTGGCGGCAACTACATCACATCTCAGAGCTTGACCGTGTAATATCAATGCCCCAAAGAATTTTTACAGCCAATATTTAACAAGTCAGCTCGAAAATACAGCTGGACCCTATAACTGTTAATTTATTCAGACGAAGTGAAGCTTTTTGGCTAGGTGCCCCTGTTGAAGCCTTGGGGTATACAACTGCAGAATACTGATGATCCTTCCAAGTTTGGACATGGGACTCAAACTGAGCTCTACAGTATAGCCCCTGTCCACTAGCAGGGATCCTCAGCCAAACCATGGAAGGTTGTAGGTCTGGCTTCCGCTAGACCCAGCTGGGGGACTGTCTCTTCTGGAGAACTGGGGGTGGGGAGAGGGTGTTGTAGAAAGCTAAGCCTTCAGCTTTGACTAGCTACCCTGTGTTTTAATTTAGCATCAGAAGGTAATAAAATTAACTTCTTACACCCACACTTTTCTTTTAACTTACCCCTTGCCTCTACTTTCTCTAGCAGAGCCTAAAATATCTTAGAAACACAATTTATGAAATCCATCAGATGGGAATGAAGGCTGGCATAAGGATGTACTGAGAAAGCCTTTAATTCCTGGCAGATAAAATATTTTTCTCTTTAACTACCACCACTCCCTCTAATACCATCTCTGAGCAAAGCCATACATTTTCCTAAGGGAAGGCAAGTCATCCAACATGAGAAATGATAAAATTCTACCCCATTTGAACATCCAGTTGGCATAAAAATATAAGTGAGTGACTCTGGCTTTGGATAACAAAATTTAAATAAATTTGTTTTAAAACGCTAGCAATCACTTCGCTCAAACCCAACCCACTTTTTGAACCCCATAGTATAGAATGTGAGAGAACTCTTCCCTTGATTAGTTGTGAAAAGAATATGTATGCTCTTTAGTGTAAATCAAGTCTAATTTCTGTAACTACGAAATAAGTATTTGGATTACTTTCCATAGTCCTATCCCTTGATGCTAAGGAGGCAGAACAGGAGAATAGGGCATTATATTTGGAGCTGGTATGCCTGAGTTTTAGTCTCTATTGTCACAGACTGTGAGCTCCCTCATTTTAATAATTAATATTCTTGTACCCAGTTCCCTAACCTCAAAAAACAAGACATGTTAAGTTCATAAGATGACCTTTTCTGAAACCCACTACTGTCTCTGAGCACACCATACATCTCCGTGGCCAGATGGTTAGCCTTCATGATGATTAGTCAAGTAACATCCATCTCCAATACTCGTAAAATTTAAGATAGAATATCTTGCTACATCAGCCCCTGAACATCACTTTCAAAATATCTCTCAGTCTAGAAACAAAAACATTCCTAACGCAAGGTAGACATTTGGAGGTCTTTTCTTAGTTCAGTTAGAAAATGTTCATAACTAAAGAATGCTCTTACTCTACAGCTCAAAGCAAGCAGATTTTGAGAGGAGGCATCATTCATGAGTCGATATGAGGCTGAATTTAGGTTGGTGGCAGTCTGACAGGTCATTAATATACTTGGGAAGAAGCAAGAGAGAAAAATGTCCTACATTGGAGAATAAGATATAGGGAATGAGCTTCTCAAGAAGAGGGGAAGAATATTGGAGAGACCTGCATTTTAGTGACTTCATCAACTCTTAATCAATATGGTGAAGACACAGGAGATGGAGCCATTCCCCCACAAGAATTAGGTGTCTGGACACAGGCAATTAGCTACCTCACGAAGTTTTGGGGTTTTTGTGTTTTGTGTTTTTGTTTTTTGCTCTATGTTGTCTTCTCTCCCTCCCTTCCGCTTTGAAGTATTGTGTTCTGACTTCTGGCAAGGCTTAGTGAGTGACACATGGCCGGAAGCACTTTTCCTTGAAACAGCTCTCCCAGGAAAACCAGCCTTTCCTCCATGTATATGTATAAAAGTCTAAAGCTATCTTGGCATCAACCAAACTTTATCGCCCTTTTATATAGCTGTGTCAACCTTGGCAGCATTTAAAAGCAAGGAAACTGAAATGGTTTCTTCAGGATGCAAGCATGTTGAGGCCTAATACACATGCGTGATAGCTGGTTTCCATGAGACTCCAGACAGGAGCCAGCTGCCAAATGAAAAGATCCAATCGATGACTCAGAGTACCCAATGGATTATTTTAATTCACTGCTTCGTAATCAGTAGGGTTTGTTTATGTAAATGTATTCACTCAACAGATGCACTCATGCTATCAACAGGCTCTGTCCTAGTTGTTTGAAATGTATCAGTGTCAGAAATGTTTTCATGACCAGGTCCTAATGGAGTGTATTACCCTTCTAATGAGAAAAGTTTAAAATCTGTGGTAGAAAGAAAGGGCTTCAAAAGGCAGCCAACCTTTGAATGCGAGCTATTCTGTATTAGCTAGTTAATCTTTAGACTGATTTAATCTCTCTATGCCTTTTTTCCATGCCAGCCTTAAGGCTTAAGGAAGGTGTTGGCCATGTAGATGCTTGGTAAATGTCCCGCCTCTCCCCTTCCCCAGAGCTGTGTTTCCTGAAACTCAAAAATCCTCTTCAAGTTTGTGTCCTGATAAGTCCTTTCTTCTGCTTCCTTCAGGTGGTATACCAGTTAGCCCCCCTCAGGCAGGACCGTGGAACCCAACATCTTTAGTCTTCAATCAGTCCACTTCAGTGGTCCCGGGAGCCATGCTGAGTGGTCAGCCTTCAGGATTTAGTCAGCCAGTAGTTTTTACCACAAGCCCAGCTATTCCAGGTTGGAACCAGCCTTCATCCTTTGCAGCCTCAGCTTCGCCTCCAGCCCCTGTTGTTTGGGGCCCATCAGCATCTGTGGTACCCAATACTTGGTCCTCAACAAGCTCTTTGGGGAACCCTTTCCAGAGCAATATTTTTCCAGCTTCTGCTGTGTCTACCCAGTCCCCTTCTATGCTCTCCTCTCTTCTGGTTGCTCCTCCTCAACCACCTCCCAGAACTGGCCCTCCAAAGGACATCTCCAGTGATGCCTTCACTGCCTTGGACCCACTTGGGGATAAAGAAGTCAAAGAAGTGAAAGAAATGTTTAAGGACTTCCAACTGCGGCAGCCACCTGCTGTGCCTGCAAGGAAGGGAGAGCAGACTTCCTCTGGGACTTCGAGTGCCTTCTCCAATTATTTCAACAGCAAAGTTGGCATTCCTCAGGAGAATGCGGACCATGATGACTTTGATGCTAATCAGCTGTTGAAAAAGATCAATGGTAAGCTACCCACTTCTCTGTCTACCATACCAACAAGTATTTCCCCCGTCATATGGGCCCACAGAGTCTTTAGAAGAACCCTCTCCCACCTACCAGTAGCCTAACTCTTGCTCTCTTTGGTAATCAGTGGTTATGGAGACAACTTGGCGGGTTACCTTATGGAACAAATGATTTACCTTAGATATTTCTAAGGGCTGGCCCAATACTGCCCTCTTGTGGCAAATTCTAGAAGGGCTGCCAAGAGCTCTTGAAATTCAGTGGGTTGTGGCACTTGGAAGGCTCTGTAACAGAGCCTCGGCCACACTCCCCCGCCTTAGTGAGGGAATTCTGAATGTCTTCCACTTCAGTTATATATGCACAGCCTCCTCTTCGGATGAATTTACCTGTAATAATCACCAGAAGTCCTAGTATTTTGTGGTGATTTTTGTTCCATGATGTAAATTCCAAAGTATGGAACTTAATTTCTGAGATAACCTTGACTGGGGGGTAGGGGGCGGAGGGGACGGTACGGGGTAGGGTGGGACACGGGACAAGGGACTTTTGCTTATATCTGGGAAAAAATTTGTCTATTGACTTCTTGGTGTTTTTTGCCTTCTAGAACCACCAAAGCCAGCTCCCAGACAAGGTTCCCTGCCAATTACCAAATCTGCTGACAACGCATTTGAGAACCCTTTCTCTAAAGGTTCTTTTGGTTCGTCACAAGCCTCTGTAAGTATCAACTACTAGAAGCTGTTGCTCCCAAGTACAAGCCACGTAGAGCTACTTTGTCGTGAATTAATCTTGTGTGTATAGTAACTCTTTGGTGCTAAAGGATGTTTAAATAAGATTTATCACTGAGAACCATCACAGTGAAAACATCAACTCAGGCTGGGGAGAGACTATTTTGGTAGGGACGACTATCCTGAGCTTGAAAAATGAATATCATAGAGAAAAAGTCTCAAGGACAGATCTCACTTTGCCTGGCTCCCAAAATCATTTTGAGAGAAAATTGAGCCAAAATAATATTATCTTTAAAAATTTTTCAAGGAATTAGTTTCCTGACTTCCTGCCCTCAGTCCTTTAGCTCATAAAAACAGTACCTTTCATTTTGGAAAGGCAAACCTATGAACCCTGATTTTGATGTAAATAATAAATACACATCACGAAATATAAGCAGGCAGACACAAATCATTGTAGACCCACATGATATCTGATTTGTCTGTGACCTTTGAGAAGTCTTAATTATAGGTTTTTTTTTTTTTCTCTGTAAGTGTAATTAAACATATTGACTGGATGGTTTTATCTTCATAGATGGCTTCTCAACCCACATCTTCTGATGTATATAGGGATCCTTTTGGAAATCCTTTTGCCTAACTTCTGTAAGTAGAAGATCCTCTGAAGCTTAGGTTTGGTAAGAAAGCATGGGACGGGGTGAGGGTGAAATTTTAATTTTCGAACTGTTACAAGGTTAAATCTCTGTAACTTAGAACTAATAAACATGGAAATCTATGCTTAACTAACTCAGTAATGACTAAGCTGAGCATTTAAGAATAGAATTCTTTTACATGCTACAAAACAGTAATATACCCATGGGGATATGGATTTCTATCATATCCTGTGTTTTTGATACTTCAGAATAACATTTTTGCATAACAATAAACTTATATAACACATAATAGCTTTCTAGTTGTTTTGTTTTGTTTTACATCCTCATAACTACTTGGTTTCCTATAGAAGTTTCGAAATCCAAAGACTGTTTGTAGCTAAGGACAGGTCAGCTGAACAGAGGCCACCTCCCAGATCAATTTATTTCTCTGTGAGGAGTCTCACAGTTAGTCTAAAATAGTCTGAGGGCGTTCAATCCAGAAGTGGTGACAGCTGTCCTTACCTCCTTTAAAAACAGCGTGTGAGCAGATGAGTTTGCAGGTTCATCTTACTAGTAGATTTTATCCCAGGTGAGTTATTAGGTGTAACTGCCTTAGACTGGGACCCTGGGAGGGCTCAGGTGACCCTTTCTTTATCAACAGTGAGTGGAAGCAACTCTGTCTGATTTCAGAAGATTGAAGTTAGTGGAGGAAAGGAGGCTTGGCTGCGTTTTAGAGGAGGAAGGGCATAGCTGGTGGGGGAGAACAAGAAAAAGAATGAAAGGAACCAAACCTGTTATTTTCAGTCTTGCCCCATCCAGGTGGGACTCCTACTAACTCTGTCCTGACCCACCTAGAATTTAATTATTTTAAATAGAGAAATATCTCAAATCTGACATGAACAGTAAGATTGACTTTATTTGCAATTTGGATTGTTTTCCCTTAGTTGACTTCTAGAATTACAGTGTTTCTTAAAGTGCTTTTCCAGAAAGTCTGCTTCAGAGAACAGGCTGAGATTATGGAAAAAGCAAGTCTGGGGCCCCACCCCAGCCCTAAGAAGTCCCTCTCTGATGCTGAGGAAAAGCTCCAGGTTACAAGCAGCCTGGTGGTTTCTAATGCTGATAGAACAGTGTAATATAATGAAGGGCTAGAAGTCTTAACAGAGGCTCATTCTCACCCTCGTCTCCAAGGGAGGTAAACATGGACAAATAAATGGAAAGGAATAAAATGCGTCCGGAGTCTAGGAGGATTTTTTGCACTAAATTGCATTGACAAGGGGTCTCCTTGGAGGTCCTTTCTTTCTTAGGTCATGAAGGAAGGATTATTTTGGTGAACTTGCTTAACTTATAGATTGGGGTTGGGGTGGGGGAGCATGATTATGGGAGAAAATAACTAATATTATTGAACATTTGTGTGAATCACTATTTCAGGCTCTGCATTTATTTTCTTATTTAAGCCTCTCACATCAGCCCTAGGAGATACTATTATTGAGTTTTAAATGATGACTTGATATTTAATACATTGATATTTAACCCCAAAATTTTAACCATGGGTTTTTTCTTCTCTACACTTCTCTAGGAACTTGATATGATGACTATCCAGAGGAACAAAAAGGTTGGCCTTAGTAGTCAAGAACAAAGCTAATAGCCAGACGACCTCTGCTCTCGTTCCAGCTTTGACATATTATCTGTTGCCTTGTTGCTTGCTGCCTCTTCCACTTGTAAAATGCCTTTCACTTTTCTGTTTAGATTAAAGCTAAACTGAATCCATGGCTTTAAATAAATTAAGAATCTAAATTCTCTCGCTTAAATGTAAATGAAGTAGTTACCCTACTTGAACCATTGCCTAGTGTGTTCCTAGAACCTTCTAGAACACTGTACTGTGTACCCTCTGGTTGGGAGATGCAGCTACCACAACTCCTCAGATGACACTGTTTTGAATAAATTTTAAAATCCTTATGTTCAAAGTTGTTTGGGGGTTCTGTTTCACAGCATAAATCCTAAAGGTTATACTATAACAAAATGCCTTCTTAAATCTTGCTTCATATCAACATTTATAAAGAATTTTTAAAGTAAAATTGAAGCAAGTCCAACTTCTCCTTAAACACTTGGGAATCTGACACACTTAAGGACCTTTTTAAAAATATAACTTCTCTTTCTGAAGATTATTTTCTTTCAAGGACAAGATTGTTCTTCCCCCCCCCCCCACCCCCCAGTCTCTTGCTTGATAGTGCAAATGAGGGAAAAGTATTATTTGTCTCTCCTCTCCTCTTCCCTCTGATTCTTTTTTCAGTCAGTTTTACTCCCAGGTTCATATAACATTACTTCCCTTCCACAAGCAACAGTTTTATGGGGGAAAAAAAAAAATCTAAGGATTCATGGATCTGAAATGTCTCTGCCTTCTCAGTAATCACTAAATCCCATAACTAGAATTGCAGATGGACACAACCTTTATCCTTTCTATGGAATAGGAGGCCATCCTCTTGATCTGAAGTTCCAGAAGAGCAGTTCAGGTTGAAGAAAATGAAAGAAAAACCTAACTCAGTTGGGCAATGAAGGACTGTATTCTGGAGAGCCAACACATCAGAAACTTCAATGTAATTGTGCCAAATATATTGGGTGCTTATATGGGGTCATGCTAGACCTTTATCAAGTAACTGGAAAACTCACTTGAAGCCACAATCTCCTAGTTAGTAGGAAGATAAATGATGAATGGAGGGGTGGAGTGAGAAGCTATAGAACAAGTTTTGGTGTTATCATTGAAAATTTAACGTCTGCAGTATTTTTCTCCTCATAACCTTGGAAACTCTCCCAGTTCATTTCCAGTTATATTGTTAGCACAGTTCTGAAGGATTTGTTCTTGCCAAAATGAGTTTCATTTTGTTATATTTATGTTGGGTTTTTAAATGTTTCTCCTGACCCTTAATGCTCAGGTTCTCATGGGTGTTAATCAACCATACAATGTTAACTTTAGGTGGAAGAGGAGGATGACTGCTTAGGATCTAAACCAAGATGGTGGCCTCATGAATGTTTATTGATTAGCCCTAAGTAGTCCAAGCTAAATTCCTGTGGTTTTATGTTTAATGGTAATAGCTGATCATGAATGGCATAATTTTCCATCTGGCTTCCTACTCAGTCATTATAAACACAGTCCTAAAATAGTATTTTATATGTCCCAATACCTGAATGTGCTCAACTGGAGGCAATTATATCTAGGTAGTTGAATTTTTTTAAAGTAGACAGATTTTGAAAAGGATGATCGGCCACACACTGCTTTGTACATACTTATTTTCCTGTGCACTTTTCTGTATGCAAATAAAGCTATAAATTTACTCATTTCAATAAACTGGAATGGCAGAATCTCATGCGTTAGCATCAGTTTATTCTTACAGTTGACCCCTACTTAGAGCTAATGTATAAAATATAATCAGTCCAAGGTGAGCCAATATTAGTGCATTTTGGGTTGTCATAAAGAAGAAAAAAATGGAAATCTGGGAAATGAGACCATGAGTAAACCATTGTCTGATATCTTTCATGCCTTATTCTCCACTCCCTGACCTACACATATTCCCTTCCTGAGAGTTTAATAGGAGCCCGGTGGATAAGACCTGTATCAGAACAGCCACTACTGACATCTAGTATAAAAATCATTTATTAATGAACTCTTGGTTCACACCTTCTACCCTTTGCATCTCCTTGTTCTTGACTCAGCCATGTTTGTCCTCACCAAGACACAACTGTGTGGACTGATGTGGGCTGGTGTAGGCCACTCTCAGGAGAACTTCTGCATGAGGTGGACAGGCCCACGATCCGACATCTTTAGCACAAGGACACTTTTAAATACTCTCCCCTAGGATAAAAGCTCAAGGCTCCCATTTTTTTTTTCAAAAAAGACCTAGATCTCCCGGGAAGATGTCCCTGAGACAGGATTGCTTCGGTACAAAAGTCTTGATCTTAAAGTTTTCTAAGTCTTAGCTCAAACTTGGGAGCAGGTGGGTGTCCTTGATTTATGATTTATGATTTATGATTATAGGTCGTTCATTATTACTGCCTTACCTTTCCCCTTAAGTGAAACATTTGGTCTCTTTCTATCAACAATGAGTAGAATACAGAAAAACAGTTTCCACACAAAAGCAGCTTCCAGTAAGCCACAGATGTGCTGGAGAAGACTGCTGATAAGAACACGTTGCACAAATTATCTGGCTTATCCAAATGCTCTGCAGTGTGTCTGACCCACTGAGCCTGTGCGCTGTTTCCATGTGGCTTAATCTGTAAGATCTTGCCAGAGGTTAACCCTTGCTCATACGAACAAGGGGAGGACATTCATTTCAGTACCGTAAGAACTACTGTTGGCCAAGCAGGGAGAGGTGCTCCCTGAAGTGTCTCCGCAAAGAAGCAGATCCTCTTCTTTACAAGTCTATTTAGTAACAGTCCTGGTCAGACCTGTATGTCAGAAGTTCAGCTTTTATGCTAACCCTATTATAACTGGAGGCAGGTTTCTTTTAGGCATCGATAGCTCTAAGCTAAAAGCTAAACTTGAACAGCACCAGGCCCCTAAATTCTTCACCTAAAGGCAATACAAAGGGAGAAGGTATTGATTTTATCAAAGTAATCTTGCATCTAGGAAGTGCTTTACCATTTATGCAACATAATTTCATTCTATTGATATCATAATCCCATGGGGTGGGAGCTGTCACTGTTCCCTCTCATCTAAGAATGGTATTCATGCTTTAAAATCCCTTCCAACTCTTGAGTGATTTCTGTGGTATTTTATTGTAAAACTGCCTTGTGGTAGGGATATCTTTTCAGTCTGTGATTTCAGACTGCTCCATCAAAATGTTAACCCTGGTGTCTAGAGAAAGCAAAACACATTCTGTGTCTTTCCTGTGCTGAAAGCAGGGGGGCCAGGGTGCGGGGGGGGGGGACAGAGGATGTAGCTAACTCAGAAGTTGGTTGACCCTGAAAAAACATGAGTGTAGACTCTGACCCCTTTTCCCGGAATAGGTTCGATAGAAAGTCTTCTAGTAAAAGCCAGGCACTCTCTAAAAGTCCCTGATAAATATTTAAGCTATTACCATTGGAGGAAATTGCTAAATAGTAAAATATCTCATTCTTGCCGGGAAATGTTGTTTTTACTAACTTTCTTCTATTAAAAATAACTAAGACTCAGTTCTAAATTGATATGCCAAACTTAGACACACACAGTGTGACAGCAGCAGCCTTGTTAACATGTCCTAATTATAGGCAGGCTGATGGCCAAGGGCCAGCCATGTGTCATCTCACCTAATGAGGGCCTGAGCCCCTTGTTTGTCCTTGCTTTTCTGGAATTATGTGCTTAATTACTAAATCTCTATTGTGTGCTGAAATCATACGAGTGCCAGTCTCCAAGGAGATGACAGTGTGGGCTACTCAGTGGCAAAGAAACTGGGTTTCCACCTTGACCAAAGTTGAGGTGGTTATAAAAGAAGGAAAAACACCTGACTCTGAAAGTCTCCATGACTACGTTTTCTTCTGATGTTATTTACAGAATTTTCTGTCAAATCTCTCTTTTCATTTGATTAACTTCAATCATTATTATTTTACCTGAATTTTAAGAAAGTGAAATTATTACCATTGTAAAAGTTACATGATGACCTGACTGGGCTGAGGCTGAGCTATGGATGGTTCTAGGGGTGTGTCTGAGGGTACTTCTACCAGATAACCTACCAACACTGATTGATCATCACAGAGCCTTATGTTCAGGGGCAACTAAGAGGAGTGTTGGAACGTAGGAGCTAATGGAGAGGGAGGGGGAGGGGAATGGAAAGCTGATATGATGTTTGCCTCCTTACCTCCCTCATTAGCCTGAGAGACTGGCCTAGAGACTTGATGATGGAAATGATAGAGCTAGAAGCAGGAGGAGTTGTCTTTTTTTGTTGAAAACCTCTGAGAACAGGCTGGCATGTTATAGCCCACGTGCCCATTGCTAATGAATGGACTTTCAAAGGAAAGGCTCACAATGGTTAAAATTACTAGTGGGTTATTTTCTCACATAAAAAGTCCAGATTGATGGTTGCTGATACTGGCTGAGCGGCTCAACAAGGCCTTCATGGACATGGTCTCTATTTTAGCTTTTCACCCCAAATTTTGTAGCCTTTTGACACTCTGTTCTTGTGTTTATTGCCCAATGGTCACGAGATGGCTGTACAGCTCCAAATATGACATCAGTGTTCAAGGAGGGCAGAATGGAGGAAGGGAGGAGGATGGGAAATCAAGCTTTTAGCTTTGTCAGTCTCCATAGTGAACGTAGTTAAGGACGAGACGTGGCTGGCTAAATAATTTCTGGGACCTAGAGCAAAATAAAAATAGAGGATCCATTGTTCATAAACCAGGAGAAAATGTGCCATTAAAGACATTGATGCATGACATATCCTTTCTTTTGCAACCTTTTTCTTATTATGATATATTTTATTTGCTATTTAATGTTGTTCTAAGTAAAAAAGAAATGAAATTTTAAAGCTTTCATGTGAATTTTATTGATAATCTTTAGCTGGCAAGTGCAATCTCTGAAATTATACAATCTGTTTTTCATAACTCATCCATGCATATATATTTAACATAATATGTATTTGATTCCTACTAGAACAGTAGAAACACTGCCTAAAACTAACTCTTTCAATTCACTTCTTGATACATGAACATTCTACCAGTCAGTACATGTTACCTTTAGTTACCAATGAGTAAAGAAAAATGATGGAAAGAAGAAATATGGGCGGCCCTATCTTTTTTTTTCCTTTTATATGATTATTTTCATCATAAGTAGATGGCTAATGCAGGGAAGTAACACTACTATTAAGAAAGATCTCACCATAGCATGTGCTATGGTGAGTGCTGTGAAGTTTGTAAACATGGAGATTCACAGACCTGTACCCCTGGGGGAATAAATATATATATATATATATGTTTATAAAAAATAAAATTATAAAAAAAAGAAAGATCTGATAGTGTTTCTTGTTCATTTGTGTTTCTTCTTGTATTGGAAGTCAGTTCTGGTTCAAATGGAGAATATGACCTCTCAGGGCTAGGTATACGGGTATAGGTACACGGTGCTAGGCACAATACGCCAATCTTATATTCACTTTTGCTTTCATTCATTGAACTCCCACACATCATGGGTCCACCTGAATTCCATGTTCATGGGACAACATAAGCATTCTGTGCAAACGTGGTAGTATGGAGTAAGGGACACAGCATACATTTCCTCTGCTCATGTGTGTGCTCCCTTTTCCAATCAAACTTGCTTTCAAAACAAAAGTCCAAACACAATATTAAGAATTTCAAGATGGCACTAATAGAGCATGAAACCTACCATGGGACCTTTCCAAGCGCTTGAGCCCTGTCCGATTACACAGTTCGCATGTCCTTGAAGCCTGCCTTGGCAAGAGAGCCTTAGAAATGGGTGATGGATTAGCCAATGTGTCTCCCACATGCCTGGGTGATAGTTTAACCCTAAGTTGGCCTGCCTCCAAGTGCAGATCATAGCAATCTTTGATGACATAGCATGCTCAGGGCAGAAGAGAAGCCCACACATGGAAAGCATAGTCAGCAAAGCCAATGTCAAGTTACCTCCACTAGAAAGTATAAACTCAAGAATGCAGAAGACTGGTTTCTGCGCGTTAATATCATGAGGATTACCAGAGACTATAAAAGTTAGAAAGGCGTGGGTTAACTAAAAGTCCCCATCCAGGAAGCCTGAATGTGGGCATAACGTACTTTGACATCAAAATGATGCACCATCTCAGTTGGAAGGAGAGAGGGGAGAGAGGACTGTAGAATTCCCGAGCTCTTGCTGACGTGCTTCACAATTCTTCATTTCCCTTCACTGCAAGCACGACTGCCAAATCTGGAAAGCCAGACTGGATTCAGGGTTGGTCCACAGAAGTCACTATATAATAATAGCAAACACCTACCCAGCACTTACCATCCACAGACACTATTCTGAGTGTGTTACAACAAACGACTTAATTTCCATGTCAGTTTTATGAAGCAGGCTGCTACTACCACCACCATTTTATAGAAGAAGACACTGAGGAATTCCCAAAGTCACAAAGCTAGGGCTGAAGTGTCCAGTGTCCTGGCAGTTAACCTCAAATTCACCACTCCAGCACTCCGCTGCCTCCAAAACCTGGCCCCAGTGCCATTATGCCGGCTTATCTTCCATTCACCAAGATTTTCTTCTCTTCATAGTACTGGTCTCCTCTTCTGCTTCCTGTAACCAATAAGCCCATCATGATACACTTACACTTACGTTTAATTCAGCAAGTTGATCCCCCTTTGGGCTTTTTAGGGCACATTTTCAGAATGAATTAGGTATCACTTAAAAGTTTGAATTACCTAGTTATTATAAATGCAACACATCAATCTAACCTCACAAAACGCATTTTAATTCAGGTATTTCCCATCAGCCCATTTAACGTAAGCTACAGGCCACTCACAATGAAAGATGGGTTGTGAGTAATGTTCTCCCCATATTTTCTGCATTATAAATATTAAACCATCCTGCTTCTGCTTACGGAAGGCTAGTTGGATGTTCCATGGTCAATGAGGAGCCCAATTTTATAACAGTAATTCTTTTGTGTCTATGTTTCATAAAATCAGATACCCCATGGTATCATGTTTTTAATGAACTGAATCAAAATTATGCATTCACAACGTAGTTTATTTTACACAGTGCTTTTTATTCTCTCCTTCTCAGTTCTCCAGGGTATAAAAAACCTATTAGTGGTGATGACTTTCTTCATTCTTCTGATTTGACAAACACAAACCCTTGCACTGTAGAGACTGGAAACTGAACAAGTGAACGCAGAGCAGAGAGATGCCCTTGCAGCCCATCCACCATACACACACAGCCCCATGGCAGGGAAAAGCACAGATCAGTAAAGAGGAAAAAATGAAGGAGTTGATGATGCCAGACCAGAAATGGGATTAAGTTCCTGAGTTAAATCATCTGTAATGACTGACTGGCCCTTCCCTAGAGAAGAAGGATTAGCAAAACATGTCTAGAGAAGAAAATAAATTTTTTTTTTCTTAAATTGGGTCAAAAATTTGCTTACACTAACTACACTGGGGTGGAGAGAGAAAATATATCTATGTTGTGTGGGTTTTTTTTTTCCCTTTCTTCCTTCCTTCCTCCCTTCTTCCCTCTCCCTCTCTCTCTCCCTTCCTCTTTTTCTCCCTTCCTGTCTCCTTTTCTCCCTTTATCTCTTTCTCTCTTACTTTCTTTTTTTCTTTCCTTCTTCGCATCTTTCCTTCTCTCTTTTCCCAATGTGCTCTTCCTCAGTTTCTACTCTGCTAGATGTGAATGCCAACACTTAGTCAGGTCCTGCAACCCAAATCCAGTCGTGATGACTCCCTCTAAGGGTATTTTCTCTCTCAGCTATGTGTCCAGTGGTTCACAATTCTTCCCCTTCTCCTGCTCTTCTCCATGATGATGGTTAGTTTGATGGGGGAGAGGAACATTGAGAAGGGGCTTGGATCCTCAGACAGGTCCTTGTACTCTCCTCTGAATCTTCTAGTCTACAGCACATACCTCTTTTACTTGGCCACTATCTTGTGGGATCTGTGGCTAATACTCTTGGCTAAAGCATGGGGAGTTTGTTTCTCTCCATGCAGCTGAGGGACCTACAAGGTCTGGTGGTTCTGTACAAAGCCTGGGCCCCTACCTTGGTCCTTACTAACTGGACCGTGGACATCTGCCTGTGAGTGCCTTTACATCTCTGTGCCTCAACCCTAGGGCCACATTGCCCTCGACGGACAGTGAGTTTGCCAGCTACCCTCTCTAACCCTCCTCAGGGCTTGGGAACTTCTTGGTATCCTCTGTGGCCCACAACAGCCAAAGAAACCTATGAAGCCAAATTCAGTTTTTCCTCTGCCCAACCACATACCACAACCACTTTTGTTCTGGTTTGGCTTCCCCCATACTGGGAAAGTCTGGAAGTTGCTCTCCCAGAGTTCCAGATGGCAAGGAAAGAAACATCTGCTCTGACCTCAACCTACTTACCATGCTGGCCCCATTCCAAAGTGTGGCCTACTACAAACACTCATCTCCAGGCCTGCTTCCCTCCCCCTCCCTCCCACCCTCTCACAACTGCTCTGCTCCAACAAGAGAGGCAGTCTTCCGCATTATCTACATCACAAGCCATGCTATCCCCACTACTTTGAGATTCACAGGTGACCAATCACTGCTTTATTCCACCATCTCCTTCCCTGGGCAATAAGCCTCACAGTTCAGCCTTGAGGTCTCAGAGTCAAAAAACAATTTTAAAGGAGAAAATTAAAGAAAATTTAAGATTTGCAAAGCATCATCCCCTATTATATTGAGTTGGGTTTACATGTTGTTAAATGATAAAACTGTATATAGGTTTGTCCTCAAATACTAGTTTCTTTTTGTCAAAGCTCCAAGTTCCAGAAACCAAACATACCTGAACCAAGTGAAATCAACCAGTCATCCAGTAACTCTGAAATAACTATGGAATAACTATGAAGTGCCCATAATGAACCTGCTTACCATTATGCACACTGTAGAAATACTAAAGCAATAAAAAGAAAGATGACTTCCAGATATAGAAACCAGAAAGACGGTTATTGGTGACTCATTCATGAAAATAAAGAATATAAGAAGAACTTCCTTGACAGGGATAAGGCAAGAATTAGGTGTATGATTTTAGACACAGCAAGTTCAAATTACTATATGGGCAAATCAAACTCCACCTTGAGACTTCTTAAAAATACTTGAGGATTGTTAAGCTGGGAAGTAACACCGTAAGTTTGTATTTTTCAAAAAGTATCACTTCAAGATATCTATACTTCTAAAACAAGAACGCAGAAGATCCTGGTAAAGGAACTTCGATGGTGAGACTTCTGGTTCTGAAGAAAAGGCTTAATTTTTAGAGTGGGTAAGAAAAGAAGGGATAGACTGAGAAGCAGAGAGGATGGAGGACAGACCCCTGAGGAATATCAGCATTGTATAATGGACAAGGGAGAGGAACTGGCAAAAGAGAAGCAGAAGATCAGAAAATGGTGGGGCTCCTGGGTGGCTCAGTGGGTTAAGCCTCTGCCTTCAGCTCAGGTCATGATCTCAGGGTCCTGGGATCAAGCCCTGAATCAGGCTCTGTGCTCAGCGGGGAGCCTGCTTCCCCCACCCCTCTCTTGCCTGCCTCTCTGCCTACTTGTGATCTCTCTCTCTGTCAAGGAAATAAATAAAATCTTAAAAAAAAAAAAAAAGGATCAGAAAATGTTGTATCACAAAAACCAAGGGAACAGAGAATTTTAAAGCATAAGAATGGCCAGTCAAGTCAGATGCCCCTATGGGACAAAGATCAGGGCCAAGAAGTGTTCACCAAATTTAGCAATAAGGAGCTCTTCCATGGAGTAGTAAAGGCCAAGGACAAACTGTAATAGGTTGAGCATAACCGTGTAGTAAGGGAAGAAAGTTGATACAGACTGCAAAAAAAGTGTGGTTAACAAAGGCAAGAGCAATAAGAGAAACCCAAAAATGGAGAAATCAAGGATCTGGTTGTTCAATAAAGCAAAGAAAAGGGATATTGAGAGTATGAGGATGAGGTAACTGGAAGTAGGATATTGACCTTTGCGAAGATGAAGCCTTTACAGGTGTTAGAATGACTTTAGGACAGTGGCCTCGATGGGATTAAGATACATATTCATAGAACTGTTGGCATCAAGAAAGACTGAGGTAGGGTGGTACTTCAGAGAACACTGAGATCACTGAAGGAAAGGCTGGATTTAGAGTGGGGAGAAAGAGTGAGGACAGCGTCAAAAGTCTTGGGTGAATGTAGACAGTCAGCAGTGTTGGTAAACAGAAGGGTAGAAGGTGGCATAGCCAGATCTTGTCAGCTTCAAAAGGAAAAGGGATCATATTGATTCTTTCCTTAAATGAAGTGCTGTATGCAATCAAGGGAGCCCTAAGTAGTTCCATGTGACTGTAAACAGATCTGAGCCGCAGGAATTCTTATTACTGTAAAGAGATGCCAGACTGACAGCACTCCTATTGAACTTGACACAGAGCCCCAGAACCACTCCACAGAGAAACTGTTCTCTTCCTTTAGAAAAGAGCCTGTTTGAAAGTTCTGTAATGAAAGTGGCGTAGAACCAACAGTGGAGAGGGTGGAATCTGATGCTGCCCCACCCCGACTGTATGACCTTGGGAGTGTCACCTCCCTTTCCTGGACATCATTTTCCTCATCCACATTGATTTATTCATCTATGAATCATAACTCCCACTATCTGTTGAAGCCTCATGGCCGTAGGCACATCCGAGATGTTGAGGACAGAGCGTCAAGTAGGACACACCCCAAACCAAGGGCCTAATATTTGACAATTCTAATTCTCTCCAGCAAGCGCATGTGTTTTAAGTGAAAGTACTACAGTGTCAGGGTAGCAGTGTAAAAGCCATGGATCTTTCAGGATCTAGTCAGAAACAGATACGGGTTGAGGTGGCAACTCCTACTTGAGTCCTGAGGGAGTCCATGAAATGTCTACTAATAAACTTCCAAAAAACTGCTTCCATCACTTTAAGAGATCCAGATGGAATTATGCCCAACACATTTACAATTCTGCAGTAAAAATTAAGTGTTCTGCCCGATGGTTGTACATTCTAAAGTACACATGTGCGTGACTCTGCCTTAAAAAGGAGCAAAAGTATTATTATTGGACAATAAATATAATGTATGCCACGAAGTTCCCAAGCAAACTGAAACCAAAGGGAAATTTTTAAAAAATATATTTTTTGAAGCCTCCTGTGTGGAGAAAACTGTGAAAGCCCTCAGCAGGGTGGAAAACTCTGGCATCAGAGTTTTGTTCAAATCCCACCTCGGCCGCTTTATCCACATAGCCTTGGCTGTATTCCTCTGCACCTCATCTGTAAAGCTAAACCAGAAGCCTACCTTTTAGGGAGTTGAGAGGGTTTAATGAGAAATGTTATCGTCTCATGTTAAGGTGACATAATTAAACAATAACAACGACAGGACTGATGTGTGGTGGAAGGAGCCTGAGACGTGGAGTCAGACGCGCCAAGTTCAAACGCCATTTCTTAGCAACTGCAGGTGGTGATGCTGGGCAAATTATGTAACCTCAGTGCACTTCCATTTCCTCAACTGTAAAATGGATTATTTTGAGGATAAAATTATATTTTTATATGTGTGTGTATGTTAGTTATATGTCTATTAGCTTGACCCCTTAGAAAAGTTTGATAAATGTTTGTCCTTTCTTTTCTTTGAAAGTCATTACATATTAAATAAAATTGTTATTTTTCCACTTCTGTGGTTCAGCATGCTTCACTTCCCCTAGATATAGCTGAAGTATAAACCTCATTTAAAAACATGTCAAAAAAATAAAATAAAATAAAATAAAATAAAATAAAATAAAAACATGTCAGATACATAACAGATGTTAAGGGCAAAGAAGAGTTAAAATCACTACAAAAATGTAAGAGGTATTTTATTTTACATATCACTAACATATAATACATAATTAATATAGTTTTGTTATATTCTGTTGCTCCCGTTCCTTGGCTACATTACATTTAGCCTGAACCATGGGGATAAAGTAAATAGAACATCTACAGAGCAATTCAGCATTCAAACAACCAACCAGTAAGAAATTCCCCTTTTCCCTTCTTCCACCCCCGGAGACCAGGGGTTTGGGGGTGGGGTGGCTCACTCAGTCTCTGAGTACAGAGGTGATTTTCAATCTCCATTTACATCTAATTATCAAGTCACAGTCTGCAGGTTGACAACAAGGTCAGGAACCAATGAAATTAGTCCCACTAGAGACCTCAAACTCTCCCCATGAAAAGGAAAGGGAGACAAGAAAGCCTGTGGAGAATAACTTTGACTCTAGTAGGACCATTCGTGGAAAGGTAAGGCAGTGCTGGAAAAACTAGCTGTCTGATATCCCCCAACCCCACCCTCTGCTTTACCAGATTGCATATGTGTGCAAATTGCCTCATTGTAATTAGTAAGTACTGATGAAGGCCCCTTAAGTCCTGTGTTCCAAAATTCTTTCCCAAAAACGTAATGAAATACTGCTTCTCAAGCTGGTCGTTCTAAATCCCGACCCTGGCCACACATTGGAATGACCTAGCAAGCTTATAAAAGATACGGATGCAGGGTCCCCTCTCAGATCAGTTATAGTAGAATCAGGTATGGGGGCGTGGTGAGAGGGCGGGCATCAGTGGCTTTGCACGGGTCCAAGGTTATTCTACTGTCTAACCAGTGTTTAAGAGCAGCAGAGACATCCACATTCTCTAGCACTTAGAAAACACCTTACCCTTTCCACAAGTCCCTGAGAAAGTGAAAATATGAAAGGGAGGGGGTCCTTTAACATGGGCTGGAGCAAACTGCCTCATCTCAGAATCTATCTCTCTGACAGGTGCATTTCTGAGATAAGGAGGTCATATCTTCCTGCGGGATAATGTACACGCAGTAGAGAGTTTCCCTAGATTCTTCAGAATGACCCGCCGAGTCTTAAAGAAAGCCAGCTTTGTACCTTAACCGCACCTTGCACTTCTCTGGCACGTCTGTGGCAATGACCCACAGGGCTGGGTCTCAGGTGGCCGCATGGGTCCCTGCCTCATGCTCCAGTCACCGCAGTTCTTTGACTGATTTCTTTTACTATTTATGCCTCTCTGAGAATCATCCACAGACCCATTTTCCCCCAAATTGCTTACTCTCTCATCCTTCCTCCCAGAGTCTCCCCAGATGAGAAACACTGGAGATTTGTTTTGTTTTTTCTTTTGTTGTTTGTTGTTGTTGTTGTTGTTGTTGTTTTTTAATGCTCCCGTTTATCTTAGTCAACTCAGCACTCACAGGGCTGGGTGCTCGAATATGCTTGTCAATATGAGAAAACAGTAGGCGAAGAATTACGACACGACTCCCCTTTGATTGGACTTTGGCTCCCAGGAAACCCAGTTGGACAGAAACCCCAACCGAAAACAAGCAATAATTGTCCCCCAGTTGTCCCGCCCTTTGCAGATAAATGCCTTGCAGGACCCATGTGGCCATTCCACGGGGGGCCGCCTAGTCAGAGCAGATGTCTGCCAGCCAGAGGTTTGCCTTTGCACTATGCATTTTAAAAATAAGTTTGCTGACCGCCGGGCCTACTCCTAGGTGAGTTGCTTTTCCGTTTGTCTCTGGAATTTCACTTCCGGCTTTGATCTTTCAAGGTCTACTTCTTAGCAGGAAAGCAGGTTAAAAAAAAATTTTTTTTCAACCCACCTTGAGATAGATAGTCCCTGATTTAACCTTTGAAAAAGGGTGAGGAAAAGTACAGGGGTGTGTTTTTGAGAGTTTTCTAAGGAGACCTGTAGCCGTTTCCAGCAATTTCTTTTAAACAGCCATTCAAATGTTAAGGCCAAGATAGTCTTTCAATACTCGGAATGATGAAACAAAGCTGGTTTTCACCAGGGTATGATAGATAAACCTGAGTTTATCAGTATTTCACATCTGAAAACTTTAAAAGAAAGAAAATTAATCTCTCCCTCATTCTGCCTCAATGTCTACCACCCTTCATGGCGGACTACCTCACCTTTCTGCCCCCGTGTCAGGTGAGGGTTAGGCATCTTGCTTTTCCTCCTTGACATCCCAGGTTGTGTCCAGAGGCATACATTTTGACCTCAGGCTTAGGATTGTAGTTCTATCCTTCAAGAAGAATCACCATCTTGCGGACCCATCAGCCATGCTTCCAGCAAAGACTGACTTTCTCTCCTTTTGTTCTGATCCTAATTGGGAACAGGAAACTCATGCCAAGCTGAGCCAGGAAATAAATCATAAGATAGTATCTGCTTACTGAACACCGCTGCTCCACCCGGAATTGCTGGAGAACACATCCGCCATCCAGTACAGAATGATGAAACCCAGGGACAGTATTGAACTATTTCCGATTTTGACAGTATTGTTGGGGGACAACATCTGCCCAAACACTCACCCTCTGCCTTGACATCACTGCAACCTGCAGCCATTTCCACTTTGGTCATCTGACCCTTAGCTTAACCAAATTCTGTTTTAGAAACTGATGGCCATGGCAAGCACATCCTCACCAGCCTCTCGGCTACCTCGGGGGCCTTCGCGCCTCCTGAGCCCCACTCGGCATGTGCTGTGAGCTGAAAAGCCGTGTTCCATTTGGAAAACATTTTCACTTACCTGACATCGGGGACAAAAGGGATTTGGGAAGGCAGTTACCAAAAGTTGCTTTAGCCTTCTGGTACTTACCCTGACCCTTTCTTAAGTTAAAAAAAATAATTTAAACAACCCGCATTCCTGGATTGAGACTCCCGCTGATCAAAAAGGAGAGTCTGCAGGGAAGCCTGCAACCACTTTGAAGTTTGCGTCCCTGGGTCCTGGCCGCACTCAGCTGTTTCAGGGAGGACCACAAAGGCCCCCTGGCCGGCCCCCCAGCTCGGAGCAGATGCACTGCTGAGCCGGATTTGGCTTCGAGTGCCTCACTTCCAAGGCCCTTAGGAGTTTATGAGGGTTACCCTGCTCGAACACTCCGTGCTCTGCCCCTTGACAGACGGTTGAGGTCAAAACAGAGTGTTCAGATCCATCAGGAAGTGAGACACGTAGTTCGACCAGAGCACTGGAGTTTACAAATGATTTTTTTTTTTTTAAATACAGAGTTGATCAGAATGGAGCACTCCTCTGGAGTGAGGCTTCCCAAACTCAGCTGCAGGTGTCATTACTAACGAACAAACCATGTATGTTTGAGCGCGTTACTCAAACTTTCTGTACCTTGGTTCCCTCATCTGTAGGGTGGCAGCTGTATTCTTTTCCTAGTACCAGAAATCAGGCAGCTTCAGACAACAGAAATCTATTACCTCACAATTCTGGAGGCTGGAAGTCTGAAATCAAGGTGTCCACAGGGCTGTGCTCCCTCTGAGACCCTAGGTATGATCCCTCTCTGCTTCTGCTGGTAGCTGGCAATCTTTGGCATCCATGGCTTGTAGTTACCTCATTTCAGTGCCTGCCTCTGGCACCACAGAGCTATTGTCAATCATCCTTCCTCTATGCCTGTTTGTCAGGTTCTAAATTTTCTCTTTGTAGAAGGACACCAATCATACTGGATTAGGGCCCACCGTAATATATTCACTTTAACTTGATTTCCTCTGTAAAGACCTTCTTTCCAAATAAGGTCACATTCTGAGGTACAGGGGTTCGAACTTTAACTTCCTGGATGGGGGAATGGGGTGGGGGGACACAATTCACCCCTTAACAGTGACAACAATAGCACCTATCTAATAAGGGACTCCTTGACAGTTAAATTATTATATATATATTGTACTTAAAGCAACTGTGCCTGGCACAAAACTCAGTATACACAAAATATTCTTTAAAATAATAACTTGTTATTACTTGGATATGCTTTCTAGTTTGGAGGAAAGGAAGAAATTGAGTTACAGCCAGCCTTCAGGGGTTATCATCCGGCTGCACACATTTCACCTGAAGCCAAGTGACAGTGAACTATTGCTACCAGTGAATTATTAGGAATCAATCAATAATCCTTTTGTTTGTGAACATAATAGTGCCCATGAGAATAGATCATAAATGGGACAGTATCTCTTAGGTTTCTCAAAGTAGAATAGAATGTTAAAACCAGTGTGCTAGGAGAGTCATAGCTCTTAACACAGGTCCTGGAAGCAGGTGGCCTGAGTTTGATTCCAGGGTCCATCGTTTATTAGCTTTGCAACCTGAGGCAAAGTCCTTAATTTCTCTAAATCTGTTCCTCACCTCAAAGTGGAAATAAAACTGTGACTTGTTATGGGAAATTCCTGATAATTCATGCCATGTCCTCAGCACAGTGACCGTCCCGCTTTGAGGGCTCCATGGGCACAGCTATCATTATATTTTCTTTTTAATCTGTAAATAAACAACATATTTACAGGGTTCAAAGATCAAAAAATATAACAAAGTATACTGTGAGAAGTCTTGATTTCCCACCCACAACTTTTCATGAGATTTATGTTCTTACGTATAAAGTACTTAGAATCTTACCCCCTCCTGCCCTAACCCATTCTCCTAGGCAGCCACCTTCATCAGTCTTCTGTGCATCCTTCCAGAATGTTTTAGTGCAGATTAAAGCATACAGTCGTATGTAATCTTATCCTTCCCCTTTCTTTCACATACTGTCTTGTACTTTGCTTTTTCCTTTACAGTATATCCTGGAAACCTTGTCGTATCAATTTAGAAGGAACTTCCCAATTCTCCTCACAACTGATTAATTTCCCATTTTGTGGATATGCAGTCCAGATAATTCATCTTTGACTGATGAACACTTCAGTTATTTCCAATCTTTTGCAACAACGTTGCAATGGGTATTTTTAGTCCTATATCAGTTTGCAAGTGGATAATTATACCTGAGGACGAATTCCCAGAAGTGATGTAAAGGAATCACAAGGAAATCACCTTTGTCTCTTTGCTAAAATGGCCCTGTGGCTCCGGGAGTTTGGTACCACTTTGCACGTTCCCCAGCAGAGTATGAGAATGCTTACTGAACCACAGACTTGTCAACAGCTTTCAGTCAGCTTTTTGGTATTTGCCAGTCTCATAGGTAAAACAAAACAAAACAAAACCCTATCTTCAAATAGTTTTAACTTCCCTCTCTCTTTTTATTATTTTTTAATTGAGGTATAATTGATATACAATATGCTCTTAGTTTCAGGTGTACATCATGATGATTCAATGTTTTTATACATAATGAAATGATTCCCATAAGAACGTTGCGTATTTTTTTATCTGTTTAAAGAATGTGGGTATGTTTTCCTTTGTGAATGTCCATGTTCTTTACTCTTTTTCCTATTGAGTTTCTTGTCTTTCCCTTATGGATTTCTATGACCACTTTATAAACTAGTCCTTTGTCTCTGGTATGAATTATAAACATCTCCCCCAATCTGTCACTCATCTTTTGACTGTATCGGTGGTGTGTTTTGGTGTAATTATAATTTTCATAATTATCTTATTCTTCATTTTTCGAGTAGTTAAGAAAGAGCACTAAACTGGGAGTTGGAAGTCCCGGAGTGGCTAGGTAGATGGCCCTTGGAGAGAAACTGCCTGGGTTTGAATTCCAACCTGGCCACCAGGTGACCTCTGCTGTGTAAACTGAGGGAAATTACTTACCATCTCTGTGGCTCAGTTCATCATCTTTAAAGTGTGATGATACTAGTAATAGATATCTCATAGACCTGATGTAAAAATTACGTTAGGTAATAAGAATAAAGGCCTCGAAGAATTCCTGAGGTAAACTAAGTACTCCCAAATGTTAGTAATTATTATTCAATTTATTTGAGTTAAATTTGTCTCAACAGTCTGGAAAAGCACCCAAACATCTGTTAATGAAAAAGCTAGGCTTAATTATTAAATTGAAGATATCCAAAATGTCAGTTTTCCCTCCTTCTTTGGCTGTATACACCTGTGTTTTTAATATTCATATTCAATACAAGTTAACAGATATTTATTCACCAACTACTATTGGACAAGGAGGGTCATTTGTTTATTTATGTCAGTAATACAGTAAATATTTATTGAGTTTGCAACGCGGGCCAGACATTGCATCAGGAATTGCAGTGTAATACTGAACACATTACAAGGGTCTCTCCCCTCACTGGCTTACAGTCAACTAAGGAATATAAACAAATACACAGTGATTGAAACAGCCAAGGTCTCCAAGTGAAGACCATGATGTTAGGGGTGATGTGCTCCTGTGACTTCCAGAATTCCACCATCACCATTTCACCATTCCACTCATCCACTGGCTTCATCTGTTCCAGCCCCTGCAAGGACTTTGCACCTGTAACTCTGCCCCCTCTCTCTTGCATCATCAATAGCTCCCTTTGTACCGAGTCATTCCCATTAATCTACAGACATGTTGTAACACTTCCACTAAATGTTGGCTCATCCTCAGCCTTACTCCATCCATTCACACTCACATCTAGCCTCGTGGAGGGACATAGCACTTGCATTTTGACAAATCTCAAATTTATATCTATGGTGCACTCGCTTCCCTGAACACAATGTCTAATTACTTAAGTCAGCAGCTCTTGAAAATCTAAGAGGCATCTCAAACTTAACATGTCCGAAACATACCCACTGATTTCTCTACCAACCTCACCCAAACTACACCACTCTCTGGCTTTCTCGGGTAATAACCTGGGAATCACACTTGACTCCCCTGTTTGCATCCTTCCCACAGGCAATCTAACAGCACGTCTGTTGGGATTATCCTTAAAATATGTCCCAAATCTGCCCACTGCCTGCTGTCTCCACTGTGACTATTCTAGCCCAAATCACTATCATTTCTGGCCTGTATCCAGCCTCGCCCACACCCCACTAGTCAATTTTCCATCTAACAACCAGAGACATTTTTAAGTCTGTTGAAAACTCTGGGTGTTACTCCTGTTCTCATACTCCTCTAAGAGTTTCCATCAAGCTCAGAATCAGATCCAAACTCTTCACCACAGCCTGCAAAGTAGGAGAGGCACCCTACCTGTTTCTCCAGGCACATCAGCCACCCTCCTTTTTGCTCACTCTTCTCTGTCACTATACTTCGGTGCTTCTGATATACTGTCTCAGGGCCTTTGTACTTACTTTCCCCTAACACAGAACATTCCTTTTCCAGATACTCAATAGCTTCTTTCTGAATGTATCCAAGTATCTAACCAAGTATCATCTGTTTTGGTCAATATTGCTATGTAACAAACCATCCCAAGACAGTAGCTTAAAATAATACCGATTATTTTACTGGTTCATGAGTCCAAGGGTGGCCTGGGCTCCGTGAAGGGGTTCCCATGGGTCTCCCGCATGGATGTAGTCAGATGGTGACTCGGCCCGGGATTCTTATGATGGCTTCTTCACTCTTGTGTCTGTCACTGGGGCTGGGAAGACTCAAACCGCTAGGGGCTGGAACACTTAAGTCTCTTTGAGAATCTGTCTCCACGTCTCTCCTTCTCTCTGTCCTCCATGTGGTAGACTCAGAGTAGTCAGTTTTATCCATAGTGGGAAAGGGCTCACAGCGTGCTTGTCTTGAAGTAAGCCAGCAGAACTCGTATGGCCTTCTCGAACCTTAGCCTTTAAAACATGCAGGCTCACTTCCACCACATTCTACTCAACAGGGAGTTAAGAAAGACACTACCGGCTTCAGGCAGAGGGCACTTAGAACCCATCTTTGTTGGGAAGAATGGCCAAAAAAATTGTGAACACATTTTTACATCACCATACCTCCTCTGAGAGCATTCTTTGACTACTCCATACAAGAAATCTCCCTCCTCAACCCCAGCCCGAGAGCCCTCCTCTTACCCTGCTTTCCTTTCTTTGACTGCTCACATGTCTTCATTGATACTGCATGTTATATCTGCTGGATTCTCGTTTACTGTATCTCAGCCACTAGAATGCAGGCTCTGTGGTGGTAAAGACATGTAGCCCCAGACACTAGAACCATTCCTGACACAGAGCAGGCCCTCCGTGAGGGTCGTTGAATATTGGCTCATTGGGAACACCTGAGAGAAGCTCTTAAGTTAAGACTTGGGAAATCAGGAAAGGTCCTAAAAAAAATGAGTGTTGGACACTGTTGTCCTATTACCTTTTCGTTTGATGAATTGCATGAACTAAGCAAACTGGCAGATCTGTGGGTTAAGAATGCAATCCTAAGAAGCTTATATTTCGCCACTCAAAGGAGCCACATTGCCTTATTTATTGACAAAAAGATTCCTTCCTACAGCAGGTGTTTTTTTTCGCCTGGGTCTGCCACAATGTGTCCTGAGTGTGAGCTGCTCTGGAGGTTTCCTTTTACTAAAGCTGGAATCTCTTCATGGCCAGGAGATGGGAGCAGGCGTGCATCAATGGCCCTTCATTGAATGCATTCCTGGCCCAGACTTAGACCTCCTGTCGTGCTGCTGTACATCACTTTGATCTAGGAAGTGTCTTTCAAGCTGAGATTGAAACACTTAGAGATACGTTTTACTTGATAAACACATTTCATCTAGGAATCCAGAAAGTGCTTTGCAAATACTTCTCCAGTCTGCCTAATAACTCAGCAGGGCAAAAGGCAGGTGGTATGCATTGTACATACACAGTCTTTGAGCCACAAAACATTATCTGCCTAGTGAGTCAGAGGAGCTCAGGAGGGAGCGGTGGGCTCAGAAGGAGCTGTCCAAGATCACTCATCTTCTTTCTTAATATTTATGTAGTGCATTCATTTCAGTACAGCATTCCTTTTGCATAATCTACTACTTCCTGCTGATGATTCCCCAGGGTCCTGCTTATTTTGCCTCCAAGTAACCAGGTATCTGGTGCAATGAAGGGAAAACAGCCAGATGCTCACACACTTTCCAGCTTATTTTTGTCTAATTTGACACCATTTAGGTTTAAGCTTAAAATAGATCCAGGCAAGAACCAAGCTGTCCAACTGATGTGCTTTAAAGATTTCATTTATTTATTTGATGGTGGGGCGGGGGGAGAAAGAGTACAAGCAGTGGGAGTCAGAGAGGGAGAAGCAGGCTTCCCACTGAGTAGAGAGCCGGATGCAGGGCTTGATCCCTGGACCCTGAAATCATGACCTAAGCCGAAGGCCAACTCTAAATCGACTGAGCCACCCAGGCATCCCCCAACTGATATGCTTTAAAGAATGGCTCTATTAAGGAAGGAAGGAAGGAAAGAAAGAAGGAAGGAAAGAAGGGAGAAAGGAAGGAAGGAGGGGAGAGAGGGGGAGGGAGGAAGGAGGAAGGAGGGGAGAAAAAGTATTGACAAAGTTATGACCATTTAGGTCATTTCAAAGAGGATTTACTTGGTGATGTGAGGGGGATATAGCATAGGGAACAGGGCAAAATTGCAGTGAACTAGGAGTGGAGAGAGGTTGATTCTGAATCCAGTTTTGCCACTAACTGTCCAACTTTGGATAAGTGGTATAATTTTGGTTTTAGTTTCTCATCTGTAAAAAAGAACTAATAACACCTACAAAATTTATGTCTCAGAGGTTAGAATAAAAGGTTAATGAGAAAATGAGATTTGAAAATTGTCTAGTAAAACTAGAAGACAAATAGAAGAAACTGGGGGCACCTGGGTGGCTCAGTCGTTAAGCAGCTGCCTTCGCCTCAGGTCATGATCCCAGTGTTCTGGAATCTATGCCCACATCAGGCTCCCTGCTCTGCCGGAAGCCTGCTTCTCCCTCTGCCACTACCCCTGCTTATGTTCCCTCTCTTGCTGTGTCTTTCTCTGTTAAATAAATAAATAAAATCTTTTTAAAAATTAAAAAAAAATTAAATAGAAGAAACTGCTTAGTTAAAAAAACATTTATTGAATGTTGTAGGCTGAATTGTGTCCCCTACCCCCATTCATATGTTGAAGTCCTAACCCCCAATACCTCAGAATATGACTGTGTTTGGAGTTAGGGTCTTTAAAGAGGTAATTAAGTTAAGATGGGTTCATTTTACTGGGCTCTGATCCAATACGACTTATAAGTCCTTATAAGAAGAGTAAATTTGCACACAACTGTAGAGAGGAAAGATCATCTGAACACACAGGGAGAAGCCAGCCATATACAAGCCCAGGAGAGAAGCCTCACAAGAAACCAACCCAGCAAACAGCTTGATCTCAGACTTCTAGCCTTCAGAACTATGAGAAGATAAATTTCTGTTGTTTCAGCCACACAGTTGTGGTATCTGCTTATGACAGATACATGGCACCTGATATCCAGAGGGTTGTAAGTCCCACTCCCAGGACAGGGATGTGATCAGAGGACTTTTCTAGGGGGTCTTTCAGAGGATAGTGTCATTCCAGGGATGAACTCAAATCATGGTCTAGAAGGGCAATAAAAGATTAAAGGCAAAGCTCTGTACTAAGTCCAGAGTGTGAGTCGAACCTGTAAAAAAGAAAAGGAGTCCTTAAGTTAGAAACTGAGAAAGAAGGGAATCAGTGTGTACATAATTTATGTGGTGCTATTATTTATGTAAAAGATGTTAGAGAACAGTCTGTGGTGATGCCAATGTCTTTGGAGCAGGATCCTGATGCCAGTGTGTGAAACAGATGAATAGCCTTTCTCAGCAGCCCTCATCGTAGGCTGGGTTCTAGGCTTGCCAGCAAAAGACTCATCGCTCTGGAGTGTGTACAGTGGATTTCACCTTCCATTGTCATCCTTCAGTCCATACTGTACCCTCTGAACTAGTTATTCATTGAAGCCACTCTCAGTGGCAGGTGGGAAAGAGAAAAGTATCATGTCACAGATCTACAGGGTGCAGTTTCTAGAACCAAGGGAGTTTTCCCTTCATTGCACCAGATACCTGGTTACTTGGAGGCAAAATAAGCAGCACCCTGGGGAATCATCAGGAGGAAATCAAAGAGCCACCAGGACTGCATACCTTTCCAGAGGCTCTAAGGGGGAATCCATTTTCTTGGTTCTTCCAGCTTCTGGAGGCTGCCTGCCTTCCTTGGTTCATGGCTTCTTTCCACTTTCACAGCCAGCAAGAGCCAGTGGGGTCCCTTCTTATGCTTTGAATTTCTCCTACCTCTTCTTCTGTCTTTATATCTCCCTGAACTGTTCTTCTGCATTTAGGAGCTTACACGTTTGGAATGAGTCCACCCAGAATAATATTTCTAAGTCACATCTACAGACACCTTTCTGCCCTGTAAGGTAAAATATTCTCAGATTCTAGGGATTAGGTTAGGGACATGTTGGGGTGTCATTATTCTGCCTGCTGCACCATGTTAGAAAATTTGGATTTTATCATAAAAGTGATAGGAAGCTTCCAGAAATGTTTTCAGGAGGGGTATGGTACAATCAAATCTGCATTTTTAGAAGATCCTACATACAATTTATGGGAACTGGATGAGCAAGACATTGTTGTCATCCAGGAGAGATGTAATCTTAGTGTAGAACAGAGAAGCATCTGTCAGAACTGAAGCATAGATGGATTTGAGAGTCATTTACGAGACTAAACAACAGATTTTAATGGTTGATTAGCTATAGGCGATGAGTGTGAGGGTTGCAGGATAAGACAGGCAGCACCCAAGCCTCTGGTCAGGCCAACTGCATAAATGAAAGTGCTGTTTACCCAGACAGTAAGTACAGGGGAGGTACAGCTTTGAGAGGAGAGAAAAAATGATGGATTTGTTTTGAGAATATTTTGAATTCAATGGACCATAATGAAATCCAAGTGCAGATGTCCAGTTGGGAGTTTTATCCAAGAGCTTAAAATTCAGGAGAGATGTCTGGACGGCAGACTTATCTCTGAGCATCATTAGCATATGCATGGAAACCAAAGCCCTGGGAAAGTGTAGAGAGAAAAAACAAAAAAGTGGATTCAAGGACAAGGCCTGGAAAAACAGCATTCCAGAGACCTTCTAAGGAGGAGGAGCACATGGGTGAGTAGGAGAACCGAAGGAAGAGAAAGAAGAAATGGTAGTTTAGTGTCATTCAGTCCAAGGGAAGAGAGTATTTTAAACAGCAAGAATGGCCAATTACATTGACCCCTGTGAGGAAGTCAATAAGAGAAGCACTGAAAAGGACCATGTGAGCCACATGGCAGCCATCATTGGCTTTGGCCAGAGCAATGTCCCTGGGGCAAGAGGGCTGAGCAGTTGATTGGGAGTAAGGAACAAAATACAGGATTCAAAGTACTCTCCCAAGGAAGTTGGCTAAAAGGATGAGAGAATTTAAGAAGTACCTAAAGATGAAAGGGGAGATGAAACTCTTTTTTTTTCCCCTTTTTTATGAAAGAGAAACAAATATGTTGATAACAATTCTTTTACAAATTCGTTTACATTGTGAAAGGGCAGGAATGGGAGCAGCTGGAAGGAAATGTAGAGTTCACAAAGAAGGTATTTTTTGCTCATTCATTTGCTTCTTTCTGTTTAGTATCAAAAACTTGAACACAATATACAAACACATGGAAAGAAACTGGGAGGGAGAAAGAGTTTTAATGGAGACCACGTTCAGTTGGTCAAGGTCTCAGAGAACTGGGATCTAGAGCCTTTGCGGAGGCAATGGCCTTACGGAGCCAGCCCTCTAAATTAAGAGGCTGCACTCTAGAAAGGACAGGTGCCAGCTCTGGGAAGTCGGGGCAGAGCATTCATAGGATGCTTGTTCAGTGGTTTTTGCTTTTGGTTTTGTTTTGTTTTGTTTTGTTTTGTTTGTTTTCTTTCATTAAAGAAGATGTCATCCAAGGAGGTGTTGTAACCAGAAGAGATCCAAATGGTGAACCAAGAAAGAAAGTTCAAAGCTCAGAAAAGCACAGCTGAGCTTTGGATCTGGGGTGGGAGGGAAGGCTGTAAGGGCCAAAGTATAAGTGTTAAAATGCAGAATGGTGAGGGGTTAGTCCTGAAGCAGAGTGTGAAGGGTTAAGTCTTGTTTAGGATGTGAACAGAGCAGGGGTAGGAAAGCTGGGCTCCCAGGTGCTTTCCTGATCCTGCTGGCTTACAAGAAAACCAGGCAACTGGAGGCTTTTTCAGACTCTGGGGTAAGCAAAGTGAAAAAAGGTCTCTAGAAGGTAGCGGGAAATCTGAGACTAATGCACATAAACAGGCAGTACGATGAATTGCCTGGTTCCCTCATCACCATTACTATATTGTGGTTAGGTCAAACGTTAAATCACAAAGCAGTACAAAAATTCAATAAGAAGACCAATTGAAAACATAAAGCTGCTTATGATCCAATGTCAAATGAGAGATCTAGTAAAATGATAATTTCTTTGATTTTTGGAGCTCCTGGGTGGCTCAGTAGGTTAAGCATCTGCCTTCAACTTAGGTCATGATCTCAGCGTCCTGGGATCAAGTCCCACATGGGACTCCCTGCTCAGCGGGAGCCTGCTTCTCCCTCTTCCTCTGCTCATGCTCTATCTCTCACTCTCTCTCCCAAATAAACTTAAAAAAAAATCTTAGAAAAAAAAGGATAAGTCCTTTGATTTGGAAAGCAGAAAAATAGTAAATAAATCAGACTGGTTCGGGAAGACTTCTTGGACACAGACACAAGTCACGCCATGAAGTTGATGATTCTGTTCTCTTAGTTATGGCCCACAGGTAGTAGAAGACAATGAGAAGCCACTTCCCATAGACTGCAGAATGAGCTCTTGGAGCGAATGGTCAGAATGTGACCCTTGCCTCAGACTAAAAGTAAGTGTCATTCCCCACCAATTCATTCCCCACCAATGACCCCAAATGGAAACTGAGTTGCCAGTATCTCCAGGAAAAGGACTAGGAGGCAGGGAGCTCCCACCCCCACCCCCACTGAGTTCCCAACTAAGAAGGAAAGATAAATATCTATTGGATGAGGCTCAATTTGCCTAGAAATCTCACCATGGCACACAATAATAAATGTGTGCCTTGAAGAACCAGATGCTGAAGGAGAGACAGCCAACCCTAGCATGCGAGGTATTACTTTAATATTGCTGACTACTTTTAGGGCTTCCATCTTGAAACAATCAACTTAACTTGTCTAGAGGGCTACAGTGCCGTGGACACAGTTTTAGATCATTACCCTTTTTTGGCCATAGAAATTCTAATATTTCCAGCTTGTTTTGCGCAGTTCCGTTCAAGGAGCATTGAGATCTTTGGACAATACAACGGGCAGAAGTGCATAGAGGCAGTGGGAGACAGACAACAGTGTGAACCCACTGAGCCCTGTGAAGACGTGGAGGAGGACTGTGGCAATGACTTTAAATGTGGTACAGGTAATCCTCGCAGCCCCCTTACTCCCCACGGGCTTCTGTGCGCACTCGTGAACAAAAAGAACAAAGCCTGCTTTTACACGCTTATGCTTCCAAGTGCGAAAGGGGCTGGTCAAAGGGCTTTCTGTAAATGTACAAAGAATTCAAGTATGTGCCTGTTGCCTCCCCTCCATTGTTAAAGTCCATTTGCTTACATCAGGAAGAGAGAGGAAATCTGGCATGCAACACACAGTGTCTTTCTTGATTTTGATCACAGGCCGATGCATCAAGAGACGGTTTCTGTGTAACGGTGACAATGACTGTGGTGACTTTTCAGACGAGGATGATTGTGAAGGTGATCCCCGTCTCCCCTGCCGTGACAGAGTTGTGGAAGAATCCGAGCTGGGGCGGACGGCAGGCTACGGGTCTGTACTTGGCTGAAATGTTTCTAGATGAAGATGGGAGAAAGGAACTTCCATCTTTTCCTGCTGTGCTAGGGTGGTGGAGGGTCTGCATGGGGGCAGGGCAGCCCCTGGTCTGCATTCTCCTTGAAACATGCTTGAGCTTAAAAGAAGGTAAGTGCAAAGTCAGTATCTCAAGATCATTTAGACAAGGTGCCTGTCCTCAGGAAGGGGTCTGTACAATCAGGATGATAGGTGATTTTCTCCGAGTCCGGCAGGAGGTGACACACCTCAGTTAAGAACTTCAGAAAGGCCACAGCCATGTTCAAGTGACATGTTATCACTTGACATTGAATTGCCAGTGGTGGGTCTGGCCATTCAGATGTTTGAATTGTCGGTGAGGCTGTCTTCCATGGGAACTTGTTCTGGATAAACATCTGGTTATAAGTTCTCAGAAGAGTACAGCATTGTAGAGCTGACCCAAGAGGAAAGCGCAGAAGAAGCAGCTGTGATGTTGGTTGGTGATGGTGTTGAGACTCCGGTTCTCATTACAAAGTGAAGTTTCGCCCATTTTCTGTGCAAAATGTAGGGACTAGGGCCAGCTAAGCTCAGATGAGAAGTCTTGAACAGTTTAGAACTCGAGAGTTTTACAGAATAAAGACCACTAACCAGAGATCTGTGTTCTAGGAATTAGGAAAATGATGTAGGTCCAAGGGGCTGTTCTATTCTGTTCCATATAGTCAGAGAACATTCCAGGGATGCCCATGGCATAGTTTCCATTTCAGTTTCCAAAAGTTCTGAGCTGTTTTCAGTAATGGTACTTTGGGTAGATTTGTTGCCAAATTGTACTCAACAGAGACACATTTTTCCCCACATCCACTGGTCTATTGATGGAGATGGCACGTGGCTCTGTTTCACTGTCTGCCATGCGATGTGTCTTATCAACCTCATAAATCTCAGTGCCTGGTTCATCACAGATGGTCTATCAACACTGGAGAATAGACAAATAGGTGAATTAATCAATCAGCTCATGAATTAATGAAAATAAATGCTTCTAAAATACTGTCAACTGGCATCAGGTAAGATTGAAACCAGGTCCCTAGAAGTAAATTCAGGTTCAGGACTTAATTCCTGGGACGGGGATAAGGAGAAGAAAGAAGATGAGGGCAATGGTAAAAGCAAGGCTAATAGAGGGACTAAGGTACTGATTCTCAACCAGGGGTGATTTGCTCCCCAGAGGACATTTGATGATGTCTGGAAACTATTCTAGTGGTCATAACTGTGGGGGATGGGACAGAGGACTCAGAGGATGAGGGAGCACTGCCAATATCCAGTGGGTAGAGGCCCTGGATTGGACCAATCCTGAAAGGCACACAGTGGCCAGACCCACAGCGTCAGTAGAGCTCAGACTGAGAAACCCTATCCAGGGTAGGGGGGGCAGTTCCTAAGGTAAGGCCTCTGGATCAGGGTTGGCCATAAACGGAGATGTCTTCTCCCTCCAAGCTAGATTGAACTTGCACTTTTTGAATCTCAATAAGGAGAAAAATCCAGGGTACCAAGAGTTAGGAAATGGGTAAAACATTTCAACACCCTTTACTTACATTATAAAATCTCGTCCTAGCAGCATTCAAGTATTGCCTACTAAGTGTCTTTGGCTCCTAGCCTGAAGGTAGGAGTCTTGAATACAGTGTATGGTCTTTGTCTCCAAACACAGGAGGTTCTTTTAATAATTGTCAGTAAATGCTATGGGGGTTGTCAGACACCTTATAACCAGATCACAGCCTGCTCCAATGAGTTCTGACTCTTTCTCCTACTTTCCTCAGGGAGAGACTGTTGAGTCCATGGTTGAAGTCCATTATGACATTGTTTTTGTTGTATTTGGGATCCAAGAAGCAGTTTTCTCCTTAATCTAAACAGATGGGCTTGAAGCAGGGCTTTGCACATATTATGTATTTTCACTCAATGCAAATTTACACCTTGTGAAAGGATATAGAAATTTTAGCCCGCTCACCTGAAAAACAATCATTTGTAATCTATTAGTTTTCTTTGTTCAGAGAACAGAGAAATGGATTATATAGCATTTGCTAGAAAGTTTCATAATGAGGCATCCCAGGGAGCTGGGTAATTATATCATCTTTTGCCACGGTAAGGGCTGGTGACAGGGAATGATATAGGGTTGAGTCTTCAGGACCAAGGAAGAGAGTGGGGGCCCCCCGCCATGGGGAAGGTTGGCTGAAGTGGTAAAAAATGAAGTAGGTCCTCATCGAATAATTCCACCAGTATTCTTTATTAAATTCCTCATTACCATGAACAATTACCTGTAACCAGTCTTCCTAAAGTCTATTATTCTCCAACAGCTTTCATTGGCATAATGTTTTGAACTTTCTTTCCTACATTTTTTTTCTATAGATTTGTCATAATAATCCTGAGGTTGTCAGAGAAAGTATTATATTCACTTTACAGGGGGAAAAAAAGGGGGGGGGGAAGCCAGCAAGACCAGTTTAGTCTCTTTCAATTCTGGCAGAACTCTTTAGTTTCTAGTGGAACTAAACCCAAGTTTCTCTGACTTTTAGAAACTCTATTTTTTTCACCATGCCACCATACCTTGGCCTCTCCCCCCATGCTCGTCAGCACCCACGTCATTTCCCCCCATCACTGCAAAGCCCGTAAATCAACACTCTAACTTCAAAGCAAAACTAACCTTAAAAAATGGAACTCCTTAAGTTGATTTTCTGAATTTTTGAATTAAGAGTATAGAAGAGGGGAAATCAGTAATTAATATTTAAGAAGCATTCTCAGAATGACATGCTTTATTATATCAGTGATATTCTTCAATCCTATGAACATTCTGTATTTATTTACCAAGCATGGCTATTATTCTTCCAAGGGGCTCTGGGATATATTGAATAGAAGTAATAGGAGTAAACACCCTAGTCATAGCAACAGGCTTAGAAACTGCTTCTACGTAATCCTATCTGGAAAATGTCAACAAGTCTCACCAGCAGTCATATACAATCAGACTCTTTCACACATGAAAGTCACAAGTACCCACAGTCATTAATTTATACCTTTTTTTTCATTTGAAGGACTCCCCCTTAAATTCTTAATGCCAGCAGAATTCCCTTGTAACACAAATGTTTCCGCCTTTTGCCTTGTAGGCATTTGAGGTTCTCCAGAAGTGTTTAGGGAAATCCCCAACCCATCTTGTGCTCATTGAAAAAATAGAAATCCAAGCCAGCTGTAAATGATGTATGGTATGCAACAAATTACTTTTTTATGTGATCTAAAGCATAGAACCCCTTCTGTGGCCGGATCTCTCTTTTCTGTTCACCTGGCAAATTGGAACTGCTTATGGTTCTAGATGTTGGCATGAAAACAGGCATCTCTGGGTGCTGCTAAAATACACATGCTTTTTTTTATTTCCCGGGTGATGACATTCCAACCATAGAAGTTTTCATGTTTCTTGGCCGAATAAAAAAATTGGCTCATTCTAGACTAGACTGGCTGTCTCTGTAGTGGTGGAACCAAGTCAAAGGTTTTGAAACATTTCTTCCTTAGTCGTGCTTTAAACTGTGGAGCAGTTTCATTGCAACTTTCCAGATGGATCCGGCCAACTAGTCAATTTGCTGTTCTGTAAAACAAAATCTTCAAAGTAGGGTATGCATACTGCGAGATGCAAAGACTTTCTAAGGGGGAGACAGGTAAGTTTTAAATAATAGTTCTCTCAACTATGAGTGGCTTAACTCATCTATGGTACAAACAGTGAATCTTCAATTCCATACATAAATATTTTTCATAAACTCAGAAAGTTTAGCAACTCAGTAGGATCCAAGTTGTGAGGCCCATTCTCTCCTCTCCCTTCCCCTTTTACAATTACTTAACTATCACCTTCCAGAAGAAGAGTGCTCCCCTCACCCATCTCAGTTTTACTCTGCAGTTGAAGAACCAAAAAACATTTCCAAATATTGGTGCTCAGTTGGACGCCAGTATCTTATAAGTCAACCCATCTCCACTTCTTTTTGAAAGATATGGTAATCAATTATCAGATAATGGGTTATAAAAATAATTCTTAATGATAGACTAGTGATCTTTTTTTGGCGCAAAAACTAAGGAGACCAAAGAATCAAGTGACCTTGCCATGACAAAATGCCTTCTATGCTTTTCCACTGACGTACGTGAGTAAAGTTTATCAACATTAATATCTACAAAAATGGAAAGTAAGAATACGATTGATCATGAATCTCGTCTTTTTCTAGCAATAAGTAATATTAATCCATGAAGGCAGGAACTCATCACTTAATTAAAAAAGACATCCATTCAATTCATTGAGACACCTTTACAAAAAAAAAAGTTTGTTAACTATTTAAATTTGTTTAATATACCTATATATACTGCTAATAATTGTAAACTCAATCCAGAGGAGTTTTTAATTATTTAGACCCAATAGTCAAAGGATACTTATTATTTGTAAAATTTCAATTAATACCTTTTTGATACAAAAAAGTATTTAAAAAGTGATCCATTAAAAACTTCCAAGCTAAAATAACATTACATTAAGCTAAATTTCTGTGGTGGAAATGGACTAGAAAAATAGACTGAAGAATCAAAAGGGGGTGGGTTCATATGGGAAATCTCTATATCTTTCACTCATTTTTCTGTGAACCTAAAATTGCTCTAAAAAATAAAGTGTCTTTTAAAAAAAAGAATCAAAAGGAATACTACAAAATGTCTAGTTGCTAAAGAAATATAAACATTGCAGGGATTGGACAACCACCATCACTATGGTATTTATAGTTCATTGGATTTATTTTAAAAAGAGGCAAAATAACTATAAGATGTAAATATTTATAGCATGTTGAGAAATTATATCCTTTGCAACTGCTTAAACTTAAGATGAAAAATCTTAGATGTCACGCCAGCATTGTGCAGGCAGGCAAAATTTGTCATAATTTTTTATAGAGTAGACGAACAGAAAATCTGAAGACTACTGCCTGAAATCATGCCATACACATTTCCACCAGCAGGATTTTGCTCACACCGTTCGTTCCACCTACCCTTCCGTCCCCATTCTGCAGCACCCAAACCAAATCCTACTGCTTCTAACCTCTATTTATGACGCTGCCATGAGGTTTCTTCCTTTTGGGAACCTGTGTGGCAATTGCCTGTGCTGCTCATTGGCTCATCAAGTGTATTTGACCTTGGACTCTTTTTTGAAATTGGTGGTTATATGTCCGACTCCCCAGTTTGAATATAATTTTCATGAGATCAAAGACTGTGTATTAACTCTCTTAATATTACTCATTATTTACTACAAACACTACACTCTGTGAGGGTATCATAGTCACCCAAGAGTTCATCATCATTATAAGCAAAGATTAATGTCATTATTCCCTGTAAGTGAAGAGGTACAGGGTCTCTGTTAATAGAGATTTTTGAAGGACAAGTTCACTATAGAACAAAGAAAATGTACTGGTTTGTTGAAGAAACAAGCAGATCATTTGTTTCCAGTGTTCCTTGTCTTTGTATCAAAACCTTAGTCATACCAAAGGGGAAAAAAGTATGACTCATTTGCTGTGGTTACAGAGATGGGTGAAGAAGTGAAGCTGAAATGTTAACCTGTCATGAGGCATGAGATGTTTGAGAAAGTAAACCAAATATTAATGTCTCTTTTCTTTCTTATTCAACTAAATCTGATTTTTTGGCCCTATGTTAAATTTTAGGGTCATAGCATTTTTCATGAAAGGTTCTGGTAGAGCAAAAAGTCAGAAGTGGTTAATTTTAACTGCATTTAGCTCTGAGAAAGATATCCCTAAATTTGTTCCTTAAGTACCTTCCTTTAAAGTTGAGTTGTAACGTCATTTTCTTTACAGATTCAAAATTCATTAAGAATGTGCCATTTGGAGGCACCTGGGTGGTTCAGTCAGTTAAGCATCTGATTTCGGCTCCAGTCATGATCCCAGCTTCCTGGGTTCAAGACCCGTATCAGGCTTCCTGCTCAGTAGGGAGTCTGCTTGTCCCTCTGCCCCATTTCCCCCGCTCAAGGCCTCTCTCTCTCTCTCGAATAAATAAATAAAATCTTGAAAAAAAAAAAAAAAGATTGTGTCGTTTACGTGAAGATGTTATTTTTAACTAACCCACTGGCGGTAACATATTCTCGATTATTTTTCTTCCATTAACAATGGGTTTTGGAGCAAACCATCAACACCCTTTGACAAATTACTCTTGAAACCAACATCCAGATTTATAATCCAGTTCATTGGAGTTTGGGATGTTATCTAGAGCCATGGAAGAATTTCTGCATTTGTCTCAAACTCAGTTATAGATGTACAGAGCAAACCCTTCTTTGGCTTCCCTGGTCTGGAGCCATATATTTTGGACTAGACAGCAAATGACCACTCCTCCAATTAACACAAGTGTACTTCCCAAAGAATGAACTGCTCCTTGTTCATACATTGCTTTTAAGTCTACAAATCAAACTTAACTTTTTAAAAGCTAAATAAGATTTCTGTTTCTGAATTAAAGCTTGCCAAATAAAAATATTTTGCTGAGAGGAAAAAGTAGAACTTTTGAAAATGCCTTGTCAGGATGCTGAAATCTTTGTATTTCCCCTTGGAAAGTATCATAGAAATAATACAAGCCTGGAGGAAATGAGGTTCTTGACAAGCAATGAGACAGCTGGAGGAAAAGGCTTATGTTTAAAGAGAATGGGGAGAGAAAGAGCCCCAATGTTGATTCATAGATTAAAAATTACATGCATATGTTATACAACTCCCCTGAGATGCTCTGTTCTCAAATAATTTAAATAGGCAGTATTACGGAGTTGGCTCTTAGCTCACTAAGGGAGGTTAGCTCAGAGTTACAGCAGTGGAATTTAGACTCTAGGAGCCAGATGGTCCCTGGTTCCCCAGTTATTGCATTTCTTTCATTGTGCTCTCAACAGTGCCCTCGATGCCTGGAAGTTTATAAGGCCTTCCTAAGGTATGTTTGCTGCCAGAGACGTAAAGCAGAAGTGAGCAGACCCTTGCTTCTGTTCTTGATTATATCATGCATATATGGGGTGATGGGGACATGAGCCAAACCTCTCTCTTTCCCCCAGCTACAGAGGACTGCCTTGCATTAGCTCCTGGGATCTCTGATATTACTCTGTTCATTTTCAGGATCAACATCTTAGGGATGGACCCCCTAACCACACCTTTTGACAATGAGTACTACCATGGACTCTGTGACCGCATTCGGGATGGAAACACCCAGGTCTACTACCGCAGACCCTGGAACGTGGCTTCTCTGGCCTATGAAGTAAGTCTCCTCAGAAGCAAAAGCATTGCTCAGCTTTTAGCTGAAAAGTCACTTCCATAAATGTAATACTAAATAATGTGAAAATTTCAGTAGAATGAGAATCTGATGGGAATATACGATTGACTGAAAAGAAAATGTATAGCTTTGATCTCTTTAGGAAACTCCGGTGGTCTACAACCAACCCTCAGTAATGTGCACCTAGTGATAGTTTTTGCAAATACCCAGACTCCATGAAAAGAATCATCTAAGATTCTGATAAAACTATAAATTAAATTAATGCTGATTTAAGTACTGGGTACACTGCTCATGCTATTTAAGCTCATTTTTTTGCTAGTCTACCAAAAAAACTCATCTTGACATTGGTTTTTTCCTCAGCATTCCCCTTGGGAAAGCCTGCCTAACAAATGTAAGTGGCTGTTTTCACTCACCTCAAACCCCTCTAACTCTTGTTAAACTATTTCTTAAAATGAGGTCTACTCTACCCAGTGCCACCCCAAATGTAACCACCTTCTTGAAAGTCACCTAAAGTCTCTAGAACCATCCACAGATTGGACCCCTTCATTTAAAGGATTACTAGTTATCACCATTAGAGAGTTTTTTTGGGTCTAAGCAAGATACAAATAAAGAATAATAATTAGCTTACTCTGAACCAGGAGCTACAAAATCTTTTTTTCAATGGTCCCATTGATGATCTATAATGTTTACTTTACTCAGTTTTTGCAAAGTCTTTTATCACTGTTGTCACTCACAGCATTTTCCAAAACACGTATTCTTTTCAATAAATGTAGTTAATATTTCTTTTATTTTTAATAATGTTGTAAAACAGTCCATACACATTGCAGCCTCTGGCATTCCTACTCTTCCATGAATACTAAAGATTTTAAATTCTGTACTATTCGACCAGCATTTCTTAACATGTGTGACCACGTTATCCTTTTTTTTTTTTTTTGTACGTGTAAGTCCAGCATAGAATCATTTTCCCACAAATTTAAGGGAACATGTTGGATTATTGACTTTTTCCTCCTCATGCCAAGTTTACCTTCTTTAAGCACCTTTTTTGAGGGGAAGATGATCATCTTTCTAAAGGTTATTACAAAAGTTCTAATTTCTTAAAAAAGAATACCGCAAAGATAAGGTGACCTTTGTCATTGCTGATGGAAGAATGGTTGTTGGAGTCTTACTTTGTTTTTTAGTTCTCAGGTCTGCGTCATACAGTTTTCCTCTCTTCGTCCCTGTGATCAGCCTCTTAGCTTCTCTCTAGGGGTAGGAATGACCGTGAGTGACATGAGATGGTCAGGGCCAGGACCTTGCCTATGACTGATCTTGAAGCTCCATTTGGAGAGAAAATTCCCCATTTTCTCTTCTTTACAACCCTGGAAATAGATGGGTTTCTGTACTCAATATTTTGTATTTTACAAAGGTGATGTGTTATTTACCCTATATATTGCTTCTGTCCCACGGAAGTTGGGAGCAGCATCTCATAGCCAAGGAAAACTAATTGATGTTCACACAAAGTGGGAGAAATGAAGACTGCAGCAACTTTTTATCAGTTCAGATCAGAATAACATCTCTAAGCGAGTCTTGGCATCAAGTTGATTAAAAAAAAAAAAAAGCAGAGAGGATTATGGGCCTGGATGGTGAGTCGGTGTCAGCTAAGGAGGAGTGCTGGTAGAGTTGGCTGGAGGCTTGCTAAAGTCCCCAGATCACCTTCTTGGTGCTACAACAGCTGGTGGTCCCCTCACTCTCGTCTGTGATGGTCTTGGCAAGTAGCCAAATTTGTTTCTACCATACATAAAAGAACATGAGCTTATCCAATGGAAATCTCTATTTTTATTCATTAGAATTTCTTCCTACACCTTCTAATATCCAATGGGATAGTTTACTTCCTTTTTTTGTGTATTTTAGTATTGTAACTGAATACATTTTATACTTCCTTATAGCCTGTTATGCTAATACCCTATGCAATGTGTACACATGATGCTCAACACATTTTTGTTGGATGAATTAATTTTTAAAATCCTGTCTTTGTTACTCATAGACAGTAATTTACTGTCTTTTATGTTTTGAAAGAATTCTACCCAACTATCGGTGTATGAGGAATATTTCTTAATAATGACGTCTGCCTCTGACACATTCACACTCCCTCAGTGCCTCTTCTCTCAAATGTGGCTCTGGTTCTCTGGCTTTCCAGAACACAGTACATAAAATGGAATCCTAGCTCTGCTCCTAAGCAGCAGTGAGATCTTGGGTAAATTATTTATCCTCATTGTGCCTCCGTTCCCTCATGTGTAAAATAGAAATACTGGTGTCTATCTCGTAAAGATAAATGAGTCTAAAACAGCCGGGAAGTTACTGGCACATAGCAAACCCTCAATAAATATTTGCTATCATTCCTTTTTTAAAGAATATAATTAGTAAAAGACTTCACTACAATTTAGTGTGTAATTAGCATTCACATTACAGGTCAAGGTTTACTGGCTATCTAGTAAGTCAGAAGTAATACTGAACCACTGAAGCCTGCAATTATGGGGAAGAAAACAGGGATGGTGACATGTACAAATCAGTTACTTTTTCCTTAGCTTTATTTGGTCCTCTCCAATTTTGTTCTGGAAAGTAATAATTTGTAAATCAGATTTCAGGTTTTCATTACCATTTTCTATAAACCTGGGTCACCATTAATACATAAGATTTAAGAAATCAACGAAGAATTGTAAAAGGTACCTGGATTCTAGTTGTCCTTTCCACCCCAAATCCTGCCTGAAACTTGGTGATTTTATAGCCTGTGGGCTGCCAATGTCTTCTTGTTGCCTCTTAACTTCCTGTGTCTGTTTTACCAGAGCCACTCCGATCCTTAGCCTGTGTTCAGCAGAACTGTGCTGCCCCTGGCATCTGAACATTGGGAATCCAGCATTTAACCCTTTGCCTCACTGCAACTGGCCCATCTCTCAGCTCTCACCATCACTTATGACCACAAACAAACTCTCGGGTCCCATCAAGACCCAATTCTTTGGCATGGCTTTCCTCCCAGTCCATCTTGCTCCTCCAGTCTTCAATTCCTTCCTCTAATCAATCCCAATCCATTTTGACCACTCTTGATAATATTATCAGTGTCCTTGCCTTCTATTCCTTCTATAAACCAGAAACACTCCAACTTTAGATGAACCCTATTATTTTTCTGGCCCTCTTGTGAATGTGTACTGCTTAGAGAAAATCATAACAACAAAAGAACTGGTGGCATTTTAGCTTCACCCGGGGCCTCCACACAGTTCAGCAGGTCCACACTCTTCCCCCAAGGCTGCACTACGCCGCTCCCTGTCCCCACAGGGGTGGTTTAAAATTTCCAGCAACCCCCTCAAGTTCCTCATCTGACCATTCTGACCTTGAGCTCAATAGATGGAGTTGGCTTCAACTTAACAGAGAATACTCAAGCCTAGTCAAGAATTTTCTAGTTTTTTCTTCAAAGTTATCCTTGTGTACAAACTTACTTCTTACTCAGTCTACCCTTAACATCTTTCTCTTCTGTCTCAATAGAGACTGTCTTTCTATATTCTGGATTCCATGCCAGGTATCTTGCTAATTATCCACTTAAACCTTCTATCAGTGCTTCTCTCTCTCATCTCCCCCCTTGCTCTTAATATATAAAAATAAATACTTCAAGACTCTCACTAAAAGAAACACAAACACAAGAAGGAAACATCCATCTCCACATACTCTTCTTATCTACATTTGCTGTCTCAATTTTTGCATTTCCCATTAATTCACTAACTATATTAGTTCACTAGGGCTGCCATAACAAAGTATCACAGACTGAGTGGTTCAAACAACAGAAATTTATTTTCTCACAATTTGAGAGGCTAGAAATCTGAGATCAGGTTTCTTCTGAGGCCTCTCTCCTTGGCTTGTAGATGCCATTTTTCCTGTATCTCCACAGCCTCTTCCCTCTGCTCTGAGTTATAACCTCCTCTTTTAAAAAGGCACCAGTCGTGTTGGGTTAGAGTTCATTTTAATGACCTCATTTTAATTTAATTAACTCTTTCATGATTGTATCTCCAAATATAGTCACATTCTGAGGTACATGGGCTTCGGACTTACATACATGAATTTGGGAGGAACACAGTACAGCCCACAACACGAAATCTCTATTACCTTTTGCCAAAGTCCATCTTGAAGTTTCTTTTGAGTTCCCTTTACTTAGGACAGCCCTAAGACCTATAGGTCTCACCAGAGTTCCTACTTTGCCTTATTTCACTAGTCTCTGTCTACATATTCTGCTTGGGTTGAGTTCATTCCCTTCTGTGGCTTCAGTTTTCACCTCTAACCTGATGGTTTACGAATACTCTATTTCCAGTCCATGTGTACCTATATAGCTAATTGTATCAGGCATCACACAGTTAACATACCCAAAGCTGATATCCACTCTTATACCCAGTTCCCTGACTCTTCCTCTTGAATTTTTCACTTAAATGGATACAATGAAACAATGAAATAATATCTTCCTAATCACTAAATTCAAAATATGGGAATCATCCTAATGACTTCCTCTATAGGCACATCTCCCTCGAAGCCTACAATATCCAATCAATCTCCAAGTTCCATTATTTTGTAATGTATCCTAAATATGTCTCCTCTCCTCCATTTCCACTGCCATAGCCAGAGCTTTACGCATCTTTCATTCCTCAGCGAAACTGCTATGAGAGTCTTCTTATCAGCTTTGGACTTGTAGTTTTGCTCAGTTTCAATTCATTCCACACACATCAGTATGAAGATAAATGATTAGCCTGATCTTATCACTTTGTTGCTTAAATTTAGTGAGCGTTTCCCTGTAGCCAGCAGGATAATAGTCAATCTCTGTGGTAGGGAGAAAAAGGTCATTCCTGACCTGGTTTTTGATTACCACTCCCCCATCAGCTTTCTCTTCTGACTTCTCTGTTTTGGTTAGATGCCCCACCTGCAAATTAATGTAACAGCCTCTGTTTTCCTTTCTGTTCTAGCATTTAATTTGCTATATCATATATATTTTAAGTCAAGTTTCTAGTTCTTTTATTTACTGTGGAATCCTGAGAAACTAACATTGTAAATTCTTTGCTTAAAAAAATGATTACTTAGGGGTGCCTGGATGGCTCAGTGGGTTAAAGTCTCTGCCTTCGGGTCAGGTCATGATCCCAGAGTCCTGGGATTGAGCCCTGCATCAGGCTCTCTGCTTGGCAGGGAGCCTGCCTCCCTTCCTCTCTCTCTGCCTGCCTCTCTGCCTATTTGTGATCTCTGTCTGTCAAATAAATGAATAAAATATTTTAAAAAATGATTACTAAATTAATAAATAAGTGCATGCAGTATATTAACGATCTTTACTTTTTAAAAGATTTATTTATTTATTTTAGAGAGAGAGGGGGGAGCGAGTCTGGGGGGATAGGGACAGAGAGAAAGGGAGAGAGAGAATCCCAAGCAGACTCCTGGCTGAGTGTGGAGCCCTATGCCAGGCTCAATCTCATGACCCCAAGAACATGACCCGAGCCGAAATCAGGAGTCAGCTTCTCAACCGACTGTGCCATCCAGGCTCCCCAACAATCTTTTTTTTTAAAGCTAATGCTCCTAACAAAGGCAAGAGCCCATAATCAAGTAAATGTAATTGTAACTGCCATAAAAGATGACGACAAAATGGAAAACAGAGGCTTAATTAACATTCCAACTGTATTTCTACTGCCACGTGAGTTCATTTAGAAGCCCCAGCAGAGTATAGATCGGGTTTATTATGTACCTGCTGGTTTGTTTATTGTATATTGATGTTTCCAAGGAACAATAAGCCTGGTCTTGTAGAAACTGCTATTGTGAAAGGAACTATGGTCTATGATAAACTAATATGAATTCAAATTTGGAGTCACAGGTAGAAATCAAATAATGAAGGTGCTCTTATGCCATATTAAGTACCTTGGACATGATCCTGAGCATGAGAAGGAGCCCCTGAGGACAGCAACATGGTCAAAGTTCATTTTAAATCTTTGTGTTTTGGGGATATGATTTCAAAAGGACAAGACCAGAGAGGTAACGGCAGAAGGAGGCTATTTCATGGTCCAAAAAGGAAATGAAGAAAGACTAAACTCTACTATAGTAGTAGAGACTAAAAGGAAGAAATGAAATCCAGCATTTTTTTTTTTTAATCTGGCATATTTAAGAACAAAGAGGTCACTAATGAATTGGTGACACTGTACATTATGGTCAATTGACAGGTTCTAAATGAAAACTCCCTGGGTTTAAATTCTGCTAAATTCCTCCACTTATCCATGGGACATTAGGCAACTTATTTATTTTCCAAAATCTCAGTTTATCATACAGTGGGGTGGCAATAATACATACTTCATAAGATTTTGGAAAGGTTAAATGTGTTAATAAGTGCAAAGTGCTTAGAACAACATCTAGCCATAACAAAGGATACTTACTCATCATGGATGTAAAGTATGGAGACGGAAAGTCAGACACTCCCACTGGAAGACAGACCATCAAAAAAAAGACCTTGGAAGTCAGGGAGGGAGGAATCTTCCAAAAGAAGTGTCAAAGTCAAGTCCAAGAAGAAGACAATGATTTGAATTTTGGTAATTTTGAATGCAAAGTTCTATGTGACATCTAGATGAAGAGATCTTGCAAAAAGTATGTTATATAGATGTGTGGGGAGAAATAAGGATCTGAAATGGAGGCAGTTTAAGAAGCATCAACATATGGATGACCATTAGAATCTTGAGAATCCTTGAGATCATCAAGGAAGTGTACAATGAGAGAGAAAAGAACATCGAGAATGAAACCTAGAGCACATTAACATTTCAGATACAAACACAGAAAATGATCTCTTGAAGATAATGGAGAAGGATCATATTTGTTACCTATTACTAAATTTCAAATTACCCCAAAATTTAGTAGCTAAAATGTTGGGAGTGTGTGGGTGGCTTCTCTCTGTACTGTGGCCGAGGGTGGCTGATGAGATGGCAGTCAATCTACTCTTTCCAGGTTCCTTCTCTCAATTAGTGAGACATGTCTTTAATAATCATAATAAGTAATGCATGTTTTTATTATCTATCTGTACAAAGTCTTAGTTGCATCTTTAACAGTTTTTCCTTTTTACCTTCTATTTCCAGTTGCTCTCCCACCTTCTTCTTTTCAATTTGAACTCTGAAATATTTATTGGTTATATTCTATCTCTTCCACTCTCAGTTCCAGAAATAATGTTTCTTTCTTTTCAAGAAGCATCAGTTGCATAAACCTTTAAAAAGGACAGGTTGAGCTGACCCCTATAATATGCATGACCTTCTGGAACATGCAAACCCCTTTGTCCCTCTCTCATATTTCATCTTCTCCATGTCTGCTTATTTGAGTTTTCATAAAGAAATTTGCTTCTATCCTTGCATCATTGGCCTCTCTTCAAAGATTTTTTGCTCTTTCTTCATGATGATTCCCAGTATTGGTCCATCTCTGACTGTCTGTCATTGAACTGAGCCCTCTTTTTGGACTGACCCCATCTTTGCTGTTTCAGACTCTACTCACTACTGTTATCCTAGCAGAGTCAGACAGGACCATCCAACAGCTTCCTAACGGAACCCTGACCAATGTTCTCTTACACCTGCCAACAATTCTCCACACGCTAAACTGATCTCTGCCAAGGCCTCTTTCTTCTTAGCCATGTCAGGAATAAGTGCAGGTGCTTACAAATTACACCACCCTTATCCTGCAGCCAATTAGCACACAGGAAGCTAAGAAGAGCTTGGCCTTGCAGGAGAGTCAAGGAGTACTTTTCTGGTGACATTTTTTTCAGCTCTGTCCCTTTCCAGCTTTGAAGATGGAGTAGAATTGTCTTCAGTGGCTCCTATTAGAGTGGGCAGTTAGGTTCTAACAGGATACCTAGAAGTTAGCAACAAGGAAGTCATGGCCCACTGTCAGGAAGTTCAGGGGCCTATCCTGCTGCACTCTACAAGAAGCCAGAGCAAACCAGACAGGCCCAAGATGGCAAGTGCCATGACAGGAAACCCCTGACAAAATTAAAAGAAAAAGTGCAAATCCCTGCTTCCCAACCCAATAAATATTCTACCCTCTAGTTAACAGCTGTCAATAAAAGATAGAAACCCAAGTGTGCAAAACTCTCACTCAAGCTCACCTTGCTCTCCTATCTTGAGAGTGTACTTTTCACTTTATAAACTTTCGCACTTACGATGCTCATCCTCTGTGCTGAGTGTCTGTCCTCGAGTTCTTTTCCGAGTCATGACCAAGAACCTTCAAGGACTCATTCAGGATGGGCTGGTCGAGGCCCTAGAGCCCAGAGTCTCACCAGTTCACCCAGCAACACTTCCACTATCCTCAGATCTCAAAGCAACAGAAATCCTATTCATTTTTCAAGGCCAAGTTCAAGGCAATCTTTTCCATGAATCCTTTATTTTACTAGCCAGGATTTGTCAAGCCCTCTTTGGCAGGGTAGCATAAGAATTAACAGCTAATCCCTAGAATAAGACTTTCTGGGTTTCAAAGCTAGCTGTGCGAGCTTGGACAAATTTCCTAACCTATTTTCTGATTGGTAAAATGAGGATAATTACAGAAATTATGTTAAAGGTAAGAAATTAAATGTCTTATTCTATGTAAACCACTTTTAACAGCCCCTAGCATAGAGTAAGCACTCAGTAAATGTTAGTTATTATTGTTAGCTATATCAAAGTTTATAAATTTTTGTTAGCATCTACTATAGGCCAGACACTTTACTAAGTGATAAGGCTATAGTGGTGTGTGGATAAGAAAGACATGTTCCCTGACTTTTTGGAGCTTACCATCAGAAATTCCATTAAATAAGCAATCATAAAAGAAAAGCTTTTTCATTTTGTTTTATTGTTAAAATTTTACTTATTATTTGAGAAAGAGAGAGCATGCAGGGGGTAGGGGCAAAGGGAGAGAGAATCTCAAGATGACTGCACACTGAGTGGGGAGCTCAATATGGGGCTCAATCTCAGGACTGTGGAATCATGACCTAAGCCAAAACCAAGAGCTGGACACTTAACTAACTGCATCACCAGGCACCCTGCTTTTTTTTCTTTTTTTTAAGAGGTATGAGAGCTTATAGAAAATGGATTCATAGTCTATGGGATTAGGAAAGAACCCTTCAACCCTGAAGAAGTGATTTTTAAGCTAAGACTTGAAATTGGAGTAGAAATTAACCAGGTCAAGCCATATAGTGTGTATATGTGAGAGAATGTGTTGTGTTAGGTTCTTGGGGGGGGGTGTGGGAGAGGCAGATGTCAGAGAACATTCCAGAAAGTAAAAGCAGCATAAAAGAGCTCTGTGGTGGGAAGAAGCACAGGCTCTGAAAAAAAAAAAAAAAAAAATGTGTCTAAAGGGTTGGAATACAGTCAGGGAGAGATTAACTTGGAATAAGTCTAGTTTAGACTTGATCTTAAAGGCAGTGGGAAGACTGAAAGATTTTAAACAGGGAAGTGACGTGGTTAGGTTACTCAACCCTTTACATTGAGCACTTTTCCCAGCATGCCTAACTTTAATGAAAATTATATACATTTTAGTCATTCCCATTAGATGGGAACTTTAGCTTCCCTGTCTGAGTCTATGCAAGCCAGTATAATAAAATACCAGAAACAGGGTAGCTAAAATTCAAATTAAAAAAAAAAAAAAAAAAAAAAAAACAGGAATTTATTTCTCACAATTCTGAAGATGAGAACATCAGAAGTTCTTGAAGTCAGAGATTAGAGTGTTTGTCTGGTTGAGTTAGGGCCCTCTTTTGGGCTACAGACTTCTTGCATCCTCATATAGTGGAAGGGGTTACAGAGCTCTGTGGGGTCACTTTTATGACAGCACTAACCTCATTCATGAAGCCTCCTCCCAAAGTTCCCCCTCTGCCCAACCATCACCACGGGCATTAGTATTTTAATGTATGGATTTTGTGGAGGGACATAAACATTCAGACTATAGCATTCCCTGTGCAGAACTGTCCCCCAATGTACACTACGAATCCAATCTGTGCCACTGACTGAAGAGATAGGTGGCTCCTTTTCAGGCAAAAGTTACAACATATTGCAGAGGACCTCTGGAAAGAGTTTAACCACTGAAATTGACAAACCTCCCACTGATGCCTGACAATTGTCAAGTTGACAAAGAATTCTTTAACTGAAAGTTTCAATTTTTAACTAGGTTGTTTAGTTTGGGTATTTTTTTGTTTGTATGTTTTGTTTTGTTTTGTTTCCATGCAAAACATGGAAACAAAACAAAACAATTGTTAAAAAAAAAAAAGACAGTCAAAAAGTCTGAACATCACAAAAGATTATGCAAGGAAATATAAACCTGCTCCCAATCCAGATTTCCCTTTCACAGTTACACTTCTCAAGGGCAAACACTTAGCTTTGTCGATTTTTCCAGTAATTCTGGGTGCACATAAAAACCTTTCTTAGCTTGCTTGCTTTCCTGTTCTTTCTTTTTTTAGTTTTTTTGTTTTTGTTTTTTTTAATTATTTATTTATGTGTATATGTATGTACTAAGGGACAAGAGAGTGTAAAGGTTGAGAGTGCAGAGCTCAAGTCTTAACCTTTCTGCTTAAATTAATTAACATGTGTAAAATATTCAAAGCTGTGCTAGCCTTCAGTCAGGGTTGGCTTTATCATTTCTTTCTTCCTTTCTTTTTTTACACAAATGGTAATATATTGTACATCTGTTAGGCAAATTGCTCTTTAATTATTAACAGATTAACATTTGAAAGCTTGCTCTGTTCTAAGCCTTTCATATATATTATCTCACTGCATTATCTCATAACAGCCTTTGGGCTGTGTGTGGTATTTCTTTTTCATAGACTAGGAATCAGACCCACAATGAGATTCCTGTGTCCTGTCCTCAGAGTCATGGAATCCCTATCAGAGCTCAGAGATGTCACTTGGGTGTTTCACTCTTAACTCCCTTGCTCAAATACCTTTCAAATAATTGCTTTTCTTTCATCTGTGTCTGTTTGGGTGGTTTTTTGTATGTTGTTTTTAACAGCATTTCATCATTCTCTTTTAGACCAAAGCCGATAAAAATTTCAGAACTGAAAGTTATGAAGAACAGATGGAGGTATTCAAAACCGTTGTCCAAGAGACGACATCAAATATTAATGCAGGAGTAACTTTAAAATTCACACCTACTGAAGCAATTAAAAAGTATAAATGTATGCCTAAAGAAGAAAAGTCTCCTCACAAAAATTCCTCCCATCCTAAAGAAGTTGGGGGCAAACTTGGATTCAGATATTCCAAAAATGAGACTTACCAGCACTTACTCTCACGTTCTTCTCAAACGGTAAGACCAAAGCTTAAAACAAAGGATATAATGGGATATTTTTCAAACTAACCAAACCCCCTGTTTTAAGTTTAAGTGTTTGGAGCAAATAGAGTTCACTGAAGAGAGAGGAAAAAAAAAATACTCGACAAATCCCCAAATGTGTGGCTAGGAGTTCAGGAAGAAGAATGCTAACTGCAGAAGAGGCCCTGGGATCTGTTCTAATATAAAGGGGTGAGATGTTTGATGGTGATGAACAGAAGAACAAGCGTATTAAGAATTCGGAGCACACTTTTGGACTGAGATTGTGGCAATGGACTGTTGAATTTATACCACCTTCAGAATGACAATGAAGAATCAGACTGAGGAATCTGGGTAATTCATCACAATGCCTTACACTGATGACTATTTACTTACTGGAAAGCATCTCTAAAGTAATTAGGCCATGAAATTGTTGTACACATTGCATATGACATTGGTCTGCTTACTTTGTTATCATACATTTAATTTAGGGCTTTGAAAATGTGTTTGTCCTTTAATATTTAAGTCAGATTTAGAATTTTGTTTCATCGCCTTTGAAATACAGAAAACACTTTCTGTAATCAGTATGATGCCGGCAAAACGTTCATTTTTCCTTTTCTGATAACACAGTCACATGTTTAGATACCCTCTCCTCTTTTAAAAATAATAATAATTCACTTTTAGTACTTACGTTGTGCCTAATCATACAATTGTTTTGAATGGCTCTCTACCTCATCTCTATGTTAATATGCATACCCATCCATATTATGCAGCTGGAAAATCCTTTAAATCATACAACAAATATTTAATGTGGCTTTCTTATGTGGCCAGGCACTGTTTCAAGGGCTTAGAATACATTTGTGAACCAAACTAAAAAAGATTCCTGTCCTCATGGAGCTGAAAGTTCAGCAGGGAGAGATAGACAAAATAAACCTAATAGCAAAAAAGCAAGATATATAGTATTTAGAAAGTGATAAATGCCATGGAATAAAGCAAAAAATAGAATAACACAAGGGAAAGCAGGAGTGCTAGGCAAGGGCAATACTAAAAAGAAAGTTCAGGGTAGACTTCATTAAGGAAATGAAATCTGAGCGAAGATTTGAAGGAGAAGAAATAGCCAAATAGTCATAGTTTGGATGACGTATCTGGCAGAAGGAGCTGTTAGAGACAAGTCTCTAAGGTGGGAACATATCTGCCCATTGGGCCAAAGTGAACCAGAAGAGAATGAGTTAGAAAGTTTACACTGAACCAGATCATGAACGGCCTCACAGCCTGTTCTGAGTTTAGCTTTTTCTCTGAATGACATGGGAGGTCGGTAGAATTTTTGACTAGAAGACTGACACATGTTAGTATATTTTAAATGGGAAGAAATTACGAGAGTGAAGAGCAAAAGTAAGAAGGTTTGTTGAAAGCTATTGCAGGAATCCAGTTGTGTGCAGATGGCTAGAACAGGTATAGAGTCAAGCACGAGTCAAAGATTTCGGGCCTGAGCAACTGGAAGGCTGGAAATTGCTACCAACTGAGATGGAGAACACTTTAGGTAGAGCAGGTTGAAAGAAGAAAAATGATAGTTCGATTTTAGATTAAGTTTGAGATGCCTATTAGACATTCACTTGGAGACGTGAAGTAGGAAGTTGGTGTTATAAGTCTGGAATTTGGCAAAATGATTTGGGATTGAGCTGTAAGTTTGGGAGTTGTTCATATGTAGGGAGTGTTTACAGTCTTAGGGTTTGGTGGGATTCCTAAGAGTTAATGTAAATAGAAAAGGGAACATCCAAGACTTAAGAAATTTCAACAGAAAGAGAAAAGGTCTGGCAAAAGAGGAAGAACTGGCAGAGGACAGCAAGAAGTGGCAATAACGCCCTAGAACCTCACTACTCAAAGTGTGGTCCATGGATCAGCATCACTGGGAAGCTAGAACCTCAGCCTCTAACACAGACCTACTGAATCAGAATTGCATTTTATGGGTAGATTCTATCGGTGATCTGTCTACACTTCATAATGTGAGAGGAACTGCCCTAGAAGATAAGAAAATAAACCCTATCAAAGAGAAAGGAGTAATGAACTGTGTCAAATGTGTTAATATGTCAAAAAAGAAGGACTAAGAAGTAACCACTGCTGGCTTTAGCATTGTGAAGGTCATTGGTGACCTTGACAAGAGAAGTTTTGCTGAAGTCGTAAGCAGAGCTGCATGACTGAATTAGATTTTAGAGGAATTGAAAACAGTCAGTATGGAAAATTCTTTAAAGGAATTTCACTTCTAATGAAGACAAAGAAATTTGTAGCAAATGATTAGACAAGTGAGGCCAAGAGATTTTGTATTTATTATCTAAGATGGAAGGAACAACTTTATGTTTGGATGGAAATTATCTAAGACCTACCTCTGAAATAAGTTGAGCCAAAGAACATTAACATCTGTCTTACAGTTATACCTCCTAATTTTAGCAACAATGAAAAGGAATCCAAATATGTTTTGTGCACCTTTGAGACTCCAATGAGAATTATTTTGCAGGTCATCAGAAGGTGAATTCATATGACTTAATTAGGTATGGAGTAAGTTTCTTTAAGATTATTGTTGAAGACTGAATCACTGACCATCACCTAAAGTCATACAGTGTGAACAGTTGTGCTTCTAAAACACAGGAAGTTTGGTGTGATGTTCATATACACCAAGATATACTTTAAAAAATAGTAAAATGTTTTAAACTTCTATGCAATCAACATGTGTTAACTGCAACTATAGCAGGAGAAACTTAAATGAACCATCTACAAAATCGTAAGTGTCCATTGTAGTTTAGTTTTGACTGGGACAGTATGGGACATTGAAACACATAGTTCTTTGTCACTGCCTGTTTTCTCCTGGAAATTGAAGCCATCATCCCTAGGAATGCTTAACTATTCACTTATTTAGTTTGCATGTCTTAAAAGTGTTGTCTACCCTATCTTTGTTATCAAAAATTGTAAAGATGTAGTAGAAGGAGCAGGGAGACCTGAGACCTAGGTTTGTGGTACTAATCGCTGCCACAGACTATTTTTGTGATTTGGGGCAAATAACTAGATACCTTTGGATCAGAATTTTCCTGTCTGCAAAATTGGGCTGCATATAGAATGTTTACCTTTCCTTACATTGTCAACATTTTATAATCAACTTAATGAGGTATAACTTACAAGCGATAAAATGCAAGTAGCAAATATTTTAAGCCTGTAGTTCCATGAGCTTTGACTTTTGTATCCACTTGTGTAATCACTTTATCAAGGAAGATGTAGAACATTTTCATCACCTCAAGAAAATTCCCTCATGCCCTTTTCAGTCAATCCCCTACTGCTTGAGAAGCAACCACTCTTCAGATTTCTCTGGCCATAGCTTAATTTCACCTGGTCTAGAACTTCATATAAATGAAATCATACAGTACAAACTCTTTTGTGTCTCTTTTCATTCAGCATAATATTTTTGGGATATATTTATGTTGTTGCATCTATCGGTAGTTTGTTCCTTTGTATTGCTAACTAGTATTCCTTTTTGTGAACATACCACAAATTGTTGATCAATTCTTTTATTTCTGGACATTTGAGTGGTTTCTAGTTTTAAGCTCTTCTAACTAACATTGCTCCTAAAGTCTCATATAGATCTTTTTGTGGATTATTTTGGACTATTTTGTCACTGATCTTAGGTAACTAAGTAGAAATGGAATTGCTGACCACAGGGTAGATGTGTATTTATTTTTATAAGAAATTGCCAAGCGGTTCTCCACAGCGATCAGGCTGTTGTACATTCCCACCAGCAGTGCTTGAAAGTTCCAGTTGCTGCCCATTTTCATCAACAGTGCAGACTAATCGCATTTTGAGTTTGTCACCCTACTGGGTTAAAGTGGTCATCTATGGTCACTGCTAAAACATTTATTGCCTGGTTCTAAAGTTTTAAATTTTGTGAGTTTTTGTGATTTTTTTTATTTTTGTGATTTTTAAATTTGAAATAGTGGTGATGAAACTCATTTTTTTTTTCCTTCTGTTATACAACCAAGGAAAAAATGTTTCTGCTTGTGAAAGGAGAAATTCAACTGGGGAGATTTGTGATGAGAAGTCGGGATGTCGTTCTGACAAAAACTTTCTTGGATGATATAAAAGCTCTGCCAAGTACCTACGCAAAGGGGGAATATTTTGCATTTTTGGAAACCTATGGAACCCACTACAGTAGCTCTGGGTCTTTAGGAGGATTCTATGAACTAATATATGTTTTGGATAAAACATCCATGAAAGAGAAAGGTATACTTGGAAATAGATTTCTAACTTCTAATGCTGTTTTAACCAATCATTACCCCTTTTGCTAATCTCTCTCAATGGCTAAAGGCTTTAAAATAAAGTCCTATAACCTGCTTCTTTGAGAGAATGCTCTCCCTTCCCTTGGGCATCTAAAACCCTATCAGATAATAAATTGACTTCTATCTTAAACAAGATGACTTGGTCATGCACTATTGAGAAATTAACAAAATTATACTGTAATTTAATATCAGTTTGGGATACTGCTTTTAGTGAAATTCTTCTTAAAATGTGAAAAAAGTACAAGAGACATAATTTTTTTCAAGAGACATAATTTATATAATCTATTTCTTAATCAATAAACCGGTTCAATTATATGCATGACAATCATCTTCCAAAGGGTTCTTCAATATTGGAAGTAAAATGATGTTCTAAATTTCTTTTAGGGAGGAGGAAGAAAGTAATGTTAAGATTGTATACATATAGTGTCTTAAAGCAAGGGTAGAAAATCAGTTTACTTCATCTTATGACAAGTCTAATCACAAGGTGGTAGTTGAATTGGGTCCATGTTGGGTGGATTCCTGACCACGCTTGAAACGTGGAAAGAAGGCTACGGTTGACCATCAATGTCTGCCACATATACAGGAAAGGTCTATGTACTACACAGTTACCATACTGGCCTAATGGCTTCATTTAAGATTTTTAAGAATAAAGTAGATGCAAAGTGACTGTGTTAATAAGTTTTAATTATTTATTTTGTGAGTCATTACGTCTAGTTATAATATTCCTTAAAGAGGAGATAAGTGCCAGCATATCTCCTTTCTCCACCCTCAGCATTTTTCAGTGTATCTCTTAGGGAGGGAAGTGTTGCCCAAAACCTTTTCCATCGGTCCTTCCCTGTAGCCTCTGTGTCATATGAAGAATGGGATATGGCTATGAGCTTAAAGAATGACATTGCCCACACAGTTGATAAGCGCTTTATAGATGGAACCAATATGACTGGGCCAGAACAAATTGTTCTTGATGCCTCAGTCTTGAGCAGGGAGAAACATAGACAGGGGGAGTGAATATGAGTTTATCTGGCTTATACTGCCCTACAGGGCTATATCCTGTGAGATAGAATAATGAAGTTTCATGAGTCTTGCCTGGTAGGCTATTTTGATAGATATCACATGGATGAGGGGTACAAGAGGACTATGTCTTGAGTAACTTGAAAATCAGAAGGGAAAGGCTCAGCAAGGATGATCAAAACACAAGGAATACTTCAAGCTAAGAGTTGCTTTGGAGAAAAAGCGTCATGGGCTGAAATCTTTAATCTTGGATAACTCAGACCTAGCAACTTAAATTTATTTAGCATCTGGCCTTAGTAGACAAGGATCATTAGGTCAGTTCTGGTACCTTTGAGAGGAAAGTCATCTTTCTTACTTCTTCATTGGAAATACCTGAGAACCAAGCCATGTCCTACACCTAGATTTGGGATGTACAGACCCTGTCGAAACATTTTTTTCATGATCCACAGAGGAGGGAGAGAATCTAAGCTTGTTGGGATCACTTAGGTATTTTCAGCCCCATCTTCAGAATCGAAGTCTTTATGCCTCTTAGGTTACAGTTGGAAATTTAGTATTCTGGATTTCTAGGGTGGTCTTCCATTTTTATCCACCCTCTCCCTTTCTCATGAGGAAAGCCACCTGACATTTTTCAAGTTCTCACTAGTTGTGTATACACAAAAAATATTTGTTGAATAAATGAATTCCTGAATGTTCCCAGATCCCAACTTCTAAATTTAACCATGAAACCCTAGGTTTAACTTAACTTCTCCCTTTCCTTTTTCATAAAGCATTTTGGCATGTGTGTGTATACGATCTGAAATGATAAATAAGAGCAAAAACCAACATGGTCAGTGAACTGAGGTAGTTTAAATCAAAATAATTATTCTCTCTTTTAAATAGATAATAAATTATATACTTCAATTAAGTATTAGGATTTTTCTTCCTAGGAACTGTGGCATCCACATACCACAGTGAATCAGCTTCTAAGACTGATATCTACTAAGTAGCATTCATAGGACCAAAATAAAATTATCATCTCTATAAGCCACCTGCTTAAAGCAATAAACTAGCTACCTTAATAATGAACAGTCTTCTAAAGATGATCATGGGATATTGATGCCTCCCACGACCCAATTATGAAGTCAATACAGAGAAGTGCTTAACTACCAGACAATTCTGGTTGAAATACTAACTTTGCTAATTACCGAATTCCACCAGCAGATTACTTATCTGCTCTGCCATTCCATATCCTCATCAGTAAGATGAAGACCATAATAGAACTTCTTCAAAAGGCCAGCGTGAGGATTAAACTAATTGATGCATACGAAATGCTAAGAATGATGTTGTTTATATGATAAGCATTCAATGTATGTTAGATGTCAATGTCTCCATTCCATGATTTTAGAGGCAAAAGACTTTACTATAACTGCTGCCTTCTGACAAGGAGTAAATTTATTTGTCTTCTGTTAGTAAGTTGACAAGCAAATTCAAAAGGAGGCCACTAGATTCTAATATGAGAACAAGGTAAGGCAGATATGACCTGGAATTTGAGCTCAGTAATGTCTAGGAATCCCAGTTAGTACATTTCTTACAAAATAGCAAAATCAGAATTCATTTGTGATGTTGATAGATGTTATTTAATAATTTTCAACTAAATATATTAAACAGGTATTGAACTAAGGGATGTACAGAGATGCCTAGGATTTGATCTGGGTTTTTCTCTGAAAGCTGGAGTTGAACTCGACGGAAATTTTAATAAAGATGGTTGTTTAAAGAAGGGTGACGGTAATACTGGTAAGTATGACCTAAATCACTACTTTAAAAAAAAAGGAGGATTTTTTTTTTTGTCAATGAGATTGTGAGCACTGTGATTTCACTGTGAACTCTCCTTATTGTCTATACTCTTTGTTTAAAAAAAGTTAAAGTGCTTCAAAATTATTTTATCTTTACAGTAGTTTCCAAACCATTATAAACACAAGCAACCCACGGACATGTATTCATTGCATTGTGCAGGTCACACAGAGTGCAGCTCTGGAAAAGGCCTTTACTAGGTGGTCATTGTAGATATGCATATTTATCATGACAATGGTAGAGGGCCAATGGTAGAAAAATGTCTCCAGGAAAGATCTCCTTTCTTCCCCCTTATTTTAACAAAGCTTCAAATGGGCTAGTGGCAGGACCCTGTGTGACCTTTAAGAAAGGAGAAGACCAAAATCATTCCCCTAACTCAGCCTTCCCTCTGACTCAAAACCACCAATCCACCTTTATCCAATCAGTCAAAAGGTACAAACTTCCAGTTATAAGGTAAATAAATCTTGGGGATATAATGTACAACATGATGACTCGAGTTAATAGTATCATGTGATATGTTTGGAAGTCGCTAAGCGTGTAGATACTAAAAGTTCTCATTCCAGGAAAAAATAATTTTTTGTAAACTCTATGAGGTGATGCATGTTAACTAATCTTATTGTGATAATCATTTTGCAATACACACACACACACACACACACACACATAATATATATATGTGTGTGTGTATGTATGTCAAGTCATTATGCTGTACACCTTAAACTTTTACAGTGTGTCAGTATAGTTCAATAAAACTGAGGGGCAATCTCAATCCATCCTTAACATTCAATCAGTGCATAACCTTTTAAAAATATAAATATCGGGGTGCCTGGGTGGCTCAGTGGATTAAAGCCTCTGCCTTCAGCTCAGGTCATGATCCCAGGGTCCTGGAATCGAGCCCCATATCGGGCTCTCTGCTCAGTGGCAAACCTGCTTCCCCCCCTCACTCTGACTACCTCTCTGCCTGCTTGTGATCTCTCTCTGTCAAAGAAATAAATAAAATCTTTAAAAATAAATAAATAAATAAATAAATAAAAATATAAATATCTTTGGTATAAATGTTGCTTGAATTGTTAATATTTAGCATATTTACACGCATGAGGTAGTGTTGGAGTTCTTAATCTTTAATCTAATTTGAGAGCATTTTCAGACATACAAAGGGTTGAGGCTCACCTTTAAAGAATCAGATGATAGTGGGGAGGCAGAGAGAAGAAAGCCTGATACTTTAAAACATACCAACCGCTAACATGTGGCCATTATTGGAAACAATTGACGAAATGCAAAGAAAACTGAACTTGCCATCAAGTGTCCTAATTTCAATATTTGGCCCTTAAGCTAGTCTTGAGCTAGTCACTCCACCTGTCTGGTCTGCTTTCTCATTTATAAAAATGAGGAAGTATAACTAAAAATCTTTAAATTCCTTTCCAGTTTGAAAATTTTACAGTTCTGTAAGGTTCACAAATTTTGTTAAAAGTGGTTTAGTCTGGAGAGAGAGACTGAAGGAGAGAGATAGGTAGGAATGTAAGATAGAAAGAAATTTTTCTTTCCACCTGATTCTTTTTTACGCTCTTTGATTTTTCATAATTTTAAAGTAGTTTAAAACAAACCTTAATAAAATCCAATTATGAAGGTAAGTCTGAAACAAAAAATGTATAGTGTAGCCCAAAGTCATGTGTACTTCCTATGTGTGTATGTGCATAAGTGATGACCTTGGAAACATCAATGTATCTCAACTGTCATATTGTTTTTATTTTTTAAAGACAATTGAAGTCCACCATTGGCTACTCATAAAAATTGCTAGAGATTTGGGGTAAAAAAAATTACATAAATAAAATTCAATAAATATACTAGATGACACTTTATGAAAGGGTTCAGTAAATGTTAATCAAATGTCACAGGACTATAAATGCTTCATTTATATCCTCTTTCTCTTCCCAGTAAACATCAGCCGTGATGGCATCATCGATAACGTTATTTCACTCATAAGAGGAGGAACCCCAAAATATGCAAATGAACTGAAAGAGAAGCTTCTCAAAGGAGCCAAGACGATTGATGTAACTGACTTTGTAAATTGGGCCACTTCCTTAAGTGATGCTCCAGTGCTTGTAAACCAAAAAGTAAGGAATGTTTATTTTCAAATAGAAGACTTTTACATATTTTTATTAAACATAACTGTGGGTTCAGATGAACAGTTAACTTCATCTGAAAGAGATGTGCACATTCCAACACATTTCTATCTCGTCCCCTGAAAAAAGCAGGACAGAGAGGAGAGGTGTGACTCCAGGCCTCACACCAACCCAGGCTGAATTTGGGTCTCTGCCTTCTAAACATGTAAACTTCTCTGACCTCTGCAACACTAAACCCTCCAGGACTTTATGTTTGTTTTGAGGATTTAGTGGCATTGCTTGCATAGATCCCCTAGCACAGACTGGCACAAAATAGGTGTTCAAGAATTATTAGTTCCTATCCATCTGCCCCTGGTTATCCCTTGCTTTTAAGGGACTTCATTGCAGCACTTCCAACACAAGAGAATCATGAAGGGCCTTCACAAAAGGGAAGTTCATAAGGTCTCAGAAAATAAGACCAAGGGTGAGCAGTTCTTAGGATCCAGAATTTCTTTCTTTTTTGTATCTTGATTATAGCCTTCTGATTATAAACCCACTAGTCCTTATTTCTTGGGGAACCAAACTGCATTGTAATTGTAAAAATATAAATACTAGTCTCATTTAGCCCCATCACTCTTTCTCCAAACTTACTAAAAAAGGTGTTTTCTTTTATCCCTTATTTGTTTCCCTGCTTCCTCTTATAGCTTTCAATTTTCCCTGTAGTTTTCACAGTTTTCTCTAAGGTCAGATTTATCTTTGATGATCCTCAACTTTAGTTTGATTAACTTCAGTTACCGTCATGTTGGCATTTTGATAGGACTAGTTACTGGGAATTTTTGTTCCTTCATCCCATTTTACTGTCTTTAAAGAGTGAATGAAGCTACCAAAACTATTACATTTATGTAGAGGGAGAACTCAGAACTGGAAAATTGTAATCTACTTTTCGCTTAAGTCGTAGAAATCTAGCCATTCATAGATGTGCTAACATATCAATGAAACTTCAAATACTTTGCCCCAAGGAGGACAAACCGGGAGAAAAAGTTGGCCAAAATAGCATGTCTATATATAAAGTTATAGTCAGAAGAGACCCTTTTATTTTATTATGTTTAAGTCACATTTAAATTCATTATTTTGAACTCGGGAAAAATAAATCTATGTCAGAAAATCTTAAATGGAAAAAAAAGAATTCATTTAGAAAGATGTTTACATCCACATGGACACACAAACTGCCTTGTCTTCTCATCCCTTCATCTCAAAGGAAGTTCAGCTGTCCTTGTAGGGATCCAAGATTGTTCTCTGAGAAGGCCTTAATCATCATCTGTCATAGTCTAGAGCCAATTTTTAAAAAATCTCAAGTAAATAAAGCATCTGCTGAAGATTCACTACTAGATTTGCTACAACTATTCAAAGACCTTCATCAACTCTATTTGGACAGTCCCACTGGCTGGATGCAAAATATAGTCTATCTTATTCTGAAGGCAAATATTGACCTCCAGATTTTTAGATTAGTGGGCATTCCATCTAAACTACCTGTTTAAGTTTCTTTCTTCATATACTGGAAGACTGAACTTTTTATATGAATGTTCTACATAAGAAAATGATAGCTATAGTAAGTCACCGAGAAACTACTTTTAAAAATGTATCTTCTTGTAGATGAAGTGCAGAAAATAGTAAAATGCTATGTGTTTAATTGACTTTGTGTGGCTTTTAAATTCCTAAAGAGATATGATATATAGTCTGGTTTGACCTTAAAATAGATTGCAAATTATTTTGATTTTATAAATCCAGTAGAAATGTTTTTCTGGTTTAGAAGCTATTTCAAGGGGTAATTAAAAAATTTGTAATCACTAATTAATTCTTTGTTACACTGAAGCATTCTCTTGTCTATGGATGACATGTTCAAACACCAGGGATGATCTTAATTTTAATATAGTTGACCCTTCTATTTAATTATTTAAAGAATTGGTGAAACCTCTCCCCACCTACACTAAACTCTTACCTGGTTTATGTTTGATACTCTGAGCCAATTAAATCAATTTTCTAGGTATTTATGTTACAAACAGCTTATCTTGGAGAAAACACTAGGAAGTTATATTACTTTAAAGAATTTTATGAAAGTTTTCTAAGTAAAACAGTTATATACAACATAACACAACATAACATAACATATCATAACATATTTTCCATGCTAAAGTAAGTATGAAAAAACTAAAATAAAAAATAAAGTAATTAAGGCCATGCTCTACTAAGTAGTACCTGTCACTTTGATTTTCGCTTCACCCATATGCTTCAGCAGACACTAAACCACTTCTTTGAGGAATGTGTTAACCCAGCCCAAGAATTTTTCCTCTGCCCTTCTTCATGTAGCGATAAGGCCTTGCCTTCAGTATTAACTTTTGTCAGAACTTCAACTTTCTTGGAAGTATATAAATTCAGTTTCCAGCTTGCCTGAATGTTAACACAATATTTCTTTTAGCTCAACAGATAGCTGAACTTGGTTTCTTCTTCCTCTTCTCCTTCTCCTTCTTTTAAAGATTTTATTTATTTGAGAGACAGAGATCACAAGTGGGCAGAGAGGCAGGCGGGGGTGGGGTGGGGAAGCAGGCTCCCTACTGAGCAGAGAGCCCGATGTGGGGCTTGATCCCAGAACCCTGGGATCATGACCTGATCCGAAGGCAGAGGCTTTAACCCACTGAGCCACCCAGGTGCCCCTGAACTGAGTTTCTTCTTAAGCTCACTGCTACAGACTAGTTATAAAAATGTCAGCTGAGGAAATTACATTTATTAATGATGGCCAGAGAGATCTAAAGTGTATTATTTCCTCTAGAGCAAAGCAGCAGAGATCAGTACAACTAGTGAATAGCAAGTTGGCTTCCTGTAAAACCCTGTCTTGGCATTATAAAAACCAAAGTTACATAACCCACTACTTTATTTACTAAAGAGATGTTACATAATACTACCGTCTCCTTTATGAGAACTCATGGGAGATACTATTCTTTAATCTCAGTGTTAAGGATCATTTTGTTTCTCTTGGAAATCATGTAAATATTTCTTATATACATGTGACTTTTACATTCAGTTATCTTACTCAATGCCCTAGAAAATTACCCAAATTTATGACCCAGCTCATGCCAGTGGGTGGGTCCTCCTGGCATGAATTTTGTGTTGCTTTTGCCCTCATCTTGCCTTTTCCAACCTCCATTCTCCCTTTCTCATTTCCCTCAACCAAATTTACCCTTCAAATTCACTCGCAAGTCAAGCTACATTAAGCTCTTTCAGGAGCAACTCGAGGCACAATGAACTATTTACCTGCCACTTTTGTTATATTGTGCAACTCTTAGCAGGGATCCCCTGGATGTCAAAGAGCGTTAACTTTTTTAAAGAGCTGTAGTACAAGTGCTCTGAGCTGTCGCCATTACAGTTATAAAGATGTAGCGAAAATCATTCCGAACTCTCTTGTATAGGGATGAAAATAACATTCCTCTATCAACAAACTACATTTGGCACAAAGTTTAATTAGTTTGGAAGCCTGTGAAAGAATTCAACGTACTTCATATTAAATTATATTTCCATTAATTTGTATGTTGGCAAGTTTTGTGACAGATTACCTCCACTGAAAGTATCTACAAATGGTAGACAGAGTTAACTAAGATAGGAGAAAAATTAGAACTGTTTTCTTAATTAGTAGAGAGCTAAAGTTCATCAGAAAAAGATGTGGTTCTTTAGGAACACTTCCCAAAGTATATTTTATTTTTTTTTGTTAAGATTTTATTTATTTATTTGACAAACAGAGATCACAAGTAGGCAGAGAGGCAGGCAGCGGGGTGGGGAGGCAGGCTCCCTGCTGAGCAGAGAGCCCGATGCGGGGCTCAATCCCAGGACCCTGAGATCATGACCTGAGCTAAAGGCAGAGGCTTAACCCACTGAGCCACCCAGGTGCCCCCCAAAGTACACTTTAATTGTTCCTTGTCTTCTTGTGGGACTTTTGCCTGCAGGGTTTGAGGCTCCTCTCAGACTGTGATCACTGCATGACCTTCGTCTTTATCTCTTGGAACACTGCTCGTGCATTTCACCCACATGTAGTTTCTCCATGACCCTCTATTCCTGTATCTTAGATTATCTGGCCTTGACTTTCCTTTGAAGGGTAAAACAAGATGAATTTCTTTTCCTAAAAACCAAAATAACTCTGTCACATGCTTATGTTGTTCATGCCAATGTGGCAATGTCGGTAAGAGGCTACTTTCTTCCAAATAAATTGGACATTGTTGAAGTCTAAATCCCATATACTAACTCATAAAACAGAGTGTGCTGGTGAACATTTATGTGGACTGTGGAACTTCTTGGTATATTTTGGATATGAACCTATTCTCACTTAAAAGTATAATAAATGTTTCTTTTCACTTGAGGATTTTGACCCTTTATGATACATTTTTTATAACAGATATTCTCTTGTGTACTTTTTATTTTGAAATAATTTTAGTTTTACTGTAAAATTGCATAAATACTACAGACAGTAAAACTACAAAAATAGCACAGAGTTCACGTACACCCTATAAACCAGAAGCCCTGAATGTTAACAACTTACATAACAATCATACAGTTGATCAAATCAGACAAGTAACACTGTCTAACCTTATTTAAATTTCACCAGTTTTTTCCCCTAATATCCTTTTTCTTTTGGTAAGATCCAATCAAAATCCTACATTGCAATCAGTTGTCATGTCCCCTTAGTTCCCCCCATCCTGGGACATTTTCTCAGACTTTTCTTATCTTTCATGACCTTGACATTTTTTTTTTACTTGACATGTTTTGATGAGTTTTGGTCACCTGTTATGTCAAAGGTCTCTCAATTTAGGCTTAGAGAAGATTAAGGTTATGCATTTTGGTGAGAATATCACAGAAGTGATGCTGTGTCCTTTTCAGTACATCATGTCAGGAATTATAGTGTAGATTTTGTGTATTTCTTTCCACTATAGTTAATGCTGTTGTGTCCTATTTAAATCTTTCTTTACTTCAAGGTCTTGAAGATAATCTTCTATATACTATCTTCCAGAAGCCTTATTGTTTTGTTTTTACTTTTGTTTCTACAGTCAATCTAGTTGTGTGTGTGTATGATAGAAGTTTCAAGGTCATCTTTTTAAAAATCTCTTTTGAATATCTCATTGTCCTAGAAGAATTTGTGTTATTGATCTTATCTGTTACAATCAGGTATCAGTCTACTTTCAAAGTACTATGGCTTTTTTACTGAGATGATTCGAAGATTTGGGGCCCCTGGCTGGCTCAGTCAGTAGAGCATGCGCATTTGATCTCAGAGTTGTGGGTTTGAACCCCATGTTGGGTGGAGATGATTTAAAAATAAAATCTTAAGAAAAAAAGATTATTTTAAGATGTACTTTATTTTTTGGTTTTTGGGTTTTGGGTTTTGGTGTGGGTTGTTTTGTTTTGTTTTGTTTTAGCAATTTTACTCTGATATGCCTAGGTGTGAAAAAGAAAAAATTGTCACCTTGCTTCTCATCCCTGGGTTACCTTGTTGTCTTTCACAGGCTTGTTTCATTCTCAGCCATGAGCTCTTCAAATATTGCTTCTTAAATAGTTTCTCCTTCTGAGACTCAAACTATGTGGGTCTTTCACTTTCTCACTCTTGTCTTTTATGTTTCCTCTTTCTGTATTTCCTTGTCTTTTATCTCTTTATGCTTCGCTGTCAGTATTTTCTTCTGTGCTATATTTCAGTTTCTTAACTTTGCTTCATTTGTATCACAGTTGCTATGTAACCAATCCTCTAATTGGAATATTATAATATCAACTTATAATAGTTCTATTTTTTTTCAAATCCTCTATTTTAAAAAATAATTTCCAGTTTCCTGCTAAAATTGTTGATCTCTTCTTTTATTCCCCCTGCTCATATAAAAGTCTGGTCACTTAACGATGGCATTCTCTCAGCTCTGCTTCTCGTTTCTGGTATTCCTACCGGTTCTCTTTCATGTTGCCTTGTTTCCTTGTGTACCTAGTTATTTTTATTAGGGGCTGGATACTATACTTTAAAAATTGTTAGCTTGAGGCCTGAGATGATTTTATTTGTTTCTAGGGTTACAATGTTTCAAGATTATTGTGTGGGTTTTTTTTTTTTTAATTTTTATTTTTGAAGTAGACTCCACACTCAGCATGGAGCCCAAAGAGGGACTTGAACTCACAACCCTGAGATCAAGATCTGAGCCGAGTTCGAGAGTCAGATGCTTAAGCAAATAAGCCACCTAGGTGCCCTCAAGTTTATTCTAATGCAAACCAGACTGCAGTATTTGCCAGAGCTACCCCACTTCCAATTCCTTCTTACTTCTAGGGCTGTAGTCCTTTGGGTCCCAACAAAGCATGTGTTGTTTTCCTTTGCTGTTCCTGAATACCAACCTTTTTTCCCCAGCCCAGTAATTTGTGCTACTTTACCTCAGCCCCTCTACTGCCTATTCCCAAATTAGGAAATGTGTCAAGGGGACTGTGGCCCAAAAACAGTAGGTTCACCTCACTGCATTTCCACCTCCTCCCAGATCTTATTCCAATAAGTAGTCTCATTAGTTCTCCAGGGCGATCAAGCAGATTTTTACTTTTGGTTTATTTGTTCATCTTTTGTCATTGTCCTCAGAGGAAAAAAAAAAATCAGTTGATACTGTTTAATCCATCATTACTCCTATACAGGAATTCCTGGTATTTTCTTTTTATCTCCTCTTTCTTGAGTCTTTGGATTCCAATTTCTTTTAAATTTTGTGGCCTTCTATTTCAAAGTGTTATGCCATGCAAGGGCCTCAATTTCCAATGATTTATTTACTCAAATAGCTCTTTAGAGTCATGCAATTGAAGGCAACTACATAGGCATATGATACACACTTTCAATATATGTTATGGTCTCCCCCATAGAACTTCTGTATGACTGGAATATTCTTCTTTCTGTCCCAGCACCCTCAAACTCTCAAATCTCAGCTTAAGGGCCATTTTCTCAGGAAAGCCTTTCCAAGCTTCCCTACTTCCCAAGCTTCCCATCAGTTGTAACAACTGTGTATCTTACTCCAGGAATTTAAGTGTACAGAATAAATCATTTTACTTCATTTTCTTTAAGTCTAATTAAATTTGATATTAAAATACTCTCCCTGCAAAAATTTCTCAGTGAGTTCAGGCTTTTGGGCAGGGGGTTAGGGGCAGTAAAGAATTTGCCTTTGGGAGCTTTCTGTTCTTGGTCTTACACCCAAACCCTCCATGTCAGCAAGAGATAGCGAGCCCTTGGCTACCTAGTAGAAGAGAAGAGGAACAGGAAAGACAGCAAAACAATTCACAAATAGCATCAATACATGATCTTGTGAAACATTTAAATCCATGGTTGTGCATTTTTAAAACATATTTACCCATCCCATATAGCACCTACCATAGCTTCCATTTTGAGTTTATCTGTATGATCGGTTTAATATCAGTCTTCTCATTTCCACAGTGTGATCCCCATGATCATAGAAATCATGCCTAGTTTTGGTCACTACTAAAGTCTTTTTTTTTTTTTTAAAGATTCATTTATTTATTTTAGAGAAAGAGAGATGGGGGAGGGGCAGAGGGAGAGAGAGAATCTCAAGCTGACTTCCCACAGAGCACAGAGCCCTACCAGAGCCAAAACCAAGAGTCAGAGGCTCAAACACCTGAGCCACCCAGATGCCCCAGTCTGTATGATTATTTTACTATCCGTCTTCTTACCTCCATGATGTGATCTCCATGATCACAGAGGTTATGCCTGGTTTTGGTCACTACTATGACTAACATGATATCTGCCAATACGAATAATTAAATAAGCTTCTGTTGAATTAACGAATTGATAAAAAAAAAATTCAGTGAATGGTATTGCACAAGCCCCATCAGTAGAAAAAACCCTAAAATTAAATGGTTTGCTTTCTTGTAGCTATCTCCTATACATAATCTGGTTCCAGTACGCATAAAAGACGCATATCTAAAGAAACAAAATTTGGAACATGCCATTGACGAATACATCAAGGAATTCAATGTGGGAAAATGTGACCCGTGCCAAAATGGAGGTACAGTGATTCTGCTGGATGGACAATGTCTGTGTTCCTGCCCCATCACATTTTCGGGGATTGCCTGTGAAACCAGTAAACGAGTAATTTAAGGTAAGAACAACTTATGATATATTATTAGCAACAAAACTGCTGTTTGAGGGTATTTTTGAAAATTAGCCTTGAATTAATTTGTGAAAACATTCTAGATTATCCAGGTAAACATAATATAAAAACTGAGTGAATAATGAAAATGGACAAATCAGACTTTATATGTTACTGATTTTACATCTTCTACCTCTGCATTTAAACAGAGGTTTTACATCTTCTACAATTTTACATCTTCTACCTCTGCATTTAAACAGAACTATGAAAAAAAAATTTTTAATTGTAATGATTGACCCCTGAACAACATGAATTTGAGCTGCATGGTTCTAAACCTACTTCCATGTGGATTTTTTACACTACAATATTGTAAATGTAGTTTCTCTTCCTTAGGATTTTTTAATAACATTTTCTTTTCTCTAGCTTACTTTTTTATAAGAATATACTATATAACACATATACCATACAAAATATGTGTTAATCAACTATATTATCAGTAAGGCTTCTAGGCAAGAGGAGGCTATTAGGGGGCGGCTAATTTGGGGGAAATAGAAAGTTCTACACAGATTTTCAACTCTGCAGGGGTCAGTGCTCCTCACCCCCACGTTGTTCAAGGGTCAACAGTAATTTTTTTAAGCAAGTAAGCAAAATTCCTAATCTCTCTAAATTTTTTTTTATTTTCCAGAGAATGTTTTCTTCACGATTCTTATAAATACCCTTGAATAAGACCTATGTTTTTTGGGTTCACTTTTTCAGATTGCAGGAAACAGGGATAATCCAGCTGTCACCACAATTTCGGTGGCTGTTTATGAAGATCTATCATTTATCATTGTTAAAGATACAAAAGTCTCTCAAGATGTCCAGAAACTATTGTAGCAACCTAATTACCTTGCTGTTAATATTGTAATGACACTAACACTATTGTGACTCAGTTTATCACTTCCTTTATCCCCTCTGCTTCTACCACTTGTATCTTTTCTCAGTGCCTCCTGCATTCACAATTCCCTAAGACTAAAGGTGATGTCATGGTGTACGGTCCAGATCTCCCTTCAGGATCAAGCACCCATCCCTCCACCTCCTAGGAGTGTCACCTGCTGACATTTCACACACCATTTCAGTTCTCTTCGGAAATCACCCTGTGACAAGGAACCAGCCACACACCCAAGGTTATGCTCCCAGCCTGAGGGAGGCTCATTATCTGCTAACTGGTCAGTGTGGTTGGCATTTGATGGGCCAGCCCTCTTGCCTCAGTGAGGACAACTCAGAAGCACCATCCAGTTTCAGAGCTCCCCATGTGATTTGCCGAACCCTCTGTTACAGGAGCATCACAATTGAATTTCCCCTTATTCCTAATTTTGCTTTCCACACTCCTCATAGATTTTTTTTTCCCCAAGAACACACACTAATAAATATGCTGCATACAAACTCAGATTCTCAGAGTCTATTTCCAAGGGAATGCTATCTGCTACAGAATCTGATTGGATCAATTGAGCATTACTACATTATCTAATACATAGTGTTCCTAAAGCAGAATGAGTTTCTAATGATAGCATAAACTCCTGGACTTCCTTATGTCTGTTCTTTGCCAAGATGCTGATTTTTATTCTAAATGGGTATGGCCACAGTAGCAGGGCCAATTACCTAAAACGTGATTTTTATGTGTTTGCTTCAATTAAAAACAAAAACTAGACAGAAGGTGCTTGGGACCCATGGACTTGCAGTAAGATAATACATGTAAAAGACTAACAAAGGACTTGAATTTGGAGAAAGCATTCAAAACTATTTGGTATTATTATCATTGATGCCTATTTCCACATCTTTTTTATATGCAAGCAAATAAGAAAAAAACACATATATTTAGATAGAGAGACATAGAGAGATAGAGATATCCTTCCTTCCCCATTTTTGTTCTTTACCCAATGGTAGTAAATTATATATGTTGATCCATGTCTGGCTTTTATCACTTACAATAAATCGTAAGGGTCTTTCCTCATCATTTGTTTATTATTATCTATTTAATTGATTTAAAAGAAAACAAAAACTAAGCAAAAAATACAAAATAAAACAAAAAAATAACAAAATAACAAAAAATAAAACAAAAATGGTTCACCCATTTCTCCCACCCCATCCTCACCTCTCACAACCACCAATCTATTCTCTGTATCTATATGAGTTTTGTGTTTTATTTGTTTTTCTGACCTTTGAGATTCCACATATAAGAGAGATCATATAGTATTTCTCTTTCTCTGTATGATTTATTTCATTTACCACGATGACCTCAAGGTCCACATATGTCATTCATTTTTGTGGCTGAATATTTCATTGTGTATATACACCACAGTTTCTTTATCCATTTATCCATTGATGGACCCTTAGGTGTCTTCCGTGTCTTGGCTATTGTAAAAAATGTTGCAATAATTATAGGATAGGGGTGTATATATCTTTTTGAGCTAGTGTTTTCATTTTCTTCAGCTAAATACCCAGGAGTGGAATTGGAGGATCATACAGTAGTTCTATTTTTTGTTTTTTTAGGAACCTCCAAAATGTTTTCCATAGTGACTGCACCAATTTATATTCCCACCAATAGTGCACATGGGTTCACTAGCACTTGTTATTCCTTGTTTTTTTGATACTGGCCATTCTAACAGGTGTGACGTGATGATAGCTCATTGTGGTTGTGATCTGTATTTCTCTGATGATTAGTGATGTTGAGCATCTTTCTTGTACCTACTGGCCATCTGTGTGCCTTTTTTGGAGAAATGTCTATTCAAATCTTCCGCCCATTCTTTAATCAAAAAAATGTTTTTGCTATTGAGTTGTATGAGTTCTTTATATATTTTGCATATTAGCTGCTTATCAGATATATGGACTGAAAATATTTGTCCCATTCGGTAGGTTCCTTTTCATTTTGTTGATGATTTCCTTTGCTGTCCAGAACATTTCAAATTTAATTTAGTCCCACTTGTTTAGTTTTGCTTTTTTTGCTTTTGTTTCTGGTGTCAGATTCAGAAAGTCATTGCTAAGACCTGGGTCAAGGAGTTTACTACCTATGTTTTCTTCTAAGAGCTTTATGGTATCAAATCTTACATTTAAGACCTTCATCTATTTTTAATAATCCTAGCCTACTGTATTATTTTCTTACTTTTATCTTTTTAAGGATATTAAACACATTCATTTGGGAGTCTCTCTTAAATTTTCCAGAATATACAGTTTTGTACTGCAATTGTTTTGTCTATTAAGTCTACAAACTCATTCTCATGGCATTTTTTTTTTCTGTGTACTTAGTAATTTCTTATTACAGGTTTAATCCTCAGTGAAAATTGCTCTGGTGAGAATCCTATTACTCTGAGTGTTCTTAGGGTTAATTTGTTTCTTGTGAGGTCCTGTTGTTTTCATTCATTTTGCACCAGTTTTTTATGTAAATTTCTTGTTTTGGTTTCCACATTTTGTATTTCATGGATAAAGAAGATCAAGTTCCCTCCACCTATATACATAGTAGTTTTAACGATGCTAGTATCTTCTGGCTGATTTTTCACACCTGACTCAGGATGGTCCACCAGCTCCTTGATGAACTCTTTCTTGCAGAATCTTTCTCTCAAGAAATCTCTTCCAGACACCCCATTTTCTGCAAAATGTTCACTCCCAGTGTCCCATTTATTTTTTATTAATTATTTTTATTAACATATAATGTATTATTTTCCCCAGGGGTACAGGTCTGTGAATCGTCAGGATTACACACTTCACAGCACTCACCATATCACATACCCTCCCCAATGTCCATAACCCAACCACCCTCTCCATAACCCACTCCCCCCCTGCAACCCTCAGTTTGTTTTGTGAGATTAAGAGTCTCTTATGGTTTCTCTCCCTCCCAATTCCATCTTGTTTCATTTTTTTCTTCCCTACCCCCTAAGCCCCACACTCTGTCTCTCAAATTCCTCATATCAGGGAGATCATATGATATTTGTCTTTCTCTGATTGACTTATTTCACTCAACATAATACCCTCTAGTTCCACCCATGTCATTGCAAATGGCAAGATTTCATTTCTTTTGATGGCTGCATAGTATTCATATTCATATATATGTATATATGTATGTATGTGTGTGTGTATGTGTATATATATATCACATCTTCTTTATCCTTTCATCTGCTGATGGACATCTAGGTTCTTTCCATAGTTTGGCTATTGTGGACATTGCCCCTATAAACATACGGGTGCATGTGCCCCTTCAGATCACTACATTTGTATCTTTAGAGTAAATACTCAGTAGTACAACTGCTGGGTCATAAGGTAGCTCTATTTTCAACTTTTTGAGGAACCTCCATGTTGCCTTCCAGAGTGGCTGCACCAGCTTTCATTCCACCAACAGTGTAGGAGGGTTCCCCTTACTCTGCATACGTGCCAACATCTGTCGTTTCCTGACTCGTTCATTTTAGCCATTCTGACTGGCGTGAGGTGGTATCTCATTGTAGTTTTGATTTGTATTTCCCTCATGCACAGTGATGTTGAGCACTTTTTCATGTGTCTGTTGGCCATTTGGATGTCTTCTTTGCAGAAATGTCTGTTCATGTCCTCTGCCCATTTCTTGATTGGGTTATTTGTTCTTTGGATGTAGAGTTGGATTAGTTCTTTATAGATTTTTGATACTAGCCTTTTATCCGATATGTCGTTTGCAAATATCTTCTCCCATTCTGTCAGTTGTCTTTTCGTTTTGTCGACTATTTCCTTTGCTATGCAAAAGCTTTTGATCTTGATGAAATCCCAATAGTTCATTTTTGCCCTTGCTTTCCTTGCCTTTGGCAATGTTTCTAGGAAGAAGTTTCTGTGGTGAGGTCTAAGAGGTTGCTGCCTGTGTTCTCCTCAAGGATTTTGATGGATTCCTTTCTGACATTGAGGTCCTTCATCCATTTTGAGTCTCTTTTCATGTGTGGTATAAGGAAATGGTCCAAGTTCATTTTTCTGCATGTGGTTGTCCAATTTTCCCAACAACATTTGTTGAAGAGGCTGTCTTTTTTCCATTGGACATTCTTTCCTGCTTTGTCGAAGATTTGTTGACCATAGAGTTGAAGGTCTATTTCTGGGCACTGTATTCTGTTCCATTGATCTATGTGTCTGTTTTTGTGCCAGTACCATACTGTCTTGATGATGACAGCTTTGTAATATAACTTGAAGTCTGGAATTGTAATTCCACCAACTTTGGCTTTCTTTTTCAGCATCCCTCTGGCTATTTGAGGTCTTTTCTGGTTCCATATAAATTTTAGGATTATTTGTTCCATCTCTTTGAAAAAAATTGATGGTATTTTGATAGGGATTGCATTAAATGTGTAGATTGCTCTAGGTAGCCCAGACATTTTCACAATATTTATTCTTCCAATCCAGGAGCATGGAACATTTTTCCATTTCTTTGTGTCTCCCTCAATTTCTTTCATGAGTATTTTATGGTTTTCTGAGTACAGATTCTTTGCCTCTTTGGTTAGGTTTATTCCTAGGTATATTATGGTTTGGGGTGCAATTGTAAATGGGATGGACTCTTTAATTTCTCTTTCTTCTGTCTTATTATTGGTGTATAGAAATGCAACTGACTTCTGTACATTGATTCTATATCCTGACACTTTACTCAATTCCTGTACAAGTTCTACCAGTTTTAGAGTGGATTCTTTTGGGTTTTCCACATAAAGTATCATATCATCTGCAAAGAGTGATAGTTTGACTTCATCTTTGCCAATTCCGATGCATCTAATTTCTTTTTGTTATCTGATTGCTGAGGCTAGGACTTCTAGTACTATGTTGAGTAGCAGTGGTGATAATGGACACCCCTGCTGTGTTCCTGACCCTAGGAGAAAAGCTCTCAGTTTTTCCCCATTAAGAATCATATTCGTTGTGGGTTTTTCATAGGTGGCTTTGATGATATTGAGGTATGTACCCTCTATCTCTACACTTCGAAGAGTTTTGATCAAGAAAAGATGCTGTACTTTGTCAAATGCTTCTTCAGCATCTATTGGGAGTATCATATGGTTCTTTTCTTTCTTTTATTGATGTATTGTATCACATTGATTGATTTGTGGATGTTGAACTAACCTTGCAGCCCAGGATTAAATCCCAGTTGGTCGTGGTGAATGATCCTTTTAATGTACTGTTGGATCCTATTGGCCAGTATTTTGGTGAGAATTTTTGCATCTGTGTTCATCAAGGATATTGGTCTATAATTCTCTTTTTTGATGGGGTCTTTGTCTGGTTTTGGGATCAAGGTAATGCTGGCCTCATAAAATGAGTTTGGAAGTTTTCCTTCCATTTCTATTTTTTGGAACAGTTTCAGGAGGATAAGTGTTAATTATTCATTAAATATTTGGTAGAATTCCCCTGGGAAGCCGTCTGGCCCTGGGCTCTTGTTTGTTGGGATATTTAGGATGACTGCTTTGATCTCCTTACTGGTTATGGGTCTGTTCAGGTTTTCTATTTCTTCCTGGTTAAGTTTTGGTAGTTTATATGTCTCTAAGAATCCATCTATTTCATTTCTTCCAGATTGTCAAATTTGCTGGTTACAGTTGCTCATAATATGTTTTTATAATTGTTTCTATTTCTTTGGTGTTGGTTGTGATCTCTCCTTTTTCATTCATGATTTTGTTAATTTGGGTCCTTTCTCTTTTCTTTTTGATAAGTCTAGCCAGGGGGTTATCAATCTTATTAATTCTTTCGAAGAACCAGCTCCTAGTTTCATTGATTTGTTCTACTGTTCTTTTGGTTTCTATTTCATTGATTTCTGCTCTGGTCTTTATTATTCCTCTTTTCCTGCTGGGTTTAAGCTTTCTTTGCTGTTCTTTCTCCAGCTCCTTTAAGTATAGGGTTAGGTTGTGTATTTGAGAACTTTCTTGTTTCTTGAGAAAGACTTGTATTGCTATATACTTTCCTCTCAGGACTGCCTTTGCTGTGTCCCACAGATTTTGAGCCATTGTGTTTTCATTATCATTTGTTTCCATGAATTTTTTCAATTCTTCTTTAATTTCCTGGTTGACCCATTCATTCTTTAGCAGGATGCTCTTTAGCCTCCATGTATTTGAGTTCTTTCCAACTTTCCTCTTGTAATTGAGTTCTAGCTTCAGAGCATTGTGGTCTGAAAATGTGCAGGGAATGATCCCAGTCTTTTGGTACCAGTTGAGACCTGATTTGTGATCCAGGTTGTGATCTATTCTGGAGAATGTTCCATGTGCACTAGAGAAGAATGTGTATTCTGTTGCTTTGGGATGTAATGTTCTGAATATATCTGTGATGTCCATCTGGTCTAGTGTGTCATTTAAGGCCTTTATTTGCTTGTTGATCTTTTGCTTGGGATGATCTGTCCATTTCAGTGAGGGGAGGGTTAAAGTCCCCTACTATTACTGTATTATTGTCAATGTGTTTCTTTGATTTTGTTATTAATCGGTTTATGTAGTTGGCTGCTCCTATGTTAAGCATATAGATTTTTAAAACTGTTAGATCTTCTTGTTGGACATACCCTTTGAGTATGATCTAGTGTCCTTCCTCATCTGTTACTATAGTCTTTGGCTTAAAATCTAATTTATCTGCCTCCCCCAGCTTTCTTTTGATATCCATTATCATGGTAATTTGTTATACACCCCCTCATTTTAAATCTGAAGGTGTCTTTGGGTCTAAAATCAGTTTCTTATAGATAGCATATTGATGGGTTTTGTTTTTTTATCCATTCTGATATCCTGTGTCTTTTGATTGGGACATTTAGCCCATTTACAATCAGGGTAACTATTGAGAGATATGAATTTAGTGCCATTGTATTGCCTGTAAGGTGACTGTTGCTGTATATTGTCTCTGTTCCTTTCTGGTCTTCTACTCGTAGGCTCTTTCTTTGCTTAGAGGACCCCTTTCAATATTTCCTATAGGGCTGGTATGGTGTTTGCAAATTCTTTTAGTTTTTGTTTGTCCTGGTTAGCTTTTTATCTCTCCTTCTATTTTCAATGATAGCCTAGCTGGATATAGTATATTTGTGCACATTTTTCTCATTTAGTGCCCTGAAAAAAATCATGCCATTTCTTTCTGGTCTGACAGGTCTCTGGGATAAGTCTGCTACCAATCTAATATTTTTACCATTGTATGTTACAGACTGCTTGTCCCGAGCTGCTTTCAGGAGTTTTTTTTTGTCACTAAGACTTGTAAGTTTTACTATTAGATGACAGTGTGTGGACCTATTTTTATTGATTTTGAGAGGGGTTCTTTGTGCCTCCTGGATTTTGATGCTTGTTCCCTTTGCCATAGTAGGGAAATTCTCTACTATAATTCACTCCTGTATACCTTCTGCCTCCCTTTCTCTTTCTTCTTCTTCTGGAATCCCAAGTATTCTAATATTGTTTCATGTTATGGTATCACTTATCTCTTCAATTCTCCCCTCATGGTCCAGTAGTTGCTTGTCTCTCTTTTGCTCAGCTTCTTTATTCTCCATCATTTGGCCTTCTATATCACTAATTCTGTCTCACTTATCCTATAGTAAGAGCTTCCATTTTTTATTACACCTCATTAATAGCTTTTTTGATTTCAGCTTGGTTAGATTTTAGTTCTTTTATTTCCCCAGAAAAGGATTTTATTTCTCCATGCATTTTTCAAGCCCAGCTAGCACCTTGAGAATCATCATTCTGAACTCTAGATCTGACATATTACCAATGTCCATATTTACAGGGTCCCTAGCCTTTAGTACTGCATCTTTTTCTTTTCTCTGTGGTGAGTTTTTCCGCCTTGTCATTTTATCCAGATAAGAATATATGAACAAAAAAAAACAAGATACTAAAAGGGTGGCAAAGACCCCAGAAAAATGTATGCTAACCAAGACAGAAGAGACCTCAAGTCAGGGGGGAGAAGAAAAGGGATAATTTTGGGTGTATTTTGTTGTCTTAGAAGAAACTACCTCCAAAATTTTAAAGAAAGAAAAACTTATATATACAAAAATAAGGGTAAACACAATGAAGGGATGGAATATGACTGTAAAGATGAAAATTAAATAATTCAAAAAAAAAAAGGAATTGATAAGTTGGTTGGAAAAAGAAGGAAAAAAAAAAGTGGAGAGAATGTGCTCAGGCTGGAGACTAGAACAAAGCCCTGTGCTAGGTTTAGGGTATATTTTGATCTATTAGAAGAAATTGTATCCCAAAAATTTTTAGAAAAGAAAAAAAAATCCTATATGTATACAAAAAATAAGGTTAAATACAATGTAGGATAAAATATGACTATACTAATGAAGGTTTAAAAACTTTTTTTTGAAAGGTATTGTTAAGATAAACTAGTTTAAAAAAAGTTAAAAGAGGAAAAGTTAAAAAAATAAAATAAGAAAAAAAATTTTAATTTAATTTAACTTTGCAAGACTAAAGGATCATGGGGAGAAATCCATGAATTCCATGCATTGCTTTCCCCTAGCTCTGAAGTTCCGCTGTTCTCTTTGATTGGTGAGCTTGGTCTTGGCTAGATGTTCTTGCTGGTCTTCTGTGGGAGGGGCCTGTTGCAATGATTCTCAAATGTCTGTGCCCGAGATGGAATTGCACCATCCTTGCCTGGGGCCAGGCTAAGTAATTTGCTCAGGTTCATTCTTGGGAGCTTTTGTTCCCTGAACGCTTTCCCTACCACTTGGAGGATGGGAATGAAAATGGCAGCCTCCCAATTTCCAGCCTGGAGGAGCTGAGAGCTCAGGACCCCACTCCTCAGTGCACCCTCAGAGAAAAGCAGTCTATCGCTCCCATCTCCCTGGTGTCTGGCCATGCTCTGAGCTCACCCAGCCTGTGACTGAGCATTTCTGTCTCTGGCGCACAGCCCGGGTTGGAGTCTCCAAACCCAGCAGATTCCGGTCATGCTGTTCCGAGGTGAAAGGTAGAGTCTCCCCGGATCTGCTACTTGTGGGGTCCCTGTTCAAATAACAGTGGTCCGACTGTGTCACGGATCACGGTTTAAAGTAACCCTGAGGTGAGAGTTCACTCCTCAGCTCTGTCTCTGTATTCAGCGTCCCCATTCTGATACCTGTGAGCTCTGCCACACTCAGACACCCCGGTCTTTCTGTGACCCCAGGGATCTGAGAACGCACTATTCTCTTGAGGGCTCCACCCCCGCTTAGACTCTGGAGTGATGTCCCTCAGTGGAGCAGACTTCTAAAAGTTCAAATTTTGTGCTCCATTGCTCCACCACTTGCTGGAAGCCAGCCCCTCCCCCCACAGTCTATCTTCCCATCGCTTTGGATTCACTTCTCCACACATCTTACCTTTCAGAAAGTGTTTGATTTTCTGTTTCTAGAATTGCTGTTCTTCTTCTCTTCGATCTCCTGTTGGGTCTGTAGGTGTTCAGAATGGTTTGACAACTATCTAGCTGAACTCCTGTGACCTGATGTCATCTCAGTCTGCTACTCCTCTGCCATCTTGCCTCCCAGACCCCAGTGTTCCATTTAAATTGGCCCTGCTCCCATCATGAGATTGAAAACCTTAAGCATCACACTTTTTAAACATACTATTTACTTAAAGTAGAATACTCTCCAACTTTCCTTCCTCAACCAATCCCACCCCCTCTCCTTTATTCCCCTTGTGTGTTTCTACTCCTTCCACACCAGTGTTTCTCAACCTAATGCTCTCTAGATTTACCTGTTAGCTTCTTTAAAAAGACCAAAAATAAAAAGAAAACAGATGTTCATCCATGCCAATTAAACCAGAACCTTTGTTGTGGATACTTCCTAGAGCATGATTCTTTTTTTTCTTTTCTTTTTCTTCTCCTCCTCCTTTTTCTCCTCCTCCTCCTCCTCCTTCTTTTCCTTCTTCTTCATCCTTTGGTTAATCTAATCATGTAAAACCTTCTTTCTGGACCCAGAACCACTAATATCTCATCAGTGAAATCTTCTCCAATATCTCCAGGAATCAGTTCTCTGTCTCTGCTTCCTGAGCACTTTTGCCACTGCTTTTCCAGAACAAATGACATTTCATCATTCTACACAATATGAATATCCCTCTAGCTTGGAAATGTGTCTTAGATCTTACACCCCATTCTATTCCCAGACCCTAGACAGTATCTGGCATATCATGGTGCAATAGGATAAGGGGATAAATAAAGAGATGGATGGATGGACCCAAATTTGAAGTCCTATTGATCATTAAAGATTTTATAATCCTTTGTTTTCTCTAGGATTGCCAGCCAAAAAACAACAACAACAAACAAACAAACAAACATATAAAGCTGTTGACTTCCTTGGGGTCAAAAAAAAGTGAAAACCAGGACTTTCTAATTAAGGATCCTGCCCTTGGAGATAGTTCTTGCTCCCAGTGAAAAACAACATGAACATCCTACTGACCTCTGAAATCTACACTCTCAGATCCACAATGCTTCTTTTCTTCTTTAAACTCCTATGATGTTTCCATTTTTTTATTACTGAATGAGCAGTCAGCAGTGACCTATGCCAAGACTGCTTTCTCCCATAGGCAATGCCAGTCTCTTACTAACAAACAAAATTAAATTAAGAAGAGAATGTTGGCTTTAAAAGCAATTGCCAGAGTGCTTTGTATGATTAATACGTTCCACAGTTTCATTACCCCAAGCCCATAACACACAATTTCATTCTTTGTACCTAGTTGCTTCTTGTTGGGTCGTTCATTGGTACCTGTATGCATTCATTCAGTAAATACCAACTGTGTTCCTACTCCATGCATGACACTCTGCTCTTGTTAGTCTTAGCTCTTCAGTTTAACTCTATGTTTCCAGAAGAAGAAATGTATTGTATTTGTAACCAAAACAATTAGGTTAAATCATGTGAAATCGCCTCTACTCAGTCATAGTTTACAAAACAAAACAAAACAGAAAACCACAAACACAAAAGAACAAATAGCCAGCAATTTCATATGGTCCAGCTTAATACCCACCCAGTCTATGAATTGTATGAGGTAAGGCAACCCACATAAGAAAATGATTAAGGGGGGAGCCTGGATGGCTCAGTCGGTTAAACACGTGCCTTCAGCTCTGGTCATGATCCCAGGGTCCTGGGATTGAGCCCCAAATTAGGCTCCCTGCTTCTCAGGGAACCTGCTTCTTCCTCTGCTTACTGCTCCCCCTGCTAGTGCTCTCTCTCGGTCATAAAATAAATAAAACTGGGACGGCTGGGTGGCTCAGTCAGTTAAGCCACTGCCTTTGGCTCAAGTCATGATCCCAGAGTCCTGGGATGGAATCCCGCATCTGGCTCCTTGCTCGGCAGGGAGCCTGCTTCTCTCTCTGCCTCTGCCTGCCACTCTGCCTGCTTGTGCGCTTTCTCTGTCTCTCTCTCTCTCTCTCTCTCTGACAAATAAATAAATAAAATCTTTTTTAAAAAATAAATAAAATCTTAAAAAAAAAGAAAATGATTAAGGGAACTGACTATATGATTTTATCCATTAAATAGTGATGTACTTAGGGTCTCAGAGCTTTTGAAAAGATCTGAGACGTCCCCTTAAAAAAAAAAAAAGACTCAAAATACAAAGGAAAAAATGCAAAATCAAAATTAATAAATGTTTAATAAACATAAACAGTATGACCATGTCAACTCTGTTGATTGTTATTGTTAATAAACATTTCCTGCATTTATAAATAAATGTTCATATTTCTCACTTTGCACCAATTCAGAATGCACATAATTACCAAAAACAAATTATTTATCTGCCAACAATTTAAAAGCAAAATATTTACCAATAATTTTCAAGTTCTTTTTTAAACAACAAAGAAAAAGGTTATTGGACAAGGAATGCATTTTAAAGTGCTAGGTGTGGTACAGAGTTGGAGCTCTAAACATAGAAGTGCAGGCCTGGTCCATTAGGATATGAAAGTAGCTCTAGGACCTCAGAAGAATTCCTGTTCCCTGCCTCCAGAAGCCTGGGTGAATCAGAAAGAATTCAGATGTGTTACATGCATGCAAATACTGAAAAATTCACTGTTGAGAGAGTCTGCTATAGAGTGCCTGGACTAAGTGGACTTATCATAGTAAAAACTGAGAATTCCTAGCACTCTTTTGAAATACAAATGTCAAACAAGAAAAGAGCTGAGCCTCAACCAGACTCACTAGAGTCAGCTTCATGATTGGTCAGTGCCCCTTCTACTGGAAATGGAGGGAACAGTGCAGGTTCACTGTTGACCGCCAGATCCTCCAATTTCCCTTCCCAAGAGACATATCTGGTAGAGCACTTCCAGCAGGGTGCACCATTGAGACACCAGAATCTGCCCAACAGGAATCAGTCCCTGAAAGAATGTCTTTAAGCCTGAACTGAGGAAGAAACAGGATAAACTGGGGATGATGAGGACCTCCAGGCTGCCAGGACTTACCTGGCTCAACCTGGCCTATGGTTGTGAGAAAGCAGACTCTTGAGAAGGAAAGGTGTAGCTCAGTCAAGGCAGACTGGGCACAGTATATCCCCATCCCCACATGCTCTCTGAGCAGGGCACACCACAAATTCAAGAAAAGAAACGTGGGGAAAACGGTCCTCTGTCTCAGGCCATACATTCGAGCCACTATCAAGAGGACCCAGAGAAGCTGGATGTGTGTTCATATTCTCTTGGGTCTAAAGGGAAAAGAAGCTTCAAAGATCACTACAGTTTTCCCTTTTTATACTCAAAACTCAGGTAGCCTATTCATTCTACTGATCACCTGGTAGATAGCATCGTATATCTGGCAACCAATAAATGTTTGAGGTTCGCAGGTTGGCATCCTTACCCTGGCTTTACACCACTGTCTCCCCAGGGCCCTTTGGCTGGTATACACAAGGGGTTGCTGCATACAACAGCCCACAATAGCACTCAGTTATTTATGAAAATAACCCAAAATCGTGGCTAAGAAACTAGGCTCACCTTAGGTTTATTTTAAAAGAAATAAAAGTATTCTCTCCTCAATCACACATAAGCGCACTTATATAAGGAATTCACAGGACAAACATCTATCTCTCTGCTCCCCTCCAACTCCCCCCATCCCATCCACCCTCACCTCATATTCATTACCCACTACCATGCTAAGAGCAGTGAAATGATTCAAGAGAAGGGAATGGTGTCGCTTTTTAACAAGAAACAAGTTACTAAACCCTAAACCCTAAGATATGCCCAAGGGTGATAATGTCCCCTTCACAGGATTTTTGTGTTGATTTATTGAGATAATGCATTTAATGACTTTGGCCTTTACAGACAAACAATAAACAGTAGCTGTCACTATTGTGATTACGCAAAGCTATTGATATAAATCTTATAAATGTGACTCTAATATTTGTGACATTTAAAAAGCCTAAAAGATTAAATCTAAAAACTTAGAATAATGCTTTATGGCAGAATGGCTTAGTACTTTCTTCTCAATAGTGGGTTCAGTGTTGTTTATTTTTTTAGAGGAGTTCGTTTTTTTATTGGGACAAAGTACCATTTTAACAAAATTTTTTTGTAAAGAGGGAACAGGGGAGGAGTAGAAGGAGAGGAAGAGAGCATCACAAACAGACTCCCCGCTGAGCAGGGAGCCCAACACCCACAACCTGAGACCTGGTCCCACAACCCTGAGATCATGACCTGAGCCAAAATCAAAGGCAGATACTTAATTGTCTGAGTCACCCACACGCCCCCATTTTAACTGTTTTCAAGTGCACAGTTCAGTGTCATTAAATACATTTATATTGTTGTGCAACCATCACTACAATCCATCACAGAACTTTTTCATCATACCAAACTGAAACTCGGCACCTAGTAAAACATACCTCATCATTCCCTACTTCCCCAGGACTGATAACCACTATTCTACTTTCTACCTCTGAATTTGACTATTTTAGGTTCCTTATATAAGTGGAATCATTGAACATTTGTCCTTCTGCTTCTGTTTCACTTAATGAATGTCTTCCAGCATATATCAGAATTTTGCTATATAAAATTTAGAATGTTATTCAGCACTAAAAAGCAATGAAATATAGATATTATATTTGTATATTAGATGTATTTTTATGTAACATAGAATATAATATATAATAATATTTATCTAATAATAAATATATTGGATATAATATATAAATATATATAGCATTTTATATATATATATATCACATTTTATTTGTCCATTTCTCTGTTGCTGGACTCTTGGGCTGCTTCTACCTTTGGGCTGCAATGAACATGACTGTACAAATACCTCTTTGAATGTCTGCTTTCACGTCTTTGGAATATATACCCAGAAGTGGAGTTACTGGATCATAAGTTAAATCTATATTTAATTTTTTGAGGAACAACAATACTACTTTCCACAACAGTTGTACCATTTTACATTTCCCATTAACAATGAGCAAGGGTTCCAGTTACTCCACATCCTGGTCAACACTTGTTACTTTCTAGTTTTTTTAATAATAGCCACCCTAATAGATATGAAAGTTGTATCCCTTTGTGGTTTTTATTTACATTTCCTTAATGATGAGTAATGTTGAGCATCCTTTCATGTCCTTATTGGCCTTTTGTATATCTTCTTTGGAGAAATATCTATTCAAATCCTTTGCCTATTTTTTAATCAGGTTGTTTTTGTTGTTCAGTTATAGTAATTCTTTATATACTTTGGGTATTAATTCCTTCTCATATATACAACTTAAAAATATTTTCTTTTATTCTGAGGCTGTCTTTTTACTCTATTGATAGTGTCCTTTGATGCACAGAAGTTTTTAATGTTGATGAAATCTAATTAACCTAGTTTTTCTTCTGTTTCCTGTGTGTGTGGTGTCATATCCAAGAAGTCATTGGGTCCAATGTCAATTTTGTCATGAACCTTCTCCCCCTGTGTGTTCTTCTAGGCATCTTACAGTTTTATTAGCTCTTATGTTTTTATATCTTTGATCATTTTGAGTTAATTTTTTAAACATATTTTTTAAGATTTTATTTATTTATTTGACAGACAGAGATCACGGGTAGGCAGAGGCAGACAGAGAGAGAGAGGGAGAAGCAGACTCCCTGCTGAGCAGAGAGCCTGATGCGGGGCTTGATCCCAGGACCTTGAGGTGACCTGAGCCGAAGGCAGAGGCTTTAACCCCCTGAGCCACCCAGGCTCCCCTTGAGTTAATTTTTATATTGTACAAGATAAGGCTCCAGCTTCATTCTTTTGCATTAAGGATATCCAGTTTTCCCACTATCATATATAGATCAATAATAATTTTTAATCATATGTTAGCCTATTAAAGTCTATCAATCTAGAAGTTATTAAAAATAAAAGAGGGCCAGGATGACATTGAATCATCTCACAAATTATGTTGTAAAAAATTTGTTTCATAGCTACATTACAGATAATCTTAAATCCTTCTTATAGCATTGCTAAGTAGCAGTAGTATCGAGTTCCAAAAGGTACTATAGAATTTAAAATAGGAACACTTGTGTTCTGATCAAAAGAAAAATTGTCACTAGGTTATACCCATGATGGCTAATTTTGTATTAGGTCATAGATAACTTTATATTTAGGTAGGTTTCTTGCCTGACAAATCATAATTTGTGAAATAAGGTATTTAAAAAAAGAAAGAAAAGAATGTAAGTCTTCACCAATATTTATCTTGTACTGAAATGGAAATATTCTTATTTTAAAATTAAACAAACAACAAATTAGGAAAATGAGTACATTCATACCTGCAATAAGTTGGCAGTGGGAAAGAATAAGAACTCAAGAAATGGCGGAGAGATTCATTTTCCTTTTTGTCATCCTCTCTGAGTCTGTAAAATCCCAAAGCACATCTGTTAATTTTCTAAACTTTCTGGCCTAACCTTATAATTGTGAAGGAAACTGGGAATGAATGGATGAATGACAAAAGCAGAAATAGATTTCTCATGTATGGCCTTGTCTTTTACTCGTTAAAGTACAAATTATTATTAACGAATTGTCAAACCCAGTGACCAACCTGATGAGAGTGTGTATTTTGACGATGTCAGTTAAACATCCTTGACTTAGAGACCTAGTGAGACAAAAAGATTACAATTTAGATTCTGCCTCTGAGAAGACCATGTGAGGACTGATAAGGTGAGAAGCCATGAAAAGAGAATAGCAAGAGCCATGAGTAGAAAAGAGTCAACAGACCCTGCAGAGCCTTACGAGCCCCCCAAAACCCAAGACAGAGGAAGATTAAAATTATAGCCAAAAGAGCAAAAGAAAGTAATAAGTACATGAATAAATAATACAGAATTCCACAAGCTTTGTTCTTTGTCTCCTTGCTTTTCCAGTTAGTTGGTTTGATAAAAGACCCCTTAAATCAAGTTTAGATTAGTTCTGCATTGTCCTGTCTCAACAGTTCTTTTAGAGATCAGTAAATGCTTGCCCGAGGTTGGGTTTAACTTATAGAGAAAATCGTTACCTGCTCTCCATGAGTTTAAGTACAATTTACTCATCTTGTTTGAAATATAGTGGGAACTCACCTTCTGTTGGAGGATGAGTTCATTTTTTTACTAAAGTTGATTAGTAAGTTATTTATTCCTGGGGCTCCTGGGTGGCTTAGTCAGTTAAGAGTCTGACTCTTGGTTTCAGCTCAGGTCATGATCTCAGGGTCATGGGATCAAGCCCCACATCAGGTTCCATTCTGCTTCGGAATCTCTCCCTTTCCTTCTCTCTCCCCCTCTGGCTCTCTTCCTGCTCGCTCCCTCTTTCTCTAAAATAAATAAATTAAATCTTTAAAAGAAAAAATAAGTTATTTCTTCCAGAGGACTGATGTTCTGAATGGGTTAAGGCCCGCTTTCATCAAAAATATGAAGTACAAGAACGAAAATCCACTCTGTTTTCAAAACAAAAAGTGAAAGAGAAATAAGGCAAACCAAGGAACTGCCCATTTCCTCTTGCACACCCTTTTTAAACATGCTTGTTCTTATCCTGCTTTCTTCCTGCTACTTTCCACTTGGCTTTTCCATATCTCTCTAAACAGGGACACTAGAATTTCCTTGAATTTCTATGAATCTATTCCGTGAGTTTGAGTTGTTCTTTGCTGGCGCAGTTCAAATGCATGCTGCTGGAAAGAGACAAGTTTACCATATAATGAAATTTTAGCTGACCCTTTTCCCAGTTTGGAAACTCGAGGGGTCACTCAACATTTCTGTGCCTTAATTTCATCATCAGTGAGCAGTCACGTAGTGACCATATTCTAGCATTTGATCATACGTTAGCCAAGAGTTTTCCTACAGCTTCTCTAAAAAAACGGCTTCAAGGAAGGCCGCACCCCTGCAGGTTTAGTGTGCAAAACACTATAATGTTTTTATCAGACTCTGAAAGGAACCCAGGAGCCAAAAAAAAAAATTTTTTTAGAGAAATAGAAGTTGCTCTAGGATCTTAGGATGACTAAAGGAAGTATGCAAATTAATTCGCACTGAAAGAGTTTCAAATCTAGTTAGGAAGCCAAACTTAATGCAGCCGATACAATGGGAGAACCATAAAAGGCAAACACAGCGAGGAGCTTCAGTTCGCCACGCAGTCTGCAGGGTCCAGAAAAAGGTGGAGAAGAGGGAGTGCGCTGAAGAGAAGGCTTCCTGGAAGAGGTGAGACTCAACGTCCCTCTGTTCTCCTGTCTCTGGGGTCTTGCTCGGGCATGTTGGTGTTGGGCACATAAAGGAGGGGATCATTTGTTTCTTCTCTAAAATGTTAGCCATTTGGGATATAAAAGGGAAATAATGTAAGAGTTTAAAATCATTCTAACCCTCTATGCTAACCATTTTAACCAGGCTCCTTTTAATGCCTGATAGATACAACCCCGACAATGCTTTTTTTTTTTTTTTTTAAGGCTTTATTTACTTATTTGGCAGAGAGACATACATCACAAGTAGGCAGAGAGGCGGGGGGGGAGCAGGCCCCTTGCTGAGCAGAGAGCCTGACGCAGGGCTCGATCTCAGGACCCTGAGATCATAACCTGAGCCAGAGGCAGAGGCTTAACCCACTGAGCCACCCAGGCGGCCCCCCGACAATGCTTTTAAATAACACTCAGTAAGTAGTGTTACCAGAAATTTTTGTTAGCGCTGTTTCCCTCCATCTTCTTGTAAATTGACTTTGAAAAATGAAGCTTGGTTCTGTGACCCACCCCACATCTTTGGGCCTCGCTGTCTCCCCCTAGCTGTCACCTTTGGTGAATACCAACGTGGGGGCACTCCTTTTACCCTTGCTGAACAAAAACCCGTTCTCTGCAATGCGAATTTAGGAAAAGAGAATGCATGCCCAAGTAGTTAAAGAATTCTAACGACTTGCATCCTCTGAGCTACTTCTCCCTTTCATTAGCAGGAATCATTACAGTGCCTATACCAGGAAAATAGAACTTCATCTTCTTTAGATGGTATCTCTATATTGTCCGTCACCTTCATTGCATTTCCAGCTTCACCTTCCTGCTCAGGGGCTTATGTACTTAATTGGCTTCACAGGAAATACACTCACATTCATGATATTTGAAATATTTTTTAAGTAAAGTGATTAGGCTGCAAAAGTAAAAACTCTTTGGTGGATGATGAATTAGGACTTGTTTTTTCTTAGTCAAATTATTTGTTTTAAACATATATTTTTGACAGACTTCCCAACTTCTCCAACTATTATTTAGTAATAACTAAAAATTACCTTAAGTCTCATTTGGAAATAAGCACAAATGGAATTCAAGTGAACAAATTGAAATTCAAAATTCTCTTAACCAGAGACTTATCCTGTCACTACACTGTTAATGGAAATTGCTAGATTTCTGTTCATGGTGTAATTTTTGTCCAACTTATGGGAACAGAGAGAAAAATCATAGAATGACCAAGAATAAGTATTTATTATGTCCTGCATGGGGAAAATATGTTGTTAAACTCAGTAGTAAACAATGTCAGGGCATCAGGATTATTTCTACCTGGGAGGCTTGCCTGGTGATCTGTTTGTTTGCCATCTTGCTGGCCGGAGTCATCTGTTCCTCCTTCTAGAGACCAGGCTTGCCTGCACCTTGGAATTTCCCGGGAAACTAAAAAATCCTGATGACTGTGTCTCAAACCCGGAGATTCTGATTTGATGGTCTGGGTGTAGCCTGGGAACTGGTGATTTCAATGTGCAACCACATTGATTTAGATCCTAAGCTGTACCTGCGATGTGGAAAAACTCTGTTTCACCAGATAGTAGATACGAGGTGTTTTGGTTAAGCTAAAGGTCTCCATTTCAAGGTCTTCTGCTGGCAAATGTTTTATGTCTCAAAGCACGTCTGATTCCTCTACCTGTATTGCCTTGATCTTCCTCCTCTTATTCATTGAGCATTTATTATGTGCCAGAGACTGCAATTTCAGATTCCTGACTACCCACCTAGCTCCTGACCACGCCCTCTTTAAAATACCTGCAGATTTCAAGGCGGTATCAGGTTCTTTTCCACCTCTGGAACTTGCCAGGTGCTCTGTCTTCATGCTTTGTCCTGGCAATGATTCTAGCCATATTGCTAATCTCATCTTCATTTTGAAAAACATTTTCATTTTAAAAAATAAATAATAGGGAACATCTGTTTTAATATGGGATTTGGATTGTCATGGAAGTACTTAGTATTAGCTCAGCACCAAGTGAAAAAATATTTGGTGCCCCTTGTACTAGGGAGTAGTACTTACAAGAAGATCTGGAAATTCACAACCCAAAATTAAGGAATCAGTTGCCTTTCCTTTTCGAGAGGCAACAAAAATGATCTTCTGTCCTCAAAATTACTTTAAAGTCAGGCTATGTATTCAAAATAAAGGAGATAAATCCTCATACCAGAATGTGTTCAGACAGGTATTGTAGATAATTGGTGGGATTTGAGATCAAACACCATACTTTAAGAATATATATAGTTTATCAACATGAGATATTGAGACATGTGATGCTAATAAAAATTGCTAAAAACCCTAACACATGAAGCTTGATTGACATATAATTTGTATTTTTAATAAAATGAATGTCATCCTATGATAAGTTTATGGATATCTCCATCATTTAAATATTGGTGAGATAGGTTTAAATACATTTGGGATTGTTATCGTGTTCCTTTTGTTCTTTTTAAGATCATAGTTATGTTTTTAACAAATATTATATACTTAAAATAGAAAAGTCAGAGAGTCAACAAGGTACAAAGCAAGAATTATTTGTAATAAAACCTAAGTTTATTAACCTAAGTCAACCACAGTTAACATTTTAGATTGTGTTCTTCGTTCATAGATAGGTAGATAGATTCACAGATACAGACTTTATATAAAATAGGTTAATTGTGGCGCCTGGGGGCTCAGTCGGTTAAGCTTCTGCCTTCAGCTCAGGTCATGATCTCAGGGTCCTAGGATCAAGTCCTGCCTCAGGCTCCCATTTTATTATTTTAGCCAAGACTCCTCAGCAAGGAGTCCACTTCTCCCTCTGCCCAGCCCCCCATCTCCCTCACTGTGCTCACATTCTCTCTCTCTCTCTCACACAAAAATAAATAAATAAAATCTTAAATAAAAATTTAAAAAACAGGTTAATCATGTACACAAAATGTAATACCCAGGCGCTTCTTAAAAAATTTCATGTCATCTTTCAGACTTCAAAACTTCCCCAAGTACCTGTTCTCATGTTATTAAAGCATAACTTGATAAACATGGCCAGTTATACAAATGCTCTGAGGCCTGAGATAACATGCAAATAAACCTTACATATCAATGTGTGAAGGCTGGACAGACCACACAGTTCAAAAAAGGAAGTGCACTCTGCAAAGCTAACTTGCACATTCACTGTCCGCCTTCCAACATCTTGCGGGTCACCGTGTGCCAGGCACCTCAACTCCTTTCGATAAAATGGTAAGTGAGAGATTTTATGACTCTCCCTGGCCCCCTGGCAAACATCTCATCTTCTCTACCTAGAGAAGGGAGTGGTGGGGAGGCTTCTTGGCCAAGTCCTCCTGGCCTTTGGAATGTTCGCTTGACCTGTTGTTGTTCCATTTACAAATAAAGCTGCGGAGTGTTACCAGTCAAGAGCCTGTGGCTTCAGGATTTCCCGTTTCTGCTTCTAGCCTTCAGAATAGAGGAAGGGCTATGACTTACGGAAAGAAAAGTTGCATTATTTGTCTTTGCCTCTTGAGATATCGAGGTGCCAGGATCAGTAACAGTGTCAAGTTTCTTATTAGAAGCATTTGGGGGGTGCCTGGGTAGCTCAGTGTGTTAAGCCTCTGCCTTCGCTCGGGTCATGGTCTCAGGGTCCTGGGATCAAGCCCCGCATCAGGCTCTCTGCTCAGCGGGGAGCCTGCTTCCCCCCACCTCTCTGCCTGCCTCTCTGCCTACTTGTGATCTCTGTTTGTCAAATAAATAAATAAATAATCTGGGGGGGGAGAGAAGCATTTGGAATCCCGGAGGAGAATCCCAGTGATAAATGTGGGGCAGTGTTGCTGATGATGAGTGCCATTTTGTCAACACAGTGGATTTTATAAAGAAGCTCTTTTGTTTAAAAATGCATTTTATTATTTTAGCCAAGAGAAGCAAACAAAACCCAAATAGTCTAAACCTTAGGGACAGATTGTGTTCCCAAAGTTAATTGAAAGTCATTATTTGGAGCACACTTAAAAGAGTGATGGGTCCCCAACGGTACCATAACAACCCACGTAACCCATAATATAGCCAAACTGCAGTGTTAGTATTCTGTTATATGGTTTCCTATTATTTCTCTGTAAAAATTGTCTATGTTCTTATACTGTAGTGTTCTTATGCTCTCAGAGTCTAGAGGAGAGCGAACTCTCTATCCCATACATCCCCCTCCACCATGCCCCAGTCCCCAGAAGACTAAAATTTGGTTATCCATTCTTTTGTGAACAAAGGGATTGCTTCCTCTGCCAGCCCCTGGTGAAAAGACAGGGATTGAGACAATGACAGCCCCAGGTACACAGATGGAGGACGGAACGCACCGCAGGCATTGGAGTAGAAGTCACAAGGGCTTCATGGGATGTGTTTGTTAAGTCGGGAGACTCTTAAGCCAGAACTGGGAAGTACAGAGGTGAGAGAGAATAACTGTGCCATTGAGGAGAAAAGGAGGAGAAGGGACGGGGTCAGAGGTGTGGAGTCATAGCAGGGAGGAATGCACAGTCATGGAGGAAATGGTGGCCCAGAGATCCTACCTGCAGTCACACTCGTGGAGAAAGGCAGTCACCTGTCAAGACGGGACTTAAAAGTCCTGGTAGTGTTTCCAACTTGGTCTTTAGGTCCCAGATTCTTAGAAGAAAGTTTGACCTTAATTACTGATAGTCTTTTCAAAAATAAGTGAGGTTTACTGAGTTATTTGGGTTTTCTTAGGGAAAACGAGGTAATAATACCAGAAAAAAAGTTTAACCAGGTAATGGGTATTTGGTGCAATACTTAAGCAACGTTATCTTAGGGGATTACCATCTCCCTATTACAAAAGTAACACATTGTATTAGAGACAATTTCTTAGAAATACACATATGCAGAAATGAAACTATATACATTTTCTATAGTTTCAACACGTGGAGGCAATCCCTGTGAAGTAAGTACAGATCTTTCTAGAATTTCATCATTTTAAAAACATATTTCATAAATATGATTTTTCTAAAAGTGCTATCATACTTTATAAACAATTTCCTTACCTGCCTTTTTTGTTTAAAATATCTTGAATAATATGAGTTATGATGTCATTTTTCATGATGAATCATTTTTCCATGATTTAATCATTTCCATATGGTTAGACATTTAGATTGTTTCTTATTTTTCCTTCTTTATGATAATATAGTCAATATATTCACTTACACACATTGCTGCTCAGGAAAGGTATGGTGTTGGCCTTACGTTGGCCCACATTCTTTATAACATGATTCTACATCTTAGAAGAGGCCCACATTCTTTATAACATGGCCTATGTTCTTTATAACATGATTCCACATTTCAGAAGTGGAAGAACATGGCAGTAGGATTCTAATTCTCAAACATCTGCCCCTGTGGAAATTGACTTGATCCATGAACATAGACAAATTAGCTCACCTCATGGTCCTAAAGTGAAAAAATAAAAATAAAAAATAGAATGATACCCATCTACATGACAAGTAATTTAGGCACATTTCAAGTTGCTGAATTTTCTGGGGCGGGGGGGAAAGGAGAAGCAGATATCTAATAATGCACTAATTTTTGTATGGTCATGGTGGGTGAGGAAAAATCTTTTATGAATACACTTAGAAACTTTTAGGAAATGGCATAAAAGTTGGTTTTAGAGTTTTTGTTTGTTTTGCTCCTTTCATTCGACCTTCAGTTGACATGTGACTGTTGACAAAAGAAATGTGCTCTCACCCGCTCAATCATTCAACCAAAGTTGGGGTTTGGCTGGACGAGAATACAGGGTGAACAACACAGGTGGGGTCCCAGCCCCCTAGGGCTTACACTCAGTGCAGTGGGTCTCTAACATTCGTATGCCTCTCCATCAGGGATAGGGCTGAAGATTTTACATTTCTAATAAATTTTCAGAGGCCACCGCTGATCCAGGCACTCCGAGAACCACCGTTTGGTAGAAGTGATGGATCAAAAGTGAATCAAAGTAAACAAGTCAAATACCCTGTAGTGACTTCTGAAGGGAGGTAAATAAGGAGCTGAGATGGCACAGAGAAAGGAGACCTCCTCTTTAGGGCTCTGGTCTCTGATAAAGTGCTGTCTGCACTAAAGCACTGGTCTCAGTTCTGGCTGCCCATGAGAATCACTAGAGCAGCTTATAATCATACCCATTGCCAAAGCCCCACCTGAGACCAGTTGAATCAAAACCTTGAGGTGGGAGGTGGGGCACATCGAGAGTTGAGAACGGCTGCACCAAACAGCAAAATGAGCCAGACACAGGAAACGTGGCTGTAAGAACCACTGCGAGCAGAGGAATTGGCAGGTGCAAAAGCTGTGAGATGGGGAGAGCTTGGATCTGCGGGAAGACCCCCAGGATGGCTAGAGGATAAATAAGGGAAGATGAAAGTGGCCAGAGGTGGTTTTAAGAAATAGGCAGCAGCCAAGAGATTCGATCTTATTTTGTTCACCCTAGCAGTCACTGGAGGATCTGAAACAAAGGAGGGCGTGCTATTATCTGGTTTACATTTTGAAGGTAGGGCTACTTCTGGGACACCTGGGTGGCTCAGTTGGTTGAGCGTCAGACGCTTGGTTTCGGCTCATGTCGTGATCCCAGGGTCGTGGGATCCAGCCCCAGGTCAAGCTCCACACTGGGCATGGAGTCCGCTTGATATTCTCTCCTTCTACCCCTCCCCCAGCTCATGCTTGTGCACTCTCTCTTTCCCTCTCTCTCATAAAATAAGGAAGTAAACTCTTTAAAAATTAAAAAAAAAAATGAAAGAGAGAAAGTAGGGCTACTTCTGAAGTAACATGCATACTCTGCAGGCAGCCTTGACCGTGACTGGGGCTTACATATTGACTATTTCTCCCTTGTCCTTTTGAAACTATAGCCCAAATTTGAACCCCATCAAGTTAGAGAATAAATAGTGTAGGGCTTCTGAAGGGAATGGGTTTAGAGACCTTCAAATAACGGAAGGGGCTGCAGTGATAGCCCAGCTGAGAGGGGCTGTCCCAGGGAAATCAGAGAACAGAAAAGGTGAGCTAGAAGGATCCCCTCAGGAGCTGGGATTGCAACCCTTTTCTTTCAAGGAAAATGTGACTCTTGTTCTTATCATGTAAGCTGAAGGTGTCCTGAATAATATGCTAATATCCCCACATGGAAATCCAATCACCTCTTCATGCTTCTCCCCTTCTCCGCTACCTGGCTTAAATCCTCTTCTTCTGCAAAAGAGGTCACCTGCCTGTTTCAGTAAGATCAAGCCTGATGTGTCAAAAAAAAAAAAAAAATTTTTTTTTTTTTAATTTAAAAATCCTGTGCTATGACAAGACAGGTTTAAACGAAGGATGAGAGGTTCAAATACTAGGGCATCTCTTTCATCCACACATCAGGGCATGTAGGAGGAAATGAGAGCCACTTCTTGGAGCACATTTTGGCACGCATTAAGAGTGACACCCTTGTCCTTAAAGTAAGTGGGCGTGGGACTCCAGCTCTTCATTTGGTAACTTTAATATCACTTCCCTAATTCTCTGGGTTGGATTCCATCCGCCCTGTCTGTTCTCTCATGTCATTCTGGTATGTTCTCATATTACGGTATGGGAGCACCTGGGTGACTCAGTGGGTTAAAGGTCTTGCCTTTGGCTTAGGTGGTAATTCCAGGGTCCTGGGATGGAGGCCTGCATCAGGCTCTCTGCTCAGCGGAGAGTCTGCTTCTCCCTCTGCCTTTGCCCCTACCCCCACCCCCTGCTCATGCTCCCTCTTGCTCTCTCTCTCATCTGCTTATGCTCTCTATCAAATAAAGAAATACTTTATAAAATAAAACATTATGGTATAAAAATATTATGGTATGTTATGAAACAAATAACAAATTCTCACGTACCACCCAGATATCACACATACTACCATTTTGTCATAATATTGTCATTTTGCCATCTTTTCAAAAAAATAAAACAAAGTTGAAGTTCTCTTTTTGCCCTTCCCAGTTCCATTCCCCTCCCTCCAACAGCAGGGGACAATGGCTCTGAAAGCACCAGCTCACCTACCCAGTGATGTTTTTATGTTTTTATTTCATCAGCCTATGTTTGTAAAAAAACATACAGTAGTGTTTAGTCTGCTTTTTTTTGCTTACGATTTCTGCAAATGCCTTCTTTTCACCCTACCTGTCTGGTTCAATTTATTGACTTGCTTTGTAATTATATGGCAATTTGTTCACCTACTCTCCCAACATTTAATTTATTGCCATTATTTTCCCTTTCAAACAGTCTTAGAATGAATATGTTTCTACACAGAGGGCATGAGCACCTAAATGTTAGCAAATGGTTCTCCAAGGTCATTGTGACAGTTTACCTCTCACCAGGCTGTGTGACAGTTGTCCTTTCTCTCCATCCCTCTTAAAACCGGTATCGTCAGGTTTACTGAGAGACTTCTGAGAATTTGTTAAATTAAAACCCCACTTTATTGTTGTTTTAATTTTCCTGATTACTATGAAGATGCAACATGTTTTCTTAAGCTGATTGCCCATTCAGGCAACCTCTTCTGTAAATCCTTTTCATGTGGTTTGTCCATTTTCTTATAGATCATCTTTTCATGTTGATTTATAGAAAATCTTTATCCAATTCTAGGCATTCATCCTGGGTGGATTATGTGCATTGTGAATTTTATGCTCCCTGGTTTCTTTTTTACTTTATTTTTTTTGGTGTCTCTTTTTCATATAAAAGTTTTAAATCTTAATGCTAACAAATTTAAAAATAGGTCTTTTATCATTTCTGTTTTTCACGTCCTCTTAAAGAAGTTATTCACTACCCCAAAATATTAAAGCTATTTCCTAACATTTGCTAACTTTTTTTTTTTTTAAGATTTTATTTATTTGTCAGAGAGAGAGAGAGGATGCGCACAGGCAGGCAGAGTGGCAAGGAGAGGCAGAGGGAGCAGCAGGCTCCCCGCAGAACAAGGATCCAGATGTGGGACTTGATCCCAGGATGCTGGGATCATGACCTGAGCCGAAAGCAGCCGCCCAACAGACAGAGCCACCCAGGCATCCCTACACTCAACCTTTTAAAGATTTGGTTTTCATGTTTAGGTCTTTAATCATCAAGATTTTATTTATATTTGTGACGTAAAGCAGTCATCTAATATATTCTCATGTGGATAGCCAATTTAGTACTATTTATTTTCATTTGTTCTTTTCTCCTATCACTTTCTAATGCCTCCTTGGTCATATGTCCATTTCCCATATACACCTGACTTCATTTCTAGGCTCTCGATTCTGTCATGCTGGTCAATACGTTTCATAAAACTCCATCATGTTTGTTTCTTACGACTTAGTTACCTGCTCTAGATTCATATATTCTCTTCTACTCAAGTACATATTCTCTTGCCTATTGACTAGCAATTTCTACAATTCTTTGATTTCCATTATTATTCTCCCAAACAAAACAAGAACCTAAATACAGTTGAACACAACCCTCCAACCCTGTTTCTAGTTCTTAAAACTTCTCCTTGGAAGAGATGTATATCATTTTCACTCACATTTAATTGGCCAAAATAAGTCACACATGCTCTTACCTCAGCTGAAAGGACAGACATGTAGGGATGTAAATCATCATGCGTTCAGGGTAATGGCAGAGAGGGGTTCCTATTTGTTAAAAGAATAATATGTGCTACAGTATACATTGGTCTTTGTGTGACTAAAATACATCTTCATCTCTACTTCATTCTTAAATGACAGTTTACCTGTGCATATTCTAAATTGATAGTTACTTTCCCTCAGCACTTTAAAGACTCACACCACTGGCTTCTGACTTGCCATCAAGTGTGTCATTCCCTTTAAGATGCTTCTTTATCTTTCTGTCCTGCAGCTTTACTATATTTCAGAGAGGCATAAATTTATTTTTATTTATCCTGCTTGGGACTGAGAGTATCAGTTTAAAGAGGAGCATACAACATTTTTTTATAAAGAGCCAAATAGTAAATATTTTAGGTTTTGTAGTCCCTGTGATCTCTGATAAAACTACTCAGTCTACCATTGTAGCATGAAAGCATCCATAGACAATGAATAAACAAACAGGTATGGCTGTGTTCCAATAAAACTTTATTTATAAAAACATGGCAGGCTGAATCTGGCCCACAGGCTATAGTTGCCTGATTTAAAGCCTAATGATTTTTTTTTTATTTTGCAAAATTCTCAGCTATGATTTCCTCAAAACTATTACTCTACCATTTTATTCTTCCTAGTTTTTTTTCCTTTTTTTTTTATTTCTTTTCAGCGTAACAGTATTCATTGTTTTTGCACCACACCCAGTGCTCCATGCAATCCGTGCCCTCTCTAATACCCACCACCTGGTTCCCCCAACCTCCCACCCCCCACCCCTTCAAAACCCTCAGATTGTTTTTCAGAGTCCTTATTCTTCCTAGTTTGTTTTTGTTTTTGTTTTTGTCTAGAGTCCCTACTAGATAAAAATCCCATGCCGTCCTCCATGATGTTAATCACTCTTCCAAACATTTTAACACTGTCTCTCTTTGATGAATTCTAAATGGATTTATCAACATCATCTTTCAATACACTAAGTTTTTCTCCATCTGTGTCCAGGGTGACCAATTTTCTCAGTTTGCCCAGCACTCTCCCAGTTTTAGCACTAAATTTCTACTTCCCAGAAACTTCTTAGTTCCAGGCAGAACAGGATAGTTGTTTACCTTATTCATGTCCAATCCAGATTTTATCCCCTTTATTGAATTTTTGTTTCAATGATTAAGTTTTTATTTCCAGTTTTGAATTGGTTGTTTTTACCTAGTTTTACTTCCTACCTGCCTAGTTTCAATTCTTCGTATATTCTCCTATGGATAGTACTCATATATTTGTTTCTTGATGACTCCTGAATCCAGAAAATCATTTTCAGATTGCTCTTATCCTTTTAATTGAAGGTAAACCCATCTTTTAATTGTTGGCTTTGTTGGGTCTTTCTTTCTTATTAATAGTTTTCTTCCCATATTTTGGAATTTTGTGTTGTAGACCCATTTTGAGAAGGTTTTGTTGTTGTTGTTGTTGTTGTTGTTGACTGCCTCATTTTTTCATCCTGCCTTCTCTAGTGTTGTGCTCTCTCCTATTTGGTCCTGAGGACTCCAGCCCAGAACCAGCTCTATACCAACTGCTTTGCAATCAGGCTCACAGTAATACTGCATAGGTAGCATATCTATTACTAAGTCAGCTGGCACCTGGGCCCAGGTTCTGGCTCTGGGACAGCGTCTAGTCCAGGCTTTTCAATTTCGGTACTTTCAGGCCTTGTGAGATATTTAGTAGCATCTCTGGTCTCTACGTACTGGATGTCAGTAATACCCCTGGCCCCTTCATTCTGACAACATGCAGAGCATTCCCAGACATTACAAAATGCCCCCACCAGGACTATCAAAATCATCCCCAGTTCAGAACTGCTGGTCTATCCTAAGGCAATTCTTAGTGGGCTCTTTCCATGAAACTGGATTAAAACAAACAGACAAACAACAAACAAACAACAATAAGAAAATCTGTCCTTGCCCTTGACTACAACGAGGGACCCTAGTTCAGGTTTTCAGGTCACCTTACAGGGGCTGAACTAACAAATGCTTTCATAACCTGAACCAACAGCCCAACTCCCCTGTCCACTCATCTCACTCACAGCCTTTTGCTTCTGTTCTGTTTCTGATATAGAAAGGTTTACCTTTAAATTTTCTCATTTTATATTCTACCTCTCTACTTGACATATGGTTAGGGCAGTGAGAGAGCCACAAAACTTTATTTTAGTGACCAAAACTTGATTCTTTTCTTTATCTCTTTTCCCTCACTTCCCTTTGACTTCATATCTTTCTTTTTCCCTTTCCCCCTTCATCCTTGATCAGTGGCATAGAGCAAATCAACAAAGTGGAGGAAACGTGTCATCATCAGGGTTGATGAGCTATTGGGAGAATTAGTCCAGTGTCTTCCAGGGCTCCACCACCCCCCTTTACTCCTATCCCAGCCTATTAACACAGTGGTTCTCAAAGTGTTCTTCCTAAACCAGCAGCATCAACATTACTCGGGAACTTACTAGAAATTCTTGGGTTCTACCCAAACAAGTTTTAAGAGTGGGACCCAGCCACTTACGTGTTACAAGCCCTCTAGGTGAGTCTAATGCATACTAAAGTTTGAGGCCTCCTGTGCTAAGACTTAGCTAAAGAGGTTTGGACCAGTGGTTCTCAGCCTGGCTGCCCTTTGAAATCACCTATTAAACTTGAAATTACACCATTATGTGAGCCGCTCCTCTGAAGATTCTGATTCAGCTCAGGTGGGGTGCAGGCCCCTTTATCTTTTAAACTCCCCCAAAGGATTCAACTATCCAGTCCAAGTTTGCATTGCTTATTCATGTCCTGCTCACCCATGTCGATGATCACATATGCCAACTCTTACCCAGCGCTTCAGGAATTCTCCATGGAAATGAGTAAACTTTGAGTGAACAAAATTTAAAATAAATCTTGTCTGGAGGTGGACTTTCTGGGTTTGAATCTCAGTGTTGCCCATTACCAACTATGTGACTTTGAACAATTTACCCATTCTGTGCCTCGGTTTCCCCATGTGTAAAAAAGGATGAATAACTATACCTACCTACTAGGGTTGTAAGGATTGTAAGGATCCTTGTAAGGGTTACATTGTAAGGATTACATTGGTTTATCTATGAATGTGTTCAGAATAATGCCTGTCGCACAACAAAAGCTACACAAAATTTCTTGGAAATATTTATTTTGTAAGTAAAACATTCAAAACACCTTCAAAATAAACTTCAGTCAAAATAAGTGTTTTGAGAAGGAAAATTTTTTTAAAAAATTTATAAATGTTTCTTTTCTTTTTTTTCATATCGGAACCTTTGCTTTAGAAGACCTACTTTTTCCCAAAATGTTGTATGATCTTTAAAAAGATAGATCCAGTAAAAATGAACTTCTTTCATTAACATTTTTAGAACTTTATTATGTTCTTTAACATCAGCTAGTGGAATTGTAAAACCAGAGCTCAGAATCACTGTCCTATATTCAGATTTGAGCTTCAAAAACTGATAAGCCAACAATAAATTCAAGCCTTATGGAAATCCTGGCAGAAGTCAAAAAAGTGGAATTGAAATAAACATCTGCTGAATTTGATCTATGACAGCTGAAAGAATTTGTGTGAAATATAGTGAAAGCATCTTAATAAGGTAGATATTTAGGAGGTTTAGCTTAAATGAATACATTTTGATGTATGAATGTCTGGACATAATCCAAAGAACTACCAGCAATTTTATCATTACAACTCTGAAAGACAAGTAGTTGTGTTTACTTTATCACAAGAGGACATTCACCCGAAAGAAACTAATTTTGTCACATGTACCCACAACTGCATGAGACAGCATTTCAGGGCTGGGTGGAGCTTTTTTTAATAGCAGAACATAGCTACCCCAACACAATAGGGCTGAGATACATACTGTTTAAATTAGTTACCTCGGGTGTGGGGGAGCAAGGGAATTTCCAAACTATCTGTTGTTAATTACCAAGCAAACAAAGAGAAGATTGTGAGGGAGGAATTGTAATTTAGGATTTCTAAGCAGAGTTCACCTGTAGCTACTGAGTATACAGAGCTTTGGCGGCTTCAACTCTCAGTAGTTGTAAAAGTTAGCCAACTTAAGCAAGCATTGATTGAATTTGATAAGCAGGTCATGCAGAGAGGGAGGAAATTCTAGAAAGTAGCCAGAATAACTGTGTCTTAATGATTAATTAGGCAAGAAAACCCAGATATAACTTCTCTATGTCTTGACACACCTACATCCATATTTTCTCATTCTTCTTCTTCTCTTCCACATGCTAAATCCTCCTATTTAACTTGTAAGCCAAACACATCAAAGAAAAAAAGAAAGGAAAGGAGAGGAGAGGAGAGGAAAGGAGAAAAATGGAGAGGAAAGAAAGGAGAAGAGAAGAGTAGAGGGAGAGGGAAGGGGAGAGGGAGAGGAGAGAAGGGAAGGGAAGGGAAGGGAAAGGAAGGGAAGGGAAGGGAAGGGAAGGGAAGGGAAGGGAAGGGAAGGGAAGGGAAGGGAAAGGAAGGGAAAAAAAGGGAAGGGAAGGGAAAAGAAAAAAGAAAAAAAAAAGAAAGAAAGAAAGCTGCCAGGACATTCCTAAGAAATGATGGTTAGCTACTCTTTGATCAGCAAGAACACTGGTTTCTCTTCTCTTTCAGGGTTCATTACAGACAGGCAGTCAATCCAGACATGAGGGAATATTGCTTTCTTGAGCAACTAACTTGCGGAAACTAGACACATGGCACATCTTTGCATTTCTACACTACTGTTTCCCTTGTTAAGGTCTGCACTGAACTGAAGAGCTATAGATCCTGCATTTATAAATTTTTTAAGAGGAGGATTCGATTTAACAGTGTGTTATTTTAATCATTCTAGTAAATTTGCCCTAGACCCATGGAGAAGACTAAAGAGAAATTGGCTCTTGGAACCAGTAGGCTGAGGTTAGAACCCTTGCCCCAACTGAAAATTCTGTTTTCTCAAGCTCCCTGAGCAGCTTTGTTCCTCCTTGCTGCATCCCCATGCAGAGGCTTTGTCAGTCTCCATTACCAGATCCATTTGTTTCTTACATGAGATACCCATTTTTTATGTTACCTGCTTGGTTCCTGGAAACATTGGAATTGGCAACCCCAGATTAGATAGGTTCCCTTTCTGTCTTTAATATTTTATGAGTTGAACAAATTACACAGTTCTAGATATATAGAAAGAGTCAGGGTAAGAGTCAGCGTAAGGTTTGGTAAACTTTGCCTTTTGAGTAGGCAGTTGATTTGGGGCATGTTTGGATTGGAAACGGTGTCTAGGTATAAGAAACAAGATCAGATTTAAGTGCATAAGAGCCTACTGGGGGTTTCTGAGCTAGTCTTGAGTTGTGTGGGGGTGCAGAGGGAGCGGAAGGTTGTTAAGATTTAGTATTAAATAAGGTATTGATTGCTGCAACTTACTCTGAAATGCATCAAAAAACAAAGGTGAATGGAGGTGATAAAGCAAAAACAGCAAAATGCTAACAAGTAATGTATCTGGGTTGGGTATATTGATGTTCACTTTCTTTTTTTTTTAAGATTTTATTTATTTATTTGACAGACAGAGATCATAAGTAGGCAGAGAGAGAGGAGGAAGCAGGCTCCCTGCTGAGCAGAGAGCCCAATGCGGGGCTCAATCCCAGGACCCTGGGATCATGACCTGAGCCGAAGACAAAGGCTTTAACCCACTGAGCCACCCAGGCGCCCCATATTGATGTTCACTTTCAACTTCAAATTTCAACTTTTGGATATGCTTGTAATTTTTCATAATAAAAAGTAGGGAAGAAAGTTTAAGTGTCACAAAGACTAGACAAATCGAGCTGGAAATTTTACTACAATACTTCACTCTCTATACTCATGGCCCATGCATTCATGCAGCCTCTGTTTATCCACCATATATCAGCACAAAACCCCGCTCCCTCTAAATGTAACTATCTTTAGCATTTCCCTCTCTTGCAAATATGAGATGTGAGATGATAATTTTTTTTTTCAAAAAAAATGCAAGAAAATGTAGAGAGAGTAAAAATCTCACCATGTGAAGAAAACCACTGTCAACAGTTTGGGAAATATTTTTCTCTATGTACCTCTAGACAGAGTATGAGACTTTTCTTTGCACCTCTCATAGCTGTACTTACATGGCTTCACTTTCAGGTTGGCCAAACCCACTCTGAAACTTCCTTTAATACATGGCTCCAACATCTTCCTTCAAGAAACTTCTCACTTTTCATTGCTGTGTCCTGCCTTCAGTTTTCTCTCAATGCCTTTAAATGTTCATCAAGCACATTTGACTTTCCAGTGTATCTTCTCCCTAATTATTTTGCTTTCCACCATACTATCTTGCATTCTCTAAGCCTCATATTTGCTACTGCACTCACAATTTTGTCAAGAGCTTAATCTGATTAAGGCAAAAACCATCCTTCTGACTTAATAATGACACAATTTAAAACCCAGTTCTCACTCCAGATAGAAGTGAGGATATCCAGGTCAATCCATTTCTTTTTAATTATGGAAAACACAGAGATTATAACTGTAACTCCCAGAATTCTTAGTTCAGAAAATATAAACCAACCTCACAATATGCAGTGTTCACTTGGATTTTGTCACCTGTCCCACAGGTTCACGATGAGTGATTGGCAGTCCCTGGAGAGCAGAGTGCATTCTGGGCTCTCCAGATGGGTTTTGGTAATGTTAATGGACATTTTTATTTTGCGGGAATAAAATTGTTTTTTGGTCTTTAAAAAGTAAAAAGAAGTATTCATACTAATATTTGAGAGGTATCTTTAATATATGTGTTTCAAAGAGTTTTCATAAGTTCACTTTTTTGCACTGTAAGTTTTATAAGCAGTCCTGATTTTTTTAAAGATTTATTTATTTATTTGAGACAGAGAGAGAGAGAGAGAGAGTGCATGAGTGGGAGGGGCAGAGGGAGAGGGAGAGAGAAAATCTTAAGCAGACTCCAAGCTGAATATGGAGCCCTGTGTGGGGCTCCATTCCTTGACCCTGAGATCACAACCTGAGCCTCAGAGCAGTGAAATCTAGCCCCCCTGTCAAGCTCCACACCCAGCACAGAGCCTGCTTAAGATTCTTTCTCCCTCTCCCTCTGCCCTTCTTGTCCCCTCCCTTAAAAAACTTGAAAATTTTAAAAAATTAAAAACCAACACATTTTTTGATAAATACTATAGTCTTTCCTCTGCTGATTTTCCTTCTTAACTCTACAGTCTATTTGGAATTTATTCTGTCACATGGAAGGAGGTAAATGTGAAGTTAAAATAATATCTATTTAATATTTCTATCCCTATTTTTGTTATTTTTAGATTAGCATACATTATGACTCTCTTTTGAGTCGCCTGTATTTTATTTTTGTATTATCATACATTCACAATTATTATTTTACAATATATTCTAATATCAAACCTATCTAGTCTCCCTTCATCATTGCTCTTTTTTCACAATATCCATTGATGTGCTCACCCATATATTTTTTCTTTTTTTTTTCTTTTTTTTAAATTAACATATAATGTATTATTAGCCCCAGGGGTACAAGTCTGTAAATCTCCAGGTTTACACACTTCACAGCACTCACCATAGCACATACCTTCCATAATGTCCATAACCCAACCACCCTCCCCCTACCCACCTCCCCCCCAGCAACCCTCAGTTTGTTTTGTGAGATTAAGAGTCTCTTATGGTTTGTCTCCCTCCTGATCCCATCCTGTTTCATTTATTCTTTTCCTACCTCCCAAACCCCCCACATTGCATCTCCACTTCCTCATATCGGGAGATCATATGATAGTTGTCTTTCTCTGATTGACTTATTTCACTCAGCATAATACCCTCTAGTTCCATCCATGTCGTCATGAATGGCAAGATTTCATTTCTTTTGATGGCTGCATAGTATTCCATTGTATATATATACCACCTCTTCTTTATCCATTCATCTGTTGATGGACATCTAGGTTCTTTCCATAGTTTGGCTATTGTGGACATTGCTGCTATAAACATTCAGGTGCACGTGCCCCTTCGGATCACTACATTTGTATCTTAGAGTAAATACCCAGTAGTGTGATTGCTGGGTCATAGGGTAGCTCTATTTTCAACTTTTTGAGGACGCTCCATGCTGTTTTCCAGAGTGGTCGCACAAGCTTGCATTCCCACCAACACTGTAGGAGGGTTCCACTTTCTCCGCATCCTCGCCAGCATCTGTCATTTCCTGACTTGTTAATTTTAGCCATTCTGACTGGTGTGAGGTGGTATCTCATTGTGGTTTTGATTTGTATTTCCTTCATGCAGAGTGATGTTGAGCACTTTTTCATGTGTCTGTTGGCCATCTGGATGTCTTCTTTGCAGAAATGTCTGTTCATGTCCTCTGCCCATTTCTTGATTGGATTATTTGTTCTTTGTCATCCATATATTTTTTCTAAGTGAAGTTTACAAATCTATTAAGTACTTTAAAAATTCCAGTTGTGATTCTGATCGCCATTCTTACACTATGAAAAACTAAAAATAAAAAGAAAAGCATAGAGTATCCAGATTTTTTTTTTTTTTTTTAGCATTGCTAAAAGTTCAATTCACTGTTGCACTGGAGAGATGTCCCCACCTACTCAAGTAACTTACATGCTCTTGGGTGGGCTCTTTACGGCAAGGCATAGTCTCGCCAAGGGAGAGAACAGCCCATAGAGAGAAGGAAGTCATCTCCCAGTAAAACTGTAGTGCCAGTTAAAGCTGGCTAACCTAGCAAGCCAATCGGTCACTGGGGATGAAAGCATTCCTTACTTTATTTTTGTTTTTATTGCTGTATTATTGTCATGTAACTTCATTTTTCCCTTAAAGTGGTTATAGAGGTAAAATTAAGGTCCTCAGAAATGTGTGTTCCTCAGATTTTCATTAAGCAATTCCTTTAAGAACAAATTCTAATTCTTAATCTCTCAAGAATTTCTCTTGAAAACCATGAGCACGCTTTTGTCAGTTTTTCCATGTTTGAAGACAAAATTTTACACAGTGAATCACTCAAATGTTTGAGCGAGATATATTCATCTATTAGGCATGTAAAATATTTTCCTAATATAAACGTAAAAGGTGGCTATAAATCATCATTTGAAACTCTTCCATTGAAGGGATGACTAATCCATTAAGTTGCAAATGGAACACTCCCAAGTCACATGATTCTATGTTAAAGCTGTTATTACTTACTTTCTTTGAGGTGGCTACAGGATAAAACATTTATTGTTTCAAGAGTGCTCATTACATAAAACTCCACAGTCCCTCATCATAAGTCCACCATTTCTTTTTCACATACTCTAAAATCAGAACTCTGTGTCATTTTAAGAGGTTATCTAGCAACTCTCCCACCCTCACAGCATGAAATTCACCCAAAAAGTTTGCACAGAGATCACCTCAGGGGTGACCAGACAAGATCTCACCTGCCCTTTCTCCCCCAGATAAAGTGATTGCTGCACTATGTCACTTACAAGGTGAGATGCAAGGACCCAAATTATCTTCGTGCTTCTAAGCCCAATACTTAACACCAAAAGAGAAACCAAGACCATGAAAGGTCAAAGCTATCTCCTCACTTAATCATATACTGAAAAGGGCAGTTTCAGACATTTTGGTGGTAATTTTTTTTTTGTTTTAGGAAACCCATTCTAAGTAACTTCCCAAAAATGCCTCCTAATTACCCAACTCTATGGAATCATTTTACTCTTCTTAGTAACATTTAAAAGTCTTCCTTTCAAACTGGTGCCTGGTTCTCCTTCCTATTCCTGTAACAATTCCTTCTCAGCTCCATTTGAACTTAAAGGCCTTTTGTTTGGTGATATGCAAAGTACCAATCTTTGCCATCCTCTCACTCTGCCCAGGTATTTTCTGTCACTATCAAGGCTTCAACCACTACCCTCTGCTGATGACTCACACATCAGGCAGCTCAAATGCCACCTGACCCAAACAGAAGTCATCATCCTTCTCCAAATCTGTTCTTCCTTTTATAATCTACAACCCAGTAAGTGCAGCCACCACCTCTCCAGTCACCTGAGCCCTCATATGTCTATGTCATGTAATATTTATGCTATGTAATATTTCCTCAGTGCCACTAGTGCCCCAGCCTAAAAGCACATACATGTTTCCTCCTCTCTACCCATATTTAACGCGCTACACTCAGAATTCAGGCCCTTATCCTCTTTGGCTGGATAATTAGACTCTTGCAACTCACATTCCTTAAATCCGTCATTACTCTGCTACTAGAATGGTCTTTCTAAAGCACATATCTAATTAGGCAACTTTCTGGCTTCAAAACCTTCAGGTGGCCCCTAGCGGCCTAGCAGAGGGGTCAGCAAACTATGGCCTGTGGGCCAAATCCAGCTCCTTGCCAGGGTCCACAAATAAAGTACTGTTGGAACACAGCCACGCCTGCTCATTGATGTAGTGTCTAATGGTTGATCTCAGCCTACAATGGCAGAGTTGTATAGTTTCAGCCAAGGCTATGTGGCCCCAAAAGCCAAAAATACTTATGATCTGACCCTTTACAGAAAACGTTTGCTGATGCTGGGCCTAGTGGATAAGGTCTGAACTCTGTGGTAGGACATACTGTTTCAGGGCAACCTCTATATCCAGGCTTAGCTCTTGCCACACACAAACCCTTCAACTTTACACTCTAGCAGTGTTTGATGCTTGCAGTTTCCCAGCACGGTCTGACAGAAATTTCTGTGAGGGTGGAGTACTCATATGCCTGCGCTGTCTAACACAATAGCCACTAGCCCCATGGGGCTGTTGAGCTATTAAAATGTGGCTAGTACAACTGAAAAACTGAATTTCAAATTTTATTTAATTTTAATTAATGTAAAATTAATTCACATACATGTTTAATTGGATTTAATTTTAATTAACATAAATTTAAACTTAAGTAGCCACAGGTGAGCTATGACATTGGACAGTACAGCTCTAGACTGTGTCACCAACAGTATCTCTGTTCCCTCTAAGGGAGTATTTTAAATATTTAGAGTACCCTGTCCATCTGGGAAACATTGATATTTCAATAGTTAACTTAAGGGTCACCCTTTCTAAGGAGGCTTTTCAAACTTCCAAGTCCATGTCTCCCCCAAAGAAGTGGGCATTCTTTCAGTGTTTTCACTGTGCCATCCTGTTACCAGGAATCTTCTGTTTTAGCCCAACCAGAATAGCAATTCCGGAATGCAGATCCCTGTTCGATTTGTCTCTGCTTTGAAAGCTCCTACTCCAGCGCCTGGTAAATTAATATTGGTCACATAGATTGATCGATGTCACATTCAGAGTCTTTTCCACACACAAACCACACTCAAATCTCCTTCATTTCTAGTTCTTTGACAAATGAAGAATGACCTCTCACACAAGTGCAGAGGTATCCTAGGAACACTCTCTTTCGCCCCCTCTCTACTAGATGTTGACTCCTCTCTGGGAAAAAAATAACTGATCCCTTAGCATCCTGATTTTGTTCACACATTTTTAAAGTTCACTTTAATAACAACATCTTTGATACTTAGGATCAAAAATGCCACATTCTTCTACAAGTTATAATGAGGAATCCATGGCCATTCTGCCAAACCTACTTGTTTGACCTCTATGAAATTTGTTAAATCTGCCTTTTTCTTTTTTTAAGAACACACTGCTTTTTTGTGGCTTATGTAAACCCTCAGCTGTGACAACTAACTTGTTTTTTATTTAGCCTTAGCAACGTTTAATGTTATCTATTCAAAGGACAATAAAAAACTCTACGGTGTGAGTTTTCTACAGATAGGAACCCAGCTTGTTGAACTGTGCTTGTGGCTTAAACAAAAATCAACAGCCTTCGAAAGGAGGGGCCAAAAAATATTGATGTCACTTCTGAGAAAGTTTGAGAAATCTAGACCAGTCAGGTGGACTTCAGTCAGCCAAGAATCTAAAACTACACGTGTTTACAATGTTCAGAGTACCAAAGCAAAGCTCCCATACACTTCCTTTTTGAAGTTCCAACTTAAATATTGACAATTTTTATTAGCTTTTTTTTTTTTTGCTCGTGTAGAATCAAGAGGTCTTCAAGCTAAATTACTTCAAAATGCTTTAGACTTTCTCAAAACTGACATGTTTTAAATAGTTAAGGTCTAAAAGCAGGTGATTTTGACCCTTTTCAAGTATTTTTTTTTCATTGTTCTAATTTTTATTTATACTCTAATACCTTAACTCTGTCAGATCAGGGAGTGTGGAGAAAGAAGGATGAGATAATAAATGAGGAGAGCTCTATTATGTACCTGATCACTTCTCTTTCTTCGTCCTACCAAGTAGGCAGTGTTGCCCATACACTCCTCTGGGATCATCTGTCTGGCAGATTTGCACAGTGGTTGTGAGTTGTCGGCAGAGCTAATCTGTGTGCCTTTCCAAATTTTAGCTTTTCCTATCTGCTTTACCCTGGTCAAGCTACTTCACCTCAGTGGCCTAATTTTCCCCTCTGTAAAGTAGGGGGCAGTGGTAGCCTCTCCGTTGGACCTGTTCATGGGTATCAAATGAGCCCATGTTGCAGGAAAGCATTTGGTGCTGTGTCTACCACAGGATCGGGACTCACGGGATAGTTGCTGTTTATTTGCTGTTTAAAATGTTTTGAACCTTAATGGAAATGCTTTTAAACCGTCATTTAAAACCAAAAGCGTCTGAATTCCTTCAAAATGGTTTTGAGGGGCTCAAAGATCTTATTTAAAGATGAGCAAAACCCTACCCTTCAACAATGCTTAGAAAGATGAGCAAAAACCCACCCTTTAACAATGCTTAGAAAGATCTGGATTTCCCTGGGGATATGGGAAAAGGAAAGAACCAAATTTCATCAGGGAATGGGAATCAACCTAAGGCTGGGAAAATGAGACCGGCTGTGGAGTGCCTCCCCCCGATTCCTAAGGAGAATTTTTCCTCTTCCTGCATCTGAGCAACCCAAGAAGCTTGCTTTGACTTCATCTAGGCTGTTGGACCCATTCCCAAAGCCTTAGAAGAAAAAATACAGGGAAAAAAAAAAAAAATACAGGAAAGTTCTCTGAAAAAAACATGGGAAAGCACAGTCAGAGCTTACAAAAGGAAATACTGCCAAAGCATCAAACCTTCGAACACGAGTCCTAACTTTTCTAAAAGCCCAGGGTGAGGCTGGCGTATCCTAGATGCTCAACAAATCTCTGGTGAATGAAGTTTGCTAAAATTCACTGGGGATAGATTTACTGCCCCATGAGATACACTGAAAAATGGTGAGGTAGCGACATACAAAGAAAAATGCCTCTAAGTGTACTTTCAGGGTAAGAAAGGTCCAAAATAGATGATATTTTATACAAGTTATATTTCTATTCCTCTATTTGGAGAGATTTTCTTTCTAAATTGTAGTCCTTACCATTCAGGCTGCTAATCTGGAGACAGGAGTCCAGTTTATTGAATTGTGCCCGAACTATAAATTTGTTTCCTTTTATATCAAACAATCTTGGAATGAGAGCCTAAGGGCAACTAGAATATTGGTCTCTATTTATAAATACAAACTAAAGGTTTTATCCTGTGTCAAAATTAGGTGGAGATAAATTTTTCATACATACACTATACCATGATGGAAAGTAGTATCAGTTGTGCAGAGCCAAATAAAGATAAACGAAATGGGAAATCTTTTAAATATTTCAAAAACTAGTATCTGGGAATGATAAACCTTTAGGCGAGAGAGGGACCATTTTTGAAAGTCATCCTTTTGGGGAGTTTTTAAACTTTAAGAACTACTTTGTGTGTGTGGCATTGCCCCATATTGACACAATTGTATGATGTCAGTGTGATTTACCATCATTAATCCCACTTCCAGATGAGAAAACTGAGGCACGGAGAAGTCACTTGCCCAAACTCTCACAAGCTAATGTTCAGACGCAGGCAGTCTGGGTCCAAGGTCCAGGCTCAAAACCTCTGTGTCATTTTCCTGGAATGGGATGATGTTTCTCCATGCTGTTCTTGGCCACACCTCTGTCACAGGACACAGTAACGTGAACGTCTTTCCTTTCCGTTCATATAGACCTATAGCATCTTGTTAATGGGGAAATGATATTCCTTTGGCCAGATATACCATGTGTTGTCTCACCTATCCCATACCCGCGGACTTTGAATTTTTGCTTTTCTGCTATAAAAGCCACATTCTACTCTCAGAACTATTGCTTGTGTCACACCAGAGAAGAACCATGGGAAAGAGTGCATGAATGGTATCACCTGGGGCTCCCGTGGGCGGAAATGACATTTTCAGTTCCCCTGGGAAGTTGTGTAATAGAAGCTCAGAGGGTTTAGGATACTGTTACAGAAAAATTAGCTAATCGTGCCAGCTTTCCATTATGCTACAAAGTAAAGTGACAGACAGTAGCCCCAAGCTGAATTATAATCACACAATTCTCTTTATTGGATAATATATCCCCACTACAATTGCTGGTTTTCAAACAAGGGAAAATAGAGTTCTTTTACTTGGCCTTTAAAAATTCTCAGTCTCGCTGTTGAGGAGACAGAGCAATGAGCTCCTGGGATGACTCTGAGGTTACAGCCTCTTTGGCACAGGAGCACCTTTCCCTCGCCTCTAAGCTTCAGCCCCTATTTTGGAGTTTTCTCATTTTTATTCCCTGGGTCAGCGGTCCACCACACAAGGAGGTACATTGCTCTGTTTTTTCTGTGAGTATGAGACATGGACAAAACAGACCAGAAGGAAAAAAAAAACAAACTTATTCCTTCTTTCCTTGGCACAACAGAGTTGCTGTGAAATTTCTAAAACAAAAAACAAAAAAACAGAGTAGAGCTAAACAAAACACCCAAGACTTACCACATACTCTTCTTTGAGGAAGGACCTATAGTAGCTCTTAAGTCTATTTACCAAGCTGTGCAAAAGCCTCTTTGTCCTCATCCTACCTGCACATCCTGATCCAAAAGCCTCTTCTCTCAGGGGTCCCTTGGAGAAGCTCCCTTTTCTACCCTCTTGCGCCAAGGACCCATAAGTCCAAGCAGGACAGCAGAGAATTCCCCCCTAGAACCCATCCAGAATAACCCATTTAACCAACTGTAGTCTTTTTTATTTTTTAATTTCTTTTCAGTGTACCAGAATTCATTGTTTATGTAACACACCCAGTGCTCCATGCAATACATGCCCTCCACAATACCCACTACCAGGCTCACCCAACCTCCCACCCCCCACCCCTTCAAAACCCTCAGATTGTTTTTCAGATTCCATAGTCTCTCATGGTTCGTCTCCCCCTCCAATTTCCCCCAACTGCCTTCTCCTTTCCATCTCCCCATGTCCTCCATCTTATTTCTTATGCTCCACAAATAAGTGAAACCATATGATAAATGACTCTCTCTGCTTGACTTATTTCACTCAACATAATCTCTTCCAGTCCCATCCATGTTGATACAAAAGTTGGGTATTCATCCTTTCTGATGGAGGCATAATACTCCATAGTGTATATAGACCACATCTTCCTTATCCATTTGTCCGTTGAAGGGCATCTTGGTTCTTTCCACAGTTTGGCTATTGTGGCCATTGCTGCTATGAACATTGAGGTACAAATGGCCCTTCTTTTCACTACATCTGTATCTTTGGGGCAAATACCCAGTAGTGCAATTGCAGGGTCATAGGGAAGCTCTATTTTTAATTTCTTAAGGAAACTCCACACTGTTTTCCAAAGTGGCTTCACCAACTTGCATTCCCACCAACAGTGTAAGAGGGTTCCCCTTTCTCCACATCCTCTCCAACACACGTTGTTTACTGTCTTGTTAATTTTGGCCATTCTAACTGGTGTAAGGTGGTATCTCAATGTGGTTTTTTGTTGGTTTTTTTTTAAGATTTTATTTATTTGACAGACAGAGATCACGAGTAGGCAGAGAGGCAGGTAGAGAGAGAGAGGGAAAGCAGGGAACCAGGCTCCCGGCTGAGCAGAGAGCCCAATGTGGGGCTCGATCTCAGGACCCCAAGATCATGACCTGAGCTGAAAGCAGAGGCTTAACCCACTGAGCCACTCAGGCGCCCCCTCAATGTGGTTTTGATTTGAATCTCCCTGATGCCTAGTGATGATGAACAGTTTTTCATGTGTCTGATAGCCATTTGTATGTCTCCATTGGATAAGTGTCTGTTCATGTCTTCTGCCCATTTTTTTTTCTGCCCATTTTTTGACGTGATTATCTGTTTTGTGTGTGTTGAGTTTGAGAAGTTCTTTATAGATCCTGGATATCAGCCTTTTGTCTGTACTGTCATTTGCGAATATCTTCTCCCATTCCGTGAGTTGCCTCTTTCTTTTGTTGACTGTTTCCTTTGCTGTGCGGAAGCTTTTGATCTTGTTCTTGCTTCTCTCTCAGAGAACACTGACCTCTACCTCAGTGTCCCAAAATGCACACATCCATACAAACATTGACAAATATTGATTAACTACCTGCTTTAATGTAGAGATTTCTAGGGGTTATGACCATATCTCTCATTTTGGGTTGGGAAAAATATCACTGTACAGCTTAAAAGTACCCCCATGCACATACACTTTGTGTGTGTGTGTGTGTGTGTGTGTGTGTGTGTGTGTGTTAAAACAGACACATGCCTTTTATAATGAATTGTGGATTCACAATTGTTGAAATAGATGGAAAAGTAAAACTTGGAGGCAACCTAAGACAGCAGGAACTATTTAAACAGGAGTAGAAGATAAAGTAATTTTATAGTTGCTGGAATATGAAATAGTGTAAGGAGTTCTGAAGGTTCTCAGAAGCATACTGTCGGGAGGACTGAAAAACCTGTGGAGGATATGACCAACAGGGAACCTAATGCAAAATCCCCTGCTGATAAAACTTCCTTTTGGGCTCTACTGTCTGTTTATAAGAGACTTGCACTTTAAGGGCCCTCCGGCAAAAAGAAGACCTTAAACTCAAACAGGATGAATTCAGAGGAACAAAAGCAATGAGGCTCCTTTCCACTGCCCTAGATCTCTCAGTGGGAATTGCTTTGGATCATAAGCTATGTTGTAAATGGCACCCCCCTCCCCCCGGTTGTGTGGAGTGCAGCCGAGTGAGGTGTCCTTGTTCCTTGGCCTACACTGAGTCACCTTAGAAATGAGAAGAAAAAAGGCAATAGAATGGAGCACCACACCAACTCCCAACCGTGACCTCATTTCCCTCCCTTGTTACTACCTCTCCACTGCTTTTGGTTTTGAGAAACAAGAGAAAGTGGGAAGTAGAAGAGGAGATGGGAAGGAACAGGAAGGTTGGGGGACAATAAGCTGACTTGGGGACAGACAGCTCCAAATCCAGGGAACTAAAGTTTATGTCTCTTTCGACTTTGTCCATCTCCCAGAACCCCAAATCAGGGAGACCCTGGGGGGATGACATTTTCTTTAGAGTGATTCATTCTGTCCAAGGCTTCCTAAGCAAAAGGGGCTGGCCGAACGAACACTTTGGTATTCTCACACACACCAGAAATCTTCAGCCTTCTCCACACAACAGAGTGGTTTTCACGTGTTAGCAGGGGAAGTGGTTTGAAAGCTACAATATTGGAGGCAAGAGGTAAATAAGACTAAGCCCCACCCTGGTACACTCAGCTTTTGGGGTTTAGTAAGCCCCCCTAAATGATGTTATTTACTTTTGGTTTGTGTAGTTATTTTGGATAAGCCACTAGACACCCTTTCTGCTGATTCGATGGAGCTATTGTAGAAATTATGTGCAAATACTTTGAGGGCTTGAGGCTTCCTTTTTCTCTCTCCTGGTAGTTCCATTTTTGACTACAGAGACTTCATTGTTCTCATCTGGCTTTCTCCTCACACAATAGCTGCTCTTTTTTGCCTGTTCTCCAGGAGACAGGTGGGTTGGCCCACACAAGTACTGCAAACAAATCGATCTTAGCTTAATTAAATATTTGAATGTTTGCCAAGTTACAAGTGACTTCTTCAAGAGAGGCCCGAAGGAAAAAATAAAAAATTCACCTAACAAAGGGTAAAGCATTCCCTTTCTCTTTCTCAGGCTTCCTTGAAGTTTACTCCCACAGTGCTCTCTTACATAGAGCACACAGTTGCATGGTACCAAGTACCTTTGCACGGCTGGGTACACGTGTTCTTTTTCATCCGCTAAGTTTAGGGTCAACAAACCATTCTGAATCTTGATTGTATCAGCCAATGTATGAGCCTTCCCTCCCATATTTGTATGATTTGTAAATATCACAAAGCGTCTTTCTGAAGATGAAAATAGTTAATAGAGCAGACTAGAGACAAAGGAGGTACAGACAAATTAATAGCAAAGCATGAACCCACATCCTCCAGGTGATGTTTTAGCCCAAAGCAGCTGACTATCTTCCACTATCAGTGCGAGCCATCTCCAGCTCTAAGAAACCTCTCCTCTTTGTTCTAATCCTGTCTCCCCAGCTACCTGTTCTCATGAGTTTTCCATGTTCATAGCAACGGAAATATCCAAAAACCAAATTGTCCAAACCAATTCTCTTCCCCACCTATAGCATTTCTATCAGAACCACCCACCTTGTCTTGAAGAATGAAATTGTTGTCATCATTTGAACTCTTGATTGACTTCTTTCCTTATAACCAGTCTGGTACTAAGCGCCTTAGTTCAGTGATTATCAGAATTTTTCACGTTCCCTCCTACACAGGAAATGATGATATTAGAGGGATTGAGTAAACTGAAAAAGGTTACTTGTGTCTGGAAGTAATTGCCTGGTGAGGGGTAGGGTGTTCCCCACAGCCCCCAAGGTGTTCATGCATCAGTATCTCAACTCACTTCTAAAAGCGGGGCACCCAAGCTGAGAAGTTCAAATGTAATGCATTTTTTCTTCAAGGTGTCTTGTATATATTTGCCCTTTTACTTCCATTTCTGCAGCTACCATTTCACCCAAGGTCATTCTCTCATACTTGACTTGTGATAACATCCTCCTAACTGCTTTCTTTGCCTTTCTTTGGGTTATCTTTGGTGGTACCACTGTCTAAACCACTTACTCAGTACTTTTGGCATGAGTCTACAATTTTCTCTCATTACCCATGACAGTCAAACACAAATCCTTTTGTCAGAATTACAAAGAAAAGAAATTATGTGGGTCCATCCTACCCTTTAAACTTATTCCTACCATTTCCTCCAACAACCTCTATTCAAGTTAAATTTGCTTAATCATTGACTGTCACCAACATCATCACATTTTTTAGATTTGTCCTGTTTCCAGTACATCCTGGTGGTAGTAGTGAGTAGTTATAACTACTTGAGGAGCCTTGCAGCCCCAAATATGTGACCATGTGTTGGGTCCTGTGTCACCCTTCACAGTAACCTTACATGTTCACTAATAGTATTCCAGTTGTATAGATAAGAAAGTTGAAACTCGGATTAAGTAACTTGGCCAAAGAGGAAAATTAAGTGGTGGAGAACTAAGACTTCAGCTCTCAGCCTGACTTCAAACAACATACTCTTTCTACTGCCTTGGTCCAATGTGAGCTTAGCTTCCTCTGAACTCACATTTCTTTCCAAACCTCTCATTTGACAACAGTTTGCCATTACATGATAATCCTCTGATTGTTCTTTCCTGTTCTCTTGCATTGAAATGTAGCTGTCTGTATTTTTATCTTTATTTCTCTGAGAATCTTTGACTGCAAAGGTTGTGGCCTTTGCTTGTGGTCCCCATAATTCTTAGGTGTTGCTATGTCTCAATGGATATGATATCTCAATTTCTGAATTTTTGCCAAAGCACTATAGTTCCTCCTCAAGAAATTAGGTTGTTGTTAATGACCTTTATTTACTGTATTTGCTTTTGCTCTTTTGCAGAAGTTATCTAATACCTTAATTTCTCAATTTATAGATTATTATAATCTCAAAAAGTTCCAAGGCCTTCTTTAGTCTATGAAAGTCCAGAATGTCCAGCATGTTTTCCAAGACATATTGTCTCTTTAAATTAGAGATCTAGTCCCATAAATCTTCTCATGGTTGTTTTAAAATCTATTCTTAGCTTCAGAGCAAAGTAAGTAGTGTAATCTTCTCATTAACTCAGACTTGAGCCTTAATAGCAATATGAGAAATATCATTTTATATAAAATTATCATTTAAAATCCTATTACATGCTGAGAATTTATGTGGCTGACAGATTTAGAAAGCAAAGGTTTATTGTAGGTTTCTGATCCTCTAGAACTGTGTTGTCCAATACTATAGCTACTAGTCTCATGTGGCTATTTGAATTTTAATCAATTAAAATTAAATAAAATTTAAAATTCAGTTTTTCAGTTGTATTAGCCACATTTCAAGTGCCCGATTACAAAAGATGGTCAGTGGCTACCATATCGAACAGCACAGACATAGAATATTTCTACATCACAAAAAAATCCTATTGGACATTTACATCTCTAGAACCACATCAAAAGTTTTGTTGAGAAATACATAATATATTTGATGTAATTTATAGCAGTTGATATTATATTAGCTACAAGTTCTGTAAATAAGTAGCTATCCTAAGTAGGGTTTCATCCACCTTTTTTTATTCACTCAGCATAACACGTGGTGCCTAATAAGTGCTCAAAAATGTTTAACATGTGTTTGTAGAAGATGGCTCTTTACAGATATTCAGTGAACTAGCATAATAATGTGAAATTTTTTTTAAGCAAAGATTTCAACAGCAGAAAGAGAAATAAACGATTCCACAAACAAGCAGTCTTCATTTCATGAATTCTGCCAAAATTCTCAATGTAAATCTGTGGCAAATTGTTGACACCCCCTCTGCCCCTGCTTGGACAGCTGTGGCTGACATCTGCATCAAATCAGCCAAGAGTTATTTATTTTCAAAATTGTGCACCGACCTGCTTCTAAGCCCAAAGGGTAAAAATGTCACCTTTGTTCGTTTCTCAAGAAAAATATTTTTAAGATCTGCGCTGACTGAAAGGAAAAGCTGTTCCTTGGGGTGTTATCCATGATCCCCTCCTCATTTCCTGCTCTCTGGCAGCCATTATAGCTGCCCCATCCCTCGTTGTCATATGAACAAGAAAGCAGTTCCATGGCCCCACAAGTCACAGTGGTCTCTCCTCTTCCAAGAAATTTAAACTGATTGTTGAGCTTTTGTTTATGAACTATGTGATTTTGTAATCACCTTAGTATTTCAAGAACTGTGAACTTCCTGACACTATAAAACTATTTTGATTCAGCCTTACAATTCCATTACTTAGGACACAGCCCCATAAAAGACAACTTTCACATATATAAATTAACTAAGATTGACAAATGTGGAACCTTGCCTGGAATTGAGTCTGTTAAGTATCAATAATATTTTACTAAAGACACTAAATACAATTAAAAACAAAACAATTTTGATGAGTAAACTTTTTCTGAGATTCCTCAGAATCCCATGCAAAATCAGACTGATATATGTAATGATGAGGTAATTATTATAGAACTCGGTGGAAAATTCCATTAGAGCACTAGAAATCAGACTGGATATCATGCATTTGGAGTCCATAGGTAGCTTACCTGAAGAATCATCACAAATAGCAGGAAAACCCATGTCCCCTGGAAACAAATTCGGAGCATACAACCTGGAGAAGTGGTAGAGCTTCGGTTCTCAATGTGGTCTGAAGACCCCAGGGGATTACCGAATCCCATTTGGGGAATCCACAAGGACAAAACTATCTACATAATAATACTACGATGCTATTTGCCCTTTTCATTCCCATTCTCTCTTAAATATTCAGTGGCATATTCCAGAGGCTCCATAATTATCTGGAAGGGCTTTTAAGATCTTCTTCCTTTTCCAACTACGTATCTGTGTGAGACCGTATCTTCATATTCTTCAACCAAAACAGTGTGTCACAGCAGACCCAAGAGACCAAACATGAGAGTACAGCTGTTTTCTGTTATACCATACATTAAAGACATTTGTAAAAATGTAAAACACTGCTATGCCTCTCACTAAATTTTTTGTTTTGGAAACCATATTTTTCATAAAAGTGTTATTCATATTAATATGTAGTGATTTATTACTGTTATTTTAAATGAGTCAATAGATAAATGAACACTGTCTCAATACCCACATTAATACAAGCTCTTTGAGGTCCTCCAATAATTTTTAAGTGTGCAAAGTGGTCTTGAAACCAAGAAGTTTGAGAACCACTGCTCTAGACTATGGAGAAACCTATAGAAAATAAATGGGCCCCCAGACAATGGTTAATTCAAGAAGAGAAAGATCAAATGGAGCCCTGTTTCTAAGCTGGCCAGACTCTGTTAAAGATGCTGACCTTGGTTCTTTATCCAATCAACTAAATTACCCACAGCTTTTTGGAGGCTACATTGAAGATTTCCTTTACTCTCTTCTCATAAACCAAACCATTCATTTGCACAGCCAAATATTTGCCAGCTCTCTCCAGTTGCATACAAATTATTTTGTTTCATAAAATATTTACTCTAAAATGCTGCACTTAGACAATGTTTTTAAATGAGGATTCAATTTTACTCTAAAGAGGCGGGTCTGCCGGCAGCCTGGGCTGAGGTTGGATATGTGGTAGCAGGACACAGGTACCATTTCTGAGACCTGTGGCACATCATCTGTGGATTATTGCAAAGAGCATGGGTAGACCAGTGTCCAAACCAGCCCTGACTCATCTTCCCAGTGGCTTATTGGTGTGTTTAGTGCCATGTGATTTATATTTTTAGGTAACGTGGGCTAATAATTTTGGGAAATTTTCTATTAAGTTGGTCCATTTTGCAAAATACTTCTCTGTCCATTTTAATTAAAACTGACCGCAGAAGTCAGTTGGGAAGCGTGCATGTGTGTATGTTCTCAAACAAGCAGCTTTTAGTCTCCTTCTTTCAACCACTCTTATCTTTGGCTCAAAGGAAGGTCATCACTCCTGATTGCCATACACTGATCCATTCCCCAAGAGCTCAGAGAGAGGCCAGTTTGATGACATACTTCTCCGTGTCCCTGTAGCTTCTCTCTGCCTTACATCCTGCTTATAATCACTGTTCAAGTCCTACCACCTATGTAAAAATCTGTTACTACTTGGGTGACCCAACCTTACATAGATGCCATGTCAATGGCATCCCACTCAAGGCTATTGGCGATGTGGTCAGAGTGAATAGAGTGTCTTTGGGAATGGCTGGCTCTGTGAGAACCTAGACTTCCCTGTCTCAGTTGCTGGCTCTATAAAAGAGAAACCCTTGGCTGTACCTCTGTTCATCCCAGGCATGTAAGAAGAGTTTTGAGACTTATACAGCCTTTGAGCAACTACTGATTAGCACTCTTTCTCCCGGTATTTGCACTGTTTTCCTGGTCTCTCATCCCCTCGAATTCTACCACTGCCTCAAGTAGCATTTCTGAATCACTCTGATGCATAATAATTTCCAACATCTGGCCTGCTTATTTGGCATTTGAAACATACTGCCCTTTCATAGTCATTGTTCTAGGAAATTTCCAGAAATATGTCATTCGTCTTCCAAATAGCCTTGAGTATCTTGAGAGCAGAGATTTTGTCTTCTTCATCTTTGACCACGGCACCGGACAGAATGCCTTATACCCTGAAGGGTACTCAGTATATTCAGATGCAAAACATTGACTCAACATTTATTCCATACCTACTATGTGCCAAGCACTGTGCCAGTTGATTTTGGATATATTATGTAACTTAATCCTTGAATTTGATGAAAGGCCTTGTCCAAGGTAACACAACAATCAGAGCAGCGACCATTGGGGCTGGCAGCTGGTGCTGTTGGGCTCTTAGCTAAGCGACTTTTTGTTTGTTTGTTTCATTACACTGTCTCCCCCAGTGCATAGATCTTGATAAATAGCTCTTACTCCTCATATTTTTTATCTTCCTCCTCTTCCTAATCAATATCAATCAATATCAGTCAATATCAGGATATAAAACTTGAGTATATTTTCCTTTTAAGATGGAAAGATACTTTGTACAAGATTATGCTCCATCCTTATTACGGCTAGCCTAGGACCATCAGTCTCACTCTCTCACTAATGCTATAGCCTAATAATCTTAAAATGCTGGCGGGCGTGGCAGTTCCAAGCAGATACACCAGAGGGTTGTGGTAAGAGAAGAAAGAGTTTCTCACATGCACATCCCTGTCTCTACTAGAGTGATTTTAACTTACATCTATTTTAACATGGGTTTCATGTGGAAGAAAGTCTTCTACAGCTTTAAAAAAAAATTTTAAATCTGCTATAACCCAATCTCAGACCTGGGGTCCTATGCCATTATAAGCACCACTCTTAGCAAAAAGGTCAAAATATAGCCTAATCATTACTAGATATCCTATGCTATAGAGGTTAGAGATTGGAGAAGACGCCAGACACTCATCTGGCAGTGCTGACTCAGACATACAGCTCTGGAGGGCAAACCTACTTCACCAACTTCATGCCTTCAAGAACACCACCAAATTCTACATACACTAAAATACTTCCTCTATTGGTCAGCTATAGCAATATCTGAATCCCTACCCAAATGGCCTGGGATTCTAGTCATTAGAAACCCAAAGCCAGCACGATACAGAATAAAGAAAAAAAAAGTTAATTTAGGGATCCAAAGACTGGGAATCAAATCTTGCCTTAGCTCTTAATTTTGTTGTGTTTGCCCATCAATGAAACAGAGAAGACAATCCGTGCTTCACACCGTTAGCAGATTTTGGCAAATGTTTTCTGGATAGATGGATAGATGGGTGGGTGGATGGGCAGGCAAGTGGATGGACAGCTGGATAGATAGCTCTCAAGCATATGTAACTGTATCATTTATGGTATAAGCAAAAGGCCAGATTTCATGGTTTAAAGCAACACAAATCTATTATCTTACAATTTTATAGGTCAGAAGTCTAAAATGGGTCTCCCTGAGTCAAATCAAGGTTCCGTCTGTGCTGGGATCCTTCTGGAACTCCTGCAGAGAATTCATTTCTTTGCCTCTTCCAGCTTCTAAAGACTGCCTGTATTCCTTGGCTTATGGTCTCCTTCTATCTTAACAGCCAGAATAGCTAATGGAATCTTTCTCAGGCTGGATCACTCTGGTATTGATATTCCTGCCTCCCTTTTTCTGTCATCAGACCTTTATAGTACATTGGGCCCATCTGGATAATCTAAAATAGTCTCCTCATTTCAAGATCCTTGACTTAATTACTTTCCTGCAAAGTCCCTTTTGTCATACGAAGTGGCATATTCATGTTCAAGGGATTAGGAAGTGGACATCTTTGGGGGGGTGGTCATTATTTTGCCTACCACACTATAGAATGGTCTAGGTTACATTAGAAGTAGTATAAAGTGATTTAGAGATTCTTGATCTTGATTGACCATTAGAATCATTTAAGGCCTTCAAAGACAACAGATATCTAGGCGCCTCACCCAGCTACTGTGTTTTAACTGGACCACATGGGCCTAACCATCAGCATTTGCTAAAAGTACCCTAGATTATTCTATTGCAAAGCCACATTTGAGAGCCACAGGGTGTATTTAAGAAAGTGGATTTGGACCATTACATGAACTTAAATTTAAGGGCCTCTTCAGCCCTTAGGTTACTCATTTTACCTTTCTAAACCTGGGTGTCTTTATCTATAAAATGGGCATAATAATTATGTAAGGACTAAATTTAATAATATACATAAAGTCCTGGGTGCCTTGCCTGGAATATGTTAATTCCCCCAACAAAAGGTAGCTGTAATCATTAATTTTATAGAGCAGGTCAAATTATATCCCTAAGTTATGGCATAAATAAATATGAAAAGTGAATATCCAAGGACATACCCCAAACTCACCCCTCTTGGTCAGATTTAAAGGAGCTCAGAGCTCTAACTCATTTGGCTTAGATCACCTGCAGACTGACACAGCTCAGGGGAGTTGTTCATTGCTCATTTGGTTCTGGGCGAAAACTGACCTCTTCTCAGATTTTCTCGTCGTACAGCCACTCCCTTTGTACTACAGAGAGTGGGCCTATGGGACAAATTAGCTTAGCCTTATGCACGGACAACCAGTTGTCTCCATTTATCAACTTGAAGGATGATATATACACTGAGTACCAACCCAGGAAGGTTCTTAGTACTGCTAGGGTTTCAGGTCTTTCCTTTAGTAAGACAGTATCAGCCCCTGTCCTCTAAAAGACTCATTTCACCATTCCTGGGATCTCTAGCCCAGCCCCAGCTCAGCCCATGAGGTGGGACTTTGGTCAGGACTCACCCCAGTCCTAGTATGCAGCCATACCCTGTCCTACAGAGAAATGAGACTCTCTGCATGTTGCCACCACAAAAGAAAGCCCCTATACTATTCCATTTTATTTTCATGTGTTGCTGAGGTTAGAATGGATAGAAAGACCCATTTTAATTTTACAGTGAGAAAAGGCTCTATTTAACTGAACCCCAAAGGAGTCATCCATTGTAATACTGCATGTTTTTAGATTTTATTAGCTTCCAAAATAAAAAGAGAGAGAGAGAAGATTACATCATAAGTGAGGGATCTTGCTTTATCAGCTTCCAGAGTCAAAAAAGGAAGAGAGAGAGAGAGAGGGACAGAGAGAGGGGGAGAGAAGGGAAATTATATCATATATAAAAAAGATCTCAGACATTTTTTTGTCTTGTATTTTCCTTTGTTAGCCTCTTCTTTTAGCTTCTGGGGAATTAAGGGGAAATACCACATCAAAAAACATTGACCCTGGTGATTTAAAGTTAAAATCTGTGGCTCTTACCATTAAAGAAAACAACAGCCTTATGATTCTTTTTCCTGTTTCTTCGGTTCTTGACGGAGGCCGGCAGCATGTTGCTGGAGGTGACAATATTTCCCAAAGATGGCATGTCCGAGGCATGGAGCCCTTGTGGAGATCTTTCTATCCTTTTTGAGGCAGAAGCAGTATTTAGATTTGTTATTTTTGAGAAATTTTTAAAGTATTTTTTAAAAGCACAAAGAAATATGTGACAATCAACAATGGTCCATCACCAAGAATTTTGTCCTATTTGAAGTGTCTTCTCATATGAAATGAATAAAGCATAGATACAAAGTTGAAATCAGTGATCATTCCCCCTCTCCTACCATGGCTTACCAAAGACAGTCTCTATCATGATTTCACTGTGTCTCTTCTGAGGTTGCTTTTTGTGTCCCAGCAAAGCTCAGTTCTGCTCATCTGACATGTGTGATCAGGACCCCAAACCCTAGAAGGTGGAGCTAATGACCACTCCAGTTAAGAGTCACTCATTGGCACTGACTATTACTTTCACCTTGCCTGGATCTGGTTACGCTTGCTGGAAGAGATACACTAGGTTTGGCTTGTGGGTCAAGGGCAGGCATAGCCTGCATGGCTAGGTCAAGACTTCTGTTTTCTGGTTCCTGTGTGGGCTTCTCGAGATGAAAGACCTTCCCCAGCAAAAGGCACTTTAGGTCAGTCTTACTGGATTCAAGAGAAACAATACTAAAAAAGAGAGACAGAGAGGCAGAGAGAAACAAACCTATGAAGAGAATCCAGCAGAATTTCAAGGGCTCTTGGGTTACAGACTGAATGCTTTCTGGGTCCAGGCAGGTGATTTCAATGAGCCAAGTAGTTACAGCAAATTATGGAGGCCAGGCAAAGTTCCAGCTAATTGTTACACTGAGAAATCAGACTTTTCAAAGAAAACCACAAATCTGAATGTTTACGTGAAATCACTCTAGTTTTTCATTTCCCCATTTTTTAAATAAATTTTAAATCTACAGAAAAGATTAAGCAATAATACAGCAAATAACTATATTCTCTTCCAGTGACATTCGCCAAATTGTTATCACTTGGCCACATTATATGTACATATATAAATGATTTTCTGAACCAGGTGAAAGTAAGTTGTGCAAATTATGACAATCAATCCCTAAAAATGTTAAGTGTGTGTCTTCTAAGAACATGGGCAGTCTCCATTTTAACCACAATACCATTATCACACCTAAGAAAAGTAAAAATACCTTCATCATTGAGTTGCCCATATTAAAATTTCCCCAATTGTCCCAAAATTATTGTATAATTTTTTGTTGTTCAAGCCAGGATCCAATCAAGCTGTACGTATCCCATTTCATTATGTCCTGTTGGCATCTTTTAATCTGGAAGAGTTCCTTTTTCAAAACCATTTTAATTGTTGCTAATAAATATGATTTATATGAATTTGTGTATGTGTGTGTACACACCCTTGTACACATAGACAACAAAAGCAGGTCCACAGGCCAGATTCATGCTGTGAGGTGTATTTCTGCATACACGTGTGGTCCATCCAAAGTCCCACTACTAAAAACATAATTAATAATCAGTATAGTCTTTGCCTCAGTTCGTATTAGTGCATTTGATTAGTAGGGATGGAAATATGAGACAGAAAGAGAATTCCTTCTTTCGTTGCTATTTATTGCTAAGCCTACACTCTGACACTGCTAAACTCTAAGGATGAATTAGATGAGAATCACTTGGGAAAGGAAGGGGCTACAGAGCACGATTGCTGGGTTCTACCCTAAACTGCCTCAGTCTGGAATCATGCTTTTAAAAATACCTCTACTTATTCCTCAGAACATTGATCTTTGAGGATGACTATTCTAAAGACTCAGAAAAATTATGAATTTGTAGGTTCAAGTGGACCAGAATATTACACGTTATCACCTGTTGCAATGAGTACTCTGAGTGGCTCAAAGGGAGGGTTGGAGAAGGCTCTGGAGGGGAGGTAACCCCTGAGTGGAGTTTAAAGAAGATTGGGTCATCCCAGGTGAAGAAGAAGAAGGGGCAGAAGGTACGGAAATTAGAATCGCATAAACTATGCCTCATCCAACTGGGGATGCGATGTGGCCACGACTGAGGGAGGAAAGCCTCAGACGCCATGTAAAGGAGTTTTGGTCTTTGTTTCAGGAAGGGTTGGAGAGCCACTTGAAAGGCTTTTGGGAGACATGAGCAAGTTGATCATAGGAAGTGCATGCTCGATAGCCCTGGGAAGAAAGGATTAGAGGCAGAACAATTTAATAAGGAACCACTGCAGTTAAGGAGGCAGGAAGTGATGAAGGCAGAGCATGGGGGAGGATGGGTAAGTGAGGTTCAAAAGGCCCTTGAGACAGAGAAACAACAGGACACGTCTTAGCAGATGTAAATGCAGGAGTCAGAGAAGCGAGTCTAAAGCTGCTTCTCCGCTCACCATTCAGCCTTGTGTGCATGAGTGTCTGCAGTGCCTGTTGGACATTCAGGTGAAGATGTCCCTTGGGTTGTTACCTGGTCAGGAGAGCAACAGCAAATACCTCGGAAGTGAACACACGGGTGGACCCAGTGGAGATGTTGCAGGTGGGGCAGATCGGTGTGGGGAGACAGGCTTTAGACCATACAGACGGCTTGGGGGCACTTGCATGAGAAAGGAGGAACTTTTAACCCACTTGAATGGGTGGGACCAGCCAGTAGGGAACACCATGGTTTTGTTGACCTCCCTATGCCCTTTGCCTACTTCTAGTGTTGGTTTTCGCTCTTCACACTTTCCAATAGCAGTCTCCAAAGTAAAATGAATACAACAGAAAGAGGCTCAAGACAGTTTGCTGGACATGAAGGGAGGTTGTTAGAAAGATTATATTTTTAAATTCTCACCTTTTCTATTTTTTTTTTTTTTACATTTTATAATGGATAAAGAATATTTGCGAAGTTATACACGTGTGTGTGCACGGAGAGATAGTAGATAAGATTCACTGAAAGATATCCCCATATTAGGGGTGCATGTTCAAATGTGTTTTACTGTTTGCTACACATAATCAAGGATCTGGGGTGACTGCTCTTCTGCATGACAAAAACTCAAGCAAGGAGAGCCTCCAGAAGGAGAAGGGGAGAAACGGGTACAGGTCTTGCATGCCCACTTCTCAAAGATTGCTGGCTTCTTTCAAAAGGGCGTCCCAGCTAACAAAACCCCACAGAGCAGAACCCCTAGAATTTGTTCAAGTCCTTGTACCTTTTGTTACCTTGAGTGCATTTGTAGAATGTAAGATGCTGAGAGTTGGAAAAACCTTTTGTGTCAATCAGCTAGTTTTCTGCTTTCCTGAGGAGCAAAAGGAAAGAGCAGGTTGGAGGAAGGAGGGTGGGGTCAGGAGGAGATGGGGTGGAGGAAAGAAGAGAAAAACCACCATGTGTTTTTTTTTTAAAAACACATGAACCCGGAGCCTGTCCTGCCCCTTGTAAGTTGTAATGTTTCTCTGATTTGTGGGTAGGAGTTATGAGGGGAGGAAGAGGAAGTAGCTGTTTAAGGTGAAAGAAAATAAGCAGAACCTGATTCTTAGGTTCTCTCGCCATGATCCATTCCCATCCCACTCGCCAGCCTGCCTGGGCACTGGGTAGTTTTGACAGCAGAGAGTGAATCACGCTCAGATGACACACTTCGCATAACCTGCGACCAGGCTGTGAGCAGCTTTGCTCCTGACAACTGGACGTTTATCCGCAGAGCAATGGCGAGTTTTGGGAGAGCGCGGATTCATCTTGGCTTTATCTGCTGCTCCCTAGTCTGGAGCACGGGCAAAGCTTGGCCTCTCCTGCCAAATGCACTGTGTTGCTGAGCAAGCAGAAGGGGGAAGCCTGCCTGATCCATCTTCATACCAGCCCCACACCCGCATGGGAATGGAAGCCAGCAGGATGGTGCGAAAACATAACTTGAAGCCGAATCATTGTCCTTCGCAAAAGCATTCATGATCTGTTTTCTGAACAAGTCACCGGGGACTTTGAAGGGCACAGTGGAGCTGGCGTAGCCCCGAGAACCAGACCACCTGTCCTTGAAGGGAGGCTCAACTGGCCATTGGCCTCATGTCCCTACCTGCTAGAACTAGAACATCAGCTGCCATTTTTTTTTAACTGAGAGGAGATCAATGTGATAATTGCTAAAGTGCAAAGAACAATAAGTGCAACATTCAATTTAGAGAACAGAAAAGTGAGCCTGTTGACAGCCATAAGTATAAACAGGGCCATGCTGCAGGTAGTAATGATATCGAACAGACGGAAGTAAGGCAAGGTTTCTCCACCTGAGGTCAAGGTGAGGATGGGGTGAGATAGGGATAGGAGAAGAATCTGCCTGGGTTGTAAAGACAGAAATTCTGATATCCAAATTGGTATGGACGCAGGTGGCGATAGGCCCAGTGAGCCGACTTCCTCCATCCTCACTACCTAAACCCCCAGCTCACTGCTTTTCACCCTGTGGCATTTTATTCCTTTGCATTGCACAATAGAGCTGCCCATAATGAGGAAGGAAAAGCCCAAGACTCAAGTCCACAAAGAATGAGCTATTCATCAAGACCTTCATCATTTTCTTAGACGTGCTTTTGCTGGGGGAAGGGAGAGTCCTCAATATTTCATAAAATATCCAGAAGCATCGAGGTGTTAGGTAGAATTCTGCAGCAGATGTCCCATAAGAGCTAGTATTTGAACTAAGAAACCTTTGAATGACTTTATTTTATGTAATTGCTCAGGTTTCCTCGTAATTTATAAAAACCTTTGGTGAAGAGCTATAAAAATAATGAAAAGTAGGTGCCCGCCTAATAACCTGATATTACATTATTGTTGTCCTCAAAAAATACAATGCAAGTCATTCTTCCCAACTCCACCTTCTGTTAACACCATCTCAGGAGGGATTTTATGTGGAGAAAAATATGACTTTTATATTTTGTATTCTTTCCTCTAAATGAAGAAGAAAAAAAAATACTACCACTATTCATTGACTTTCAAATCCTACATTAATCTGCTGCTTCCAACTTCTCAGAGTGTACAGTGAAATAAGCTTATGCCAGAAACAATGCTTTAACTTTTTCATTCATTGATTATAAGCCACATAACATAGGGGAGCATGGGGAGAACCAAATCGGGTTTTTATCATCATTATCTTATTATCAAATAATAAATTATTGTATATCTCGTCCTTTGTGAGGAATTACAAAAATAGAAAAAATGAGTTTTATTACTATGTCATAATAAGATCAGCTCAATATAAGGTAGATTTGGGTGAGTATCTACATTTTTTTCATTTATTTCAGGAGCATTTCCTTATGTTACCGAACTTATCTCACAGCTTTTTACTTACTTTTGTTAAATTTGTCAACTTTTCAGATCCTATCAGCAAGCATAGCTACCACTTGATTTAAACACTCAAATTTTTAAATATAATCTTTGCAAATGTGTACATTTCTTTCCTACCATTTTGGATACCAAAATTTATTTCTATCCCTCAGAGATGTAAATTGCTGGATTTACCTTTTCTGGGGGAAAAACATGTGTAAAACTAAAAAAAAAAAAAAAAAAAAAAAAAAAAAAAAAAAACTGTCCCACAAACCAGGAAGCTGCCCTTGGCCTATAATAAATTAATTCACCCAACAATGTTTATAAAGTGCCTTCTGTGTGCCAGGCACTGTACTAGGAACTATGGCTCCAAGACAAAGAAGCCATAGTCCCCACCCTTAAAGAGTTCAAGGTCTAGTGGGAGAAACAGACTTGTCTCCAGCAGTTAAAAGGTACCTCCAAAGCCAGAGCAAAGACATCTTGCCCCATCTTGAGGGACTAGGTTCAAAAGGAGATGACATCTACACTGTGCTTTGGGGCTCGAACAGGAGTTAACGAGGTAAATAAGAAGAGAGGAGCCACATTTCATGAAGGCATCTTCTGGGTTTGAGATTTTTGTTTTCTTTGGCATCAGAGGGAGGTTGGTGGGAAAGAGGAGAAACAAACATAAGATTGGCTTTAAAAAGTTAATATTTCTTCTCTTTCTTCCTTTCCATCCCTCATAACCATCCAGCAAAATCCAAGGACAGAAGAGTTATTCCCTGGTGCCAGAACCCAGGCTCCTTCTGTCTTCTGGCTCTGCCATCCCTAAGCATTCCCCTAGTCAACAGTGAACCCCAGCGACTCAGGTCACAGCCAGCACAGAGAGGAAAGCAGGCCAGGACCCAGGTCCAGGGCATGACCCAGGAGTTATACAAATCTCTTGTGCTTTGATCCCATTGGCCAAATCTTCACCATCTGACCACAGTTAGTGGCCAGAGGGGCTAGAAAATGTTCTTTTCTGTGTAGTCGCATGCCTGGCTAAAACACAAGATTTCTCTTCCTATAAAACAGGCATTGGCAAACTTCTTCTGCAAAGAGCCATATAGTCAATATTTAAGGTTACATACGATCTTGGCCATGTGTTGTTGTTCTTGTTCCTTGTTTCTGTTCATTTGTGGTTGTTTTAGCATCTCTTTAAAAACGTGAAAACCAAAAAAAAAAAAAAATAATAATAATAAAATAAAAATAAAAACGTGAAAACCATTCTTAGCTTAAAGGCTGTGCGAGACGAGCCATAGGCCAGATGTGGCACAAGACGGTTGGTTGACACATCCTTCCTGTGGAATAAGAGAAGAAAGTCAATTCGGGGAGGAAAGCAGCCGTGTCTGACACAACCACTACAAGGTTATAAACACTAAGGAGAACCTTGACTTGTTCACTATTCTAGTCTCAGCACAGGGCTCAGCTCCTGGGGTAGGTGCGCACTGTTTATGACTGATGGGTGGTTGGATTGATTGATGGATTGGCTGAAGGAAGATAAGGGAGTTTAACGACAATTTAGTCCCAAGGGTCGTCTCTCACCCTAGATTTTAATTTCAATACTCCAGTTTTTCCAGAGTTTGAAGAAAAGTTTCAGCAACAGCAGACAAGCCCGAAACCACCCGGCTTTCTGCCACCTGCGCGCCCATCAGCTCACAGAGCCCAGCACCCAGTTCACCTCCGAGCGGCAGATGGGATTAGGTCCCAGACAGCCCACACCTTGGAGTGGAGCTCCCAAACCGACCGCAGGTGGGCAGCCCCAGGTGTGCAGGCAGATTACAGAACCAAAGCCTTCTTAGGCTCCTCCCCTTGTGTGCCCGGGACGAGGACAGGCCTGAGAACCTCATTTGCGTTTGGCCCTCATAAATATCATATGCTTGGTGGGAACGTCAGCAGAAATGTCCAGGCTGAACAGACACTTCTTAGTTCCCCTTATTCTCCCCCTTCTTACTCAATATCCTGAGGGCATAATGGAGCTCGTCTTGTGTCAATCAGCCCAGTGTGGGGAGGGAGGGGAGGTTCACTCAACCACTCCCCTGGACATCCCCCTGCCCTGAGTCTGAAAGTGCCACAGCTCTTGGACTCTGCAGGCTGAGCAGACACGACAGCCAAAAGTGAGGCGGGAGCACCCAGCCCCCGGCCCCAGGAAGACTCACTAAACGAGGCCATCCTCCCACCTCATTCTGCAGGAGTCAGGTAACAGCTGCTTTCACGTAAATGTGTAACTTTTTACAGCAGGAAAAGGTGCGGCCTCCAAATGCTGGCCGCACAGACGTGCTAGCTGAAACACCTACGAGCAGGTTGTGCTGGACAATGGCAGAAGACGTGGACGTCCGACAGTCCAACGCAGCCTCGCTGCAGCCAGAGGGCTGATAAGCCGATAAAAATGCGTCTGTCCCTCACTGTTTCGTAACAGGATAGGGCCTGTCACACGTTCCTGTTCTCTGGTGTCGCTGGTATTCAGTGAGGTCTTGCCACAGAACCAGAAACGTGGTGCTACTGGGCATAGATGATTTCTTCCATCCTGGTTGCTGACAAGTGTGTGCTCATGCTTTTGATGAGGAGAAGCAAATTTCCATTCCCTCCGAACCTTAAGATCTGGCGGGGGTAGGGATTCGTGTGAACTTTCTGCACAGGCGAGGGACAGGAAGCCACTCGGCCATCAGCCCTGCCTTCTCAGAAGGAATCCTGGCAAATGGGGACAAACGATGACAAAGGGCTTCGAATGATCTGAGGAAATGGTTCACAGGCACAATAACTTAAAACAAAATTTGACTGGAGCCTTTGGCCTTCACGTATGCATTTCTGCCTCTGAAGAATTCATTAGGCCTCCCCTCCCCACACAGCCCTCTCCGCACACCTTTTAAAGTTATAATGAGGTAATTCAGGGAAGAGTGTGGGCCTCTTGCGCAGCCTCCTAGCAGCTGTGGGACTTTGGGAGAGCCGTATAACCGCTCTGTGCCTCAGTTTCCTCCTCCAAAAAATAAAGGTAATAGTAGTACTTACCTCAGAGAGCTGTTGTGAGTATAAAGTTATATGAATTTCTGTGTACGAATACATAATCGTAGATCGTTAATATTTGCCACTTTAAATGTTTTGGCATTAGGTAGAGATTATCCCATGTAGAAAAATAGTTGGGTTTATGAACACAAGGCAAAGTCATGGCTGTGGCTTCTCTGCCCACACTGCAAGGCTGTCAGGAGAGGTTTTAGGTAGACAAACGTGCATATACAGGCAAGGCACAAACTTCAAATATTATAATACCTCAGAAATTAAGAATAAATGATAGATGAGGGACAAAAGGAAGACATTATTCTTTCCAATAAAATCACATATTTAAAAATCCTCCACTAAAAATGATCAGGAATATCAAAGGAATCCCAGCGAATTCAAGAAACTGCCGCTGGGAGAAGTTAGCCTTCTGTTTTAAAAAGAAAAGCCTGGGAAGGATTCCATTTCTCTTGGGGGGTTATTTTAAAGGCTCATATCCATGCTGCCTGCTTGTCATTTCCATCCATTTAACTACCAGGGGTTTTATATGCTCCCCAGCTCCTGCCCCAATCCAGAGGACCCTTCTCAGTCTGAGAGCTCACTAAAGCTGGTTTCTGGGGGAAATGCCCTCTTGAAACTTAGGGCCGCCTCATGGAGCAGTCACACTGACACCTAGTGGCCTGAAAGCTAAGTGCAAGCAATTGCTTAACCCATTTTAATTTATCGAAGCAAAGGGTCAAATACGTCCCAAGCCTTCATGTCTACAGCTGCTGAGTGCCAAAAGGTGGAGGTTGGAATCGTTTCTGCATCCAACCACTAGGAATACACCAAATATGTATGTGTTTGGGCAGAGAGGAAAGTCCGATGGGAAGGTTTAGAAAGTTAAATTACCTCCTCAGAAGCTGGTGGGGGGTTTCTCTCGTAGATTTGGAAAGTTCAGGTTTTCTTCTGTTTTTCTACTTCTGCTAGCTCATCTCCTTATATGGACAAGAAACAGGCAAACCCATTGAGTATATAAATTCAAATATTGCTGGGTCCACGCTGTGGATGTTGGTCCACATAGTGCCTTAACCTTTCTTCCAGGAGCTGGTTAAAAGCCACTAACCCTTACCGATACAGGGAATTCAATCCCGCTCTGTCTTTCCAAGCCAGGGACAATCCCAGCAGGACTGCCTGCCCTGCGGGGGATAACAAATAGTGGGGGAGAAAAGCTAATCATGCAACAAGACTTGGTGGCCTTCCTCGTGAACTTCATCCATGGAGGCACTTAAACATTCACAGAAAAAGAGCACGAAAGTGTTTTGGACTTTCGTGAAGGTGAACATGTTAGTTTCCTGTGGCTCCTGCAACAAATTGTCACGCATGAGGTGACTTACAACAGAAATGTATTCTCTCACAGTTCTAGAGGCTAGAATTCTAAAATCAAGGGGTTAACCAGGCCATCCTCCCTCCAAAGGCCCGGGGGAGTCTCGGTCCCTTGCCTCTTCCAGCTTCTGATGAGTCCAGGCATTCTTTGTCTACATCTCTCCAATCTCTGTCTTTGTCATCACAGGGCCTTTTCCTCCTCTCTTATCTTTCTCCCTTCCGTGTTTTAGGAGCCCACTTGTCGCTGGATTTAGTGCCACCTGGGTAATCCAGGAAGATTGCTTCAGATGATCCTTAATTACATCCGCAAAACTCTTTTCCCAAAGAAAATCACATTCACCTGTTCTGAGTCATGAACTTACCTTTTTTTTTTTTTTTTTAGGGGGAGAGCGAGTTATCTTTCAACCTACTATAGCAGTTGTAGATGATAGAGAGGAAATTTAGAAAGACAAGCAGCCAAGATCTGTGCCCTAATCCCACTTACCCACACTGAATCAGGGTACACCCCGAAACTTTCCTCAACCTTGCCATTAAACCTCCACAATTCTTTTAGGCGGAGTTAATCAGTGAAGATATGAGGATAAGAGCAGAAGGGATCCAGGATCCCAATGGATTTTTTCTCTTTTTCAGCTTCCTTCCCTTCAGCTTCATTTTACTTTTCATTGGATTGTTTGTCTCACAGATGATTATTTGTACGGGTGGTTAAGGATGAGCTTTGAGAGTCTTAGAAGTGATCAAAATACATTCTATGTGTGGTGGGAGTTACCTTGTTGTGGAGTGGGAAACCTGTGCCATTCCCTTGTCTGGGCATGTTTGTTTGTTTGTTTGTTTGTTTAAAGATTTATTTATTTATTTATTTGACAGAGAGAGATCACAACTAGACAGAGAGGCAGGCAGAGAGAGAGAGAGAGGGAAGCAGGCTCCCCGCCGAGCAGAGAGCCCGATGCGGGACTCGATCCCAGAAACCTGAGATCATGACCTGAGCCGAAGGCACCGGCTTAACCCACTGAGCCACCCAGGTGCCCCTGTTTGTTTGTTTTTAATTCAATTTATTTAAACTAAAGAAAACCAAAACCAAAACATTCACCCATTTCTCCCAAACCTCTAACCCTCACCTCTAGCAACCACAATCTAGTCTCTGTATCGATGAGCTTAGTCTTTTTACTTTGTTTATTTTTAGATTCTACATATAAGAGAGATCACATAGTATTTGTCTTTCTCTGACTAACTTATTTGACTCAGCATAATACCTTTGAGGTCCATCCATGATGTCACAAAGAGCAAAATTTCATTGTTTTTTGTGGCTGAATACTATTTCACTGTTTATATACACTACGGTCTTTTTAGCTACTGGACACTTAAGTTGCTTCCATATCTTGGCTATTACAAACGATGCTGCAAAGATCATCAGGGTGTATGTATCTTTTCAAGTTAGTGTTTTCAATTCTTCAGGTAAATACCCAGAAAGAATTGCTGAATTACACAGTAGTTCTGTTTTTAATTTTTTGAGGAACCTTCAGACTATTTTCCATAGTGGCTCTACCAATTTGCATTCCCATCAACAATGGACAAAGGTTCTCTTTTCTCTACCACCCTGCCAACACTTGTTATCTTTGTGGCTTGGGTTTGTTGTTTTTTTTTTTTATAATAGACATTCTAACAAGTATGAAGTAATAACTCATTGTCCTTTTGATTTGCATTTCCCTGATGATTAGTAATGTTGAGCATCTTTTCATGTGTCTATTGGCCATCTGTATATCTTCTTTGGAAAAATACCTGTTCAGATCTTCTGCCCAGTTTTTAAATTGGTTTGTTTGTGTTTGTTTATCGCTATTGAGTTGTATGAGTTCTTTATATATTTTGAATATTAACCCCTTGTCAGAGGTATGGCTTGCAAATATTTTCTCCCATTTAGTAGGTTGCCTTTCTTTTTGTTGATGGTGTCCCTTCTAGAAGCTTTTTAATTTGATGAGTCCCATTTGTTTATTTTTTCTTTTGTTATTTTTGCTTTGTTGTCAGATTCAAAAAGTCATTGCTAAGACTTGTGTCAAGGGGGTCTTACTGCGTGTGTTTTCTTCTAGGAGTTTTATTTTTTCAGGTGTTACATTCAAGTCTTCAATCCATTTTGAGTTAATCTTTATGTATGGTGTAAGATAGTGGTCCAGTTTCATTCTTTTGCATGTGGTTGTCCAATGTTCCCAACACCATTTATGAAAGAGACTATTTTTTTTCCTGTGATATATTCTTGACTCCTCGGTCATAAATTAACCTACCATATATGCATGGGTTCTTTCTGGGCTCTCTATTCTGTTCTGTGTATCTGTTTTTATGCCAGTACCAAACTGTTTTCATTACTATAGCTTTATCATACACTTTGAAGCCAGGTAAACATGTCTTCTTTCTCAAAATAGCTTTGGCTATTTTTTTATAGTTCCATACAAATTTTAGCATTGTTTGTTCAATTTCTGTGGAAAATAAAGTCATTGGAAACTTGATAGAGATTGTACTGAATCTGTATATTGCTTTGAGTAGTATAGACATTTTAATAACATTAGTTCTTCCAATTCATGAACATGGAATATCTTTTCATTTATTTGTTTCTTCTTCAATTTCTTTCACCACTGTCATACTTTCAATATAAAGAGGTTTCACCTCCTTGGTTAAACTTATTCTTAAGTATTTTATTGTGAATGGGCTTATGTTCTTAATGTGAATGGGCTTATGTTCTCTTTCTAATAGTTCATTATTAGTGTTTTTAATCATTTTGGTTTCCCCATATGCTATGGGATGCCACACACTCCCATTTGTCCTGACAGCTGACAGAGCTGGTGATTCACCAGAGAGAAACCCTTAGAGGAACACAGCAGGATAGGATGGGTTATACACCATGTGCTGCTTGAAAAAAATTTCCCAAAGTGATTTTATCATAACCTGTGCTTCTAATCTTCTGCATTCCCTGTCCCACCTCAGAGGAGACCATCCAGAACACCTTTATTTAACCTATCAATCAAAAAATGACTTTAGTCAGTGAGGTATGCTTATACCTCTCAAGTAGTTTTTTATTGTTTTTATTTATATTTTATTTATATTTATTTATTATATTAGAACTTTGACATCAGTCCTTTGTTACATTTTTGCCACACTTATATGTAAGTCATTTAAGGCATTTTAAATTTTTTTTTAAATATCCTCAATCAAACACAATTTCATCTGAACCCTAGAATGTATACAGATAAGCTTAATCTTGATGAAGGATCATTTTCTCCACTATTCTGAGTCACTTCCATTTTCCTCTTCCAATCACTAAAACTGAAGTAAAAAGAAAGAAAATATCTCACTGTGGAACAGTATCAAAACAACGGTATCATTTACAAAGAGTTTTTGTTTACTCATTTTTCAGATGCTGTTTAACTATTTTACTGTTTTTTGTGGTAAAATATACAGGACATAAGACTTGTCATTTTAACCACTTTTAAACGTACAGTTCTGTGACCATAAGTACATTCACTCTGTTGTACAACCATTAATGCCATCTATCTCCAGAGTGTTTTCATTTGCTCCCAACTAAAATTCTGTACCCATTAAACACTAACTCCCCGTGGCCTCCTCCCCGTGGCCCCTGGTCACCACCATCCTGCTTTCACTCTTTAAGAATTGGACTACTCTACAAATCTCAGATAAGTGGAGTCATACAATATTTGTCTTTTTGTGACACTTAGCTTACTTCAGTCAGCATAATGACCTCAAGGCTCATCCTTGTTGTAGCATGAATCAGAATTTCCTTCCTTTTTAAGATGGAATAATATTCTATGGTGTGTATATGACACTCTTTCCTTATCCACTCCTCCACTGTTGACACTTAGGTTGCTTCCCATTTTTGACGACTGTGAATAATGCTACTGTGAATACAAGTGTACAAATATCTATTCCTGCTTTCACTTTTTTGGGTATGTATCCAGAAGTAGAATTGCTGGATTGGTTTCTGAGGAAACACCATACTGTTTTCCACAGTGGCTACACCATTTTACATGCTCACCAGCAATGCACAAAGGCTTGATTTCTCCACATTTCTCGCTAACATTTGTTATTTTCTGGTGGCTTTTTGGTTTGTTTTTGTTTTTGTTTTTGTTTTTAATAATAGCCATCCTAATGGGTAGTAAATATTTTAATTAAAAGAAACACATTTTTAAAATAATAGATGTCTCTCTCTGTAGTCTTTTTTCTTTAGGAAAACCACACTATTTTAAAAATCATAAAACAAGAAGGGAATTTGGTGTGTTTAATTTTTTATTTCTGTTCTTTGAATGAACCATAGATGTTAATGGGTTTGGTTTTGGGTCTTGGGTTTTGTTTTGTTTTGCTTTGCTTTGCTTTTATTAATCCAAGCAGAAGGAGTTATTTTATATGAACTCTTTGCTATCAATCTGATTTTTGCCATGGGCCTTCCCAAATCATAGCCTTCTTCCCTTCAGGTCACCTTGAACTTCTCTCAGCAGCCAGATGAATAATGAATACTTCCCTAGGGGAAAAATGAATGAACCATAATGGTGCCCCAGGCCCCTGAATGGCCAGATGGATGATTCATCTCACTGACTCTAGGGGGCAGTTGTTTAAAGGGAAAAGAGATCTAATACAGTCCTCGGTATAAACATACCACCTCCACACCCACACACACAGGCCAAATATCAAAAATAACACAAGCAGAATTGTTTGTCTCAACCTTTTCAGATTGCCTGTGATGTTACAAAGTTGATGGATATCTTGGTCTAGGGCTCTATGTCCCCTCTCTTGCTTTGTCTCCTTGCTCATCTCTGATCTGCTTTGATCACAACTGTGGGTAGAACAAGTGCTAACACATCGCCTACCATGGTTAGATCATTAAAGTTAGGTGGAGAACTTTTTGGACCAGAATAAGAAATTGGTCTTGTGTGAGCTGAGGATTCAAACTCAACATCGTAACCATACCAGAAGGAAAGAAAGTCATGATTCTTATGGTGAATTGTGGTAAACATGGGATTTAGAGTTAGAAAACCTCAATTTAGCTCTCTTTTCTATCACGTGCTTGAACTTACTTTATCCTTCACTGAAAATAGGAATAAACCAGGCTTTGGGAGGGTTAAATAAGATATTATGTGTGAAATTTTGCTTTAAAATGAGATTATTAGGGGGCACCTGGATGGCTCAGTTGGTTAAGCATCTGCCTTTGGCTCAGGTTATGATCCCAGGATCCTGGGATTGAGTCCTGCACTGAGCTCCTTGCTTGGTGGGGAGCCTGCTTCTCCCTCTGCCCCTCTCCCTGCTTGTGCTCTGTCTCTCAGACAGATAAATAAATTTTTTTTTAAAAATGAGATTACTAGGGGTGCCTGGATGGTTCAGTTGATTAAGCGTCTACCTTCAGCTCAGGTCATGATCCCAGGGTTCTGGAGATAGAGCCCTGCATTGAGCTTCTTGCTCAGCAGGGAGCTTGCTTCTCCCTCTCCCTCTGCCCCTCCCCCCTGCTTGTGTGCACGCGCACTCTCATGCTCACTCTCTCTCTCTGTCAAATAAATAAATAAAATCTTTTTTAATAAGATTATTAGTTCTAATAATAGAATTAGTAACAGATATAAAATGCCAAACTCTAGAATATTTTGCTAATTATACAAGTGTGCACAGTTTGTGTATGTGTGTCGGGGGGGTGGTTTGAGGTCATTTGTACCCTGAGATGTGTGATCTTAATTAAGCACAGATTTTAAACTAGATATTGGCAAAGTGCCACATACTAGAACCAATGGCACATTAGCATGGAGTCACCAGTACTCTCAGAAGAAAATGAAACAATGTATGAAGGAAGAGATAAGTGAAAACCCAGAGCAGCTAAAGCCATGAAGCACCCTGGGAAGATGGGGGATGGGGGTGGGGAGAGGGTAACTGGTGTTAAGTGCAGAAACTACACCATAAAAAGCTTGAAGTTGAGAGCATCACAGTTTTAATGAGAAAGGGTGCAATCTGCTCTAAAGATTCCCAAGGTGACAAAGATGAGAGAAATTGCTCATCTCATGGCAGAGTTCTGTTACTGTGACTTATCAGAGAGAAATGAAGTAAGAGGTGTGAGGTGATTGTACTCTTCACTCCTGATTACTAAATACTGATGCATTTTCCTCATAGTTCAAAAGGGGAGATGGAATAGGAATGGGAGGGGGCATATGAGGCAGGGCTTCAGGCTGCCATATTCTGTAGAGTGAGGGCTCTGAGGAATCTTCCATAACCCTTCACTTCTTCCATCTAGTTTCACTTTCTCCATTCACACTCTTGATCCTTTGCTGCAGCCTTTCTTGATCCTCTTGCGAATGCCTTCCTCTTCTGAGCTGTTCTCTTCTCGCAGAACTTTCCCATGCTGGGAAGGAAGTCTCTAGAAAACCCCACAGATGGTCTCATCTCCCTACCCTAGCCCACTCCATGTTGGCCATATACTTTCAGTTTCTAACTTCTGGTCAAGTATAGAGAAGGAACTCACCGTCTAGGCTCCTGTGTCTGTGTGTGTCTGTGTGTTTGTATCTGTGCTGGGGGTGGGGGATAGTGGAGGCTGAGAAAAAAGGAAGCAGAACATTTCTCTTTTCTTTTTCCTATGTCAAACAACATCTTTTTCAGCCATCAAGAGATTTTACTTCATATAAAAGCATATTTCATATGCTTTTAACAAAGTAAGTTTGGTTTAGCTGGTTTATACTACTATACATAAAAATAGGATAACCAGGGGCACCAGGATGGTTCAGTCAGTTAAGTGTCTGACTCTTGATCTCAGCTCAGGTTTTCATCTCAGGATCATGAGGTCAGGTCCCAGTGTGAAGCAAAAAAAAAAAAAAAAAAAAAAAAAAAAAAAAAAAAACCACTAGAAGTAGTAGATGAAATTAAGATCTTTTTGAGATGACAGAGTAGGAGGCCCAAGAAAAATGAAAAGACTTATATAAGACTTACTATAATTGTCAATACTTAAATATTATCTTAAGATCCAAATAAGCCACTAGTAAGGTATCTATGAAAACACTTCAATTATCTACAGGTTCATTGGTCAAATTCCTGAGAGACTGTTCTCTCATTTGGTATATTTAGTTAACTCAGTCTAAGTGAATTATACAGTGAGCAAATGTAAATTAAATCTGCTATAAAAACTTTATACAATTCACTAAGAATAAATGGTTCTAGGACTGTTTGTTGTTCTCTACTATCTGCATCAGACTCTCTATTCTCTGCCTCCTGACACCAGGCCATTGGCATCAAAGAGTCAAGAACTTACAGCAGAACCAATTTCAGAAACACATAGGAAGTCTTATCAAACTTCCTTATACGTTTCGCGTAAGTCATCGGAAGTCATGACAAAGTCAAAACTGTGTTGGTGTAGGAGCTATTTGGTAGGATAACCAGGAAGCGGTTCGAAGACTCTCATTTGTAGAAAGGTGGTGATTTTCAAGCCTGGTCTTTAAAGACCTAAGGTACACAAAAGCCCAATGGATCAATACACCTTGAGAGTCCAGGATGACACAGAATGTGGAAAATGGGCCATCACCCTCTGAGTTTTACCAGCTCCTGAATATCTTGCTTCCTCTTCTTCAATTCATTCTAAAAGAGAGAACACAGGGGGAGCAAGGACAGGCTCCAGACCAATAGGTGCCTGAGATAATAGAAGAGGGAATGATGATAGAGAGGTTTTCTGCTAGGGTACTTAGGCCAGCCTCCTGCAGCACAACGGCCAATTTCACCTGTGTTGAGAGGAGTCAAACAACACAGCCCCCAGAGAGAGACCCCACTCACACCAGGTATCTTCTTCTGACTAGATTACATCTCACCACACAAGGTGGATAGATGGGGTTGTCTGCAGTTCCAGATCCACCTTTACAAGTCACTGAGAAAAATGTAAGGACTTCCCCCCACTGCTTCCGCCACCAACTCCTCCTCCTCCCTGTGCCCTTGCCCAGTCTGCAGCAGCCTGATCTTGCCCCAAGAACTCAATTTGCGGTAAGAAGCATGTTCCCACATCCTGTTGAAGAGGGCCCTGGTCCTCCCTCCAACCTCAGAGGCTCAGCCAACTGGAATCCATCACAGCCGATTTGCAATGAGGTAGAGACTCTGTTAGACAGAGAGCTCTTAAAAATAGATTCATGACCGGGGCTCAACACTCTTGTCCCCAGCTATCTGCATGCTTAGTCATGCTGAAACTCAAATAAATTCAGCCCATCAGCCAGTATAGTAAGTGTGATTAATATTACGGAAAGAAATGGGCCAGGCATTAGGGAGTGCCTGCAGGAATGCATGGTGGCAGAGGGGGGCTGTTTTTGAGGAAGAAAAATAAAACTAAGTTCCTGCTTTTACATCTCCTTGGGGAAACAGAGTATACACCATAAGTACTTAAATTATGACCCACTAAGTACCTAAATATTTAGACAGTGTTAACAGGGCTGCAAAAAGCGTACCACATTTTCATTATCTCTAGCCCAACCTCCCATCTACCATCTTGCGAGAAGTTGTCACAGTACCATATTTCCAGGCCACTTCTATTAACTCTATCTTTATAGATAATACCAAAAAGAATGGTTTTATTATGTAATTTCTGACAATAAACAGTTTTAAGAAAGCTCATTTTCAGATTAAAGCAGTTCCCTTTTCCAAGTTTACTGAATAGAGAAGATTAAGTCTCTTCGAAAAGAAAAGTCATCACTCCTGTGCATGTGCATGTGAGCGCCTACTCAGAAGGGATGGGGAACTTGGTCGTGGGGACCATATCTGTTATTTTCTTTGATCTAGGCAATAGAAACTAGTGAAGTTGAGTAGCATTGCTCTGTGAAGGTTTGAATGCTTCAGCATATTACAAAGTTTCACCAGCCTGCTTCCTACCTGTAGGATGGAAAGTTTATTTGGCTTAGGAAAGAACTTTCTATCTTCTTCGTCTTTTTATTATACCATTTTATCAATCCTTTGCTGAATGCACTGGAGCAATATGAGCCATCGCCCTGGTAGAAGCGGGGCTCTCTCACGCGGCACCCCGTCCTCACCTGCCTACTTCCGTCTTCCATTCACTCTGACTACAGTCTCTGAAGCCTTGGGCAGGCCTAGAGCTGGCTTCCTGGAACGTTGTCCCTCTGATGCCACCATACCTGGAGTCCTGTTCCAGGTAATGGTGGCATTTTATTCTATAAGAAGAACCATCAATTCAAGACCAGAAGTCATGGGTAAAACATGACTTAACAATAAAAAAAGAATCAGTAACATAGTAAGAAAGAAAATCCACATACAATAAAATTGATCAATGATAAAAGAAACAAACCAATTTGGGTAAACTCTTATTAATTGCTGTCTCCCTCAAGATTAAAAGCATTACATACAATCAAGAGCAAATGACTTTCTTCTCTTTTTCCCTGGGCTTTGTATAGGGAAGAATGACAGCATGCATAAAGGCAGTTTGCTCTCTTCATGCTTTAATTACAAAAGTAACACAAATATATCTTATGGAAGTAAAGGGAGGCTTCAGTTATTTTAAAATTATCAGTTACCCATGATTCACCGTTGTTTTATTTCTTTTCTGCTTTATAAATGAAACTTTACAAAGATGAGACTTTCAAAGACATGGAACTTTGAAAACAATAAGGGGGGGGTGTATTTTTTAGGGGTTTGGGGTTTTTGTCTGTTTTTTTACACAGTTGTTTATAGGTCTTAGGTTATATTCTATTACAAAAATTAAAGGTGGACTTTCTGGTAAGGTGTTTCTAATAACCCAGGAGTAATAAGATTAACTTGGGGCTTCTCAGCTTTGGGACTATTTGGACTGATAATACTTTATTGAGGAGCTGTCCTGTGCGTTGTGAGATGTTCAGCAGTATCTCTGATTTCTACACACTAGATGCCAAAAGCACTCCCTCAGTCAATCATTTCTTTTTTTTCTAAGATTTTATTTATTTATTTGACAGAGAGACATCAAGAGGGGGCAACACAAGCAGGGGGAGTAGGAGAGGGAAAAGCAGGCTTCCTGCAGACCAGGAAGCCCTTTGTGGGTCTCCATCCCAGGACCCCGGGATCATGACCTGAGTCTAAGGCTGATGCTTAACACTCAGCCACCCAGGCACCCCATCAGTCTGTCATTTCAACCAAAGATTTCTCCAGACATTGCCCAAAGTTCTTCTCATTGAGAACCATGGGATTAACCTAATATTCAATATATATTTAAAAGTAAGAGCACTGCAGGAGTGCCTGGGTGGCTCAGTCGTTAAGCGTCTGCCTTCAGTTCAGGTCATGATCCCAGGGTCCTGGGATTGAGTCCCATGTTGGACTCCCTGCTCAGCGGGGAGTCTGCTTCTCCCTCTTCCTCTGTACCTCCTCCACCAACTGGTGCTCACTTTCTCTCTCTCAGATAAATAATATCTTTAAAAAAAAAGAAAAAAAGTAGAAGGACTATAAAAATAAATCCAAAACCAAGCAAAACCCTGTTATCAACAAAAGTCACGTGGTGTTTATAAGATTCCATACGAAATTATGTAGACAAACTGCTACAAAGAGAAACATTTTCTTAATGTGTACAGTTTCTTGATGTCTCTCCTAAATGACATCTCAGTCTTTGTTTAAGTATGTACTTGATCCATTCTCTTCATATAAGTTGCTAAAAGCAAAGAAAGATTTCCTGGAATTTAGAGTTATGAACTAGAAACCAAGAGAATGTAGCAAAACCCTTTTTGCTCGCAGCCATCTTCCTAGGGGACGTGGCAAATGTGGTGAGTTTATGGCAGTGAAGATAACATAAATCTGAGGAAGGAAAAATATATGGGAGCTAAAAGAAATTCGTTTCTATCAAGAGCATTACACAATTACATCTGTGTAATTACAGAACAATGAGTTGGGGTAGTTTGGACTAAACGTTATCTAGGCACATAACAGATGGAAATAATAGTAAATTGCTTCAAATGACTTTGGAAAAGAAACAAGTAATTTGAGATGAAATGTTTGATTTTACTTAAAATATCCTGACCTTTGAGGTCTTCCAGATATAAAATACTGCTTCTTAAGAATAAGTAGAAGCCACACTTTAAATCATTAAAAGTTAAAAAGTTCCTATAAACTAATGTCAAGTGTTAATAAGGGGACTCCAGAGGCAAACTATAGGACAACCCTCTGTACAATCTTTTCACTAAAACTGTTCTAAAAATAAAAAAATAAAATAAAACCTATCTTTAAAAAAAAAAGTTTGTGCAAAGAATATGCACTGATGTGGATCAATTGAAAGAGAAAATAACAGAGTGAATATTGAAAATATTTAACAACTAGAATCACAACTAGAATCACAAAAAATATTTAACAACTACCAATCCATCAGAATGGTTGCTGATGATATACCCAGCTGTGCAGGTGTATAGCCACTGAATATCAGTTCTGGAAAAAAGCAGGCTGCAAAGCAGGAGTTTCCACTTGGGCAAAAAATAGGGACAGGAAGGATGCATGTGTATGTTTATGTATTTTTATATATGTACAGCTTAGAAATATACATAAGAAACTAAGGACAGTAGTTGCCTCTGGTGAGGAACTGGTGAATAATGTATTGTAGTGAACTACTGAATAATGTATTGTTTAAAGCAGGTCATTTTTGAGAGTAAATGTGAATGTTATTACTAGTTCTTCCAGAACAATAGGCATAAACTTGTCCTATACTGGTAAGTCAATATATATGATACCCGTAGAACTGGGGCAATAGGGCTTTAGAGTTGACTGACTTTTCTCTCTATCATACAATGATACATGGCTCCTACACTCTTTCTAACTTTTGTTTTTACCTCTGATTTATTTGAGAGAGAGAGAGACAACAAGTGCTCTAGAGAGGGGAGGCGCAGAGAGAGAGAGAGAGAGAGAATCTCAAGCAGACTCCTCTCTGATCCCAAGACCCTGAGATCACGACTTGAGCCAAAACCAAGAGTTCGATGCTTAACCAGCTGAGCCACCCAGGCACCCCTCTTTTTAACTTTTTTAAAATAAAAAGAACTCTGGAAAGTGGAATGGCTATTCAATCTACAATGAAAGGGGAGAATGTTTAAAAAAAAATTAATCATTTTTGCCTGTCTATCCTTATCATTATGGAAGAAGTCTAGCTATTATTGTTAAGATTAAAGGCAAATCTGGGTGCTGAAAATTGTATTCAATAAAGCTGTAACAATGATAATGATACAACTTTGAAAGCTAAGCTGTCAGAATAAGTAGTCACATAGTTGTAGAGTTTGGTTTATTGATTTACCAGACATATTAGTGCAAGCTCAGGGGCTGTTTTAGTTTCTTCAAAATGTCCTTCATAAGATGTATTACTATTTCTTTCTCTGTCTTTTAATATTCAATGAAAAGTTTTGAAGTGTAGGTAAACCAGACTCAAATACAGTAACTCCATTATGTTACCCAGCAGTATGTCTGTTATAGTCACAGTGATTTAAAATTAGAACATCATGTAGCATTAATGTGTAAACTTGCCAAAGCACTATGTTGTGCACCAGAAACTAATGTAATGTTGAGACCAACTCTACTCAAATTAAAAATTCATAAATAAATAAAATTAGAACATAATATTAACAATGATAAGTTCAGAATTTGGGCACCTGGAGAAAATGATGTTATATGGATAGTGAATTAGAACAAACGATGTTGGCAGACAATCTTTGGATGCATAGTACATGTAATTCTTTTTTTTTTTTTTTAAAGATCTTATTTATTTGACAGAGAGAGATCAGAAGTAGGCAGAGCAGCAGGCAGAGAGAGAAGGGGAAGCAGGCTCCCCACTGAGCAGAGAGCCCGAGGTGGGGCTCGATCCCAGGACCCTGAGATCATGACCTGAGCCGAAGGCAAAGGCTTAACCCACTGAGCCACCCAGGTGCCCCTGTAATTCTTAACCTATGAATTTGACATGCATTCAGCTACTGAATCCTGATTTAAGAGCAAAACCCTGTGGGAAAACAGGTACTGTTACTATTCTCATTTTACGGATGAAGAAAACGGAGTCTGAGGGAGGTTAAGAAACTTTGTAGGTCATGTGGCCAATAAATGGCAAAGTCAAGATTTGAACCCAAGTGGATAATTCTAGAGTGTGGGTTATTAACCATGACGCTACCCTGCCTCCTGGGACTGGGTGGGCGACTAAGAAACTTACATTCCAATTCTAAATCGACCCCTTCCATATTTTCTAAACTAAAACCAGGATGTAGAGTTTGAATGAATTCATGTGTTTCATGGGTTTTCCCCCATGAAATCCAAGGCAAGAAGTTGCTGTAACTAAGTAGGTATTGCTTTAACCCTTTGGTTGCCGTTTCCTCTCCAGTGCAGTGAGAGAAGAGGGCCAGATGATTCCTAAGGCTTCTCTTGCTGTATAAAAATAGGAAACTGTCTTACATTCTGAGCACTTTTTAGAGTGCCTGACAGAGATTAGCTTCATCGTCCTAACAGCCCATGACACAGTCTTACTATGATCCCTACAATAGAAGTGAGCAAACTATGGTCCAGAGAATTCATGCCCTGCCCTGGGTTAAACAGCTGGTAAGATTCAAACCCAGGCAGTCTGACTCCCTAGTCTCTGTTATTAACTACTCTGCAATGAAGCCTCTTGTTGTAATCTAGAATAAATTATAGATCTAGAATATAAACTGCAGCATACAGACTAAATCCAGAATAAAAGAGTTCTTCCCAGAGACAGATTTTCCTACATGTGTGGAGGGGGGGGACAATTTTTTTTTTTTTAGATTTATTTGTTTATTTACTTGAGATAGAGTGCGCACATGTGTGCATGAGCACGAGCCAGGGGAGCAGCAGAGGGAGAGGGAAAAGCAGACTCCCCACTGTGCAGGGAGCCCAACACGAAACATGATCCCAGGACTCTGGGATCATGATCTGAACTGAAGGCAAACTCTTAACCAACTGAGCCACACAAGTGCCCCAGGAGCAAATTTTTGTATTAATAATTCTTTTTTTTAATTAATAATTCTTTTTTCATATTAATAATTCTTTATGCATCTTGTGTTGAGTTTCAGAGTCCTCTGCGGCTGTCATCTCCTTGGGAGGGTTCAGGGAAGGACCTATTTTCTCCCATTCCGTCCCCCAACACCCAAACTCTCCCTTCCATCTTCTTTCCTATTGCTTTTAGGAATTGTTTGAGGATTGGAGGAAATCATGAGGATTTAAAAAAAAAAAGTGCCCAAGGAAGACAAGGTAGAAAACAAGATGTTCTCAGCAACTTGGAGACAGGGTAGTAAGTTAAAGGAGCTGCTCTCATCTGGTTTTCTCCTTCTAGTGCCTAATTCCCTTTCTCCCATCCTGCAAATACATAGGCACTACCATTTGGTACAAAGGAAAACTCCAGCTGAGGGCACCATTTCTTTTAAATTGCTCTTTACAGTGTTCAGTTCTGTGCCAACTTTTATTTCCCCAAATCTGCTTTAGAAGCCTGAAGGTGCCAGGCCCTGGTCCAGGTGTTGTGGGGATATAAAAAGGAATGGGACCCTTTCTGGTCTTCAGAGCCCCAGACATGCCTGACTGCTCATCTGGTTCCAGTTGAACTCAATATTTATAAATAAGTCAGAAAACTCACTTATTACTTACTTATCCAAGTGAGTGAGTTTTTCTGCCACATCTCCTGATTAGCAAACAGACGCGCCTTAACTGCGGACGGAACAGGAGAAATCTTGCAAACCACAGAGCTGTTCACCGTGGCCATGCTATAGAAAACATACAACCTGAATTTACAGAAAAGCTTACTTTCATTTTTTCAAGTGTAGTTTCTATTTAAGAGGCTCACTGTAAAATATAGAAGTCCCTTATTAGCCACTTCCATATTTTTTTCAAGTAAAACAAAGCAGACAAATGCCAAGTAAAGAGTAAATCCAACAGGAGAGCTGGAGAAACAGGGAGGCAAAGAAAAAGGTAAATTGTTACTTAAAAAGAAATGAGCAAGTCAGTGTAAGAGAAGCAAAAAAAAAAAGAAGAAGAAGAAGAAGAAAGAAAAAAACCAAAAGAGTGTATGCACAACAATAGCCCTCCCCCTTCAAGAAACTCTCACAGACTATTTTGCCATAGAGGAAGATAAATGTTACAATGTCTTCCTAACCAATCAGCGACAGGGCAGGCCTCAAACCAGGAAGCCCTGTAGAGTGGAGTATTTTAACTTGTGCAATTAAGACTTCTGGCTCTCAGCTAGTTTTTGTTCCCTGTGCTTGTAGGATACAAAAGCAGATGTGAAGTCCCTCATGGCGAAGTTTAACGCAGGGGGCAACCCCACAGAAGAGGTCTCTGTCAGCAACCGCCCCTTCAAAGTCACTGGGCAAAACTCACCTTCAGGAGTACAAGCCAGAAAGAATCTCTTCGACAACCAAGGAAATGCCAGCCCTCCTGCGGGACCTAGCAACGTACCTAAGTTTGGGTCCCCAAAGCCACCCTTGGCGGTGAAACCTCCATCTGAGGAAAAGCCTGACAAGGAGCCCAAGCCCCCATTTCTAAAGCCGACGGGAGTGGGCCAAAGATTTGGACCGCAGGCAAACTTGGCCACCAGGGACCCTGAGGTGAGAGTGGGATTTCCGAAACCTATAGGCCCCAAGCCAGTCACTGTGCCCAAGGAGGATGCCAAACCTGTTTTTCCCTGGCCCCCTGGGAATAAGCCTTCGCCTCACAGTGTAAACCAAGACCATGACTTAAAGCCACCAGGCCCCAAGCCAGGGTCTCATCCTTTAGCCCCGGAAGCTGAGCAGAAGCAAGCATTCCCCAAGCTGGCTGGGGCTAAAGGCAAGTTTGTGTCAGCCTCACAAGACCATGACCCCAAACCCCTCTTTCCCAAGCCCGCCTTTGGCCAGAAGCCATCCCTGAGTATTGATGACAGTCATGAAGACGAGAGCCCCACCAAGAACGTGTCTGTACAGAAAGGACCCCCAACTCCCTTAGGAGCCAAGGCTAAAACTGGCCCTTTAAAGCCAGCAAGGGAAGACCAGGAGACTAAAGACCTTGGAGGCGAGATGTCCAGTTCACCCTTTTCTGGTGTGGTTCTGAAACCTGCTGCCAACAGAGGAAGCCCGGGCCTCTCCAGAAATGCTGAAGAGAAAAAAGAAGAAAGGAAGATAGATGCTGCTAAGAACATCTTCTTAAACAAAATGAATCAGGAAGAGCCGGCCCCTGGGACTCCTGCCAAGTTCCCTAAGATGCCTTCTAAGTTGACAACGACGGGGCCATGGAGCCAAAGCCAAGACAAGGAAAAGGGAGACAAGAATGCAGCCACCCCCAAGCAGAAGCCCCTGCCTCCCTTGTTTGCCTTGGGCCCACCGCCGCCAAAACCCAGCAGACCCCCACACGTTGACCTGACGAAATTCCGAAAAGCCACTTCTGGAAACAGTGAGTTCTTTTCTCATTCCCTAACTAACATGTGTTCTGCCGCAGAGGTTTTGTTTGACCTTCTGGGGGAAAAATTATACCCAGGAATGATTCCATCCCTAGGTACTCCTGAATCTGTGGTGACTTTTCTTTGGCGATCTGTTTTTGCTTCGGTGTGGGAGGTCTGAGAGGTAAAAATCCTCAGTTCTGTGCGAAAATGCGTCGGGGCCTGCCTTTGGGGGCTGGAGGGAAATATATCCATTTCACTGATGATTGGTTTTGCTTTCATTTACATCCTTAGCCGGCTTTCATTTCTGTTCAATGAGACTGAGGTGTGTTACCCTTACTACCACAGGAAGATGATAGACCTCTAGGTCAGGGGTTCTCAGACTGGGTCAATTTTGGTGCCCAGGGACATTTGGTAGTGTCTGGAGGCAGTTTTGACTGTCACAACTGGAGGGTGAAGCTGGCATGTGGCAGGCTGAGGCCAGTGAGGCTGCAGACATCCTGCACTGCGGACATCCTGCACTGCGGACGGTGGTCCCTTGCAACAAAGTAACTGGCCCAAAATGTCAAGTAATTTGCAATGTCCAAAAAGTCATCATGTGTTTCCTAAGCCCAATATTCAAACCAGAGATGAGCAGAGCTACCGAAATGCCACTTTCTGTTTTATATTTTAACCGTTTCCTATTTCTCAATGTAAAGCTTTCTGAACTTCGCTGATTCCTCAAATAGTACAGAGCTAGGACCATAAGCCAGACAAAGGGACACATTAGAGTCCTTCTGGGAAAATAGTTTCATATCCTACCAAAGATGTGACAATCCTATAGCACACGCTAAAATTTGATGTTGAATGAATTGGTAAAGATTTATAAACCGACACAGTGATGACAGAAGCTCACTTATGCCTGAAATGATTAACACTTTAGGCCAATAATGTGCAGTTATTGTTTATTATTGGGGAAGGTGGAGAAAGGATGTTTATACATAGTGGAATAGGGACCACACCACTATTAGACATATTTATTTTATATTTATATTTATATAATGTATATTTATATTATATTATAAATATAATAATTTATATATTTATACATGTTATTATACTTGTATATAAATAAATTATACTTGTATATACATGTTATTATACTTGTATATAAATAAATACTTATATTTATATAAATAAATATTTATTTATATAAATATAACATATTTATATTTATTTATAAAACTATGGTCTAGGGGGCACCTGGGTGGCTCAGCCATTAAGCGTCTGCCTTTGGCTCAGGTCATGATTGCATTAGGCTCCCTGCTCAGTGGGAAACCTGCTTCCTCTCCCATTCCCCCTGCTTGTGTTCCCTCTCTCACTGCCTCTGCCAAATAAATAAATAAAACCTTTAAAAAAAAACAAAAACAAAAAACTATGGTCAATTTAAAGAAGGTCTAGGTATAATGGTTGTTTTCTTTTTCCAGCTCTACAAAGGCACCTTTCAATGTATCATTTGCAATGCATCAGCATGCAATAGACCAATATTCTTGCTGTTGATCAACAGATTAGTGATGTAACCCCCCATTAATCTATCATGTAGAAAGAACATTTGAAGTGACGCCACGATCATCCATCTTCTAGAAAGGTTCAGCCGTTACACTTGTGTCTCCTCATCTGTCACCTTCTCATGTTAATACTGGTCCATAACTCAGAAATGTTATTTTTGTGAAAACTTCTAAAAGATCCCTTTCCTTAGCTCTTCTGTGCCTGGGATAAAAAATTAACTCTCATAGCCTCCATCTTATAGCTCTAACTTCAGACCAGGGAAATGGTGGTTGTGTTAAGCAGAAATCCTTGGGAGTTTCCTTCCATGTGCTGCATCTTTATTTCCACTCAGCTACCAGGTTTCTGTGGCAGTCACTGGTTGTCTGGTGTCCTGATGTTAGAATGCTAATGAAGTCCTCTGGCTTAATGGTTCTGGTAAGGTCAGTGTCAAGCTGACTTTCAGTGCAATAGGGTTCCCAGGGACCCAGGCAAGACTCCCTAGTAAGCAGAGTGGATCCTTGCCCACTTTCTCCCTTTTCCCCCAACCTGACCTTCCTCCCCACTGCTCCCTTGCCTCCAGGACACAGTTTAGACTAAATCCTCCCATAATGTACTGCACCTCTAACTCTGGTCCCTTGGGAGGTATTATGCTCCAAAAGGGACCCTATTCCCTCTTCGTCCACTTCTTTCACAAATCAAAACTCAATCCTTCTTAATTTGAACAGTCCTCTGGTTAGTGTCAGGATAAAGCAATCTGATTTCTAACTTTTAAATTATGAATAACACCCCTTTAAAGCATTCACATTTTTGTAAGCATTTAAATTTTTTTAACTTTTTCTTAAGATTTTGTTTATTTATTTATTTGAGAGGAGAGAGAGGGGGAAAGAAGGGATAAGGGCAGAGGGAGAGGGAGAGAAGGACACTCCACAGAGCACAGAGCAGGGCTTGATCTCAGGACCCTGAGAACCTGACCTGAGCCAAAACCAAGAGTTAGACACTTACCGACTGAACCACCAGGCAGCCCCAACATTTTTTTAACTTATTTTTTAAATAGATATTACATCTGGCTCAAAAACAGAACAACAACGAAAACAAACCCAACAAGTATAAAATGGCATACAGTCCTTCTCTGTCATTTTCAGGGTCTTCACAGCCTCTGCCCTACAAAAGCCACTTTTCTTAATTTCCATGTCCATCCAGTTTCTTTAGATTTATGTAAGCAAATATAAATATAGATACTAATTCCTCCAGCTTTATACTTGAGAAGGAAAATATTATGTGCAATGCTTTGATCTTTGCTTTTAAAAAATAATAAAATTTTGTACATCTTTTCATATTTTAATAAGAAGTAACTGAAGGGCACCTGGGTGGCTCAGTGGGTTAAGCTGCTGCCTTCAGCTCAGGTCATGATCTCAGGGTCCTGGGATCGAGCCCTCTCTCTACCTGCTATTCTGCCTACTTGTGATCTCTCGCTGTCAAATAAATAAATAAAATCTTTAAAAAAAAAAAAAAGGTAACTGAACATTCCTTAGAGTTGCATAATATTCTGATAAATGAATGACCCCCCCCAACTGACTGAACATTATGCATTGTTTCCAAATTTTTCTTTTCAAAACCGTGCCACAAAAAACTTGTCATATATGTTATTTTTTGAACACAGAATTTCTTAAAAGGCAGGTCTGCTGACTGATCCCACCTCTGCTGCTTTTACGAAACCATACTAAGTAATTTAGCCTTCCACTTAGGAAGACTAAGAATATACCAGATTTAGAAAGTAGATAGTGTTCTAATTAACCAATGTTTCATCGAATAACTCTGCAGGTTTTCAAAATTCTAGCACTATTTCCTTAGCCACCTCCCTGATTCCTTCCTTTCCAGGTTCACATCCAATTCCTTAAACCTCTTCTCCATGCCTACCCACCATCTTTTATCATCTTTGTCTAATATACCAGCCATTATTTATTGAGGACTTGTTGCATACCAGATACACATTACTCTGTTCACTCCTCCCAAGAACCCAAATGAAATAAGAATTCTCTGAAGAAACTGAAGTTCAGAGAGGTTAGGTAACTTGCCCAAGTCTATAACATGACTAAGCAGGAGCAGGACTGGTCCTTAAGTCTCTCTGATCCCAGGCCCATACCCCCCCCCTCACCATCCTCCCTCCTAGGTCCCTCTTGTGAAACGTAGGATATCATGAGATAATAAGTCAAGCGTGAGGGAAACTCAAAGAATCCTCATCCTTCTCTGTGTGTGTGTTCTTTGGTTGAAACACCTGGTTTTTTGTTCATTTGTTTTTTCACTACAAATACCACTATAAGCTATGTGGAGACAGACACCGGTCTGCTTAACGTTGTTTATTTGGAGCATAGAAATAATACATTCTTGTTAGTTGCTCAATTTGTCATCCTGTCAAAGTCTATTTAATCAGAATTGAATATTAATGTTCTCTATAGCTTAGCAATTACTTTAACAAATTAGATAACCCCTGTCAACAGACACTCAGTTGACTACAGCTTCCATGAGAAATGAAGGTTACGCACAGGGTCTATATTGTAAATCTATTCACCTTACTTACTGGTAAACCATAAGCTTGAATATAATATATTGTTTTTCTGAACATGAAGCTAATAACTTTTTTTCCCCAGAACCATATGGGGCTACAAAAGTCTAAACTTTCAAAAAAAAAAAAAAAAAGAAAGAAAGAAAGAAAGAAAAATTCCAAAATATCTGAATGTCCTCTGAACTAACTAACCTTTTCTCTGGGTCCTCTTGGTTCCCGGGCCAGTGGTGAGAGAAGTTCATTCTAAGCATCGGTGTGCGCCCAACCAGCAAAGTTTGTTGTTAAGATCCCTTGGCTTGACTACTGGTTTGCATGTGGAGTTAGTGATAAATCTGCTGGGAAATATTCCATCCAGCCCTTTTCTGGCCTTGTTCTTAATCCTGGAGAGAAACTAAGACTCACCTTTCCATATATTAGCTTTAAGAATGATCAGTTAAGCATCCTGACCACTGAAAGGGTAAGGCCAGCGTCCCAGCAGGCATTACCAAGGGACTAGTGGCATCACGGACCCCCACTGCCCCACCCCCCATCTGCTCATGCATTGCTTCAACTAATCCAGCCAACAGCAATTAGGAACCTAAAAGCGCTGGGCTATTTTCAGCAGCAAAATACCACACACCCTACACTGTCTCTTCTCTTCCCCTTCACTTTCCTTTTACATGCATTCTCTAAAATTGCCGCATTAGATATTATATATCATGTTACATCAATGTGTGTTGCTTCTAGCCATTACAAGGGAAAGGGATTCTATGTTCACACACATTTAAAAAACTGGGGGAGGGGGTAAGTAGATTCTTTACAGCAGGGCTTCCACAAGCATCTGGTACGCTAGTGTGCAGCTGGAGTCTAAGAATAAGATACCCTAAAACACAGATCCCAGGACCCATTTTCTGAATCATCTCCCAGATTGGGCCATCAGAACACTGAGGAGCTAGAGGCAAAGCTCTGTGGTACACAGATTGGAAAAGGAGTGTCTCCAAAGTGTGGGTGGGCTTCAGGGGGCAATGTGGTTCTGCTCTCCCATCGTCCAGGTGCCTGGGACGCCTCGTGCTGGTGTCCACTCTTACATTCAGCTCCCACCTGAGTCCACTCTACTTCATTTGCCCTCCTTGGTCCTTAGCGAAACAGTTTTCCATAAGATTGTAGGTCTTTCTTCTCTTCTAGGTTGAAACTTCTGAGGAAGCACAGACTATTAATTGGGCACCTTACCTGAGTTGAACCCTAAAACAGAAACGCCTGTGGAAGAGCATCCCCTCTCTTCACCACACAAGCCCCTGGGAAAATCTTAAGAGCTTCCTCTTCTTCATCTTTCTCCCCAAATTCTCAACTTCTGCTCTTCTAAGATAAACCAGCTCCTCAGTCTAGACCCTGTTCTCTTGAGCAACCCATTCCCCTTTATATTATCCCAACAGCATCCCTTGGGTGTTTTTTTTGTTTTGTTTTGTTTTGTTTTGTTTTAGTCTGATGTTTTTATCATTTTTAGAAGCAATCTACATGGTCTTTATTTTTACATTCTGGCATTTACTTTCACTGTGGAAAAGTCTGAGCCCACCCTGAATTCCCCCCTTTGAAAATGATTATCTGTTCTGTCTGCATTGCCAAAGAAATCTCTATCTTTAGGGTTTAAAAACCTAGCCAAGATCTGTCAGTGTCAATCATTCCACCATCAGGATTTCTTTTTTTAAGATTTTATTTATTTATTTGACAGAGAGAGCACAAGCAGAAGGAACAGCAAGGGGAGAGAGAGAAGCAGGCTCAGGGAGCCTAATACAGGACTTGATCCCAAGACCCTGGGATCATGACCTGAACTGAAAGCAGGCGTTTAACCAACTGAGCCACCCAGACACTCCTCATCAGTATTTTCTGACAGAAGATGTGCCTCTTTGCTTTCAAGGATTTTCCCTTCCATATGTAGAGGGGGTCACACCATTTCTTTTGATCTGGCCAGCGAATGACAAACACATCTACATGGTCTAATTCAGTATGACAAGTTCACCAGCTCTGAGTGTTGCTTTTCATTCACTCTTCTGTGGAGCGAAAGATAGCTGCAGTGGTCTTGAGGGCTGGGTACTCTTCCATTTTCTGAGATTTCTTTTGGGACCCTGTACCAGGGCAAGCCCAATCGTGGCAGCTCACCCCCCTTCTGCCTCTGGTATGATCCTGTCGTGGTGTTTGGGGCTTTCATGCTATAGGTTTCTCCTTGACCCTCCCCAGCGGGCCCACTCACCCCAAGGCTGCTTCACCAATCTAGGGTGTATTAAGAAGGATTCACAGGTTTTTCTAAAGTCAGTGTCTTCCCTCTGTTCTTTGCTTCTGGTGTGGGGAACAAGTGGAAAGCTTTATTTGTTTCCTATGGCACCCAAGCCTTCTGTTTCTTCCCCTAGCCACCACCTTGTGAAATTTATCCTATTGCGTTATTTTTCCTTTTTTGCGTGTAGTCGCCACTAGCAACTTTGGGATAATATTTACCTTGCCTGATTTCGTTTTTACTATTTTATTTGGGAATTGGAGGAGGGACGTCCTGGAAGTCCCCTCCTTCCTTACTTAATAGCAACAGAGTATTTCAGCTATAATCTAGGTGTCAACAACATTTCCAAAGGGACCATCACTTCGCCCCCTTCAACAAGGCAGAAAGAAGACTCAAATGAAGTGAGTGTCCACTTCTTATGTCGTATCCTCTGGACTGTGCTTGGTCAAAGCTGCTTAGATGATCACTCCAGGAATCTGAGGAGTCTTCAGGTCACAGTCAAGGTGAAGCAAGGGAGAGATCCATATGAAATGATTTAATAGATGTGAAACTTGATTGAAATTATTTAATTCTTAAAATAGTCATTCAAGGGGCGCCTGGGTGGCTCAGTGAATTAAGCCTCTGCCTTTGGTTCAGGTCATGATCCCAGGGTCCTGGGACCGAGCCCCACATTGGGCTCTCTGCTCAGCAGGGAACCTGCTTCCTCCTCTCTCTCTGCCTGCCTCTCTGCCTACTTGTGATCTCTGTCTGTCAAATAAATAAATAAAATCTTTAAAAAAAAAATAATCATTCAACCCAGAAAGGAAAAAGCATTCAAATGAAATTGCAATTTACTTGAGGAAGGAAAATTAAAAAGAAAGTCAAATCTAAAAATCAAACACAAATACATGCAAGTGTAATAACCAAATACATACAGACTCTTCCTGATTTACTTTCGATTGTGTTTTTGTACATTGAAACTTTTTAAAAACTAGATAGGAAGATGGGGTAAATGTTATAACTGAGTCTGCTCACTGGGAAAGAGATATTTTCCTTCATATAATCTGTTAAAATTATTTCTAATCCAGGCCAAATAAAACCCTTTTTTAAGGGATTAGATTTCCACAGTATGCATTTGCCACTAAAGGCTCCTACTTTGAAAATTATTTCTGAATATTAGGGGTTCATATGCTAATAACACCTCTTTGAACATATGTTTTTTATTTTCAAAATAAAATGAAATTAACTTATGTAACACCAAAATTAACTACAATTATTGGAGGACTGAACTATATCTCAGGAGCCCAGATCCAGTTACTTGTTTTTACAAATATATCTGGAGATGTCCTCTCCTTTTAGAGAAAGAACAATCATGATAGTTATGACAAGGCTTTAAAGCCCAGAGAACCATCTAGAGTGCTAGATTATTTGTTTCTCCAACATATGAGATACGAGGAAGAGAGGAAAAAGTCTGAAAGTTGGAGACTTTAAATGCCATATTAACCACTAGCAAGGAGACAAGAAACATATTTCTCTTCTGTTTAAATTGCCACTAAAGAAAAAAGCTTATATTTTATTCTGTCTGGCATAACGAAGCTAGCAAAAACATGTAGAACAGCCAACAGCGATAAGATAGATACTATCAGGGAAAAGTAACTGAAGGTGAGACATCTGGCTACAGAAAAAAAAAATCTGAACAGAAAACCATATGAGGCTTTTCTTCCCCCAAAGTCAGAAGTGGTGTTGTAGAAACAGAAGTCTATATTTGTGAGGGCGGCCGGCATCCCTCTGCAGCTGCGTGGCTGCCCACCATAACCACTGCTTCAGCCTGTGGCACACTCCAGCACATGTCTTTCCAGCAGTGGCAGTAGGTCTGGGCAGGCACAGGCAAGGGGGATTGCCACAGAACCCCACTCTTTTCTTGAGTTTCTTCTGCTTCTCAGAACCTAACGTGGCTCATCTGGTTTTCAAGGGCATCCTGCATAGTGGTATCATGAGTACAACCGGGCGACTAAGAACCCGTCTAGAATCAGTGCAAGGCAGATAAATACCTTAGGTAACCAAAGTGTGTTGAGTATTTGTTCCCTTTGTTCTGGGGGAAAAAAAAATTATTTTGCTCCACTCTTAAGTAGAGAAAGAATCCTAGATTGATACTGCAAGAGCCTCTCCGGGTGGTTTGTTTTAAAATTGTACTGTATTTTCTATTTTTCTTCCAAATTGTCACCTTAAAGAAATCAAAGTACCCATCTAGTCTCAGTTACTGAGGATTTCGAGTGCAGCTTCTCCAGGACCCCCTTCTTCTCCCCTCCAGAACTTTAGCCATACACACACACACACACACACCCACACATGCACGCACATACCCCCACACATGCACGCACATGCACAATTTTCTCCTCAGCCATTTCTTCAAAAGCAGTTTCGTGTGGAAGGAGGATAGATCACATTTATAAAATAATTTCCATCATTCATATTACTCTAAATTAAAGAAAATTTTTCTGGGCCCAATAGAGCAGTTTTGTAGGCAGGAAACCTCACTATGTTGTAGAAAGGGCTGTCTGATTTCTCTGAAGCCTTGAGTCCTTAGTCCTTCTGGGGAGAAATGAATTGTGCTCCGGCTGAGTGGCATGCATGCAGATGCGGTTTCTAGATCTGCTAGATCTTTATCTGCCTCTTGGGAACTTGTGCTTTCATCACTAACTCTGAGTGATTATCTAATGGACCTAATGGTTGAAGGGACTATTACAAGGTGAGGTCGTATCTTAGTTCAGACTGCTATTACAAAAATACTGGTGACTTAGGGACAGCAGAAATTTATCTCACAGTTTTGGAGGTTGGGAAGTCCTAGATCATGGTGTTGGCAGATTTGACATCTGGTGAGAACCCACTTCCTGGTTGTCTTCTCACGGCATCCTCCCATGGCAGAGCTCTGAGGGAGCTCTCTGGGGTCTTTTTTATAAGGGCACTAATCCCATTCATGAGGGCTCCACCCTCCTGACCCCAACACCTCCTAAAGGCCACCCTCCTAGCATCATCACACTGAGGATTACATTTCAACATTTGAATTTGGAAGACACAGACTTTCAGTCTATGGCACATGGCCTGTGCCACTCAACCCAGCAAATGACACTCCACCACTCCCCCAACCATCTGCTTCTCTCCTATATTCTTGCTTTCTTCTTCGTTCTTATCTTCTAAGCTGTAATTTTTAAAAGATTTTATTTATTTATTTGGGAGAATGGGGGGAGCATGAGAAGGAGGAGTGGCAGAGAGAAAGGAAGAAGCAGATACCGCATTGAGTAGGGAGCCAACGGGGTGCTCGATCCCAGGACCCTGAGATCACTACCTGAGCCAAAGGCAGACACTCAACCAACAGAGCCACTCAGGCACCCATAAGCTATGATTACTTTTTTAATCCTATTCTTTTCCAGTCTTCCATACCATCATCACAAATCCCCTTTATTGAGTCAATGAAACCTGTTAGTAAAACCTACCGAAAATGCTGAGCTTTATGGAGGCATGAGGATCCAAGAGGTTGTTGAATTCTGAACTACTAAGAAACAGTGGTTAATTACATGTGCCAACACAATTTTGAAATGGAAAACGTAAGGCAGAAAATAGAAAAGCTGGTGGTGTGCTCCTTAAAATCTCATAGAGTTGATGCCAAATGCCAGCCCATATTTCATGGAAAAATCGAATGGTCCACACAGAAGATCAATGAATGAGCACGTGGCTTGAATTCTCAAGGTCACTTCAGGCTTCCAGCTCTCTCTAATTCAGATGAGTTTAGGAATTGCCTCTCTGCCCCTGCACTGTACTGCAGTCACCCAAACAAGACTTGGAGTCTTTCCTTAGTTTTCACCGCAAACCCCTCATTGAAGGCATTTGTGTGTGTGACAGACGTCAGTAAAGGTGTCAGACCCAGAAGTTTCTTTAAACGGCATCGAGGCTAGAAATTTAAAACAGAATATTGGTAACCACCATTCTTCAAAAGCAGAATGGGGTTTTATAGCTCAGGTTTCCCTCCCATCCCCTATCATTCACCTTCTTTCTTTTCCTATGTCCCTGACTCCCTCCTTCTTAATGGCAGAGAAGAATGAGAACACTTTCTGTTTTATTATTCAGAATAGTTCAGCTCTCTGTGATACAAACCCTTACACTCAACTATTACCTTCATTTGCATATAAGAGAAATTCTTTATTCAAGGGTCACCTCACCATTTCTTTTGAGGTGGAAGATGTTCCTGGGAGGCATGGCCAGTGGGGGAGGAAGTGGCTTTATTTTATATTACAATTAATGGCCATTATATTGTCAGAAACAAGATGCCCAGGCCAGAAACATTATATTGCCAGAAACAACATGCCCAGGCCAGTTTGGACAACCCCGGTAGAAGTATAGGAACTGAACTGTTCCACTTTGGTGTGATAGCCAAGATGCCTGACCCTCCTGTCTGTTTCCAGTGACTCATAACCAGAGATCCCTAAAAAACTAGAGTGCTAGAAAGTGCCTACCAGACCTGGGACTTGAAAGTTTTCGGATTCTTTCTTGAATTAAAATTCTAGAAGGACACTCATGAACCAACGTTCCTTGCATGTTTCCCGGACCATTCTGTCACTATGACACCAGATGGGTCTTGAAGGAGAAAGATGGCCAAAAGGGATAGACATTCTGATTGACAATGTATGTGTCATAGATTCAGAAGAAGCAAGGAACATCAAAATTGGACCTCACTCTTTCTAAGATTCTCAAATTTTAAGTTGCATAAGAAAAGGCCCAAAGTTTCTAGTTCGAGAAGCAGCATGGGACCCAGGAACCGGGGTAGTTGTTCACATCACTGGATGGCTCTAATACAGGTTGTCTAAGAAACACTGCAGGCTATGAGGGCTATTGCAGTGGGGGAAGGAGGAAGGAGGATGGTGGGGAGATGAAAGGTTTCAAAGCCATTGGTATTTTTCTCTTTTTTTTTTCTTTTTTTTTTCTTTTTTTTTTTAATCATTTTTTTTATTTATTTTCAGCATAACAGTATTCATTGTTTTTGTACCACACCCAGTGCTCCATGCAATCCGTGCCCTCTCCAATACCCACCACCTGGTTCCCCCAACCTCCCACCCCCCCACCTCTTCAAACCCTTCAGATTGTTTTTCAGAGTCAAAGCCATTGGTATTTTTCTGAAAACAAAAGCAATGCTATCACGTTGAGACAGAACACTGAAAGGTGGTAATTACATCCAAACAAGGAAATGAGTGAGTGATCTATTTAAGCAAACAGGTAGTGTCCTCTAGCTGATCTTAAAAATGTGCTTAGTTAGGGCAAGGACAGAGGTGCTATTCAAACGTCTAACATCTGGATGGCTTTCACCAGAATCCTGGAGGTTTTTTTACTATGTCAGGCATTGACCTGCTAGTTGCTGGCCAGGGGTCACTGAGGGGTATCTGGAACCCTTAGAGGGCTTTAGCTGGTTCACTCTTTTAACAGTGGGTGGTTAAATTGTATGCATCAGCTGACTGGTGACCGGCCCCAACCAGGGGCCCAGACTGCCAGCCTGGAAGAGTGTGGTTACTCCCCACACAGAACATCTGTAAGCAGGGACTCAGCCACTCTCTTCCCCTCTTTCCTTCCTTCCTTTTTCCTATTCTCTGTTCCCCTTTATTTTCATCTTTTTCTCCCCTTCTGCCATGCAGCGGCCTTCAGGGTGCTCAGCACAGGGTTCTTACATGGCACATGTGATAACTGTTCATCAAATTAAGAATCCATATTTAGCGCTACTGGTAGGATGTAAGGCAAAGAAAAAGATGCAAGTGCTCCCTAAGGCAAACCGACTTAGAAAGGCTGAATAACTAGGCATCACAGTAAGAACTGCTGTTTTGTTGATGGAGGGAGGTCAGAAGGACCAGGGAGCTCATAGTCCCGCCCCATGTGACAGCTCTTGGTCCTTTGAGAGGTCTCCATGCTGGGTAGGGCCCTCAAACTCCCCTCCACCCAAAATGACCAGGACAGCTAAGGGAAGCACGGGATCAGAAGTTCTGTAAGATTCTCTGCTCTCCATCTGGTCACTGCTCAAGTGCCATTCAATGGGCCTAGCTTTCCCACCGTGGAGATAGCATCACTGGCTAACAAGGTTCATCTTTCCCTTCAACAGTGTTTTGTGTTGTGCTTATCTGATCTTTAAAATAGGCCTGTGTTAATACAGCATTTACAAGAAATTAAGCCAATGAAAAAGAAAGGTAGGCGGTTGTCCTAAGCTAAAGGGCACTTTCCTCTGTAATGCTCTTTGGTTGCTCTTCAAAGGAATACAAGTCTGAAGAAAAGCGCTCTCAGGTTTTGATGCCGCAGACAAATTCCTGCGCCTGTAAGTCTAATGATAAAGGAGAGGGTGACTGTGGCATAGATTAAAAAAAAAAAAAAAAAAAGTGTTTTTTGTTTTGTTTTGTTTTGTTTTCAAGCTTGTCACTATTTTTGTAAGCTGGAAACTTGTTTTTAATCTTGCTGCAAAGTTGATTGGAGAGCCTGCAGGAAGCACCATGAGCTCTTAGTGATCTATGTGAAGTTGAGATGTGTTATAAAGACAGGAGCACCTTTTGGTTTTTGAAAAGCACTGTTTACGGGATTCTTCCTCATCGGGGAGCATTCAAAGCAGAGGCTTTGTGGCCAGAGAGCCATGGGGTCCTGCACAAGCTCCCGCAGTTACTGTGGGACCCCAAGGAAGGTTCTTAGCCCCCCTCTACCTCAGGTTTCTCATCTGTTCATAGAGATGAGTCTCTGTTGTTGGGTTTTTGTGAGGATTAAACAGAAATGTACGACATGCTAAAATGTATGGGTTCCTGGTATATCATAGAGACTCAAGTCATTGACCCCAATTTAATGACATTTATGAAAGGGAGAAAGGAGAAATGCTCAAATAAAGACCTCATTGTAAAACAGGTGAGTGAGGAGCCTGAGTGGCTCAGATGGTGAACATCTGATTCTTGATTTCGGCTCAGGTCATGATCTCAAGGTCCTGGGATTGAGCTCCGTGTTGGGGTTGACACACAGCCGGGAATCTGCTTGAGATTCTCCTTCTCTCTCCCTCTGCCCCTCCCCTGCTCATGCTCCCTTGCTCTCTCTCTCTCTCTCTCTCTCTCTCAAATAAATAAATAAATCTTTTTTAAAAATAAAACAAATCCATCTTTTAGTGGTTCCTCATGTCTTCTAGTCCACTAGGGGTTTACTTTCTTATTTTCGAATATGTTTATGGTTGTTTCTTTGTTATCATCACTTTTCTTTTTCCAGCATTTCTAGAGATTTGGGGTAAGCAGAGCTTACCACAATGTAGTCAGTCTGCCATCTTGACTGGGAACTTTTAGTCATGTATCTAAGGGCGAAAACATTAATATTTTAGCCATTATAAAGCATCAATATCAGAAAAATACCTAATGGGTCATCTAAAAGGAATCATCTAAGGTTTGGGTTTACACATTGCCAAAAACCTGAAAAATTGAACCATTCATAAGTATCGATAATGTGTGTATGCAAGTGTAGAGTTTGCACCTACTAACAATAAATAAGACACATGTCCTAAAGAAGCTAATTGTATAGGTTTTTCACTTTTTGAACTATATTACAAGAAAGACTATGTTTATATATAATGAATACTTTTCCCTATCTCTAAGGATTTAAAAGACCTAAAGAAAGAGCTTTGAGAAGTGTGTTGAGTGCTTTAAATAATATATAACTTATTATTTGGAATTTTAAAAATTATGTACTCTTCAGTCTGGAATTTTACTGTATAAATGTTAATAGAATATAAGCTGGAATCAAAGTTGACTAAAATTGGGTCAATATTGTGCTTTCCATTTAGTGAAAAAAATAAATAAATATAAATTGATGTTGAAAGATATCCATAGAATAGGGATTAATTAATTTTTGATAAATGAGGTAGAGGTAATTTCTACAAATTTTTTTAAAATTTTTTAAAGATTTATTTATTTATTTGACAGAGAGACAAAAGAGGGAACACAGGCAGGGGAAGTGGGAGGAGAAGCAGGCTTCCCGCTGAGCAGGGAGTCTGAGGCAGGGCTAGATCCCAGGTCTCTGGGATCATGACCTGAGCCAAAGGCAGACGCTTAATGACTGAGCCACCCAGGCACCTCTATATGAATTTTTATAATTAGGTCAGAACAGGTTGTGCATTATCTTTCCCTCTTTAGAGAACACACTGGTTCAAAACATATACCCAGCAAGTATCTCTCTATAACACCATTAAAATAAATTAAGGGGCAAAGAGTGAAACATCAAGAAATACGTACATTTCCTAAAGATTTTTTTGTTACAGCAGAAAACTGATGGAAGTTACTTCAGCATCTTGATTCAAAGATGTTGAATATTTGAAACAAAACATTAAAGGAAAAGCCCAATTTTCAATTAATGGTAGCACATTTAATAGCATATTCTACAATTATGAAATCAGTCTTTCTTTCAAATGGACTAATCATCCACTGTGAAAGTTCTTTGGGAATTTTCTTGAAAAGGCAAGAAAATCAACATTTCCATAGCCTGTGAATGAACAGAAAAAAGAGAAATTTGTATCAACTATACATATTACCCAGTAGTTTAGAATTTTCTCATTCAAATTCATCAAAATAACCTATTTAACTTTTGTTTCCAACTTTTCACATTTTAATAACTTAAAATGATTTAAACAGTCAGCAACATTGATTTTATTAAGAAAGGTATACATCTTAGCAGAAGAAAACTCACCAAATGTTCTTTTGGTTAAAATAATTGAACGGTTTATTATTTTAATATTTGTTATTCTATTCAAGTACAGCCTCACAAAATGTTTCAGACATCATTAATCAATTCATTAAATTGTAATTCATCTCTAAATTTTGGCAACTCTCTGCTTCAGTTAAGTTTTGTGAAAAATCATATTTTCTGATATGGTCATAAAATCAGTCTAGAAAATGGGTTTTTTTTTAAGATTTTATTTATTTATTTGACAGACAGAGATCACAAGTAGGCAAAAAGGCAGGCGGAGAAAGGAGGAAGCAGGCTCCCTGCTGAGCAGAGAGCCTGACGTGGGACTTGATCTCAGGACCTTGGGATCATGACCATGACCTGAGCCAAAGGCAGAGGCTTTAACCCTGAGCCACCCAGGCGCCCCTGGTTTTTAATACATTATTATATTCTTTCTAATAGTTAAAAACTGGCTTTCCTTTTAAGTTGCTAAATGGAACTGAGTTTGCTGTTAGATAAGGTAAATTTTCATCACTTCAAAATATCTCACTTGACACCTGTTATAAAATTTTTTTTCCTCATCATTTCTCAAGGCATTGTTTCTCCCACTGTGGTCTGTGGGCCATCTACACCAGGACAGGCACAGGCACTTTCAAAAGCTTAAGAATGCCCTTGCCCCCTCCCCCCACCCCACCCCCCCCAGCCCAGCTCCATCACCACCATAACTCCCTTTGCCAAATCATGACTGTTGGTTTTGGGGCCTATGTAGCTCCATTTTTAAACTTGCCCAGGAGATTCTTGGGCACCTTGACAATAGGAAAAAAATTAACTCAAATCAGTCATTCCTTAAATGGTCAATACTATTTTATATTTTATAAAGTCAAGAAGAGATTGTTTTGAGCAGGGTTAGTAATTTGAGTAATTCATTAGCCTTAAGGAAGCCCTTCATGGGATAGGAATGGGAGGATGGAGATATCAAGGAAAAACTCATCCTGTAAACCAGCTGGTTGGTCTAAACCATTCTAGACCATCTTGTCATAGACACCAGGCTGGCCTGACATGCTGCTCAAGCTGGCATTTGGTGGTGGACTTCTGTAGAATCGCAGAAGCCTCCTGGACAGCACTCACTCTCCCATCACACTAGGAATCCCAGCTAGTCCTCCTGAGAGAGGCAAGGACCTTAGGACAGGTCCTCACAAATCAAACGCATATATTAAATTCATATTCAGCCATGACTAACAACCTCGGATACAGTCATTTTCCTTCCTGGACCAGAGTTTGAAAGTACCTATAAACAGAAACATACCAAGAGGAGGAAGCTTAGGGAACTCTGAAGACAAACTGTCAGCTTAGTTTGGCTTAGAGCTAGGGCTGCCTACAACCCGTCTCCTTTTTCCTAAGAAGACAATTCTGCCCGAACAACATTTGGGAATAATGAAATTTTCCTGAAACACCTTGAAAAAATAATAACAACAACAAATAAAAAGGGGGGAAATACCACAAAAGTGAGACCAGAGCCCCAACTTTAGGAGGGGAAATAGTGGCATGAAGAAAGTGTTCTCTTAATCCACTCTTCTACCTCCAGCCAGACACTGTATTTTACCAAATATTTGACTTCACCCACATAGCAAGGACCCTAACCTTCAAAAAGCTTAAGTTATGGCTCTTTGCTCTGATTTGGATCTGTGATGACCTAGTTAGCAAGAGATATGATAGCACTAAAATATGCTGTTTTCCCACATTGTACCTGCACCAGCCACATTAACCCAGTTAAAATGATGTCCATGATCTGAGTCTCTTTGAAAGCCTTATGGTTAATCAAAACTTATGTTGAACAAAGATAGATCTTAGGCCTAAATAAACATATCTATTTTTTCTTTCTTAGAGGCACCTGCCAGCACCTCTGGAAGGTTCCTCAAATTTTAGTGAAACCAGATGAGAGTGGTGTATAATACTTGGTTACAGCACACACACATACACACCCACATGCATGTTAACAGCATCTGCACATGCCACCTGCTCTCCATTCACACCCACGTGGTTTAACGAACAATGAGAAGGTAAATGAGTTTGCAACAGAGATAAAATGATAAAAGCAATAAAAGATGGGACGAGGGAGGGAGGCAGGGGCCAAATGTGGTAGGCCACACTCAGGTCTGGGGGCTTTTGCTAAAAGGTAAGGGTGATCTGGTCAGATTTGGTATTTGGGAAGGATTATTCTAGAAACAGTATAAAAGAAGTAGGAGACCATTGCAGTAATCCAGGCAGGAGCTTGGACTAGAGAAGTGGCAGTAGAGATGAGACAAGAGGATGGATCTGAGAGATACTTAGCGGAGAAGATGATGGATTAGCTCTGTGGGAAGACCATGATTTTTATTTTTCAATAAAGTCAATTAGAGGAGACTTTGAGATGTCCAATAGGCAGGTAGTTATGAGGGTCTGGAAATCCTAGAGCACTTCAGTTCTCTCTCCACATTGTGGACACATCAGCCTGCTTCTTGGGACCCAGCGCTTTTCCCAGTTTGTACATATCTGTCTGATAGACTATTATCTAATCTGCACTGTCCAATACATTAGCCATGGGAGACTACTGAAATTGAAATTAGTTAAATAAAAATGTAAAATTCAGCTCCTCAGTTACACCAGCTACATTTTATATGTTCAGTAGCGACCTGTGTCTAGTGATTATACTACATGACAGCACAGATAATAAACATGTCCTTCACTCCAGAACATTCTACAGAACAGTGCTGATCTAATGACCCGCTGGTACCTCTCACCTACATCTCCAAAACCAAATCAACACTTCCCGCAGTATCATACATTCTATACAGTGTTAGTTATTTCTGCACCTGAACCCTTGTGTATGGTGAGTTCCATGAAAGCAAGGACCCTGGCCTACTCGTTCTCCAGCTCCCTCACACCCAGCAGAAAGCCTTTGTTCCACATGCTTAGCAACCACTGGTTGAGTACATGAGTGAGGGACTGAGTAAGCCAAAATCTAAAGTTCTGTTTCAAAAACATATAGAAAAATAACTACTTATGTAATCTCTCAGTTTTTAGGCTGATGTTATAGCTCCTAAACATTGAAAATATGAGTAATAAAACCTGGCTTATAAGAAGGCATCAGCACAGGAGTTTATCATGCATAATTAGAGCGTAATCAGAGCAGAGGCAGGGAAGGCAGAAGGGAGCCGGCGTTCTCTCCCATTGCCTTCTGCCCCAGTGACACTCAATATTAGCCAGGTCAGCCTTCAGTGGGTAACACCCACCAGCAGTTGCCACTTCATGGAGACAGCAGCAGCTACAGTGTCTGTTGGTATAACATCTCTGCTTCCTTCTGTCATACATTCTGTACCTGATGGGTCAGAACTGCTGTCCAGACAACCGTAACTGTGGTCAGAATTCTGCCCACATCGTCTTCCTGGGACTGGTCAGTCTCACGAGAGGGACTTCCTTCAGAGTCTTAGTCAACACTCAGCCTCCATATCGTCTTTGGTGTTGCTGCAAAGGATGCCCCCATCCCCCATGAGGGTGGGAGGATTGAAATAGGAATTAAGTGTCGTAGGAGGCCTGGGAAGAGGGAAGAGGCACCAGAAAATGGGAGTAGGACCAGCGAGGCAAAGCTTGAGTAGAAACACACCCCTCTTTCTTTCTTCCAGCTGCACGATAGGGTCTAGAAGAATGGTCCTATTTGTGCACAAGAAAGAGGTAACTGAAGGTGGGGAATCATTGTTTTGGACATGGTGAACCCCCCCCCCCGCACCGGAAAATAATGTGCTTGTGAATAGTAACAAACCGTCACTTAAGCACCAAGCACGGGCTAGGTGCCAGACCAGACCCTAGGGATCCAACAGAGACCAGCCAGATGCGTCTCTGCTCTCCTGCGTGTCACAGCAGAGGAGCGAAGTCAGTGGGCACCTGTACTGCTCTGGTAAGCGCTCAGGTAGGGAGAGCCCAGGTTCTGGTGCTGGGAGATTTAGGGAGTCCTGGAGAGTCTCAGGAAAAGGCTTTTTGTTGGAACTGACAGCTAAGCTGAGCCCTGAGAGTAGGCGTCACCCCAGTGAGGGAAGAGGAGAGAGGACCAGGAGCAGGTGCAGAGTTCTGGACAGAAGTGAGAGCTAGGCAGTGCCAAAGCACAGTTTTCCATAACTTAAGAGTATCAACCCAAAAAGTGTGGGAAGTAAAATGTGACTGTAAAGGGGTGCCTGGTTGGCTCAGTCGTTATGGGTCTGCCTTCAGCCCAGGTCATGATTCCAGGGTCCTGGGATTGAGCCCCACCTCGAGCTGCTCTGCAGGAGGCCTGCTTCTCCCTCTCCCACTCCCCCTGCTTGTGTTCCTGCTCTGGCTCTGTCAAATAAATAAATAAAATCTTTAAAAAAAAAAAAAAAAAAAAAAAGGATCGTGGTCTCTCTGCTCTGGAGCCAGGCTGGCTGCATTCCATTCCCTCCTCTAGCTCTCAGTAGCTGTCAGACTTTGGGCAAGTTCGGAATTTGTTGTTTCCTCATCTGCAAATGAAAGAAATAATGCCACCTACCTTCTGCACTTCCTGAGGAATTACATGACCTTTTCCATAAGCTGAGCACTCAGTGCCAGGCACCTAGAAAGTACTCTACAAAGGTTATCTGTTATTACTATCTTGAGCTAAAAATTTCGATAATGTGGAAACCAGTGTTTAGCCTACATTTCCATGGGAAAAAACCTTACAAACTTTTCTGTGTCCCAACCCATGGAGATTCGGGGCTAGGAAGATTTTAAAATCCAGAAAGTGTTCCACGAGTTCCACTAGATGACATGTACAATAAGGGATTTCTCAAGATTATGAAAAAAAATTTCAGGTACCTATCAGAAAATTATTGCATTATGTTAAAAGATTTGGAGGAAAAACCAGTCTTTTTACATCCAGTAGTACATTTCTTTGGAGGTTAAAAAAAATTAGCCTCAATTGTTATCAAAAACACAATGACAGGAATTCTGTTGTTGTTGTGTTGTTTTTTTTTTAAATCTTAGTGCCCTGAAAAAACCTAAGTATTGCCCTTCTTCTACTTGGATATCCTACCAGTCCTTTTTTCTCCTCTCCCCACATTATACCGATCAGTTCTTATTCTCTCCATTTTGAAATGAAGACACTGAGGCTCAGAGATTATTAGGTAATTTAGCCAAAATTGTGCAACTAGGAAGAGATGTAGCCAAAATTGAACCCTGAGCCTTTTGACGACAGCATCTGAATATGCACTCTCATCTTTGAGCCTTAGAAAACTGTCACTCCCACAGAGTGCTTGGAACCCCATGAGACATGCAAAATGCACTCAATAAAAAGGTTAGATGCTATTTCAAATTGCCCATCTACGTTGAGTCCTGCAGGATATTAATTATTGAAAACGAAATTCAAGCATGTTTGGAAAATCCTGGGTTAAGCAAAGTTAAATTCATTATTTACTGTAAGGTCTCTAAAACATCACTGAGTATTAAGAGTATCCAAAATGAGAGTATAGTTTGTGGCAATTTCAAATCATATTTGACCATACGACATCTTTTTTTTTCTTCTCTCAAAGTAGTTCGGCAGGACCAGTGTTCCCGGGAACTAATTTTGGGGGAAATTCCGTGTGGGGTAAATGCAGAGTGACAGATAATACTTACAATTCACATTCACTGGTGGAAAAAAAATATTTTGTGTTTGTGAGAAAAGTCATCTTACTGTACTGAGCAGAAATAGCGTGAAACGGAACCTGAAGTCATTGTTCTAAATCTTAACTTGCTTGAGATGGGGAAGCTGAGTGACAACAGCTTTGCAAAAATATGTCACCAGTCAAGTAGGAAGTGGGCATTCTTGCAGCTTCTAAGAGCTTCAGCCACTTGGTTGTTCAGAGGCAGAGCTGTGCAGCACCTTATCTCGGAAAGCACACACACAAGCACACACCACCCCGAGAACGTGAGAGAGATGACGCAAAGTGTTGGGGATTTTGGTAGCAGCCTTTTATACATACACTCTGAGGTTCAAAAGTTTGAAGTGAAGCAATTACAAAGTTTGAGAAACTTGCTGGGGGAAAGCATGGTTTTGCATTCTAAATGATTCCCTAATTCTATTCTATTCTCCCACCTGCCCTTGGAGCATTCTAGAAGTGAATCTCATCAGCCCACGGTTATGAAATGGGACGATGTAGTTGTGGTTAATGTTGAGCGATTCCATGTGGCACCCAACTCTTTCAACTTGGGGAGACGTTGGACAAGTTCAGTCTTTGACCACCTACTCATTGGCAAAATGAGAAGGGTGAATTAGACCACTCGCAAGGGGCCTTCTAGCTCTGCAGATTTGTGAATCTGAAGGAAGAAGTAGCTCATAAACTTCTTCTGGCTGTTAATTCCCAGGAAATAAAAGCTTCTCCCCTAGAGAGCAGGGCCATCATAATAAGAAGGCAGCAGCAAACGAATAAGCTCTGGACGTTAGCCTCAGACCCCAGGAAACCAGATAGGGGTCTAGGTTCGGGTCTATGGGCTGCTGTGTAATGTTACTAAATTCAGGGTGATGGTTCTGAAGTAGTAAGTGTGGACCATGAATGCCTAGAAATAATGACAGCTGTCAAAAAGCTTTATTCCAGTGTTGTCAGGGCAAAAGTCCTGAGATAGAGTCCACATGTTTCAATGTCAGAAATACTGTATATATGAGACTGAAGATAACTGCTTTCCTCCATGGGCACCTGATGCCTAATTCAAATTGTAATCACCCAGTCAGCCTACAACATCTCAGTTACAATGGGTTTGGGAGGCCAACCAAAATGACTAGCATGTAACGTGACTTAATCAGAAAGTCTGATTAATCTATCTTGGTTTCTCTTCCCACTGTTTACAATTGTCTCAAGAGATAAACAGCGTTTATCTTTTGAAAGATGGGCACTTTTAAAGTAAAGCCACTCATGATAATTGGTACCAAAGGAAGACTAATCCTGCAATCATCTAAAGCAGTGAGTTATTAAATGTTTTATTGTTTGAAAGTGTGGATTTTGTGGATCATGTTGAGTACAGTCGAAGCACCATGCCTTTCAAATCATGCTATTCTTAGGTGGATATAAAAATGACTTGGGAGGAGCCCCTGGGTGGCTCAGTGGGTTAGAGCCTCTGTCTTCGGCTCAGGTCATGATTCCAGGTGCTGGGATCAAGGCCTGCGTCAGGCTCTGCTCATCGAGGAGCCTGCTTCTTCCTATCTCTCTCTCTCTCTGCCTGCCTCTCTGCCTACTTGTGATCTGTCAGATAAATTAAAAAAAAAATGACTTGGGATTCTCTGTATACAAGATGACAGCAGTGAGGAGGCCATGAGGAGGCAGCAGAATGAATTCTGATGGAAGGGACCCTGCGTTGCTGTATTTATGCCTGTATTTATTGTATTATTGCTCTATATCAACCTCTGGAATATGTAAACTCTGGATCTCATACATATATAAAACAAGCTCTTTGGTTCAAGCACACTATTCCTCATTGAACACAACCATCTTGCTTACTGCAGCAATTTTTGCCCTTTGACTTCTAGCCACTGAAAAGCAGGTGGCACTCACTAGCTGTTGCACCAACCCAAAACAGCCCCTCCTCCCCCATCTCCACCCCGAATTCCAAATGCTTCCTTAGAAGCTGGTACAGCCCCACCCCCATTTGGAACCATGAGCAGATGCACCCAAGTATTCCTTTCTGCCCAGCATCCTATAAAGACTGGCCAGGAGGAACAGTGAGCAGTCATAAACCTCAGTTTTAAACCTCTTTGACATATCCTACAGCAAGAAAGCCACACAAAAAGGCACCCTAACAGTTGAGCTCATAATGGGGTTATAGAACAGCAATTCCATACACTTTCACAGCAAACTTTTGTCATTCTTCTCTTTTAATCTCCAGAACACAGGATTTTTTTTAAGCTCACCAATGTCAAAAGAAGCCCCCAGCTAGTTACAACCATCAAGCACCCCCACACTCAAGCCCGTGTCAGCCATTTTCATCTCCAAACAGTCTTGATTCAATCCAGCTCAGCTATGGCTTCTATCAGACTCATTTCTCAGGTGGAGTCTTCTCGAACCCTGTCAAATGTGGGCTAACCCACATGCTGTCGATATACTCCCCACTCCACCACCTGAATCCTTCCTTTGATGTTTTCTTGGATTCTCCATAAAAGCTGAACTATTGGTGTAGAGTCTGTCTGGGTGAATCTCCGCTCCATTCTCTTTTCACATCCCAGGTCCCCTTTTCCTTCCCCCGGCTCAGAGATTTGACTATCAACAATTCCCCTTCTGCCCAGGAAGTTAGTGATTAATCTTGCTCACCCCATCATCATCTCAGCACACACATGCACACATGAACACACATGGAGAAAGCAAACACATAGCCATGACTTTTGGGAACTCCTCTTTATAAAAACAAAACACCTGGGGAAATCCTTCTGTATAGGGCGTGGAGTTCTGCCTGCACATGTTTGCCCTTAGTGTACTGGTTGTTGATTTTCTGTTTTGCCTAGTTTCTCCTTAGCTTCTCCTTTAGTAGCATTTTTGTTGTTGTTGTTGTTGTTGTTGTTGTTGTTTTCAGTTATTTCACCACTGAGATGCTGAAAAAACTTGCAAAGGGAGTTGTTTAGCTTTTATCTTTTTAGGGTTTTCAAACAAATGAGATAATAAGAGATAGAGGGCACTAGTTTTGGCTTCATGGGATGATAGAAAGAATATAAGGCTTGAATAAGGAAAATAGGATTCTAGCCTCTGAATCTCATGATTTTTAACCTTATGTCCTTTAGTGAATCACTCAACTGAGCCTCAGATTTCTTATCTTTGATCAGAATGGCGGACATTTTTAAGAAGTTATCTTATGCAATGTCATCCTAATTCTAAGTGATTCTCTTGTTCTGTGTTACTAAGTCCTATGTAGAAGCAGGAAGATGGCCTCATAAAGAATTGAGAGGTTTATTTGGGCCAAAGTATATGAAGGGCCCTGGAACAGTAAAGTCATAAGAACTTTCAGTCCTACAGTTTTATGGTTCTGTCCTTAGGAACAGAGATTCTTAGTGCTTGGCCATTTGCCACATAAGTGGTACAGGGTACGTTTGCCTGGTTCCATTCCCTTTCTGGATAGAAAACTGGCCATCAGTATTCTATAAGCAGACTGTTAAACATCTCTCCTGATCACTTTGTCTTCCTTTCCCCAATCTTTTCAATCTGCCGCAGGTCCTAAAGTCCTCTTCTAATGTTCCCTATCACCTACATCACCCTCCACTCCTACTTGTCACTTCCCCATCCATCGAATTACTAATGAAGCAGTGCTCTGTCATCTTAAATGATGCTTTTTTCATAATCTCATAATCACCAAATTCTCTTACTTCAACTTTGGTGGGACCATGAAAGTTTTAGTTCTTGTGGAAAGGACAACTCTCAATGAAGTGCTGCCTAGAAAAGTCAGCTAGTAGCTGATGCAGTAATATGGAGGGTCAAAAATGAACAACTTGCATTTTAAGACTGAAGAAAGAGAGGTTGTGATAATATTACATTTTGGGCAACAAGTTGCACTACTCTAGTAGTATAATGGCTACTTAAAGTTACCAGTCTCTTCACAGTTTTCTACATGTTTATGTTGACATTTGATATGACAAAGTATAGCACCATATTTACTCTACACAAGTGATTCTCAAACTTCAGCGTATGTTGGAATGACCTGAATGACTTATTAAAACACAGGTTCCTGGGTCCCAGTCCCAGCATCTCTAATTCAGTAGACCTGAGATAGGGTCTGAAAATTTGAATTTTTTTTTCTTTTTTAAGATTTTATTTGACACAGAGAGAGAGAGTGAGAGCACAAGCAGGGGGAGCCGCAGATGGAGAGGGACAAGCAGGATCCCCAGTGAGCAGAGACCCCAACAAGGGGCTTGATCCCAGGACCCTGGGATCATGACCTGAGCCAAAGACAGATGCTCAACTAACTGAGCCACCCAGGTGCCCAAGAATTTGAACTTCTAATAAGTTCTCAGGTGATACTAACGCTTAATGGTACTGAGGCCATAATTCCAAAACTACAGTTCTGTACTACAGAAGAAAATGAGTAAATGCTATCTTCAGATGATTTTTTAAAAATTCTTTAAAACAAGCTACCTAAAACATCTTTTTATATTTTAATCTAAGCCTTTTAACAGATCAGTAATTTCAGTATTAGCTGACTTGAGTTTCACAAATTATTTCATTTAAAGAAGGAAAAAAATCATGTTTCTCAAGATGTGGTCTTTGTTAAATAAGCACCCACGTGCTCTTTATGCACTCTAAATTGTGAAAACTACTGCCATAGATCTCAGTTCAATAGGCAGCCTAATAACAAATGTCTGAACAGTTGAATTCTGACAATTTAATAAGATCCTAAAATATTATTCTTTCTAGGAACTATGAGTCATATTTCAATTGAAGTATCTAAAACATCAAATATCACTTTGGCTTTTAAAATAAATATGCTGTATAACTTATTGGTGTCTCAGCTATGACACAAGAGTACCCAAAACATTTTTCTATGATTGCTGTACATAGTTGATCTTTCCCCATCATGCACTAATTTTTTTTGTCACTAACTAACTTGTACTTCTTTCTGTTTAATGTCATCCTAGTTAGACTTCTCTAACTTGTCAGGGATTTTTTCAACATAGTTCTGTTTTCCAAAGCAACCGTAGACCCTTCAACAAGGCATTATTAACAATCTGAGTTAAGTGTGCCTCCTTATTGTAATCCTGCAAAAAACTACATCGGAGGTTTGGTCAAAATGAACACTATGATACAATTTGTAGGGGTCAAAGTTTACCAAGATAAATGTAAATAATGCAGTTTTTAACAAGGCATACCAGAAGAAATCGGGCTGGGTTTTCACATCCCAGGTCCTCTTTTCCTTATGTTTGCAGGCATAGCTTCTGCTACCTCCCCAGTTCTTTTTTCCCCCCAAGATTTTTAATTTATTTATTTGAGAGAGAGAGAGAACACAAGCAGAGGAGAGAAGCAAAGGTAGAGGGGGAAGCAGACTCCCCACTGAACAGAGCACCTGACATGGGGCTCAATCCCAGGACTCCAAGTTCATGATCCGAGCTGAAGGCAGATGCTTAATTGACTGAGCCACCCAGGTGCCCCTATCTCCCCAGTTCTTATGGATAACTTTGGGTTAGTGTCCATCATATGTTGCTTGTTTGAGGTGAAGTCCTGGCACATATGGAAAGCCCAAGGTGGGGGCTTATCAAGTCTCTTATTCTTCCTCCCAACTTCATGAAACTGAAACTCCAATCTCACAAACTTTCCTGGTTGCAAAATATGGATTTAGCAAGCCATATTATCTGGATCTACTGTCCCCATTTCATGTACAGTTTCTTACTTGGATACCAGCACTGTCTTGTTTCACTGCCCACAGATGATATAATAATGATTAACAGATCATATATAGACACATTACAATCAGGTAACAAGGATTAGTCAATGGATAAGGGCAAAAGTTATCTACAAGTTTAAAGGGATTTGATTCCAAAACTGACTCCAAAGTGCATGGTCTTGACTGATATTCTTCATAGACTAGTTTGGATTCTTGTCTCCTCCATGGCTGACATTTATGGCTGAACTTTGACTAGTCCAGTTGTTATCTATTCATAATCCTTTGTCATGGCCCTATACTCCCAACTGGTCCTGCTCTCTTACTGCCAAAGGTTTCCTTCCTTTTGGCCAAGTCACTGACTTTAAGTTTAATTCATTTTAGACTCAGTGAATTTCTCTATTGGATGACCTTTTATTCCAATTCCAATACTAATTTTAAATGTTATTCTTCCTACTAATTATATGACTTCTGCTTATATTTGACCATTGTCCTTTCTGTTCAGTACCCTGTGACATTCAATTATACAACTGTGTACAGAAACTAGTATTATGGTGTCCAAACATATAGTGTTAGAGGATAAGAATGTCTAGGTAGAGACCAGCTAGTGCAAATTCCTTAGGCAAGAACCAGCTATATGTGGTTAAAGAAATAGAAAGACATGGAGTGGACTGGAATACCATAGGGAAAGGGAGAATGGGCTGAAATAATAGGCACTGACCAAATTCCATATGTCCTAGATGATCATAGTTTGGAATTTGTGATAGGAAGTTATCAAAATTGGAACAATTATGAACAAGAATGTTACAATCTGGTTTACATTTTATGACTTCACTTTGCTGTGAGGAGAATAAAATGTAGGTAAATAAAAATGAAGACTAGTTAGAAGGCTTTACAGTGAAAAACAATGTGATTTGGACCAGCATGGTACAGTAGAAGAGAGATAAGTAGGTAAATTTGGAGTATGTTTCAAATGTAGCTCTGGTGAGAATTGTTTATATATCAGGTATAGGGAGTTAGAAAAGACAAAAGAGGAATCAGTATGAGTGGTTGCTAAATATTTAATCATTAGATGTTAATTTATTGATTTGACCAATTTATTATTATATTTGGACTTCATACAAGATTACATGCACAGTGCAAGTGTAATAATATGATTTTAATTATATAACATACTGATAGAATTTATTAATTAGATTTAGGAACTGTAAAACTTGGTTCAAATTGCTTGGTTAAAATCATTAAGCAAAGCTCATAGATGAGATCAATGAGGGGGAGAAATATGTATGTCCAACTGGTAAACCTGGCTGAGCTGTGGGCCATCAGGACAGTGTCTTTCAATCTGAGGTCTTTGGACATTCTTAGAGATCCTTAAATTTTCTGTACAAAATGTTTAATTGTGTTCTTACTCAAATGAAAAACTAAAAAAAATTGATGTAAGCTTGCATTTACATTAATTGTGGCAAAAGTATACCTTTATTTGCCTCAGCCTAATGAAAAATGAACAAGTGAAGGCCAAACAGTGTCACAATAAACCATGAAAACAACGGTTTCACAGTAATTGGAAAAAGAAATATAGTAGGAAAACAGAGTTATAAAACAGGACGTAAAACTATAGCAATGCTAAACTTTAAAGAAATATTCCTAATTAGAGCATTTTAATTAAAAATAGAATGTGAAAAAAATAGAGTATGAATTTGGGCTAAAGAATGGATTTACTCAATGGTTAAACACATGCTACTAATTGCAAAGATTTACTACCACCATTAGAAAGTTATGCAAATACACCTTATTTAATTAAATTTTTCTTCGCAAATCTGTAATAAGGGAAGGGAATGAACATCAAGCAGAGTATCTACTGTGAGCTAGGTACTTATGACAGGCACTTTTGTTAACTAACATAATTATCATAAAATTATTGTGAAGTAGGATTTTTATCATTTTATAGATTAAGCAGAGAATCAGAAAGATGAGTGATCGTGTCAGTAAAAATTGAAAAATGGCTAAAATGTCCACTGGTAGAGAAGTTATGAGGAGACAGAGCTTCATCTAGTCCACAGTGAAGGTAGTCCACTGAAGGACAATCTGACAAAAACTATGTGAATATAAAATACACAAGTCCTTCTATCTCAGCAACCCTACTCTTAGACATCTAGTTTAGAGGACTAACCCGCATATACACAAAGAAACATGTACGTGGGTGCTCATTGCTCCATTGTTTTTTGTTTTTTATTTTTCTCGGCTTTTTTTAAAAGATTTTTTTAATTTATTTGACAAAGAAAGATCACAAGTAGGCAGAGGCAGAGAGAGACAGAGGGGGAAGCAGGGTCCCCGCTGAGCAGAGAGCCCGACATGGGGCTTGATCCCAGGACCCTGAGACCATGACCTGAGCCGAAGGCAGTGGCTTAACCCACTGAGCCACCCAGGTGCCCCTCCATTGTTAGTAGTCAAGGGAGAAAGGCTGAACAAACCATGCACTATACCAATCACAAAATATGCGCCACAGTTACAAAGAATGACATCAACCCAGTATACGTAATGTGATATTCAGAGTACAGGAATATTGGAGGTTTTAAGTAGACATTTCTGTGCATACATTCATAGGTGACTAGATGCATAGGAAAAGTTCTGCAAAGATAATCTGGAAGGGGAACAGAATGGGAGGTGAGAGTTCATGTGAAATTTTACTTTACCTATGTCTTGAACTTTTTCCAGATGTGTTTAATATATTATTTGTGTAAATAAAAATATTTTTGTTTCTAAGAAGGAAGAGGGAGAACATGGCATAATGTCACACCTCTAGTAGGAGCTTCTCTATGGCTTTTATATATTTTTTTTCTCTTCTGGGTCTCCTATGTCTCTCTCTGGTCTAGGTCTTGATTTATCACCTGATGCTTTTTTGCTGTGTTTGGACTCAGTCCCTCCTTTTACCTAGGTGACCTTCCAGAAATAGCAATGACAACAACAGTCATTGTCATGGAAGAGGGAAACATTAATTGAACTGCATACCTTCAGTGGACACCCACGTGTCTACATAGGTGTGCTGCTTGTAGTTACACTGGCTTGGAGTCACTTTTGTCTCTCTAGTGCTTCTTCCTTCCAAGTGTCTCCAGAATACCTGTTCGGTCCAGGGGCTACAGGGAAGATTTTCCTTCTTTCTTGACCATTCTGATCCTCTTTCCTGAACTAATGAGACTCTCTACGTGGTCTGATGGTCTAATTTACCCCTTTCCAAACTGCATTGCTTTAGTGGGAAAAAACTATCTTCCTGGACGAACCTATGATCAGGCAATTTCCCTTAATAAAACTTTTCTTTGTGGCCCTTCCTAATTCTTAGCTTAAAAAGGTGACTGTCACAGATTATTATAGCTTATAAATATGTTTTGTTTGGTACACAGAGTTTTCTGGATTTTTGTTTCTTTAATTTTTTTTTTTTAAGATTTTATTTATTTGTTTGGGGGGGGGGGCAAGGGGTAGGAAGAGGAAGAAGGAAAGAATCCCAAGCAGACTCCACATGGAGCCTGGAGCCTGAGGGGGCTCAATCCCAGGATCCTACGGTCACAACCCAAGTGGAAACCAAGAGTCAGATGCTTATCCAACTGAGCCACTCGGGTGCCCATGTTTTATTTATTTACTTTGTTTTGCTTACCTAGCTGCCAACATTTAAACGGAAGATTTCACAGAAAAATCTGGATGTGTTCTTCACATATTTACAACAGGCTAGAACCCCATAGTAGCTGCCCCACTGAGATGGGACACAAGTCTCTTGTTGACCACAGTGACATTTCCAGCTCAGTGTACAAAAGCATGTTCTTGCCTGGCTTCCAATGACAGCTGAGTTTGAATCACCTGCTTTAATTATTCCTCTATTTGCTCATACTCTGAAGCTGCAGTATTGTCTCTACAACATCAATGTGTACTCCTTCCCTGTTCGTAGATGTCATATTTCTGGGTTATATTGATTTCATTTTAAAATCATAGTGAAGAATATTCACTATTCCTTCAGCATATAAATCAGTTCATATGTCAATATTTCTAAAACTTGAGTTTTAGTACTTTCTTTGCTTCCATAAATTAGTATACTTTTAAAACAAATTTTAGTATTTGAAAAAAAAAAAAAAAGAAATACAGTTATTGTCTTCTGCCCCAGTATGCTCTATCTTAGAGCAAGAGGCACTTAGTAAATTATGAGCACCTAACTAAAAAAATGTTTCTTGTCTACCAACTTTTTTCCTTTTAAAATTATATCTAACATTTGTTACAAAAAGGAAAGATTCAAAAGTTAGCAATCTTCTCTCAAATTATTGCCTAATAATTTGAATTTCATGTGATTTTATGAGTTGAAAATAAAGTCATTTATAAGAACATTTTACATTGACACATTTGACATTTAATATATAGTTACATATAATTATATGAAAGATTATATAGACAACAAATGAGTAGTCAACAAAGTGATTGGGGGGAGTGAATTTTTAAGAATAAAAAAATATTCAGAGACTATGAATGTTAAAGTTGGGTCTGAAATAAAGAAGTTTAATACAGTGAAGACTTTCTTTACTTATTTTCTCTAATTGATCATCATATTGTTTTGATCTCTACCTCTTCACCTTCATTCTAATTTCTACTTTAATTGTCTTTGTAAACACTGATGTTTCAGTATTACTTTTCTTTCCATTTTGTTGGACTGTTCTAAGCTGGCCAACATTTTCTTGGCAGCTTGCTTTCAAAGTAAAGTGTTTCTTACTAATACAGTTACATTGTTTTGTTTTCAACTACATTGGTTTTCAAAATTTCCCATCTACTATGGGTTTACAAATCCTTTGAAGATAAGAACAGGTGACTTTGAATTAGAGCAAGGAAAAATTCCGTTAAACTAGGTATTCTAAGACAGTGACCCAGAAGTTTTAAGCCCTACCTTTGAAAGCTGCTGGGGATCTTCTGAAAATTTTTAAGATAATTTGATGTAAATGATATTTTATATCAGGGCAAACACTAATCATAAAAGAGATAATGTTCATTTTTTTCAAAGATTTACCTAAATAGGATGCTAGATATACCTCTAATATTCTGTATATAGGAGACACATGCACACACACACACACACATACACATAAAATGTCATATAAGCATATGAAAAGATTTTTAGCTTCACTTATAAACATATAAGTGCAAGTTAAAATGTCATATCATTTTTTTACCCACCAGAACTGTTAAAAACTAAAAAAGTATGATAATGCACAATGTTAGTGAGGTTATGGTAAAACAGGTAGTCTTCTCTTGATCTAGAAGACAAACAAATTGGTGTTACTTACTAAATAACATTATCTACCAAATTGTTTTAATGTTTCATTTTTTGACTCCACTTTCTAAAAATTGATATTTGTAAACAAAAAAATTGGTGTTACTTACTAAATAACATTATTTACCAAATTGTTTTAATGTTTCATTTTTTGACTCCACTTTCTAAAAATTGATATTACCAATGTAAATACATTTATGGGCAAAGACATAGGTATAAGAATGATTTTATAATAGTAACTGTCTAATAATCCAAAAAAAAAAAACAAACCTTAGAGTTCCTCAAATGGTCAAACAGTTCTCCTTTGGGCATATATCCAAGAGAAATGAAAACATATGTCTACAAAAGACTGGTACATGAATGTTCATACCAGCATTATTTATAATAGCTCAAAAGTGGAAACAGCTCAAATGTCCACCATCTGGTAAGCAGATAAGTAGATGTGGTATCCATTCAGTGGGTTTTAATTCAGCTATAAAGAAGAATAAAGTATTGATATCTGTTAAAACATGATGGAACTGTGGGGCACCTGGGTGGCTCAGTGGTTTAAGCCTCTACCTTCGGCTCAGGTCATGATCTCAGGGTTCTGGGATTGAGCCCCGCATCGGGCTCTCTACTCAGCAGGGAGCCTGCTTCCCTCTCTCTCTCTGCCTGCCTCTCTGCCTACTTATGATCTCTCTCTCTGTCAAATAAATAAATTCTTTAAAAAAAAAAAAACATGATGGAACTACAAAAACAATTTAGTGAAAGAAACCAGTCACAGAAGACCACATATTGCATGATTCAATTAATGCAAAATGACCAGAATAGACAAATCTACAGAGACCAGAAGTAGATTATTGGCTGCCTATGGTAGGCAGAGGAGGGCAGAGGATAGGGAGTGACTGTTAATAGGTACAGTGTTTATTTTTGTTCTAAAATTAGGTTATGATGATGCTTGCACAACTATAAAGTATGAATACCATTGAATTATATACCTTAAACTAGTGTATCTATTGAATTATATCTCAATAAATGTTCTTTTTTTCAATAACGTAAATTTCCATCAATAAGAGACTGGTCAAATAAATTATGGTAAATCCAGTGCATGAAGCACTCCACAGCTATGGAAAAAAGTTGATTGCCTTATTTGTCCCAATATAGAACAATCTCTTTTTTAAATCAAGAAAGCAAAATACAGGGCTCCTGGGTGTCTCAGTGGGTTAAAGCATCTGCTTTCGGCTCAGGTCATGATCCCAGGGTCCCGGGATTGAGCCCCACATTGGGCTCTCTGCTCAGCAGGGAGCCTGCTTCCCTTCCTCTCTCTCTCTCTCTGCCTGCCTCTCTGCCTACTTGTGATCTCTGTCGGCCAAATAAATAAATAAAATCTTTAAAAAAAAAAAAAAGAAAGAAAGCAAAATACAGAATAATGCATCATGGTCTCATATACAAAATGATATATGCATCATGGTCTCATCTGTGTGAAAAAAAATGGAATATTCCTTGAAAGATGTACAGTTCTTGAAAGACTGGTAACAGTCATGTTTGGGGTAGAGACAGAGAGATGGGATCTGGAATGTGAGATTTTCTTTTCAATATCCTTTCTTGTATTTTCTTAAATGATTTACCATGTATCTATTTCTCTTACAATAAACTGTCTTAAATTAGCTTTTTTTTTTTTTCTTAACAGGAAAAGAGTAAAAGAAAAGAAAGTCCAAATCAGTAAAATATTAAATGCCCTACTCTGTACAATAGAGGTAAAGTTTTGGATACATACAGATATTGACCGTGGAGACCCACCCTCAGAAGTTTACTGTGTAACCGGGAAGAAAATAAATAGATAGATAGATAAGTAGATTAATAGATTGATTGATTAATTAATTAATGTTGAGATTTTAAAGAAAATAAAATTAATGCAAGAAACCACCTGTAAATGCTCTGTGTACGGATGGAGAGCTCTGTGAGCGGCATTCGTTCGCATGGGTGTTAACCTGTGAATGAGGCACCCCGACCACACTGCATTTAGAAGGGCAGGTGGCCTTTCAGAAGCTCGCTTTCCACGGAACCGTCAGAGGTACGGCAATTAGCAGGTGGTTTCAGGCACAAATGGCAGTTTACAAAACTTTTTTTGAAGGGGCTGGAGTATGATTATCCTATCCCCTCTACACAGATGGAAACAAATGTGCCCTCAGAGTTTTAAGAAGAGCCTGTCCCGTATAGTACAGACATTAATGGTTGCAGATTCTAGGATAATTCATAATTCCTAACACCTGCTATGTGCCAGACAGGCCCCCATACAATTTCTCATTCTCATGGCCATCCTGCAAGTTAGGGATCCAGAGTCTCAACGCAACAGGCAAGGAATAGAAACCCAAAGAAGCTAAATAAGGCCCCCTCGTGTACCACAGCTAGTGCTAGTTGGGATCGGTGGTCAAACACAAGTCTGAGTGATGCCAGCACAACTCTTCCTTCTGCCAAACCATTCCTCCTCCCATGTTGAAAATTGTTTCCAGTGTGTTTAACAATCAGAAAAGTGAAAGTAGTGTTGGTTTGTTTGGGTACCTCATGGGATGGTTATAAGGATTTAAAAGTTAAACTTCCTGATTCTTTATTCATTCTGAGATATCCTAACAGAACCAGGACTAGGCATGATTGGTTTGGGGAAAAGGTGTTTTGTTTCATTTCCAGTCGAGGGGGCTAGAATGCAGTGTTTTAATGATGCAGCCAGCTCAAGGAATAGATAAGAAGGCCATGAAGCATTACATTATGGTCAGGTGTTTTTACAAGGTGGGTGTATATGGCCACTCCACAGATGAGAAAATAAGGACTTGGAGAAATCAAGCAACTTACTCAACCCCAGATTGAGTAATAAGCAAGTGAAGGCTATCCTAAGTGCGGTGGAATCTGAACTCAAATGCACATCTCCCAAATCCTGTTCATTCTTCATTCTGCCATGAAGCCATCCAAGCAAAATAAAGATACAGACATGGCCAATACAGACTTTTGTTCTAAGAAGTTTGGCTGTAAAGGGGAGGAGGAAAGGCAGCTGGTAATAGAATGGGGGCCAAGGGTAAGAAAGGATATTGCTGTGTCTCTTTGGAGTGGAGAACATTGACCTTGTCTAAGAGGAAACATGCTCCAGGAGGATGAAACACACCATCCAGAGCACATAGTAAGTGCTTAAGAAATGATTTTGTTTGATGCGAGTGAAGAAGTTAATAGTTAACAGAGCAGGGTCTATAAGGAAGCCGACATTGTTGAGAACCAAGAATACCAGTTAGTAGGAGTAAGGAAGATCGACATTTCTCCAGAAAATAGGGCGAGCAAGATAAAAGAAGGTTTTAATAAGTTAGAATGAAGGGTAAGCAGGGAGGTCAAGTGGAGTGCTCTCCCTGTTCTCAGTAATACAAAAGTTAAAGTTATCTGTGGGGAAAGAGGAAGGCATGGGTGAGGTCCAGGAATGTGGGGAGTTTGAAACAACCGTTATGGTAAACGTGGTCAGATCTCAGTGATACTTGGTTCTGAGAGAGTTCGTGTTCAGTTAGGTGTAAATGAATGGGGGTCCTGTTAAGTGTGCACCTAGATTGTTGTACAGATTACCTCATGCAGAGTTAAAGCCACAGATCACTACCCAACCCCTCTTGAGCTTTGAGGGATAAGATCCATGGTAGATCAGTTTAGGGTGTTAAATCTTGATGCCCACTAAACTCCAAACTTGTTGTTTTTTTTTTTTCCGTTATTTAGTTCATACCTTCTAAGTCCTTTTATGACTGCATTTCAAATGCCTCAGTTCCATTTCTTGAGGTTTTTTTTCCTTGCTAGCCTGTGTCAGTGATCCACCTTTAATGGTCCATTTTCCACTAGCTCTTGAATGTCTACTTTCCTGCTACCTGGTTTTCAAAATCAAATTCTAATATAAATTATAAATTGAGCGTCTAAAACACCCATAGATGTGAGTATATGTTTCAGAATTACTTTACTGTCTCCAGAGCTAGTTCTGCCCTACATGAAACTGAAAATAGTCGTACAAAATCCCACTAAGAAGAAAGGTATCAGTCAGAAAAGCTAGACTTACACTCAGATCTTTGGAAAGTATGTTAACATGTGCAACTTACCAATAATATCCATGTACTTTCCCTGAGGAGCATCAGAACGTAGCAGAAAGGGCGTAGACATCGCAAGAAAGTCAGCCAGAGTTGAGTTTCTATTGCTTACAAAGTCTCTGAATGTGGGTAGTTTTCTTAACTATCCAATGGAAACTAGATAAGGATGTAAACCCCAGAGGGTTGTTGTAAGGATTAAAGAAGATTAAATATGTAAAGTGCCTAGAATGATGCCAGGCAGGAAAAAAAAAAAAAAAAGAATTACTTAACATTGTTATCATTAATCCCAGAAATTTCCTATAGATTTAGTGTTTCTGTTTCTTCTTCATTTTAATTCAATATCCACCATCTTCTTTCCATCACAGCAGACTAGATTGAGAATTCCAACTTTATTAATTCTTTTAGCCTACTTTTTAGAGTCCAGCTTGAGATTTTAAAGCCAATCATATTACGTTAAGGTAAGTCTCCTGGGTTTTGTTTTTTTTCTTCTGGAAAACTAAGATTCTTTTCCTAGAATGATTTTGTGTACATGCAAATATATTCCTTGAAGTATTTGAAAGTTGCTGCAGACTTTGCAAAGCAAAATATTTCACTGCTAAATACTAGTGTAACATAGGAAGACCTTAGTGTATGTTCCCCCAAGCGTGATGAGCAACAGAACCTGTCTCTCAGCTGTGCTTTCCCCCAGCTCTGCCACTTCCTCAGGCAGACCAGTCCCTGGTGGTGGTGAGACAGACACGGGGGGCTCCTTGGAGGTCCAAGTCCAGGGGGAAAGCAAGCACCCCCCTTTCTGAGTAGCTCAAGTTATTGAAACTAAGGAAAGGAGAATGGATGCCAGGGGAGCAGAACAGCGAGGGCCCGCCACAGATCCCCCATCAGAAAGTCTCATACGCCCATGTACAGATGAAAATGTACTACATGGGTTTGGGGGTGAGTCAGTTTTTAGTGTTTCTAGTTCATTGTTCCCCAAAACATGTCTGTAATTTCTCACCTCCAGGCCTTAGATGACTTTCATATAGTAACGCCCCCAGCTTGTCAAAATCTTTTCCATGGAAAGATAAGTCACAGATGGATGAGAAACATTTTTCTTGTTTGACAACAGTTCATTAATTTCCACTCACAGTGGCTAATTCCCTGTGAGTACAGCTTTCAAATCATTTAGGAATCTACCAGACCGTATTATTTATAAATTAAAATAGGTTGTCATTTTCATCTGTCAAATGACTAGGATTTTTAATATGTATTCTTTGATAACAGAGGCATTTCAAGTCAGTGTGTACCAGCTCATTAGATAAATGGTGCAGGGACACTAAATAAATCATCTAAAAACAACAGCAACGGCAACAAAAACCATGAACCTAGATCCAGTTCTCACACCTAACTCCAAAATAAATTATTCATCATTTCTCAGAGTTAAATGTAAAAAGAAATGAGTCCTGGGGCACCTAGGTGGCTCAAGGGGTTAAAGCCTCTGCCTTCTGCTCAGGTCATGTTCTCAGGGTCCTGGGATTGAGCCCCCATTCAGGCTCTCTGCTCAGCAGGGAGCCTGCTTCCCTCCCCCTCTCTCTGCCTGCCTGTCTGCTTACTTGTGATCGGTCTGTCAAATAAATAAATAAAATCTTAAAAAATAATAATAAAATAAAATAAATAAAAAATTTAAAAAATGAGTCCAAAAAGAAGTAGAAAAAAATGTAAGGTTAATAACTATATGTTCTTAGGGAGCCTGGCTGGCTCAATCAGCGGAGGGTGCAACTCTTGATTTCAGGGTTGCATGTTCCCACACATTAGGTATAGAAATTACTTGAAAATAAAATATTTTAAAAATAATAATGGGGCGCCTGAGTGGCTCAGACAGTTAAGAATCTGCCTTCAGCTCAGGTCATGATCCCAGGGTCCTGGGATGGAGCCCCGCTTCTGGCTCCTTGCTCAGTGGGGAGTCTGCTTCTCCCTTTCCCTCTTCCCACCACTCCTCCTTCTCTCTGTGTGTGTGTCAAATAAATAAATAAAAACTTTAAATAATAATGATGATGATGATGATGTGTTCTCAGAGTAAGGAAGACATTCCCAAACATAACTCTGGTGATAGGAACTATATATAAAAGAATTTATTCACTGAGTTAGAGAAAAAGTAGTAAGTCCTATATATCAAAAAAGTTTAACTGGGGCGCCTGGTGGCTCAGTGGGTTAAAGCTGCTACCTTTGGCTCCGGTCGTGATCCCAGAGTCCTGGGATCGAGCCCCGCGTCAGGCTCTCTGCTTAGCGGGGAGCCTGTTTGCCTCTCTCTCTGTGTCTCTCTCTCTCTGCCTGCCTCTCTGCCTACTTGTTATCTCTGTCTGTCAAATAAATAAATAAAAATCTTTAAAAAAAAAAAAACACCTTAAAAAAAAAAAGTTTAACTTACTGATGACAAAAATGAGACGGGAAGAATATTTCTAACATAAATGTAACCAGGTGGGAAATTTTATGTATCAGATTTGTGGAGGAACTAATTCTCCCTACCCCGAACCCCTGCCTCCAAAATAGTTGCCAAAAGAGAAGACGAGCAATTCCTGTGACATTGCAGCCGGCAGGGGCCTCGCAAGTCAACAGTGCAGGGCCTGAGCACATTTTAAAACTGTGCTAGTGAGAGGACAGGAATAGTAAGAAGAGAACAGGAAGAGAGAGGGTGATGTTTTTGTTGGTGGTGGTGGTTGTTTCCTTTTTTAATTTAAATTCAATTAATTAACATATAATGTATTATTGGTTTCAGAGGTACAGGCCTGTGATTCATCAGTCTTATATAACACCCAGCGCTCATCACATCATGTCCCTTCCTTAATGCCCCTCCCCCAGTTACCTTATCCTCCACCCATCTCCCCTCCAGCAACTCTCAGTTTGTTTCTTATGATTAAGAGTCTCTTAATCTTATATCCCTAAGAGAGGGAATATTTTTAATAATTACCAAAATGAAAACTTTGGAAAAAGGCAGAACTATCTGGAAGGAATTAAGAAACTTTTGTATATATCATTTAAAACACTAGACAAACCATAAGTGACTCTTAATCTCACAAAACAAACTGAGGGTTGCTGGGCAGAGGGGGGTTGGGGGGGGTTATGGACATTGGGTAGGGTATGTGCTATGGTGAGTGCTGTGAAGTGTGTAAACGTGGAGATTCACAGACCTGTACCCCTGGGGAAAAAATATATATATATATATGTTTATAAAAAATAAAATTATAAAAAAAAAAAATTTTTGAAAAAAAAACCCTGCCACCGGCCCTTTAAGATAACTTAAGAGTCAAGTACTATATTTCCTTCAAAGCTTCAGAAGATTTGGGGTTTTATTGGTTGAGGCATGGAATTGTTTTTGTTTTGTTTTGTTTTGTTTTGTTTCTTTTCATTGTTGGAGGGGTTTTTTGGTGTGAACAGCGAGAAGCAGAAGCCAAAGCAGCCCAATTACTGCATTTAGTTTGTCCATGTAAGTGGCAAAAAGATGAATACCCTTAATAAAGACGTTCTATTAGCCACTACGAAAAGGCAAACACTATTTTAAAAACAGGCGAGGGATTTGAATAGATAATACAATTAAAGCAAAACATAGTTATGAAGATGAAAAAATGGACCGCAGTGGTGCTCAGAAACATGAGAAATTAAGACAAAATGTTTTTTTCAAGAGTGCATCCCCTTTTCCTCTCAAAAAAATTGCCCCCAAATTAGGACAAAAAAAAAAAAAAAAAAAGCAAACTTCCTATTTAGGGAAACTAGGCAGCACACATAATTCCAATGCTCAGTGTATAAAATCAGAAATGGTCAAAGCAAAGCCAGGAGATACAGAGACATTCTATTCATGAGACAGCCAAAAGAACCTATGAAATTTTTAGATACAAACAATGGCATGCTGGTAAATTTTGAACTAGTTCTCTAAGGCAAACCCTGTGTATGTGTGTTATGTGTGTATCCATACATGTAATAAATTTTATTGATATAAAAGATGCACAGCATAATATATAAATAAGAACAGGCCAAACAATACTCTTTATTGAAAACTTCACAGAGCCAACTGTTATTTGTGCCAATGTCTTGTACTTATAGCCAACCTGTGGCTGCAATTAAGGAATGAGTGTAGTTCCAATCTGAGTGTTGATTACTATTTTCATTTATGTTAACAAGATGAATGTAAAACAACAAAGATATTTGTCAGAACATCACTCATTTGCCAGTGATGCGAGTAACTATTTTGCTGAGTTGTATGATAGCTTTCAGATACTGGAAAATATTTCCTGAATGTTTTATGCCATTCATCATGTAATAGTTACAGGAAAAACACACTTTTAAATTTAATCTGCATTATAAGCATTTTCTCCATCACTTTCTTAAATCTAACAATCAACAAAACAATAAAGCTGAGATTTGTAGTTCTTGTCTATTTCCAGGAGCTAAATACTCCCATTATGCCCAAGTTCAATATAGCATAATGAGGTCACAGAATGGAGAGCAAGGAAAAGATGCCAACAGTATACCATTACATAGTCTTTCCACCATTTATAGCACTTCTTACAATTTTGTATGTATTTTACTTACCTTTTGTATTGTTTTTGTTTGTTTTTTAAGATTTTATTTACTTATTTGATAGACAGAGATCACAAGTAGGCAGAGAAGCAAGGGGAGAGGGGGCCGCGGAGCAGACTCCCTGCTCAGCAGAGAGCCAGATGTGGGGCTCGATCATGACCTAGGATCATGACCTGAGCCGAAAGCAGAAGCTCAACCCACTGAGCCACCCAGGCGCCCCTACTTACATGTTTTTGATTTTTAATCTCTCTCTCCAAGTCCATAAGAGCAGAAATCTGTGTCTGTTTTTTCTCTATTGTATCCTAGTGTCTAGAACAGGACACATAAAGTAAGCATTCAATAAATATTTGTTGAATTAAAAAATAAAATGTTTAACTTACTGCATCCCAGGCATTGTCCTAAATGTTTTACATGTGTTAAGTCTAAAGTCCTCACTGCCATCCTATGAGGGAGTGCTATTATGATCTTCATTTTCCAAATGAAACCAGAAGTGACATATCCAAGACACCCAGCAGATAGGTGGTGGAGCCAGGATTTAAACTCAGGCACTTTGGCCCCAGATCTTGGACTCTTTATCACAGTGCATTCTCTCAATATATCAGAGGCCTGATGCTGGCAATAAGAAGCCTCAGAATGTCAGATGCATGGCAGACCTTATAAGCAACGAGGTCACATTAAAGCACGTGGACTGAGATGGTATACTGGAACCAATTCATTATCTGACAGGTTTGGCGTTGTAGAAAATGCTTAAAGACATTTTACGGCACTATTGGAAATTGTGGAAGTAAGAGTTCCAAAGAAAAATCTTTGCAAATGACAAAATAAGGCAATTATTAACTCCAGGAAAACAGTAAGTTGAATGAGAAAGGAAATGTAATCATAGTACACTGCTTGATTCAACAAAAAGTAACATTTACCAAGTCATGATGGTGAAAACAATGAACATGGATTTAGTCCAAAAAAAAGGTTGTGCTTTTGCTACATTGGAAAAGGAAGGGGAAGAGGGCAAAACTCTACATCTACCAAATATAAAATCAATAATTTTTTAAGCAGTAGCTATAATTACATGTGTGTGTATGTACATAAAGGTAAATGCAAAAGAAACATCTAAAATGTTGGAAGTTTTTGGTATTTGATATTGATATTTTGATAAAAATGAAATTAAAACAAAAGGTAGAATTTTTCCATAATATTATGAAAAATTCAAAGCATAATAGTGCTGATGTTAGCAAAAATATGTGAAAATCATTCTCATACACTGATGGCGCTGTCAGTTGATGTCTCTCTGTAAGACAATTTGATATTTTCTATCAAAAGCCTTAAAAAATGTTGTTTGACCCAGGATTTTCACTTAATTGAATTCATTCTAAGAAAAAACTTTAAATATGTGCAAAGACTAAGACATTTCTTATTACAGCAAAAAGGAAAGGAATTAATACAAATATTCAATATTAGAGCCATAGTGTTGTTTTTTTTAAATCATGGTGGAGCTGCCTAAAGAAAAATTGTCCCATTACTAAAAATTATATTGTAATTAGATTAACACAGAATGATATTTATGATATTGAGAAAAATAAAAATACTAGTAACAAAATAGCAAATTTTACTCTCCTGCTGTAAAAGTGTATGTTTGCACTCAAATGTTTTAAAGTACATGTAATTCAGTAGCTATTGCTGGGTGATGGGATTATGGGTGATGTGTATTTAGTTTTGCTTGTCTTTGTATTATAATCTCTGCTATATATACACGATTTATTTATGAGGTTGTTTAATACATTTCAATGTTTAGAAATCATACCTGAAACAAAATCTTCTCATTAATGATTCAAGGAAATCATTGAAAACAAGTAAGAATGTGTTACCTTTGAGAGCAGACACCTCATTGGTCTAAAATAATGAGTCCAATGAAACATCATCTACATTTTTAAAATCATAAAGAATGTAGTATTAAAGTTGATGTAGACTTCTTCACAGAATCCAGAATATTAAAACTATGGTTTACAAAAGCTTAGAAAAAGTAAAAGAAATTCTTTTTTTTTTTTACTAAGCAATTTTTCACCCATATACTCTACACTTAGATTTAACCATTGTTAAGGTTTTTCTTAACAAGAGAAGAGAAATTCCTTTTAATAGTGGGAATTAAAGATATTATCTACCTCAAAAAAGGGAATATTTATCAACATTACTAATCATCATGGAAATGCAAATCAAAAGCACAATGAGATATCACCTCACACATGTTAGGGTGGCCATTATCAAAAGACAAGAGATAGCAAATGGCCGGAAGTGGAGAAAAGGAAACACTGTATACACTGTTGGGAATGGAAACTGGCACAGCCACTATGGAAAACAGTATAGACTTTCCTCAATAAACTTTCAGTTTATTATTACCATATTACCATATGATCCAGCAATCCTACTTCTGTATAGATATCTAAAAGCAACAAAATAGTTATTCAAAGGGGTATCTCTACTCACATATTTATAACAATATTATTCACAACAGCCAAGGAATGGATATGACCTAATGGTCCTTCAACAGATGGATAAAGAAAATGTAGTAGATATATATAAAATGGAACATTATTCAGCCTTACAAAAGAAGGAAGTCATGTCATTTTTGACAATATGGATGCATCTGAGGGCATTATGCCAGTGAAAAAAACCAGAAAGCCAGACAAAGAAAAAAAAAAAAAAAACATGATTCAATGATGTGTATAATCAAAAAACAAAAAACAAAAAAAGTCCAACTCATAGAAACAAAGAGTAGAAAGATGGTTGTCAGAGACTAGGGTGAAGAAAATAAGAAGAGGTTAATCAAAGGGTATAAACTTTCAGTTATAAGATGTATAAGGTCTAAAGATCTAAAGTAAAACATGGTGACTATAGTTAATACTGTATTGTAAAGGGGCACCTGGGTGACTCAGTCGTTAATCATCTGCCTTCAGTTCAGGTCAGGATCCCAGCGTCCTGGGATCAAGCCCTGCAGCCTCCCCAGGGAGGCCTGCTTCTCCCTCTCTCACTCTCCCTGATTGTGTTCCCTCTCTTGCTGTGTCTCTTCCTGTCAAATAAATAAGTAAATTCTTAAAAAAAAAAAAAAATACTGTATTGTAGAGCTGAAATTTGTTGAGTGACTAGAACTAGAACCTTCTGGCCCTCAAAAAGATAAATATGTGAGATGGATGGATGTATTGATTAACTCAATGGAGGCAAAACCTTTCTCTCTCTCTCTCTCTCTCTCTCTATATATATATATAATATATTATATCAAATCATTGTGTTATATACTTATTTTATAATTTTGTTTGTCAATTATCCCTCAATAAATCTGAAAAAAATAAAACATTTTAAATGTCATGTTCTATGATAGTTAGAATATTAGACTCTTAAAACATTAATTTAACTTAGGATGAATCTCTTATATTTTTATATTTAAGATCCTCATTTCTACATATTTGGAATAGCCAGCTCTTGTGTTTTAAAGATTTATCTTAATTCATGGTATTTTTTTTGCTCTGCTTCTTAGGTACCAGCAAAGGCCAAACGTCTTACTCCACTGCTTCCCTACCACCACCGCCACCACCCCATCCAGTCAGCCAACCGCCTTTGCCAGCATCTCACCCAACACAACCGCCAGTCCCAAGTCTACCTCCCAGAAACATTAAACCTCCCTTAGATCTAAAGTAAGCAAAGATTATCTTGCCATTTCTTTGTCAATCTCTTCCCATAGATTTTCACACTATGCTTGGCTGAATGCTGGAGTTTCATGGTAAACTGCTGGGGCCACAAATGTGGGCAGATGGAAGGAGAAGGAATGTCTGGGCAGGCTGCTCTCAAACCCCCATATCCTTCAGCAACTATTGTTTAACTGTTTTTACAGTGGTTTTTCCCGCTGGAAGTTCATTTGAAGAAAATTTCCACTGCCTTTTTAAAATTTTGAAGCATTCTTAAGGTTAGCACTGCAATCATCTCTTCCACCATCACCATCACTGCCACCACCACCACTACCATTATCATAATCATCACCACCACCATCATCACCACCACTACCATCATTGTCATCACCACTACTATTATCATCATCACCAACACCATCATCACAAACATCACCACCACCATTATCATCATCTGTCATCAACATCACTGCCACTACCTTCACCACCATCACTACCATTATCGTAATCATCACCACCACCACCATCCTCACTGCTATCACCACCATCCCCATCATAATCATCATCACCACCATCACCACCACCACCACCATTATCATCAGCAGCAGCACCACCATCATTATCTTCACGGCCATCATTATCACCACGACCACCATCATCACCACAACCATATTTTACTGACTACTTATGATAGGCTGGAACTTTGCATATATAAGTAGAAAATTTTTTCATCACTTCACAGATGAAGAGATGGCAATTTACAGTGACTTCTCCACAACTGTACAAGAATGTAGAGTTGAAATTTGGGGCAATGTCAGTCTATGTCCAAAGCAAATGTGTGCTTTTAACTACTCTGCTAAATAACCTCCTTGAGTGGAAAAAAAAAAAAAATGCAGGTTTTCTCTCAATCTTCAGACTTTTGGCTGTGTGTTAAAAAAACTAGGAAACTTTTATTCAAGCCCACTCTAGTTTTTCTTATTTGGTGCTTTTTAGAAATGTCAAAACTGTATGGGTTGTTATGCCTGGGCTCTTTATTCATGATTTACCAGAACAGCCGGTTTATGAAAAAGCAGGCAGAAGATTGGAATAGAATAAATGTCATTTTAAAAAGACATTGGATAATGGCAAGTATAGATCCTTATGGCAAGTTAGAATAGGTCTTCCCTTTCTTCTTCTAGAAAATTGCTTTGCATCATTCTTCCTTACCACAAATAGGGTATTTGTGGATATAAGCAATATCCCAAAATATTTAGCTGCAGTTTGTTTTTCCTCCACTTCAATCCCCTACCAGACTGATGTTCTTTACATTTAAAGTATTTCATATCCATAATCCATATAAGAGAATCTGTGATTAACAGTATCTTTACATTAAAAGTACTTCATATCCATAACCTATATAGTAGAATCTATTAATATCAATATCTGATTGACAGCTTTATTTTATTGATCATGATTACAGTTTAGAGCAAGCGTTGAAAACACATGTGTCATGGGTAACCACCACTGTGTTTCACTTTCTGTGTTTATTTGAGGTATAAAGGCAGTAACTGGAAAATGTTAGAGCAGCTTTGGGGCTATTACCTTGTTTGTGGCCTGCATCCCACCTTTATGTTAACTGTGTGCCCTTATGGGCATTTGATTTTATGAATTCTAATTGAAAGACTCTAATACCCCATGATATCTTGCTACCAAATAAGAGCTTAGGCCATCTGCTTACTAACAGGTAAGTGCTAAATAAATATTTGTTTAGTTAAAATAATTAAGTAACATGTGTTCTTATATACACTTGACTTCTATAAACTGTTTTGTTTTCACATGTATTGGATTTTGTTTCTTTTCCCTAATTTTTTCCTAGTCTGATAAATTTAACCCACCAGATCATGGTCTTAGTACTTTGAATTTTATTATGTGACCCTATCCAAGCTACTGCCTTCAGTCTTATATGATTCTAGTGAGAGATTTTAATAAATACCCTGAGCATGAATCCCTGAAAATTTATAAGACATAAAGACTGATCATTGTTTGATTGAAGAAACTGTAGAGAGGAGGAGTGTTTGGCACTATTCCTGCTGTATGAGAAGTCCCCAAGACCACCATATGTTTGCGGATTCATTTAAAGGACACACAGGACCCAGTGTTTAGTTAAGATGGCTAAGATTTATCACAGTGACGCTGTCCTTTTATGCCTAGAAGGGACACACTGAGAATGTTCCTTTCTCTGGCTCTGGAAATGTGTAATGTTGCTTCCCAGGGAAGCCCTATAGGGGGTTTGTTCAAGTTTTTATTGAGAGCTGGTCACATAAGCATCTTCAGCCTAACCACTACCAAAATACCAGACTTCTAGAAGGAAAGCAGGTTTTCACCACAAGTTGTGTGGTTTATAGAGTCTAGGGCACAGCAAGGCATTCTTATCAATTAGTCAACTTTAAATCAGTGTAGGGAATTTTTTAGAAGTGGAGTTCTCAGATGTAAACCAAGGGCCAATCTTAGTGTCAGAGTCTTCTAAAATTAGCACCTTAGGCCTACTGTATTATCCCTTTTCTGCAAGCCTACTCCCCAAAATCCATTACGATATGGTGGTAAATAAAAAAATTTTAGATGGAGGAAAGAATTTCAAGAACAGATGTATAACCTGTAATGCACATTCATAAGGATGCTGGTGAATTTCTCAGCTTTTCAGTGAATTGTTGCAAAGTTGAAAAGGGTCTTCCAACCAACTAGGCCCAAACTCTTACTTGTAACATTATTTTCATCAGAAAGTGGCAAAATCCACCAATTGTAATACACTTTACCTCATCCCTATTTCCATCTTATTAAGGACTCGTAATTAGAAAGTCAGATTCTCCTAAGAGTTCCTGACTCTACAAAATGTGTAAATTCTCAGAAGAACATAAAAAGATACAAGTCTTCTTGAATTTTATATTGCATAGACGATAATTACAGAATCTGAAAGTCAATTGTCTGATGGAAAGAAAAGAGGAATGAAAGCTAGGGGACATCTACAATTTTTTTTTTAAGTAAAAATGTGGTGTATAGTGAAAGACTTTCAGTCTCCCATCAGAAAGCTCAAGGAAATTCCAAAATGAAGAAATAGCTGGATTAGAAACTTTATCGCAAGTAGGGGAAGCCATGTAAGACACAAAAGAGAAACAAGAGCAAAATGACGCTTGTTATTTAGGCTCAAAAGTTTATATTTCATGTGAGAGGGAAATTTATGGAGTAAACTTTAAGCACAATTGTGAGATATGGGTGTTCCTGTGTTTATCCTCATGCCATCACCCTTCAAAACACATGCATGGGTGTTTTCCACATGTTCCCTCTGCCAGCTTGCAAATGCCTTTCCTCCCCTCTCTGGTCAGAGGCTACTCTCAGGTCGAGCTCTACCAGATTTTTTTTTTTTACATTCACTCAAGAATTGTGTTTTTGAGCCACTACTTTGTGTTGTTGTAATAGTAGTTCAGGAAATATCAGTAAACACAATAAAGATCCTTGCCCACCTAAAACAGGGGGCAAGAGACCCAATGAATAAAAATAATAAACAGGTAAAGAAGAGAGTATGGTGGGAAATACTAAGTAGGAGAAAAGAGGGCAGAGTTAGGTGATGTAGTAGGAGGGTGGGGTTGGGGACAGGGTGTTGCAGCTTTAAGAAAGGGGAGGGCAACTCCCTTTATAGGCAGTTATACTTAAGAAGACTCACGGAAGTGAGGGAGTTAAGGTTGCAGATGTCTTAAGCAAGACCATTCGGGGCAGAGAGAACAGATAGAACAAATGCCTAGAATGTTCAGGGACTAGGAATGGGGTAACAGCTACCAGAGTAGAGTGAGCAAGGGAAGGAATAGCAGGAAAAGATTGAGCTCACACAGGGTCTTGCCGGTCATAGTCGAGACTGTATCTCCTCGGTGAAAGGGTAGCCACTAAAAAAAGGTTGAGCACAGCAGCGATGTTATGACTTCTGTTTTATCGAGATCACCTGAACAGCTACATGAAAATAGACAGTAGGCAAATATTGAAACAGGGAAACTAGTCAGGGGGATAATGCAGAAATGCAAGCATGGTATACAGGTGGCTCTAACCAAGATGGTGGCAGTGGAGGTGGAGAGAAGCATCCAGACTCTGAATACACTTTGAAGGTAGAGACAACAGAATTTGGATTTGAGGTATGAAGAGAAACAGAGATCAAAGATGGCTCCAGGGCTTCTGGCTTGAGCGACTATAACATAAGGATGATGTTTCCTTCAACTGAAATGGGAGAGGATGACGGTGAGCAAATTTGGGGCCTGAGAAGATCAGGAAGACATGGCTATGTTGAGCCTGAGGTGTCTTTTAAACATCTAAGTGGGGATATTGAGGCAGCAATATTCACTTCAGGAGTGAAGAGTCTGGGAGAGAGTTCTGGTTTTAACATATAAATTTGGGAGTCAGAGGCCTGTATTCTCCACTAAGAATCATGAAACTGTTACAATCACCAAGGAAGTGAGTATAAATAGAAAGAAGAACCGAGCCCTGGGATACTCCAACTCTACGAGGCCTGGGAGAAGAAAAATGAACAGAGAGTAAAAAGGAACAAGCAATAAAATAGGAAGAAAACAAGAGTGTGGTGTCCTGGAAGCCAAGGAAAGATCGTATTCCCCAGGAAAAGGTAGTGATAACTGTGTCCGATGCTGCTGAAGGCCAAATAAGAGAGGTCATGGGGGTGGTCATGTGGAGGTCATGGGGGTGAGAATTCCTGGGCTTGGGAAGCAAGCCTGACTGAAACAGCGTTAGAGGAGCAGGAAAGGAGAAGAACGGGAAAAAGTGATTATAGACAACTCTTCCAAGGAGAAGTGGGGGCAGTAACTGGGGGAAAAATGGAATAGAGATTTTGGGTTTTTTTAAGATGGAAGAAATAACACTATGTTTGTATGCCAGGGAGAGAAATCCAGTGAAGAAGGGAAAATTATAATGGTGGTGAGGGGAGAATTCCTGCAACAAGGACTTGAGTGAGTGGGAAGTCGTGTTCAGGTGAGGGACTGGCTTCCTAAAGGAATAAATAACTGAAAGGTTTACAGTCTTCCTGAGGGTGTAGAGTCCGTATTGCTTGTGGCAAGAAAGTGAATTTTTAATTGGTATCAGGGAAGGAATTTCAGGAGATAGGGTGGCCTCCCTAGTAGTCAGATATAATGACATCATTCAGATCAGGATGCCTTAAAAAGGTAAAAGGTTGGAGGCCGAGGAGAATTAGAAATAATAACCGTCTTAAAGTGGCTGAGGCCAGAGTTCTTTTATTTTAAATTGTACTGCTTCCCCACCTAGTGGTCAGAAGTCACTAGTTACGTTTTCTACTGCGTTACTCAGACATCAGACATCGGAAGAGAAACTGAAACGCGTCGAAGAGTTTATCACTATTAGTGTTGAGATCAACATCCTTCTCGGTATAACATGTTTCTTGGCACCACCTTTAAAAATTAATTATAATTTTAACCGTATAACTGATTTTTCAAAGGAAAACAGAACCAATGGTTGAATATTTTGGTGTACAAAACAAACTCCATGATTATTAATAGTAATGAGACAGGAAAAGTGAAGTAATAAGAAATAATAAATACTGGGAAATGACTAAGGTTGGAAAAGAGAAAAGTGGAACGGTTCTTACCATGAGGTCATTCACAGTCAGCTTCAGATTCTGGGGGGCTCTCGAATTAGAGGAAAAGTAAGAATTAACCATTAAAATGCTCTTATTCATTAGAAGTGCTTAACGTTGTCTGGAATTTGAGACCTGCCATATCTGATGCTCACTCCCGAGTGGCCTTACCTAACTCCATTTGGAAAAACATTGGCTGAAACAAGTTTCATAGGTCCTCCTGCATTCAATACAGGAAGACATGTTCCCGAGAAAAGTTCACAGAAAAGTCATAAGATTCTATTCTCAGCAACAGTAGGTATAGAACCAAGTTTCGTGGGACGCTTAGAGCCGCCCTTCTTTAAAAAACAAAAACAAAATATAACCCGGACAGTTAAAGTTATAAATAACAAAGAAGATATAAAGGTCAATAGCTTTACATCATTAAAAGTCAGGAAACAGAGCACTAATAGCTTTCTAAAAATGGCAGTCGTAATATTGAGTTGAGTTTGCCTTCCCTATGTAATTCTGCACACCACCGTGTAAAAACAAAGAACTGGTGAAAAGTCCTCCTAAGCAGGCACCCTGTTCTCAAAACTGATAAGCTTCTTTTTCTTCTCCTTGACCTGCTCCCTCTGCTTAGGTCTGTGTGACACGTGATTGGTTTCATAGCTTGCCTATATCTTTTTCTCAATGCCTGCAACACGTTTTTGTTTTTGTTTTTGTTTTTGTTTTTTAATAACTGGTGACAGTTTAATCTCAGTTTATTATGACGCTCACCTATTTTTCTTCCTCATGTTTTCCCTGTTATTCTTCACTATCATTCTTACATCATTTCATATTTATTGAATGTTTTCATGTTATATATGGTGAATTTGGAGTTCTAAAAGTAAACTAAGATTTATATGCTCTCATGTTGGGTCCATGAATCAATGTATGCATGTAAACATTATCTACAAGCAATACATGTTTCTCTATAAACATGCAGCCACATATGTATGTATGTGCTATGCAGATACTCTCCATTCTGCAATTATTTTTTATTCTTTCAAGTGTTTTAGGAAGTAGGGGCTCCTGGATGGCTCAGTGGGTTAAGCCTCTGCCTTCGGCTCAGGTCATGATCTCAGGTTCCTGAGATGGAGCCCTGCATCGGGCTCTTTGCTCAGCAGGGAGCCTGCTTCCCTCTCTCTCTCTCTGCCTGCTTCTCTGCCTACTTGTGATCTCTCTCTGTCAAATAAATAAATAAAATATTTTTTTAAAAAAAGTTTTTAGGAAGTAAACTACAAGTCTGGTAGTCTTTTTGACTAACATTCTTTTTCAAAAATGACCATAAACAAGTCACTTCAGTAACAAACGTTAATTTAGTTTCTTATGCTGGGACATAATTAATTCATCTAAAAAAAATCAAAGCCCTATACATGACTGGAATTATCCTAATAGCTTTCTAAAAATGACAGTCATAATAACAAATTAACTAACAAAGTGACAGTCTCTTTCTCATAGTCTCGTAGTAGGAAGGGAGCCCTGCGGCAATTACTCTGTAATTACAGTGATACAGAATAATCACTATAATGGAGCAAAGTATGACACATAGAAGCAGCAACTGCATGGGCCTGGGGTGTTGGAGATGACTTCACAGAGAACGGAGTGTTTCAGGAGAGGCTTAAAAGATTAAGAAGGGTCACAAACGGGATGTGATCAGGAGAAAGATGATTCTAGGAAAGGAAAACACAGTGGGCTAGGCATGGAGGAAGAAGAAACAAGAGTGTTCAGGGAGTGAGTCAATATTAATATGTGAAAAAAAGATGATACAAAAAAATGATATAAGAGGATATACAAAAAATAAAACTGTAAAAGAACAGGACTGAGGGGCACCTGGGTGGCTTGGTTGGTTAAGCATCTGCCTTCGGCTCAGGTCAGAGTCCTAGGGTTGAGTCCCGCATCGGGTTCCTTGCTCAGTGAGGAGCCTGTTTCTCCCTTCGCTTGCTTATGCTCTCTCTCTCTCCCTTCCTCCCTCTCTCTCTCTCTGACAAATAAATAAATAAAATCTTAAAAAAAAAAAAAAGGAACAGGACTGGTCATAAGAACCTTGCATACCATGAAACAGGCTGTATATTTTATTCTGTAGGATGTCAGTTTATTTGACATCTAAGGTATTTACATCTTGTGTTTTTAATTAATATGTAATTTACTTAAGTTAGTAATGCAGAGGCCTAATTTATTTAAGTACTCAAATTCACATAACTTGCTATCTTATTTATACATCTATTAATTTTTATTGAAATAAGAATAGTTATTGTCAGTGGGATCTTTGATTAATGATGGGACAATATTCAGGTTAAATTCTTTTAAATGGATAGTTACATTTAAAATTTAGTTTTAATTACCCCTTCCATGTTTTACATTGCCTCTGTAAATCTGCATGTTGAATTTTTTAAGTATTTCAAAAAGCTGACTGAACAGTAACTGCGCTAAGCAAAATCTTCCCCAAAACTTAAATGAGTCGCAAATCTATCAAAACATGTCCAGTTCTCTTAAATATTCCAATTGTATCTTCAATAAGATTCTTCTTATACCTCTTAAGAAGCACATTTATTTTGAAAATTTTTTTTAAAGTCAGAAAGAATAGTGTTATGAACCTCCATGTCCCCTACACAAACTTCAACAATTATAAACTCATTGCCAATCTTGTTTCATCAGTACCCCCACACACATCCCTCTTTCATATTATTTTCATACTAATACCACATAATTCTATTCATGAATATTTTAGTAAGTATCCCTAAAAATTAGAGTCTATATATTAATATAAAAGTCAAGTCAAGTTTTCAATTGTCAATGTTCAAATTTTCAATTGTCTTTTTTTTAAGTTTGTTTGAATAAGAATCCATATAAAGTCTACATATTTTCATTGGCTTATACATCTGCAATTCTCTTTCAAGCTATAACCCTACTCTCTCACTTTATTTATTTGTTTATTGCAATTTATTTGTGGAAGAAATCAAGTTGTTTGTGGGCATTGTAGTTAACCACAGCCTGGACTTTGCTGAGTGCTTCCCTATAGTACAGCTACGTGTTCCTCTTTCCTCTGTATTTCCTGTAAATTGGTAGTTGGAGGTGGAGGTGACTTAACCAAATTTAGTTCTAGTTGTTTTGGTAAGACTACTTCGTAGGTGATGGTATATTCTTTTATCAGAAGTCTGTAATGTCAGGTTGAATCTCCTTTTTTGATGTGAACGGCCTTTGAGTCTCAACATTAACACAGAGAATATATACTTTTCAACTAAACCAAAAAGTCTAACAAACTTTAAATTAGTTTGACATATCTAACTGAATATTTGCTAATGTAACACATCTCTTAAATATTATAAATACTTAAAATATTGAACATAAGTATACTTTCCCAATGATGGTAAAACTTTTTTCACAAATTTTTGTACCATGGGTTTGACTTCCTTCATCATTTCTGTATTTAACTCCAAATCTCTCAAGAACTAAAAAGATTTACTGAGGGATGTAAGTGTCTTTTTCTAACCAAGATAATGAGTTGATTAATTGAGCTTTTACACTTACCTAAATTAAAAGCTAAAGAATATATAGGTTAAATTTTAACATTTCAAATTTGTTTAGAAATAAGTTTATTGGATCAACAATTGATGACCACATATGCTTACCATCCCAGATGGAGACTAAAGCATGTATGTCTATGACAGTTCTTCCTGAGCCACAAGTGTACCCACTGAGGTTTTTTTGTTTGTTTGTTTTGTTTGTTTTTTGTTTTTTGGGTTTTTTTTTTAGTCTAAGGAATAACAAGGCACTTCCAGCCTACATTCTTCAAATAGGGTTAATTTTGCAACCAACATCTCTTGGGTTTAAGTAGCAGTCTTTCCTAATTCTTTAAGTGGTTTGAGTAGTGAACATGAGAGTGATATAATCATATTTTGCATTAGAGAGATCATTTTAGCAGCAATGTGGAGAAGGGATTGTAAGGGGAGAAGAGGGAGAACAATGCTCATCACTAGGAGATGGGGCAGATGGCTACTGCAAGAGTCCATGTTAGTGATAATATAATTCTGTCCTTGTGCCTATCAGGAAAGAGGAGAGTGATGGAGGGAGGAAGTGAATTATAGGAGACATTAAATATATGGAACTGACAGAGCATGATTAATTTAATGTGGAACTGAAGAAGAGTGAGGAACAAGGATGACTTTGAGGCTTAGGTGGATATGGAACTGTGGTATCATTCACTAAGATAAGAAACTTAATTGGAAAAGCATGTTTATGCTTGGATAAAAGAGGAAGCCTCAGTTTCTATGATATTAATATAGAACTGGTTGTGGGACATTCAAGTAAAGATGTGTATATATAAATCTGAAACTCCAAAGAGTGGCCTGCACTGGAGATGTCAATGGAAATCACCAACACTAAGAGAAAAACTGAAGCTGTGGGCATATATGAGACCATTCAGGGACAGATATAGAGTGGAAAAAGGCAGTCAAGCCAAGACCAGAACACAAAGGAACATCATCACTTAAAGGAGAAGTCAAAGGGAAATAAGCCCGCCAAGGAAATTGTGGGATGGTGGTCAGAAATAAGCCAGGAGAGATTTCTTACAGAAACAAAGGAGACTCTAGGAAGGCTAAATGTCCAATACTGTTAAGGGCCACAAAATAGTCATGTAACATGGAAGCTAAGAGGTGTCTAGTGTATTTGGTAAGTCCTTTAAGAGTAGTTTCAGCAAAGAACTGGCAATAGAAGCCAGAGTATAGTTAAGAAGAATTGAGTGAAAGGAAAAGAAGTCAAGTCTGTGAGCACAGACAGCCTTCTCCGCTTTGGCTGGGAAAAGGAGGACTATCTGTGGTAATGTGGAGGATTTAGAAAGGTAAAGAGAAGAGTTTGGCTTTTATGAATGAGAGTAGTTGGGCTAGGAGAGAAAAAAAAATGTGAGATACTTAGGAATGGGAAGTTAAAGAAGAGGAGTAATAATAATATATATAATATGGTGACAAACAAAAGAAGAAGAGAAGGGGGATAAAACATTGATAATTTAGATAGAATTCAGAACACAGGTGGAAGGAACTTTGATAGAAGGTCAGGATAAGTTTGGGTTAAAGGAATATATTTTCTTAAGAGAGTTCCCATCCAATAACTGCTATTTTATCAGTGAAATAAGAAACAAGGGCATCTTATTATAGGGGAGAGGAGAGGGACAGGAGGTTTGTAGAAAGTAGTGAAGGTGTTAAATAGCCATTGGGAAGGATGATGGGAGAGAAGATTCACTAGGAAAAGGTAAATGAGATTATAGAATAGTGTTGAGGTTAAAGCTGAGATTAAATGTCATTTGTAATTTCCAGAATCAGTGAAATAGCAATTTTTTCCCAGCTATGTTAATCAACTTGAGGAGAAAAATAGAAAATATAGATGTTGCATCAATCATTAGGGATTTGTGGAGCCCAGGTATTGATAACTGTTAAGAGCAGCTGGAGTAAAGCGGTTTGGAATGAAGCACCTTGGAGTCCAAGCCACAAATGGCAGGAAAAAAGCCAGGTAGAGAACATCTGGAAAGAAGGAATCAAGGTTTAGAACTAATTCTCTTTGGTATCTAGATCATAAAACCAATCAAATGCCTTCAGAATCCTGGAATTGAAGCATTGATATACTGCCATTTTAACAGAAAATATATTACTGCCCTGAAGCAATGAATTACTCTTATGTGTCTGCTATGAAGAGCCAGAACTGTCCTCAAGGTCCCTGATTATCCATGTTTTTGCCTCAGTAGCAGCATCAATATGAGCCTATGGCCCATTCTAACAACTTCTGAAGTCACAAATCAGAGCAGAGATTAAAGAAAAAAGAATAATTTAAAAATGATCCTTTTATTCTTTTTCATTTTTCATTGTACGATGAGCCTCTATTTGCTCCATTTTTATTTTCTCTTCTTTCCTGCTTTCAGAAGCCCTGTAAATCAAGAAAATCAAGATGGTGTGATGCACTCTGATGGTAAGGGGCAAAAGATGTTTTATTTATTTGTTAACTCAGGTACAGAAATCTGAGTTAATCATTCTGATAGGGTCACTATTGGTCTGTTGTCCTCACTGGTCCTTGCAAGGTGCCTCTCCTGTTTTACTTATGTATGTATTCTCTTTTATCTCCATGACCCACTCACTCCTTTCTCTTCATTTCCAACCAGAGACAAGTATTCTAATACATTTAATGTGTGTGTGTCTGCTTATACATATTCTTTGCATACTCTTATAAGTATGTATATATTTCAATTTACATAAACAGTACATTATATCTCACTCTACTCTTTTTTTTTATACTCAGCATTATGTGTTTTAGGGGACCCACCCATGTTGTTATATGTGTATTTAATTTATTAACTACTTCACAGTACCCCACAGTATGTATCCTATGCATCTGCTCTTTACTTCCAATTCCCTAGTACTTATAAATAATAATTCAGTGTGTGTTCTTGTCCATATTCCCATATGGACCTCTGAGACACTTTCTTTAAAGTATATATCCAGTAGTGGAATGGCTGTTTGTAAGCTATGAAATATTCATTTTGACTGATTAGGACTAGAGTATTCTCCAGGAAATCTGCATCTCTGTGTACTCCCATCAGCAGGGCATGAAAATTCCAAGATGCCTACCTTTCACCAATGCCTGGTATTATTCAGCTTTCCAATTTCAAGTCTTATATGTATAAAATGATATCTCACTTTATTTTCCTATTTCTGCTTCTACTGGGTCTGAGTACTTAGTTTGTGTATTGGCCTTTGCAGTTTCCTCTTCTGTAACTTGCCAGTTCATATCTTTTGACCACCTTTGTTTCAGAGTTGATATCTTTCTGGTTGACTTGCAGGAGTTTGTGTATATTTCAGATATTAATCACAGTCAGATGCAGACACTGCCACTATCTTCTCTCATCCTGTCCATTGTCTGTTACCCCGAGCTGCCCCTCACCGAACAGAAATGAATTTTGATATAATCAAATTAATTATTACATTGTAACTTGTGTTTTAAAGTTTTAGTTAAGAAGTCCTATCCCTAAAAAATAAAAATATCTGTTTTCTTCTATGAATTTCATCCCTTAAATCTGAGTCTTTGATGTCTTTGTAGTCCACCTTTGAGGAGTTAGCAGAAACCCAGATTTATTGCCTCATTTAAGGAACTAGTTTTCTCATTAACATACTTTGAAACCCATAATTTTCTCAATATTTTATAATGCCACCTTTATACTACATCATGCGTCTATGTATGTATACCTGTGTATTTGTGTGTGTAATAACTGTGTATATAAGAGTGTATGTAAATTCATGCATCTTTCTCTGAGCCCTCTGCTCTATTCCACTGGTCTATGTGTTCTATACCAACACCATACTGTTTTTATTATTATTACTCTAGATTATGTCTTCATATTGAATAATTATTTGATATCACTAAACACTTGAATAGTAAGGTATCTTTTTTTAGAGAGAGAAAGAATGAGGGTGAGCCAGGGAGAAGGGCAAAGGGAGAAAGAGAGAGAGAATCTTAAGCTTAAGCCCCACATTGGGCCCAGCTTGGAGCCCAGTGTGGGACTCAATCTCACAACCCTGAGATCATGACCTGAGCTGAAACCAAGAGTAGGCCGCTTAACCAACTAAGCCACCCAGGTGCCTCAGTAAAGTATCTTCAAAAAAAAAAACCTAAGTAACTAGATTTGCTTGCTACATAAATCTAAGTCCTTGGGAATAAGTAAGTCAAAACGTGCGAACTATTCATTTTCTGACAATCTTTCGTTCCACACAAGGCCGTAAAACCATATGTGTATGCCTTTCATAAAGAGGATAAAAAGTCTTCATTATTTTTTGCCCTTTGCATTATTTTATGAAAGCCAGTGAGATGATTTTATGGCTAAATTTACAAGTATTGAAAAGGCCATAGTAAAGATCTAAGCCGCATGTTCTATTTCATACTTACATACCTTTGATAAAGCATAACTTCTGTTAAATTATGAACTGTTTTGAATATATTATGTCTAGAAATTCTGTACTAAAGTGCTTTTTAATTAAAGTATATTAAATTTTACTCTTTTTTTTAAACCTTTTAGGTCCTGGAAATCTAGATGAGGTCAGTTTTTTTTTTTTTCCCATTCTGATATCATACAACTTCACTCAAATACTTAACATGATTCATGTTCTATTGACATAAACCAACGAATGAAAACTGTTATGAGTAATAATGATATTTTTCAATTTATAATATTACTTCATCTAAAATGCTTGAGACATTAGACACCAATCATTACACTGACTCACAGGATTTTTGTAACACTGCGCATAAACTTAAGTCTGGCTAGACATCTGAATTATATAGCAGAATATAAAATTAGATCTTTTTGTGCTAACTTTTCCAATCTATCTCTTGAAAGGAAAAGAAAATATTTGACACAAGACAAACTTATATACACTTAAATTTATGCTTGTTTTACTAAGCATTTGATTGATGTAATGTGTGTATGTTCCCTTTTTGAGTAATTAAAATTAATCATTATTAATGTTTTCCTTGACAGGAACAAGACAGTGAAGGAGAAACATATGAAGACATGTATGAGTTTTATTTTTTACCATGATTTCATCCATCTGAAATGAATATTATGATTTCTGTGAGGGAGAATGGATGGATATTGAACACAAAGGGGGGAAAGCTTTATTGTTCAAATAACTGACATATAATGATAACCTTTATTTCAATACAAAGGACTAAAGATTCTTTATTTGTCTAAGAATTTTATGGAGGACTCTTAAAAATGTTCTTCTGTGAGAGGCCAGAGACCCACAGCTACTGGAAAGATCTCAGACCAGGAATCTCTGAGGCAGGAATCTAGACTTCTTGCTCACAGTGTGTCCTTGGGCAAATGAATTTATCTATTTATTATAACTTCCCCACCTAGACAGTGCTTCCCCTCACAAGGTGCTATGAGAAATAATTTACCACAGCACCAGATGGCAAAGTTTCAACCTGCTGAAGCAGAAAGATGTTAAAAATAGTTCCAAAATGGGTTTCTGGATGGGCCAGGACTAAGAAATTTCTTGGAAAGTAAGGGAAAGAAGAAATAAATATGTGAATTTATTTTATCTTTTTTTTAATTCAAATATCTTAATTTTCTCTACCTGGTTCTGGTACAGCCACTTCTAATGACAGTTTCTGAACTAAGCTTTGCATGTGTATACCCTGTACCTGTGAGTGCCTGAGAAAGAGAAATTAATTATATTCATACCTATATGCAGCAAGATCAGAACCTTTATCGGGCATCTCTCCCACTGGCTAGCAAAGGTTATGAGGGGAAGCAGAGCCTTTGGAAGGTATCCTCATTTGCATGTTCCTACTGGATTTCAGAACAGTCTCACACACCCAGGAATTTTGACAACCGTTGGCTTCTTACCTTCATCTCTACTATCAGATACTGTCTTCTGTTGTGGGGAGAAACCTCTGGATACCTGAGCAATGATACATCAATGTTCGTAAATGCTGAAACAACGTAACAATTTGTATCCACAGAGAAGCATCCAAAGAAAGAGAGAAAAAAAAAGAGAAGGAGGAAAAGAAGAGATTAGAGTTGGAGAAAAAGGAACAGAAGGAGCGAGAAAAGAAAGAACAAGAAATAAAGAAGAAATTTAAAGTAAGAGCTTGCTTGCCAATGGGTTAAAAAAAAAAAGAGTAATCTCTTTTTATAACTTTCATACAAAAGGGGCAGCATTCTTGAAAACTTACATGGTGGGAGAATTACTTAATTGTTGTTTCCTTAAAAAGTAACTACATTCATAACAGTAATTATTTTGCCCAATATACTCTCTTATCTCTGCACTAAAAATGTAATAGGATAAAGCCCAAATAAAATATGGTGCCTTAGAATTAGTGGGCACCTAGGAAATTTTATGGTAATTTAGTGAATGAATACTCAGTTGCTCAAACCCATCTTTGCTCTCATCATTTCACGTTTGATCCTGACCAACTTATGCTATGAGCTCGGAGCCCACACACAGATATCCCTGTGGCAAGCATCACAATGGTGCAAGGGACACAAATGTGTCTGGATGACCCAGACCTGTCTCAGAATAAAGTTGCTATAACTACTCTAAATGCTGGTGTCTAGACCTGACTTATATTTTGGCCTTTATTTTTAACTTAGGTACATGTTGACTTCTGACACCCACTCTTTCTTGTCCCTCTTTTTCCACCTGGATTTCTGACCTCTCTCTTCTCTGATCTCTGATTTCTAATTGTATGACTCCTATTACTACCACCAATGCTATACTGGCAGGCTGTCCTCTCTTGGATATACCATCTTTGATGACATGCGCCATCAGGCACAGGTCTGGTGTGTTAGCTATCTTTAAGGTGATTATATGAATTAGAGAACTATTCTTCATGATGAAAAGGATTCATGTCAAGATTCCTTTAAATATTTAATTCCTCTGGAACATTTAATGTATCATTTGAATTATAAAAATTTGATTTCTATATAACTCCCCAGTGTATTTATTGTATTAAAACAAAGTTTCAACAGCATGGTACAGGAAAAAAAAATAAAGCTTAGAGTCAATTGGACAGATGTGGATTTAAATTCCAGCTGCCCATGTGAGTTATGTGATTGTGGGCATATTATTAAATTTCTCTACACCTCAGATTCATATTCTTTTGTTTTGTTTTGTTTTTATTTTTTAAAGTAAGAATAAATGATACCTCTCTGGGAAGTTTCTTGTGGAATTAATTAAAATAATGTACATAAGACACTCTATCTGCTAGGGTTCTCATTAAATTTTGAAAAAGCTTACTATATATAAGTAAAATTAAGATTAAAGCATGACTATTAAGACATTTTACTCATACAGATATATGGGTACCAATGTTCATATTTTTCAAATGATAAATATGAAAAATTAGTTTCTTAAAAGTCTTCATAACACTCTTCTGTGAAGGGACTTTGGAATTTTGAAGGAATTCTTATGTTTCTTTTGGAGAAATCAATTTTGCATTATTTCAGTCATTCATTCAAATGATTTTTAGTCAGAAAAAAATAGGGTATAGAAATCTTACCACTAAATATGAACTCAAAGTTTGTGAGGACTAGGACTTAACAAGCTGTATTCCTTCCACAAAAATAAAAGATTAAAAGTTAGAAGATGTGGGGTACCTGGGTGGCTCAGTGGGTTAAGCCTCTGCCTTCAGATCAGGTCATGATCCCAGGGTCCTGGGATCGAGCCCCACATCGGGCTCTCTGCTCAGCAGGGAGCCTGCTTCCCCCTCTCTCTCTGCCTGCCTCTCTGCCTACTTGTGATCTCTGTCTGTCAAATAAATGAATAAAATCTTAAAAAAAAAAAGTTAGAAGATATTACAATTAAAGAAAATAGGAAGAAAGAGTATTTCTGAGTATCCATTCACTCAAAATTAAGTCTCTAGCATAAAATATTTCATGCTTTCAGCTTCTGAAATTCAGATGCATCTTAACATCACTGGCCTATCATAATTAAGTTTTTTCTCTCTTAGTGGTACATAATTGATGATATGTCACAATTCATAACATCATGAGTTCAATAACATGAGGCAGAACTTCAAAAATCGCAATGCATATTTGCATATCAAAAGGTCCAAAACATTATGTTGAAAAAGATAAAAATTTAGGACTAGGAAATTAGGAGTTCAGGATTCATGTTCTCAACCGGAATACAGTAGTTCCTCTTATTCACAGGTGATACATTCCCAGACCCCCAGTGGATGCCTGAAAATGTGGATAGTACTGAACACTATATATACTATTTTTTCCTTTACATATATACCTATGATGAAGTTTAATTTATAAATAAGGTCCAGTAAGAGACTAATAATAACTAATAATAAAATAGAACAATTATAGCACTGTATTGTAATAAAAGTTATTGAATGTGATCTGTCATTCTCACAATATCTTATTGTACTGTACTCATCTATCTTAAGATGCTGTGAGATGATAAAATTCCTATGTGATGAGATGAAATGGAGTGAATGACCTTAGCGTTGTGACATAGCATTAGGATCCTCTTGATCTGACAATAGGTCAGAGGAGAATCATCTGTTTCTAGACCACAGTTGACCATGGCTAGCTAAAACCCCAGAAAATGTAACCACAGATCGGGGGGGGGGGGGGGTTCTATATTCTCCTGCTATGAAGAAACCACGGTACTATCCAGGATATTTATTTCCAAAACTTCACATAATATTTATTTGCTATTTTTCTTATTTATAAAGCTATTTCTGAAATGTTATCTTATTTATAGCAGGTAATGTCTACTCTAAGTTTACAGATAGACAACACCACAAAGTTGGGGGGATAAAAAAAGGAAAGAAAGAAAATGCTTTTCCCACAATTACTACCCACCACCACCACCTTCCCACCCCTTTGCTGTTTGAAGTCTGAAGAGAACCATCGGAATAACTACACCATGTGAAGATGGGAAAAAAACCTCCATCTACCCAGCAGACCACCAGCAAACCCCGTAAACCCCATAGCACCCAGCACATATTGTCACACATAAGTGGTATTCAGTTATTAGTGGCTTCTTCTGTAAGCCTTTCACAGGCTTCTAAGATCAACAGATCACTACCTCTCTCTTTTGGACCCCAAGCATATGTTAACCTGTTCCTTGTGGGTCCTGCCTCACCTCTATGATACCCCCCCCCCCCGCCCCTCTTAAAAGAACATTCATTGGGTATGACATTCATCCCCAGTTTATGTAAATGTTGTAAATAGGCTGGTCGGCATGTCGTGGATGTATTGTATTTCAAAGCTCTGCTCCTAAAAGATTTTCTGAATAGTAAGAAAGACTGATGTGATTGTTCCCCTTATTTGCAGCTAACAGGCCCTATTCAAGTCATCCATCAGGCAACAGCTTGCTGTGATGTCAAAGGAGGAAAGAATGAACTGAGCTTCAAGCAAGGAGAGCAAATTGAAATAATCCGCATCACAGACAACCCTGAAGGAAAATGGCTGGGCAGAACGGCAAGGGGGTCATGTGAGTGCAAATTTTCCTATATCACCGGGCTCACCCATCCCCCCAACCCCCTCCCTTTTAAAACCCTCAGTTTGATTCCTAGAGTCCTTAATCTCTCATGGTTCATCTCCCCCTCTGATTTCCCCTTCTTCATTTTTCCCTTCCTTCTCCCAATGTCCTCCATGCTACTCCTTATGTTCCACAAGTAAGTGAAACCATATGATAATTGTCTTTTCTCTGTTTGATTTATTTCATTCAGCATAATCCCCTCCAGTTCCAATCATGTTAATGCAAATGGTGGGTATTCATCCTTTCTGATGGCTCAGTGACATTCCATTGTATATATGGACCACATCTTCTTTATCCATTCTTCCACTGAGGGGCATCTCAGCTCCTTCCACAGTTTGGCTATTGTGGACATATGTGGCTGCTGTGAACATGGGAGTATTAAGGAGGACATGTACTGCATGGAGCACTGGGTGTTACACATAAACAATGAATCATGGAACACTGCATCAAAAACAAATGATGTACTGTGTGGTGACTAACAGAACATAATAAAAAATTATTAAATTTCTTATGATTTCAAAGTGTTAGGGTTTTTTCAAGACAGTATTAAATGTGCACTTTCTCTTGTTAGGAGTAGTTAACAGGGCAGACAAAAATAGGAAAATTTAAAGGGACAGGGATAGCTCCAGTTTCACCTCATCTGCATTATTGTTTTAGTGGGGGAACAACGCAAATATTTCTATGATTCCAGGGAGGAACGAAGGGCGTTCATTTCCTCCCTGGTGTTAAACGGGAGTGGGGAGGAATGAATTACGTGAGTCACTTTGGAATCCTTAAAGTAGACCTAGGCTTACCGCAAACCACGACGGCCTAAGTCTTTGACAAAGTCCAATGAAACGTGTCTACATTGGAAGTCTATAAATCAGATGTGCATGCAAGGAAATGAAGGGAAAATTTAAACAGCAAATGTGCAATGGATATCTTATTTACAACTTTGAGATATGGAAACTACAGTTACCTGACCATAAATCACTCCTCCTTTTGGTAGATGGCTACATTAGAACAACTGCTGTCCAGATTGACTATGATTCCCTGAAACGGAAGAAAACGTCTCTCGGTGTTCTTTCATCAAGACCTATTGAGGATGACCAGGAGGTGTACGATGATGTTGCAGAACAGGATGATATTAGCAGGTGTGTGAAAATACAAATCGTAAAATAGCTCGGACTGTCGTCTTGTCAGAGATTATATATTTTAAGATCCTAGAATTGTACTTTGCGTTTTTCCGACTGCTCACTATCACTAAATTACCATTTATAATCACAGATATTTCAGTGTGGGGGAAAGGTCATTCGAAACCCCATAGTCTCATATTTCACTCTTGAGCTGTAGGTATCAAAAACTACTTAGCAAATAATAGGCCATTTGCCAGGTCTTGCCAAATGCATTGTGATTCCGTAACACAGTTTTATAATACTCATTCTCCTTTGATCTTAGGGTTATGCCTAAAGAAATATGATTTTGCAAAATACAGAGTATGGGATAAAATTCAGCTCAAAAAATGTAAAAAATTTTGCTCTAAAATCTGAGCCTAAACATTTGTTGTTCTTGTTTGGAAACATAACTGATAACAGAAAGAAGATTGCTTTTTAATACAATTCTACTTTGCTTTTACAGGTAAAAAAGTAAAAATTCAGTTCTCTATGATCCCTGGTAATCAAAAAAGGGTCCAGTTTTCTTTCCATGGACCATTCATTCCACCAGATTGGAATGACTTTCCCTGTAGGAGTCACAGGAACATTTTTCTGGGGTAGAGGAGACATGACAAGACAACCTTTCTGGAGAAGATGGGAGGGAAGAGTTGCCACTTTCTCCCATGTACCTTCCCTTCCCATCTTTCCCTTCTAAGTCTTCTGCTTCCTTTCTTCATCCCTTCTTTTCTATCTCTTTTTTCCAGCTCTGATCCTCCTTGTCCTTTCTTCTCGTTCTTGCTTTTCCATTTTCCTTCTCCTTTCATTCCTTCCTTCCTCCAATATCTCCCTTTCTTCGGTAAAGCTATAACCCCTTCAAGTTGACAGAAAAGAGGATGAAAATCTCCAACCCAGTTAGGAATCCTTGTTTTTCTGTGTCCATTTTGCAGAACTAGGACACATCCACTATGATCTCAAAACATATAATCTATGATAGATCTTCACTTAGGTAAAAATGGGGTCTGCATCTTTCATAACTTAAATTTCAAAGAAAAAAATTACTTCAATTATCAAACATTTTTAAATATAAAATGATCAGTATAATAATATACTTATAAAATGCATAAAGAATTCAGTTTCCTTCCTGCAGTTGTTCCCTTCATGTCATCAGTTAAGGTTGTTATGTTGCTTTCTGGCAGCTTTGTCTTTCTAAATAGTTGGCAATGCCTTCTTGTCATGTTTTGATATATGTTGCATAATTTATGGTAAATTTAATAAATATGCCATAAATTATGCAACATATATCAAAATATGCAATGTATGCACTGGAGTTTACAGAGCATAAATTGGCTTTAGTAATCAGAAATGCTCTCGACCTAGTTTGAGAGCCTATAAATGCCAGTTTTGAGGTCAAAGTTTTAAAAGGCCATATTCTGAGAGTCACAGAATTTTCTGTACATGAGTATGTCATTCTGCCTACCTTCAGTGTCTATACTTTATGTTTCATATTTTATTTATCTTAAAAAGTATTTTTTCTCTTATTTTGAGATTAAAGAACTCCAGGAATATTAATACATTCATATTTATGATGCACATACGCAAGAAAAAAGTAATCCACGGAAAGGAGTGATGTTCTTAAAATGTAGCATAATTTAGTCGTAATAGGGAACTACTTCCCAAAACTAATACTATTACCTTACCTTTTTCATTGTATGGAGTCCATAGATACCACAACTCTAGAAGATACACTCTAATTAGTAAGCATGTAGCAGAAAAGTAATCTATTTCATGAAATGGAGTTGGAGGAGGAGTATGGTTTTCATGTTCAGGATCTTAAACAAATCTAGCACCACAATAGTTACTAGCATGTATGTCAATCTTATGCATATTTAATGAGAAAATGAAAACGGAAGTTTGATCGGGGGGGTTTTTTGGTTTTTTGTTTTGGGGTTTTTTTTGTTTTTGTTTTTGGGTTTTGGTTTTTTTGAAGCTACAGCTGCTGCTGGCAGAGATCTCACAACAGAACAGGCTTTGTCCTTAGTAGAACAAGGAAAGATGCTGAGCCCAGTCGGCAGCTTGCCCTGGCAAGAGTAGGAGAAAGCACCATCCTGTCCTTCCCCTTCTCCAGATGTCCCCTGGGTCCTTGCACACTTCACCTGCTCTTTCTCTCTCTCTCTCTCTCTCTCTCTCTCTCTATCGGGTAGGGGGAGCTGAGTGCTCACTTCAGACTCTTTGAGCAGGCAGGAGGTTTAACATTATAGGTCCTGACAGCTCTCCTTCTCCCTTTGTTCTCAACTAAAGCAATTTCTGTAATAAATATGAGACGTTGAAGAAAAAAGGAAATTATGCATGCAAATACTTCATCACATAACACACTTTGCTTCTCTGAATGATCACCAAACTTCTTCCCTCCCTCCTTGCCTTCCTTTCTCTTTTCTGGCACATTCTTCTCTTAACTGCCACTTCATCTGGTAAATGCTTTGTGTTCCGAACAGACCATTTTAAGAAGTTGAAGAAATGCTCTAAAAATAAAATAATGTGTGGCAGCTCTGCTCCTGATTATTAAAACTCTGTTCTTTGGGAATTGGTATGAGAATCTCCAAGATGAAATGTATTTGCCAGGAGTGGCAGTCAACCAAAATTGTAATTTTTCACATAATCCTAACTGCTTGTTTCACACTCAAAGAGAAGTGTCAGACAAAATGAATGTGAAAACGGTGTGTAAGCAAGTGGAGAACATACTTAAACGTCATGAAAAATCAATTCCTTATTTACATATTAGGACATTTATAGCATGTTTTTCGGCAAGGTTCCATTAACACGGTATATTTTATTTTTAAATTAACCACAGATCTGTGTCAGGCCCATTTCTTTTATTCTGACTTCAAGGTGGAGGAATCAGATATGAGTATATAATTGATACTGCAGGACTGTAATGTCAGACCAGTATCTGTTGCTGGCGGATTATGCAAAGGGCAAAAATGGTGGTTACAGGGGGTACAGCCAAGTGAAGATAAAACAATATTATAGAGGAAGGCAGGAGGCTGAGGTTCTTATGTCTGCTCTTCTGTTAATTAAACGTAGGTTTGGTCACGTCACTTCATTTTTCAGAGCGTCAGGTTCCTTCCTGCAAAATGAGAAGATTAAAACAGACTTCTGAGATTTTCCCAGTTCTCACAATCTACTCTTCTTTTGCTCTAGCAGAACTCACATTTTAGTGGAAGACACAGTCAAGAAAACTGATGATTATAAAATAGGGAAAATAGAGTGTTAGAGACATACCTAAGAAATACAAGTAATATGGATTAGAAAATTGGGGACCACACTATTTACAATAATAAGAATAAAATTTCCGGGTTCCTGGTTGGCTCAGTCGGTTAAGCATCCAACTCTTGATTTTGGCTCATGTAGTGATTTCAGGGTCGGAAGATTGAGCCCCACATCAGGCTCTGTGCTGGGTACAGAGCCTGCTTAAGTTTTTCTCCCTCTCTCTCTCTCTGCTCCCAACCCCCTACTTGCTCTCTGTCTCTCAAATAAACAAATCTTAAAAAAAAAAAGAAGAAGAAGAAGAATATTTCATGAATAAGATTTCAATGTTTCAGAAATTCTCTCTTTAAAAAAGAATATGCTGCTACTGGACTAATATAAAATGCTGTGGCTATAAAATATTAAAAGAGAATTGGAGCCACTTCAGCAGCACAGTCAGTTAAGCATCTGCCTTCGGCTCAGGTCATGATCTCAGAGTCCTGGGATCGAGCCCTGTGTCAGGCTCCCTGTTCAGTGGGGAATCTTTTTCTCCCTCTCCCTCTGCCCCTCTTCCCCACTCCTGCTCTCTCTCTCTCTTTGTCTCTCTCTCAAATAAATAAATAAATAAAATCTTTCAAAAAGAGAGAGAGAGAATTCAATTTAACGTAATAATGGTTCTATACGACTTCTGGAATACTACTGTTAGTTGGTTGGTTGTTTTTCATAAATCTATCTATGGAATGAAGCAGTAATGTATAGCCTAAAAACTACCCCATGGGAAATGTCAAAAGCAAACAGTAACATGGTTTTGAAAACTTTATGTAGTACTAACCCTCACTTGATTCTTATCAGGTTTGCTTTGTTTTGTTTCTTGCCTTGTTTCTATTATGATAAGGAACAATGTTTCTTCCTCTTTACATAAAACATCCTGACAACTTTGAACTGCAATGTTCTTTCTCTTTTGTATAACTGTTCAATATATGTATTTCTCTTCCCAATAGCTACATAGTTCTATGCTAATTTAATTTGTTTATTTTTTTTCCCTCAGCCACAGTCAGAGTGGAAGTGGAGGTAAGCCACGCACTTTTATCAGCAGTTTCTTCGAGTCTTGATCATTTTTGTCTATATTAATGATGAGATGCTTTTGTTTGCAAATAATGAGGAGGATCTTAATATGGGTACCACAGGACTGGGAGCTAATGATGTGGGTTCCATCCCTGCCCACTGAGTGACCCTAAACAAGTCACTTCTTCTGAGCTTGTTGTCGGTCATAGGGTGATGCTATTCCCAGTGTCCCCGGGGCAAACTTGATTTATGCCAATTGTCTGAACACAATTACATCCCCCTTCAATTTTAGAAGTATCCTTATTTGGATAATTTATATGGTTGGCTTAACATGACTCCGAAAGACTCCTCATATTCTCATCACTAAAATAAAGATATTTTATTAATAACTTTCAGTGACAAAATTCTCATCCTAAAAGTCACATTTCAAGTTCTTCGTACATATTTCTGAACAGAGGAGGTACTCAATAAACTTTTTTAAATAAATATTTGTCAAATAGCAAGGATCCTGAGGGTTTACAACAAAGGGTTTAGCTCTTAAAATATCACCTTGATTAAATGAATCAGAGATATTACCAAATTTCAAAAATTCACCTTTCATTCTGTTTTTCTTCACTTATATTTTGATCAGTATTTTTCTGAATGTCCCCTCATTATTAATTAAATATTTATCACCTTCTCCCTCTTTTCCACAGTATTTAACTCTATTCCTATTCAGTTTTACTTTTTCTCATATTCTCCCCCATTCCTTTTATCTCCAATGCACAGTGCCCTTTATCTTCCTTCATATATTTATTAAATTTCACCTCTAAGAATTCCTTTATAAATAATCCACAAAATAATTTGCCTACTACCTATGTGAGAGTGGGAAAATAAAGTTCTTTTTTAAATTAAATGGTTGATAAGGAACAGGAATTTTTCTGGAGTTAAAGAAGGCAGATTTATCATCAAATTTTGAGTGATGGTTACATGGCCAAATTATAAAATTAACAGAAGATCTTTCCCCCCACCATCCAAATGAAGGGATGTTCCCACCTCCCCCAGATGATGATATTTATGATGGGATTGAAGAGGAAGATGTCGATGATGGGTAAGAGTAATCAGTGATCTACTTTCTTGAAATTTTTTTACATGCTGAAATTTAGTGTTGATTTCTGGTTAGGATAAAAAGCAAAAAATTGTGCTCCTTATTACAACCATCAATAATGATTTGAAAGTTTAATTAATAGCAGAAGTAAGTCAGAAAGTGTAATTGCACCACACTCCAGGTGAAGTAGTAGATTATTTGGAAGAACCTCAACAACTTTGTCAAAGGAAGTAAAATGAAAAAGAATGATCTGTTAGAGATTTTTTTTTTCAAACTTTTCCCAATCACTTGTTTATCAGTCAATAATCTCTGGAGAGTTTATCAGTTGCATGGCTATCTCCTGTATAATAATCATACTTATAGGCAATCCAAATAAAAGGAAACCATCTGCTATTTGTGGCAAAACCAGTATTGAGGGGGGAAGGGGTAAGAGCTGTCATTTAATTTTAAAGACAAAATAATGCAAAATTGATATTTAATAAAACTTAATTTTAACTTAGCTTGCTATTCTAAAGCCAAGAGAAATTGCACTAAATAAAAAAAAAGTAACTTGCCTACTACTTAACTAGTAGCGGCAGCATTCAAAGACCATGGCACCATCTTGTGAAATACAATGAGTCACTTGCTGCCTGAATGATCAATGCAGTATAATTATGAAAAACTGAATGTCCCCCCAACGTCTTCACATTCCACTGATGATTCCATTCTGATCCGTGCCTGCATGCTCCTAAGCTCCACACTACAGGTTGAAGACAAGAGTAATTCGTGGTCCTGGGGGATTTTGAAGATGTTAAAGGGAAAAGATGACAGAAAGAAAAGTATACGAGAGAAACCTAAAGTCCCTGAGTCAGACAATAATGAAGGTTCATCGTAAGAGTCAACCAAACAAATTCAGTGCACAATAACTACACTAATGTGGATTTAATCAAATGCTACTAATATTTTATAACCAATAACCAAATTCCGACAGGCTTAAGTCACTTCAGTGTTATTTTCCATTAGTCCTCTTAGCCTCTTTAGCGGTATCATCCTTTACTCATGCATTTACAAAAGAGGAACAGAAAGTATTCAAAAATTGTCATATGCTTCAAAGATATATATTGCCTTCCCTATAAACATGCACAGATAACACACATGTATGCACACACACACACACATCTTTACATACTCATAACACACTGCATTTCATAGAGCTTTTGTTTTAATTGCAGCATCATTCATACCTAAAAGGTCACTATTCCAATGCCACATTTTATTATGTAATATTTTGTAGTGACTCTCCTTCAAAATACACATTCTCTTTCAAAAATTAGTTTGCCAGAAATAAAGGATGCAATTGGAATGTCTCCTCTCTAAATACAGTATGTAAAGTCTTTGTAGCTCCATAGAGTCTCCATACTTCACTAAAGCCTTTATCAAATATTAGTTGCACATGGACTTCCTCATTTTAAACTTTTCTGCGAGACCTAAAACCAGGCCTTAGTCAACAAGACACTCGAAATTGTAAGTAAACATAACAAATCCTCTTTTTTAAAAAAACAATTCTTCTCTTGATGCAGCATTTCAAATGCAGACCTTACTTAGAAACAAAGGCAGGATTGTTTTTGCTGCTTCAATTGCACACCTCTTAATTTTAATTTTCAATCATTTGAACTAATGACCTTTCACACCTTAGTGTAACTGTGCACCATTCTTCTAGTGATGTGTGTTTGTGTGTGTTTAAAGTTCAGGAAGTAATAAAAGCAAAGGTCTTTTTCTGTTACAACTAAATACCACAAAATCCTGATTTCAGATAACTTCTATTAATAAGCTCTCCCTGTCTGGTTTCACCGGATATTCCTCTCTTACTCACCATTCTCCTGTTAGGGAAAACAGGGTCATACAAAGAATCCTATGACCTTTGTTCATTTCAGCCCTCTATTTCTACTCCTTTAGGCAAATAAAATTTTTGACCTGAGCTATGCCGTAATGATTCTAAAACATTGAGCCCATTGAATTTAATCTGATGGGATAATATGCCCAAACTTCATAGAACAAATATGAAAATATTGGTCAAATGGCTATGGGCAAAACCAACCATTGAATGCCTTGACTTTGGGCTTTTTTGGCCACCATTAGAGTTCAAAACAAAACAAAACAAAAACAAAAACTTGTGAAATTCCAAATTGATGGACAGAAACTGAGATTCAGTGGAGAAATGGAGATGAGAAAGGAATGACCACCAGCAGATAAATTAGCCTTCAGAAGCCTTCAGGTTGTTGCTTGTTCACACCTCTCCTAAATAAAAGGGCTCAATTCCTGTTTTTATATTGGTCTGATTATAATGTGTTCTCATTTCTTTCCAGTTTCCCTTCTCCTCCTAAACAATTGAGTAAGTAATGAAAACTAATTACATATTTTACATCTCATTTCTTGCAGATGGGGTAGTAGGCAAGCATTGGATATAGTCATGGTATCTAGAGGAAAGCCCTGACTCTGAAAATATTAACCTGTGTAACCTTGTCAAGCAACTTCTCCTGAGGGGGAGGAATGGGGGGCACAGTTTCTCAACAGTTAAATAGTGAGAAGAGGAAAATTTTTAATATTGGGAGTTTTTAAAGATTTTATGTATTCATTTGCCAGAGAGAGAGAGAGAGAGAGAGAGTACATGCAGGGGGAGCAGCACACAGAAGGAGAAGTGGGGTCCATGGTGAGCAAGGACCCTCCCCCAATGCAGAACTCCATCCCAGGACCCTGGGATCATGACTTTAGGGGAAAGCAGATGCTTAATGAACTGAGCCACCCAGTGTCCCTAATATTGATGGTTTTTAAACAGTTCACCCCATGGAGAAAGGAGTGAAAGGACAAAGGAACTATGGAGAAAGAAACAAGTGGGCAGGGATAGACACTGATATTTCTCATGTCTCCTCTACCCCAATTCAGTCAAGCCTGATATATTGGGCTTCTGCATAAGGATTTCTAAAAATGTATCAGTTTGTATGACACCAAGGCCCTTCTAAATCTAAATTTCTTTGATTTTTTTAAATGTATAATTTATATTGTATTTGGAAAATTTTCCACTGTTAAATGTAAAACAGTTTCTTCTTCGTACCATTTTGATCAGCTTATTTTTTTTTTTATCCCTGCTGAGACAGACCTTTCAAAGATTCTTCTTAAATTGACTTTGAACAAAATAAAATGTCTCACAAGAATATTCAGGGGCATTCAAAAAGTTTGAATTTATAAATAAATTGAAAGAGAAAAATGAAACACACAGATAATCTATTCTTCCAGACTATTTATAATTTTCAGTTATCAGTTTGAAAATACGTAAGGCACTAATTCAAATTGATTAATAACTGATGAAGAGTTTATATCTTAATCTATAATTTTCAAAAAGTATTCAAGAAATTTAGTTCCACAAGGGGTAGGTATAAAGTGAAACAAATGTGATCAGTTAAGTAAAAAAAAAAAAAAAAAATGTGGTTGTTTGTTTTAATTTTCTTTTATTTTCAAGTGTCTTTTATCTACCTATGTATGAAAGAGTAATTTTTCCCATTCTAGAAACCAAGGATATGACATATTTTTTTTAATATTAATGATGGGTTCTTCACATAATTATGAAATTAATTACATGAGTTGGGGGGAGAATGTACATACACTGACTCACATGTATGTAATATAAATATACACATACATATGTACTCTCTCTATATTTATACAGAGAGAGAGAGAGATCCTTTTTTTTTTTTTTAAGATTTTATTTATTTATTTGAAAGAGAGGCAGTGAGAGAGAGCATGAGCGAGAAGGTCAGAGGGAGAAGCAGACTCCCCGCGGAGCTGGGAGCCTGATGCGGGACTCAATCCCGGGACTCCGAGATCATGACCTGAGCTGAAAGCAGTCGTCCAACCAACTGAGCCACCCAGGCGTCCAGAGAGAGAGAGATTCTTAAAGGAAATTAAATCCTTGCCTCTAGCAGAGAGCATTTAAACTTTCTATGATAATCATTCCTTAAAACATTTGTACTCTCTTCAACTCATTTCAGCCTAATTTGTAGTGGAGCAACTTAACAGGTGCAGAGAGGAAGCAATTCTCCTGACTTTATTAACAAGAGGTCTAGATGGAAGAAAAGTGTCTACAGGTTGGGAAAGCCATTGTACCGCTTAAAGGCATAGCCACTTTTCCACCAAAACTGATCCTCAGTACCTGCTGGGACCAGACATGTCTTACTACTAGAAATATTCTTCTCATTTTAAGGTGGTACCATATCTAATATTACTGTAAGTTAAAAATTAATGAGAGACAGATCAGTGAATAAAAGAGAATGATAGATAGGTAGACAGACATAGACATAGAAAGGCACAGACATATAAATAAAATAATGTATATTACCAGAGCATCCCAAATCCCCTACGAATCAATCTCTACTGCCTATTGCCAATGGCCGGTAATGCTGATTTTTTTGTCAGCAATCTACTAATCCTGCCACTCACCCCATGTGTGGATCTTCAGATAATCTCAGTCACTAGTTTGGGAGATTTTTTCCTGATAATGTTAGTTACAATCATGACCACTGGCTTTTTTGAGGGAAATTTAGCAGAAGCATCCAGGCAGAGAAAACCTCTCCCCTTAAAGGAGCAAACAATGCTTCCGGAAGAAATGTACAGAGACCCAAAGAAAACTGATTTTGTTGTCCTTGAAACAATTTTATATTAAAAATATCATCAGATGCTCATATCAAAATTCAAACTAAAAGTTTTCAACGTTTGATATTTTGCCTTTTGTTAGATGTGGGAGATGAAGTTTACGATGATGTGGATGCGTCGGATTTCCCTGCTCCACCACCAGAGCTGATGTAAGTCAAATGTTCCCATTTTGAGGTAAAATCCGACTGCTAGTAGAACTTTTTTTTAACCGCAGCGTCTTATCTAAAAGCTCACAATCCAATGCCACATTTTATTTTGTAATATTTTATAGTGGCTGCCCTTCAAAACACACATTCTCTTTTAAAAATCAGTTTGCCAGAATTAAAGGACACAATTTGGAATGTCTTTTCCCTAAATACAGTACTTAAAGTCTTGGAAACTCAATAGAGTCTCCATACTTCACTAAAGTCTTTATAAAATGTTAATTCCTCATAGAATTCCTCATTTTAAACTCTTCTGTGAGACCTAAAACCAACACTCAGTAAACAAGACACTCAACATTGTAAGTACACGCAACAAATCCAAAAAAGAAAATTCAAATAGAATAAACCCCCAAAGGTTTGTGCATATTATGTTCCATCTTGTTCAGTCTGTCGTCTCTCTGATCCAAGCTCTAAAGTTTCAGCTGGGCTTGTGGGAGGAAAGCCTTGATCCTGATCTCCCCCCTCCTCCACATTCTCCCCTCCTTTGCCAGTCTCCCTCCTCCTCCCCCTCTCTGGGGCATTCAGTTCCTTGTCCTCTAATTATTCTCTGCCTGGTGACTCACTGATGTGATCATTCATTTATTCGTTCATATACTCATTCACTGGGAAAATATTTGAGAGACTGATCACAACTGACCTCACTGATTCATCTCCTCCCTTTATTTTTACCCTTTTGCCAAAAGCTTTTTTTATCTTGAATTCACTTCTTAGTTTATATCTCAGCTTTCACCTACCTTCTTCAAATCTCTTCTGTCCTCCACAAGATTTTTTTCCTTTTATGAAAAAAAAGATGATTCTTGTTTTGAAAGGACTTTATTATGTCTCTTTTTCACAAAAGCATCAGATTCTCAAAGTTTCTATTCAAATTAAAAAAAAAACACATTAAGAGTGAATAGTGACATTCTTCAGCTCACCTAGGGTTTCAATTTAATTTCAGGCTAAAACTGTATGAAAACCTGTTAAGATCAGTTAGTACAAAAGGAATACTTTTTGAAACCTCTTTTGAAATAGAAAATAACATGGTAAGATGCTTCTTTTATATTCCAATAAGCATGTGAGATGAGCTGATCCATACGGTGTATGAAAGCAAGAATACTTCTGTAGCTTTCTCAGGAAAAAAGGTAAATAAAAAGACCTTGAGCTTGGTTAGTTAAAGGAAGAAAGTGACATAGATGAGAGATAATATGCAGTGTCTTCTGAGCAATACTACGAAAATGCATGTGTGCTTATCTACTTAGTATTTACTTTTTACCAACACTGTTAAGTTAATTTTACTGAACAAGAGAAAATATCAAGATCAAAGAAACCGAAGGGGGAATATGCTATCATTTCTATGTGAAGACCGAGTTCTATAGACACAACAAACAAAAATAAAAAGAATCATTCTCCTTTTTTCTGAAAGGAAAACCTAATCTTCAGTTAATATGTTAGGTTTGAAAATTCCTCACCATTGGGGAGTCACTTCTATCCCTGACATTTTTTAATGCATTTTTCTGTGTTTTCTATTACTGTAGAAATGTCACCCTATTCCATTAAACAGCTCTCTGGAAACCCAGTTACACACGGGATCTTTTCTTCAAGTCGAATAAACCCCAGCTGATTAAACTTTATGTGATATGTACTGTTTTCTTTGCTGCTGCTTATTTTCAGAGCTTAAGACTATTTTATGTTCTCTAATGTAATATTCTATTTTTAACTAAAACTAAATTTCAATAAGTTATTTTCTAAGAGAGCTCTTGGGCCATTTTTAACATGCACATATATCCTGATAGTTCCAAAGCGCTAATTTGGGACAGCAAATCCACCAGTGCCCAGAGCACCGTGACACGGAGGTACTGAGGAAGGCTGCAGAAACAAAGGCAGGACATTGTGCTAATTCATTTAACAGTAAATGAATTAATTCTAAGATTCAAGCCTTAGGAATCAAATATTTTTAATATATCAGTCACAAACAGAACTTTACTGTAGGTAATCTAGAGAAAAATGAACATCCGTGTTTAGAACTTTTCATATTCACAAAAATTCTGATTTTTAAAATTCTCTTCTTCAGAGTCATCCAGCCTTTCCCTAACATCCACGTTCAACCCTAGCAAATGTTCCCCAACCTTGGTTGTAAATTAGTATTATCTGTGGTGCCTTAAAATATATATATGTCGGTATCTAGACCCCACTCAGTCTAATTAATTACAGTGTATTTAATTTAATTAGAATTTCTAGGAATTAGACAAAGTACTTTTTAAAAACTTCCCAGGTGATCTTATATATGGCCAGGCTGAGGAATTACTATCGTAGGCTTATTCTTATGACAATTGGCATTAGCCCAGTTCGTGTCTATGAGAGAAAGTGCTACCCTGGCTTCATTTTAAGTAGATGTGAAAACCTGACATATAGATAAACTTCTCAAGCCATAAAAATCAATTTAAAAAAATGTTCTCTTTCGAAAATCCTTTTCTATGATATTGGCCAAGCCACTTAATTATCTAGGAAGGTTTGAAAACTGCAGAGAGGTTGACAACAGGTGGGTTGAATCATATGAAACCTCTGATATGTAACCTTGTTCACACTGTACCTGAGTAATTTTATATGCCTCAGCATAGTAAATAATCACTTATTCCATTTTAACTCATAATCTGTACTCTTTTGAAGAATCTCTTCTGTGCTACAAAATATCATCACTTATTACAGGGAATGTACTAGATTTCTAAGAAAAGATATTAGTTAAAAACAAAATTTAACAAAATTGTAATTTTAGAGATGAAGTCTCGATTGTATGCTTTTCTCTTTAAACTAAACTAAATGCTGTTTTATGTGTGTTCTGTCATCTCAGTCAAGGAACCAAGGCTAAGGCAGAAGAAAAAGACCCCAAGAAGTTAAAAAAGCAGGAAAAAGAAGAGAAAGACTTCAGGAAAAAATTTAAAGTATGTCATATTTAAATATCAGACAAAGTTCAAAGTGCTAATGAAAAAAAACGATATTTAAGTACCAAAATGCACATATTAAAAGTGTAATTATCTGTATCGGTTATCCATCCTAACTCCTTTATTTTCTATATAATTTTCTTTACATTTGAATTTATTCCTTTAACAAATTAAGCAAGCTCTCTTGCATGCACAATATATATACTGCAATAATCATTTAAACTTAGCTGTTCTTTGAACTTTAATAGTAAGATAATCTAAAAATAGAATGGATTTAAAAATATATATGTATATATGTACCAATACATATACATACACTGAAAAATTATTCAGCTATGGAAAAGAAGGAAATCTTGCCACTTGTGACAACATGAGTGGTCCCTGAGGGCATTATGCTAAGTGAAGTAAGTCAAATTGAGGAAGAGGAATATTCTATAATATCACCTATATGTGGAATCTTAAAAAGCCAAGCTCACAGAAGCAAAGTAAAATGAGAGTTACCAGAGGCTGGGGTGGGGGACATGGAGATGTTGGCCAAAGGTGCAAACTTTCAGTTATAAGATGAATAAGCTTTAGGGGTCTAATGTACAGCATGGTCATTATGGTTAGCAATACTCTAATTAATATATACTTGAAAGTTGTAAAGAGAGTAAATCTTAAATGTTTTCACCACAAAAAAGAAGTGGAAATTATGTGAGGTGCTGGAGGTGTTAGAGGTGTTAGCTAAAGATTTGATGGTAATCATTTTGTAATATATAGGTATATCAAATCAACACATGGACACCTTAAATTTTAAAAACATTTTTAATTTTTAAAATTGTGATTGTATTAGGTTGGTGAGATTATGAGTGGTTTTGCCCTCAAAAATTTTTCTTTAATGTTTTTACATTTTTTTCTTAAAACAAGGAACTATTCATGGAGCAAAGGCTTTCTTAGTAAATCTGTCACTAAGGGAATTCGTTTAATAGTACACATCAATCAGTCAATCATATAAATGTTTTTCTTTATTTTTCCAGTATGATGGTGAAATTAGAGTCCTATATTCGACCAAAGTTGCACCTTCCTTTACTTCCAAAAGGTGGGGCACCAGAGACCTGCAGGTGAAGCCTGGTGAATCTCTTGAAGTTATACAAAACACTGATGATACAAAAGTTCTCTGCAGAAATGAAGAAGGAAAATGTAAGTCACTGCTTCCTTTTCATCATCGAACATGTTTCCCCGATCACCCCTGTTTTATTAACTTGTTTTGTCTATGCTTTATGAATTGTGGCATACATTAAGAAACTAGAGATCGTGCTTCGTGGAAATCAATGTTATTTTATTTGAATCCCTTTTCATCTCCCACCTGCTGTATTTGGCACTGTGGTGCCAAGTTCATGCCAAATTTGTACTTCTCAAAATGCCAATCCACAGACCACCAGCATCAGAAAACCCTTTGTGTCTTAAAATCACAGTTGCCTGAACCCGCCCTGAGCATGCTGAGTCATGAGTTCTGGGGAGCCAGACAGAATCTGTGACCCTCACTTCTTCTCTGGCTTATTCTCGGGTACACCAGAGGGAGAAGCAGTGTGCTTAAGGAGTGAGTGGCTCTAGTTCGGGTCTAGTTTTGAGATTATATAGCACACGGCACATCTAGAATTTCCAGTCTTCCTACCTTGCAGACTGACTTGTTTTCAGTTCGTACTTCGATATGCTTCATACACCATAGTCTTCCTAATGAGTATAAGAGAGTCTCCTGTCTTCTTTGACTTTGTGGGCTATTGAAACAGACAGAGGGACATCTTCTCCCTTTTGAAATGGAAGCTTATTTCACTTAAAGACCAGGGAAGGGTGATTCAAAATTATGTTTCCTCTATTTATTTTTTAATTTAATTTAATTCCAATTTAATTCCAGTGTTGTTAATGTGCAGTGTTATATTAGTTCCAGGTGTAAAATATAGGGAGTCACCGCTCACTACACCTCCACACCCCCCGGGACTCACCCCAAGTGCATGCCTTCGTACCAGGTCATATTCCACGGGTTTACAAGAGTCCCTGTCTCTTTGACTTTATCAGCTATTAAAACCCACAGATGGAAATGTTCTTGTCAGGTTTTAAAAGGAAGCTTATTTTACTTAAAGTCCAAGGAACAGCCATTCAAAATTACGTGTCCTTTATTTAAAAGCAAAGACTCAGTGTGGCTGCCCCCCTATCAGCTTGGTTAGTCTGTGTGGAAAACATGAACTCTGAGTCAAATTTTAATGACAGGAAGGTGACTCAGGGACAGGAACTGAAATGGGAGTTTTAAGAATAAAACCGGTGACTCAAGGTTGGGGAAATGGATCTAAAGTTATCATGGAGGAGGTGTGGTTGGCTTTTAAAAGGAGAAAATGAAATGTGGGTACAAAGGATAAAAGACACGAGTGGTGTAGTATTAAGGCTCAAAGGTCACGGTAGCTAATGTGTAAACAGTGCTCCAGCAGACAGAGAAAGCCCCCGTTCAGACTAGCATATGTGAGGATGTACCCCAAGGAATAGCTTTACGTGCAGAAAAACTCCATGCATTAAAAGGTCATCAAAAATATTAAAAAGTTTAAAAATTCAAAAAGTTTTAAATAGGTTATGATTAATATACCAGGTTGAATATTTACACAAGGACTATGATAATAATATGAGGAAATTCTCATGGCACGATAGTAAGAGAAATAAGAAGCCTGCTTCATGTGGGATAGGATTTATAGCCCTGGTAAAAAAAAAATTATACAAATAAAAGAAACTAAGGGACACTGCTGATAGTGGCTGATTGAGGTGATGAGCCTAAATGAATCTGTTTTCTTTCCTCTGGTTTCCAAATTATATCACATTTCTGACAAGAGAGAATTGTCCGAGGACTTGCCCTGTGGCCCTTTCTCTGGGGCACAAGCTTCAGACCAATCTTGCCATGCTGTCCTGAGAGTCTTATCTTTTGCAACCAATCCCGTGTAAAGTCATGCCTCACAAGTCCAACGTGCACACCCATCGCTTGGGGATCTTGTCCAAAGTGCCATTTCTAATTCAGCGGGTCTGAGGTGAGGTATTACATTCTGCATTTTCCCAAGCTGCCAGGGAATGGATACTGCTGGAGCAATGAACATACTCTTGCATAACAAGGGTACAAATGGCTTCACCAACAACCTGTATGGATATAGATGAGCAGGAAGAAGCAGCTCCAGAAACGTAAATGTGGAGGAGACTTATCTTTCTAGAAGCCAGAGAATCTTAAGCATGAGTCAAACAGGAACTACTCAGGGATGATTCCGTAATGTTCTATCATTTCCTACTTGGACATCAGTAATTCTGAATACTGTTATGAATACTGGAGGGCTCCTGCCCTCTTAGAATTTATCATCTGTTAAAACTGAGAAGGGCAAACGTGTATAATGCTGATAGGTCACAAGCAAAGGCTCCACATAACTTCTATCATTTTTTTGTGGTGCAACACCAATGCACTTTATATTTCCTAAGCTCACAGATAACTAATTCAAGTCATAGGTGGTTTGGGGACCATCTCAAACAAAATGGAAACCTGATGATTCTATCAGCAGTGCTTGTGTAACTGTTGTTTTTTATTTAAAGACTGTCTTTGGACTGGGCTTTGTCTCAGCTTCTGCATTTAGGGAGTGATTCTGGGAATCTTATGAGCAAGTAGAAAAGGAGACAGGAAAGGAGGCAGTCAACAAAGCCTTGTTATCGAAAAAGTTGCCACTTAGGTAATTGCAGCTTATACCAGCTGAGAACTCAGAGTGGCAGTGTTATCACATCCAATGAGAAACAAATTGGGGTATTGTTACACCAACTCCAGTCCCTGCAGAGTTGAAGCCTATTCCCTACTTCGGGATACTGAGCAAGGTGATGAAGAGCTCTGGAAGCCAGAGAAAATTGATCAGTTAAAAAGAAAAAAAAATTGCAAGTGTTGTCCTTTGGAAGTTGGGTGAACCAAAAGGCACTGACATGTATGGGAAGACCACTTAGAGCATCTGCTGTTGCCTTTCATGTTGAGCTTTATTCCAAAATGTAATTATCATATCTGCTTTATTTCACTTTTATTTTGCCAAATATCCTGCTTTTCTTAATTTTTCTAAACCTCCTGCTTATTCCTTTCTTGAACTGGACCCTGGGCATTTTTAATTTCCCTAATCTCTGATCCATTACTCAGGTGACTTCGATAGGATTTGGGAGGATTGTTATGTGGATTTAGCCCTCTCGAATCTAGATTTTTGCAATAGCCCTTCAAATGATATGTCTACCTTTATCCTTGTTCTCAGCCAATCCACCTGCCACACTGTTACTCAACTATTATTTTTTAAAAACACAAATATTATCTCTAGGCTATGATATAAAACCCTATAGATTTAGCCTCAAACCCATCAACTATCCTATCGACAACCACCACTCCAAAATATATACTACTGACTTGTCATTCCCTGAGTAAATTATGCTATTCCATCCTTCTATGCTGTTTTATTCTACTTCTAATACCCATAATTGTCTAGTAAAAAACAATCCAGTTGTCATCTAAAATTAGAAACACACCCACTCCCTACTCCCCAGTCACCCATCACAATTTATCTCTCTGGCCACACCATGCTACTGCTTTTGTCCTTCTAATTGTCCTTCCTGTTTTATCAATCTGTTATTCGTATTAGACCCTGAGCGGGAGAGTAAATTCACTGAAATGTTGTCAACATTGTACTGCCAATCCTCCCGCGGTACCTGGCACCTTGTTCAGGGCTTACTGAATTGAATGTAACAATTTGGAGATTGCAGTTGGAGAACCAGATGAAAGTCTGACATATAGACACGCATAAGAAGAAGTCTGCAGAGGAGTTTAACTTGTTAGGAGACAGAAGTTCTCTGTCTTGTTCTTAGTGATGTGGTTTGCTTGTTGTGTATCATGTAGGAGCCTTTAAATCTTTTGGTTCCTTATTTCTACATCTGTCTAGCTGTAAAGGCATTTGCAATCCAACACCATCATAACCTTAACATCTTCCTTACTTTCCATTCATTAATCCATCAAAGAAAAGAAAGCATAGTTTATAAACTTAATTTGGAATGGTAAAAATTAGAGGAGAAAGTATTAACAACAATCTCTTCCCATTTTGGAGTTGAGTACAAGCCACCCTTAAAACAAGCATTATCACATTTGATCAATTATCCCACTGGCTTGTGGAAACACATATCAAAGAGGCATCGAAATCTTAAGTATGTATTTCTGGCACATTCCCAAATGTTTAGAATTTCTCTTTAATATTTGAGCGTATTCCACAACTCAGTGTCTCACAAGCTGTATGTTTCCCTACCTCCTATAGGAAAATTTCTACAAAAGGTGTGGAAGGAGACATGAACTGAATTATTTATGGTTAAAATGTTCTCCATTTTCTTTGGGCATCAAGGAAAGGGAATTTCAAATAGAGTGGATTTTCTCAAATCCAATTAATCATTTCTTTACTTAAATAATTCTGTTTTCAATTTTAAAAGAGCAGATGCTCACTAAAGAAAATTTTCTAATTCAGAAACTTAAAAGTCCCTGGATTTGAAGCCCCAAAAATCAGGAGAAAGGGACAGAGAGAAAGAAGACAAGGAGAGAGAACATTTTTATAACACTAGGCTAATAATTTATATTTAGTTTCATACACTGTGTTTTATTTTTTTCTTTCTGTAATATTATGAGCATGTCCCTTTGATGTCAGGCATTGTTCCACTTGATTGGGTAAGTCTGTGCAACATGATATTATTGTTTTTAACTGCATGAAGCCAAATTGAGTAAACTGAACTTCATTTCTGGACTTAGCTCACAACAAATGAAATAATAAAGAAATAACAAAAGTTGTCATTTTTATTAAGAAATTTGAAAATATTACAACAAAGATATTTTCAACTTTTCCAAAGATGATTTTGTGTTTCCTTCATAATTTTGTGTTCATGACACCCTTCTTAAAGGTCAGTCAGTACTGAGAACTGGCACACGTGAGGGATGGATGTTACTTTCTTAATTAGCTCTATCCCACCACATATTTATTTATTTATTTATTTATTTTTAAAGATTTTATTTATTTATTTGACAGAGAGAGATCACGAGTAGGCAGAGAGGCAGGCAGAGAGAGACAGAGAGGGAAGCAGGCTCCCTGCTGAGCAGAGAGCCCGATGCGGGACTCGATCCCAGGACCCTGAGATCATGACCTGAGCCGAAGGCACTGGCTTAATCCACTGAGCCACCCAGGAGCCCCCCACCACATATTTAAAAACACTTGTTTCAAGCTACTTTGTTCTGCTGTATGAATATGAAGTTTCCAAATAATCATTTCATATTAGGTGTGAGAATCCCTTGTGAGTCAGCACCCACAGTAAACATGGTGCCCATTCTACATAGCATGGAGCCACGATGACTTTTTTGCTTATTTCATTGTATTTTTCATTAATACTCCTTATGATGGATGTACATGGAACACTGAAGCAAAGAGATCATTTTTCTACTGCAAAAAATGTTATTTCTAGGAACTATAAGGGAGAGATCATATAAAATATAAAAATTCATAGTGGGTCACTTTTTTCAACACTGTCATGAATCAATCATGCTTTTAATCGAATGAAGTTTTAGAGATTTTTAAATGTACTAGACAGCGAAACCCATGCTGTATTAAAAGTCATTAATCCTGGGGCACCTGGGTAGCTCAGTGGGTTAAGCCTCTGCCTTTGGCTCAGGTCATAATCTCAGGGTCCTGGGATGGAGCCCCATTTCAGTCTCTCTGCTCAGCATGGAGCCTGCTTCCCCTCTCTCTTTGCCTGCCTCTCTGCCTATCTGTGATCTCTCTCTGTGTCAAATATAAATCTTTTTTTAAAAAGTCATTAATCCTGTAAAAATGCTATATAATAATAATTTTATAGCTAATGAGTCCCAAATTATCTAATCATTTCAGGAAATTAAAATAAAGCAGTACAGTACCATCCCACACTGCATCTCCTTGATACATTTTTCTTAAACAATATTCATAATCATTCATATTTATGTAGCTCACGCACAGAAGCAACAGCCACAGCAGAGCATTCAATGAAAAGAAAAGCCATTCCTTAGAGCTCTGGAACAACCAAGACATAGGAGGAAATGTAATAGAGGTTTGAGAACCTAAAATATATTTTTATAATTAATTTTGTGAAGACAGGCTATTAAGCTGTTTATCATAGTTATTAACTTCAGTCATGTAAAGGACTATTTAAAAAAGTAAAGGACTCTTTAAAAAAGAACAAAACAGGAATATATTTGATACTGTAGTAAGTCCAGTCTCTGGCAATAGCTTTAATTTTGTATATAATTCTCTAATTTTGTATCTTCTAATATTAGTTCAGAGACATTCCAAAGCCTGAACAGCTCACAGAGATTTCCTTCACTGTCAAAAGCTTCAGCTCCTCCATGTCATTACTTTTAAATTATTAACTTAAATATGAATATCTCATGGGAACACTTATTATTGTATTCTTTTATTTTCTAATTGGTTTTAAGAAAAAAAATTATAGAAAAAAAAGTAACAAAAGCAGAGCCACCATTTTTAACTAATGGAAACAAAATGTTTGGACTATTACTGTCTATAGAAAAATGTTCACATTTTATTTTAGCTCCAAACACCAGGGTGGGTAAAGATGGATTTCAGTTATTGGGACCATGACATGAAATTCACAGTTTGTTCTGAAAACTTGTTATCTGCATAGATTTTTCTCTTTTGAGAGACACACATAGAATTGAATTTTTTAGAGACGAGCTTATCCCCCTGTAAAAATTATGTTAAATTATGATATATACCCTAAATTTTTTAGAAGTCTGTTAACATGAAATGTTAAAAGAACTGTAATGTCAAAGGCAACCAAGGATATTAACTTTAGATGTTCTTACACTAATAATTTTTGCTACTTTTGCTTTAACTGAAATAAAAAAGGAAGGTATAACAAGGTCTAACTTCTCAGAGTCTGAGAAAAATATTACATTTTTGTGCTTTTATCATTTTGACACATGCTTCATTATTTCCATACTACAGGAATTCAGAGATAACTTGCAGTTTCCTTTTCCAAATAGGATTCTAATAAAATTTTCATTAAAAAGGGGTGAATTTCTTGATAAAATATTTCAGTGGAGGGTTTTTTTTTTTTTTTCACTCTGGAATATTTAAAGGGAAAGTTCATTTTCTTAAGTTTCAATCTAGAGTTTCATTTGTATGATCCCACTTTTTAAAAAAAATGTTTTTGCATGTTAAATCAATGTCAGTATGGCATCATTATGTTTATGTTAATATCACCTGTATTACTCTTTGCTATGTTTATAATTTTTTTACGCATTTACCCTAATAAAAATTAGATCTAAAGTGGACCAAGCCCAATAGATTGGCTCTGAAAGTATTTAGAGGCTGTATTGACAAGGCAATGAAAGCTATGAATCTCAAGCATATAGTAGAGTTTAGGTGCTAACACAAAACTAATAATTCCAAAGACTAGTAATATTAATTAAATGTCAACAGAAATTTTCTCAAAAAAAAAAAAAAATAGTCTGGGGGCACCTGGGTGGCTCAGTGGGTTAAGCCTCTGCCTTAGGCTCAGGTCATGATCTCAGGGTCCTGGGATGGAGCCCCGCATTGGCTCTCTGCTCAGCGGGGAGCCTGCTTCCCCCTCTCTCTCTGCCTACTTGTGATCTCTCTTTCTCTGTCAAATAAATAAATAAAATATTTTTTAAAAAAAAGTCTGTATCTTTTCTTAGGATTGTTTTGCATAATAGGGGCAAAGATAAGGTGCTTTAAAAAAAACTTTGCTTTTTTTGCATAAAGTATGGTCTACTTCTTATTTAACAGGGGAATCACTAGAATGCCTGCTGTGTGTTCTTCTAATAATGATTTGTATCATGAAAGGTGAAAATGCATGTGTCGACACTCTGTCAAATGACAAAAGCAGTATGGAAGACCTTCCATGCTGAACTTGAGAACTATTTTGAGACCATTTAGAATGCATACTCCCCCAAGTAATTGCAAGATTGCTGATCTGCAAGGGGAGTTGAACAATTTTGACTCTATTCAATATAATAACATTTTAAAACTTAAGGCTTTGATCTGATGGTATTTGAAATACCTACATACAAACTATTTTTCTATTTAGAGAAACTATAAATTCTCCCTAGGACAGGGTCACATGGGTAACACCATGAAGAAATAGAGTAGAATTTGGAAAAGGCCTGTGCTACTACATGCAGTAGCTTGGAGAAGAAGATAAATTGTTTATCTTTAAGGGGAAAGCTCGTAAATGGAGGAAAAGAGACTTGTAGGAGAGAGAAAAAAAGTTAGAAAAGGAGAAGAAAGGAAGGGGAGAAAAGTGGACATGAATAAGAAAAATAGGTCGTATTTGGAAATAGAATTATTCAGTATACTATGTCACATTATATCAAAGCACATTACATTAGATATTCAATTCTATTTCACTTTCTTTTTTTTTTTTAAGATTTTATTTATTTATTTGACAGACAGAGATCACAAGTAGGCAGAGAGGCAGGCAGAGAGGCAGGAAGAGAGGGAGAAGCAGGCTCCCCGCTGAGCAGAGAGCCCGATGCGGGGCTCAATCCCAGGACCCTGAGATCATGACCTGAGCCGAAGGAAGAGGCTTAACCCACTGAGCCACCCAGGCGCCCCTATTTCACTTTCTTAAAAGAAACAGTAAAGATTATTTAAATCTATACTATTAATAAAATTTACTTTCTTTTTTTTTTCATAGATGGTTATGTCCTTCGGAGTTACTTGGTGGACAAGTAAGTTCATTTTCTTCTACTACTAATAAAGAGTATTATGTAGTTCTTTAAGAAAGATTCCCAATATCATCTAAATAATATAATCTACTAAACTGTCATAAACAAATTTTAAAAGAATATGCTATACTAATATCAGTATGGTACTACCCATCATAAAGTTAAGGTTTTCATAAAGTGTCACTCTTTTAAATAAACAAGAACTCTTCTCATTCGTGAGCATACAGTTCATAGTCATAAACATTCATTTGAGACAGACATAGCAAACTTTGGAGACAGGGGAAAACCACTAACACTTTCATTAAAATTTTGCCTTTCACTTACTGATAAATGCAGTTGGTTAAATTTAATAAATCAGGGACCGATTAATGTCTACACAGTAGGTGCTAATGTCACTTGTTAGTAATTTGACCCCAACTGAGGACTTTTCTTTATTAAGCATAGTAGAGTATTAAGTTGCCTTTTTGGTAGCATGCCAGAATAAAGATTGTCATCAATGATTCTCCTATTCTTATGAATAAGACGTTGTCACAGTCTGGTACTAGTGTTCTATGAGAGTTCCCCTCAAACGTTATAAGATTCTGTTCCAAGTATATCAGTGCAAGAAGTGAACTCCATTATCAGGTGCATATGCCAACATAAAGACTTACAGAATTCTGCATAATAAAAAAATCAAGGAAGATTCACAAACTGTATCCATGAACAACCTGACGCCCATCAGAAAGAGACAAATCAATGCTAATGCTTTGTCAGGAAACTAGTAAAGAGTGAAAAGAAAAATAATTAGAATACATTTCTTTTTCTCAGAGCATTAATCACAATAGTAGGCAAGCACTTCTCTATTTTATGAAAGATACTAATTTCAAGGAACGACTATGTGGCAAGTAATCTTCATCAGTGATTATTAGAGGATGATTAGAGAAGTTAGAGAGTATAGTCTAAGTAGTTATTGGTTCACCATCTCTTGAAGTGATTACTTAACAAGTGCTTATTGAATAGATGATAGGAAAATCTGTCCTCTTTGCATTCGTATCAGATTTCCATTAGCTGAGGATTCCCTTAATCTCAGAGAAAGGATCCAAACAGAAGACAGAGGAAACCTACAGCATCTGCCATAGTTGGCAGCAACTTGGAGGGCTTGCTGCTGTTTCCATGATAAAAGCAAAGATAGTACAGGGACCAAAAGTGAGTCTGGTCAAGGTGACAGTCACCTTACATTTCTGAACTTTGAAACTGTGTTCTACATTTCAAGGCTATATTCACATTTATAATACTTCCTATTTTAATTACTTGTATATCATTCTCTCCTCCATTAGATTATAAGCTTCTTGAAATCAAAGCTGCATTTTACCCATGTTTATATCTCCTCGTACATAGGAAGTACTTATTAAGTGTATAGAACAGAATATTTTACAAAGATTCGGGACCAAGTACAACCAAAATGTGTAAAAGTAGCCAGAACTATTATTATGCATCAGCCTATAACCATAAATATTTTTAGAATTATATAACATAAGAATCACCATACTAACCATATCTTGGCTACTCATTTTTGAAACTAATATTTATGTATTTGATAATTAATATTTATAAATTATTAGAAATGCAAAAATGATGCACTCATTTCCTAGGTCAAAATTATTCTATTTCTTTTTTTTAATATTATTCTATTTCATTTGATATTTGAAGTTCAAGTGAAAGTATAAATCTGATATTAAAAAATACAAAGAATCCATTAGGGGAGCCCCTGGCTGGCTCAGTTGGGGGAGCGTGTGGCCCTTGATCTCTGGGTCCTGAGTTCAAGCCCCATGTGGGCTGTAGAGATTACTTAAAAAAAAAAAAAAAAAAGACTCCATTAGGACCCCACGTGGAGTATTGTGCCATGATTTTTTAGTTTGTTCAGTTCAATAAGTACTTCTTATAATGCACAGCTCTGTGTTAGGCTCACGGTTGGATCTAAAAATGAATAAAGCATGGTATGTGATATTGAGGCATGTTTCCCCTATCCCATATGTCTATGATATGAAATAAGTTGTGGGTTTTTTGGTTATTTTTAGAATAGAACAGAGAATTAAGTTAAATGAATGAAAGATGATGTAGATGAATACAAAATTTCTTCCCACTTAAAAATTCACATTTAACTTCTCACCTTTAAATGTTTAATTGTGTCATATAAAATCATATTACTAACTTTTTAATCTAGAGATTGCCTTAATGTTAAGAACGTATTTTCTTTAAAAAATTTTTTTTCTACATTTACAGTGATGGAGAGATCTACGATGACATTGCTGATGGTAAGACCCACATGACACCCACCACTGAGAACAATAACAGTGAATTTACTTTTCTTGCAAATACTAAAAATAGCTTGCTGGATTAATTAGAGCTTTTCAATCTGATCAGAATTTGAATCACTTGAAAATGTTAGGAAAGGTAAATGCTCTGGTATAATTTAAGAAATTATTTTTGCACACAACTGGAAATCAAGGAAGAATCTTATTTATTTTCTTTGAAAACAAAAGTACAAAAATAATGTGAACTTTTCATTATACCATTAATCTTAATACAAATAACTTTTATCCTCAAAAATATGTATCCTTGACCAATTAGTACGTCAAATATACATATTTTAATATGTAACCTATAATACTCACTAGTATTCTTTTAACATCACATATTTATAAATTACAATCTAAAAAATTAATCTCAACTGAAGTGACGCATAGAGTTACTCATGTGGCCTTTTAGTTTCCTTTTAAACTTACAATTCTTACTGATATTTGACAACTTCAATCTCATTTACAAAACTACCAAAAAATACATTTAATTAAGTGCCAGATAAAATAATTTTGAGTCTCATTTTGATAAAAAAATAAATCTGTCCCAGGCACCTGGGTGGCTCATTTGGTTAAGAGACTGCCTTGGGCTTAGGTCATGATCCTGGAATCCTAGGATCCAGTCCCACATGGGGCTCCCTGCTTGGGGGCGGGAGTTGGGGGGGAGTCTACTACTCCCTCTGACCCTCCCCCATCTCCTGCTCTCTCTCTCTCCCTCTCTCAAATAAATAAATAAAATCTTAAAAAAAAAAAGAAGAAATCTGTCCAGAACTTTGTTAGAATTATATACTGAACAATGTAAATTAAATCCATATATGGTCTTCCATGTAACTACTTTTCACAAAGTGAGCCGATTCTACATTTTTCTACATTTTTTTTTAACCCTAAACTGGGTGAGTGTGAATTACCCACATTTCTAGCCTTGGAAAGCTTAGAAGCTATGTGTTTTGTATAACTCTATTGAAATTTGTATTTTTTTTCAGGTTGCATCTATGACAATGACTAGGTCTCAGCCTTGTTCATTCTGCTATGTTCATTTGATGCCAAAATGAAGTCTGAATTTTAATTGACGTGGGATTGGATATCATAGAAAATGGATGCATGCAACTACCTATTACCATTCGCTATAAAATTCTGATTATGAAGTTCTAAAACTGTGGACTTGGAAAATGATCTTAACATCTTGGGAGACTGCATCAGTGAGCTGTAAGAATTATGAAATATTCCATTTCTGGTTCAGTTACAGTTATGAAGGAGCTTCTTGTAGACCATCAGGAGACAGCCTCCCCTCTCTAAAAAGAAAGAAAAAATTGAGAAGAAATGACTGTGTTGTCTAAAGAAATATGAGGAGGAAGAATAAAGAAATATAAGGAAGAAAATATTAAAACATTCCACAAGATAGAAAACTATCGTTTGAACCTCTAATTGTGATTGTCTCTTATAGTCTTTATTCAAATCCTCTATCTTTAAAGGGGCACAACTGTGTCCTCTCTTGCTGGTGGGATCAATGTTCTAAAAATTATAGTGGCAGCAGAGTTTGTATATAAAGATTGTCCCTGTTTGTTAATTGTGAATATATGTTAATTATTTGATGAGAATGTATGCATTTAGTACACACACTTCAGATTAAAACTGTAGAAGGGTCAAAAATCGGTTTTCTTTTTGCAGACTCATCCACTAACAGTCTAATTATGTGCTCTGTTTAAAGTACTGTTGGAACTAGAGTAGATAAGAATGAGGACTACCCTAAAATTAGGAAGAATGGAAGATGGAGTTTGAAATTAATTAGGCTTTAATGGCACCTCTTCACTATGAAGATTCTTTTGAAAGTTTTTACTCTTCAATTACTTCCGTGGAATTTTTTTTAAACCACTTTACTGGAAAGTTGGCCTAGTGTTTGGACTAGAATGTTTCCTACTCATACATACTCTTTCCCAAAGCACCTCCAAACAAAATGTGAAGCATTTGGATTCCAAATGCTAAGAACACTAAACAAGATCTACAAAATGCAAGACTCCTAACACCCAAGAAAATAGCATGTTAGGTAATTTTTTCTCAACTTCCAAAATAGGCAAATCCTAAAGCTGGCTCTACTGCCAATGAACCATGATGTGATATATTTGGTGAACTAGTTTTGTCTGCAAATTACAGGATTAGACAAAATCAGTTTTTCCCAACAATTTTATGACCAGTTATCTCAAACTTTTATAATCCTCCCCAACCCCAAATCCTGTATTTCAGAAGCCTTTGTGTATTTTTAAAACTCACTGATTAAATGATGATTAATGCATTTTCTGTATTTTAATATTTCAAAGTCTCATTGGAGCTTCTGAAGAGTGGCCCCACTGAATTGAAATAATTTCAAATCATTGTAACCTCAGCCTTCATATGGGTAATTTCCATATGGGGTGTTAAAATTTGAAAATAGATCAGAAAGAAAGACAAACACAAAGACAGGGCAGAAGGAAGGAAAGAAAGGAAGGAAGGAAGGAAGGAAGGGAAAGAAGGAGAGAGAAAGAAAGAAAAAGAAAGAAAGAAAGAAAGAAAGAAAGAGAAAGAAAGAGAAAGAAAGAGAGAGAGAAAGAAAGAAAAAGAAAGAAAGAAAGAAAGAAAGAAAGAAAGAAAGAAAGAAAGAAAGAAAGAAAGAAAGAAAGAAAGAGAAAAGGCCATCAGCCTTTATTGTTCAATTTATAGAGTCAGGAAGTCTGAGGCTCCACATTAGAAACCAATGATGTCCAAGTCCCCCTCCAATTATGAAATACTTTGATGTCTACTTTTTGATAGGATAAACCAGTATATGCTCATATGATGAAATTATTTTAATAGATCAATTACATGTTTCAAAAGTGTTTTGTTTTTGTTAAATTTGGTAGCAAATATACATAATACACTGACAGTATATCTCCAGTTATTTTTTTTCTCATTGAAAATAACATAAATTCAATACAATATCAGTTTTTAAAATTCCAAATTAAACCAGGAGACTATTTTAGACTTTTGGGTTATACACCAAGAAACAGACACATACAATGCCTACAAAAGATTTATATAATAGATAATAATCTTAGTATAAAAGACATATTTGACATTTTAATTTTAATATATTAAGTATTATTTCTGCTGTAGTTTAATGTATAGAATTTTGTCATGTGAGAAGAGCTACAAATAAATAATACCTTTAGCAGATAACTTTGCTGCCTGCTTCATCAGGGAATTGAGGTCCTCAACCTTTCTCTCCCGTAATTTGATCCCACATCTGCAGGCTTTCTTTAAGCCCAATCATTCCTGTTTTTGCTTCAGCCTCAGAAGATGGAGTACCTCCTGTTTAAGAATAAACCTTCCAGTAGTGTGCCTGATGCTTTTCTTCCTATTTTGAATGAAATTGAAAACAAAACAAAACAAAACAAGTCCCTTCAACTTCCAACAATGTTCAACCTCAACCCATGTTCAGACATTATCCCAGGGAATAAGATATCACTCCTCAAAGCCATAAACTTTATCCAGTTTCTTCTTTCCTTCTCTGAAGTCTTCTTCCTTCACAATTAACTAATTCTCTCTCACACACAAAGACCCTGCCCAACTTTTCCTCCTTTCTCTTCCTCTCTTCCTCTTCTTTAACTTCTTCCATTGTGCAGATTTCCTCCTCTGGACTTACAAAGGTACTGAAGTTCTTCTCATTCAAAAAACAAAAGAAAACTTTGCCTTGAATCCAAACATCTCTACATCAACTACAACCAATTTCTATCTTCTATCTTCATTTTCTCATCCCATTGTCTGAAAACAGTAGGGTGCATTCGACAACCAGGAGAATACTGGCCTCACAGACCCCCAACTATGAGAGGTTTAACTCACCAAAGGTCCTGCCTTTTACACTCTGAAACCCATTTCCACAGCTGTGCCAACACCAGGCTTCCCACAGACTGCTCCCAGCCAATGACCAAGCATGGCAGTCCTGTTCTTGAAAGGTACAGAAGCCCTCAGGTGGCAGCCTGTGGTTTGAAATCTCTCCGACTACCTAGTGGAAACTTCCTTACCCTGCATAGTACTCTGAGATGCTTCTTCCCAACATTCCTCCCTCCCCTCTTCATTAGGGTCAGACTCCCATTGCTCTCTGATGGCTCCCCCGACTTTCCCTGGCTCCCTCCCCATTTCCTCTCACACATACATTTTTCCACTTTTTTGCAACATCAGCCACTTATGATGGGAAATAAATCAGATGAAGCACGGACCACACTATAGCTCTCCAACTTGCCAATAACGAGGGGCATTTTCGTGGAGGTGAGTGATGGACAAACCTCAGTTATTGTCTAGGACAGCCAGATTGCATTTATGTTAGAAGCGCCAAATGCCCCTGAAAGGTCTAACAGGAATAGGATCATAAAAAACTAAGGCTGCTGCACACGAACTCCTCGGCATCTGATGGGATGCAAATAGCACGGCCTGGAATAGAAATTTAAAGTCAAATCATGGTTGGGGATTTGCCCAGCTGAGAATAATATTCAATAGCTAATACAAGGCTATTTGTGGACAGGTTCTTAGTAGCAAAGAAGACGGAAATACCTCCTGTCGCCACCTTATCTCAGTTCTTAGAAACAGATGTTTGAAATGATGTAATATTTTTCAAAACGTTCAGTTAAGTTGATGAAGAATTATATTCAGGCATGTAAACTATCTCTTCCCTTTCAAACTCATGACCTTACACATGCCATCAGATATGGAAGCTTGACTCTCCATCACCTCTCTGGGAGTGGTACTAGAGGTAAGACTTTTTAAGGTAGGATGAAATTTGGGTTATTGTTCTCGAATTAATATGATATGCTTGTTAGAGCTTTGCCCTATATGGGAAAAGCTGTGTTAAGAAAGAAACTGAAATGCTGTTGCCACCCACATGCCCCAGGGGACTGGAGGTTTGTGTTTTTTGCGGTTTTTTAATTTTTGTTTTTGTGTTGTTCTGTTTTTGGTTTCTTGTCTTTAGTATGTATAGATCTAAGAGAGGTGCAGTAAGGTCTCGTGGTTACTAACCTCCAAGATCTAAATAAGAGTACGGGACTAGAAAACCAAAACCACAAGGTATTAAAAATTTTTGTGCATTTGTCTAGAAGAGAAATAACAGAAAAAAAATCTCTCCTATTGGTAACATAACTGTAGAAATAGACATACTTAGGAGGTATCTTAAGTTGGGTCCTCCCAAAAGCCAAGGTTGAGACTGGAATTCTTGTGTGAGCGATATGTTGAGGGGGCTCTGCAGGGGGAAAAAAAATCTGTAAGAATGAGGAAGCAGGATAGCACAAGGGAAGAAATTGGGCTAAGATGTGGATCTATCTGCAGCCCATGCTTAGCCTGATTTCGGAACAAAAAGTTGGAGCAAGAGGGGCTCCATCGAATTACCCCATCCCCCGAAGGCACACGATGTAATGAGCACAGCGTGTTACATGCAACTGATGAATTATTGAACACTACATCTGAAATTAATGATGTACTATGTTTTCTAACTGAATTTAATTTTTTCAAAAAAAGATTGAATTAGAAAGAAAGAAGATGATCAGTTGAGGACTAAATCTGGGAGCTGAAAATTATCCTAAGATTCTATTGCGACAAAATTTTGGACTAAGGGACAAATATTTCTGTTTTTAAATGTTCATAAAACAAGATACATCACTATTGGGGAAAAAGAAAAAGAAGGAGAAGGAAGAAGGGCTCCATTGAGTCAGCTGCCCTGAGGCAAGGGAGCTGGGCTTTGTATCTTTTCATCAGCAGTCACTGGTTACCAGATGCTTCCTCCCCCAATCTCAGTCTCCTTGTGTCTGCCTGTGCCTCTCTGGGCTGAGAGAAATTCTCTGAAGGTGCAGCTGTGACTTTCAGCAACCAGTTCTTACAACAGCTGAGGGATGGGTGCACCTGCCTGTAAAAGTTACCAAGGGTAGATCGGAAGTAAATTTCCTGCAGAAATAGTGGGCTCTCTCATCAAATAGGAAGGGACATAAACACTTGTATTTTATGGACCAAACACTAAAGATGGCCTTCCTCACATCATTAAGGGGTTGTCCCGGCTTGTCAAGGTCCTGTAAGCGTCCTGAATCATTTCAGCGTCAATGTCACCTAAGTCACCAAATTTTACACTGGCAAGTACATTAAGAGGCAGTTGAAAGATGAATGTTCATTATAAGTCTATTTGTTATTATTCTATGTATCTCACTCATGTATTCAAAAGGTAAAATCATCCAATCTCAGTATTTGAGTCAATTCCATATATGTGCTGCCTTGTCACTGTCATTCTTACCATCCATTAGCATCTGTTGAGCACTTACTGTATGCTAGGCACTGTGCTGAGTGTTATGAGCCTTTTTCTATTTAAACCCTCTGTCAACTCTATCAAGTCAGGCTCAAAGGAAATGAGACTTAGATGTGCATATGCTTTACTCAAGTTTCATGAACATGTTCAAGGTCTTATTATTGTGGTATCCTGTTTTCTATGTGTATGATACACACTTCTCCCACTCCCGAGTAATAATAGTAATGATAATGAAAACTGTTAGTGAGATACAAAGAAGCCAGGATTTAGGAAAATTGTTGGTTCTTTTTCATAACCATGTCGATGACAAGCAGAAGTGTTAGTGTTGAATAAGGTACAGAACCCAGTTTCAAGAGAGAGACTTATAACACTAAAAGATATATTTAATTAATGTTAAATTTAGAGAATATGAGCTGTGAAGTCTATCATAACTTCAGGGAAAAAAATGGTAACAATGTATCATGATCGACCCTTTAACTAGCATACCAGAAGTTACATATTCACAGTGGTATCATCCTTCAAACTAGTCAATTATAAGTCTCTACACTTATTTCACTGGTTTGCAGGGGATAGGATTTATTATTATTCCAGAAAAGACGGAATTCCACTTTCAAATTTGCCTTTAGTACTTAGGAAAATTTTACTTGTAGTCTCTTTGTTGTCAAAAGATCATAAATGTTTATCCTTTGAAAATGGATTTGATTTTTACAAACAGCTTAAAACCAGCTAAAACCCCATCTGGTGTATAAGGTGAGTGAACAAACACGGCGATGCTTTGTGAAATTGAGTTATGACCAATTAATGACCATTCTATGCTCATCATAAGTTCCCTCTAAACTTTCTTAGTATCTAAAGATAAATTTTAGTGAATATTTAATTTTTCAGTTTATAATACTAATATAAAAGTTTTGCATTTTCCCTCAGTCACCTTTCAAACATGAATTGTCTCATTAAATAGAATACTATGAGTACATTAAAAGATCCCTGTGTATGTCATCACAATTTTACTCCTTCCTTCCCTCGTTCTCAGAGAAAGCCAGCACCTGATTTTGGTGTTTCTGATTCCTTTGTATTTGTTTATACTCCCTTACATAGGTATATATTTTAAAATGTTTCAAGTATTATTTTTTTTATCTTAAAATTTGATATGACTGGTATACTGTCTGTGCTTTTCTGCCATGTGCTTTTGACACTTCTCATTTTGTTTGGGAAAAGCATAGCAAGCATTCTACTAAATGAAAAAAACACAGATATCTCTGTTTTTCTACTAAGGTCATGTTAGCGGGTGCCTGGGTGGCTCAGTCCATTAAGCATCTGTCCTAGGCTCAGGTCATAATTCCAGCATCCTGGGAACTAGCCCCACATGGGGCTCCCTGCTCAGAGAGGAGTCTGCTTCTCCCTCTGCCTCTGCCCTTCCCCCTGCTTGTGTGCTCTCTCTCTCTCTAATAAATAAATAAAATCTTAAAAAAAAAAAAAAGTCATGTTAGGTTGTTTCCAGCCTCTGCTATTGTAAACAATGTTGCTATGGACATTCATGTTGGAATTTCCCCAGCCATATGAGGGTTTCTCTACAGCAAATGCCCCAAATTAGAACTGCTCAGTGGTAGAATATGCAGATGCTCCACTTGAATAGATACTCCCCGATGCTTTTTGTGTCTTATTTTAGAAACTCCTTACCTTTACCAGCCCATGAAGATATTCTACTTTTCTTCTAAAAGTTTGCGAGTTTTGCTTCCATTTTAAATTCTTTGAACATATCTGGAAATGTCAATCTTTTTTCTGCTCAGAGAAGCAGTTCCTCCCAACCATTTTTTTGACTGGGCTCACCTTCTGCACAATATGCAAAGCCAGCTCCATAGCATAACGTCGAAGTTCCCTTTATGCCTGCATCTGCTGTGAGACTCACTCCTAGGACCACACCACTGTCTTTATTTCCAGTATGGTCATGCTGAGCATTGCTCGCTATTTGACCAGATAATTTCAAGTCTTCGAGCACTTTTTACAGAAAGTCCAGACTTCAGTAGCATCAGTATAGTACTAAAAGAGGATTCATAATAATTTCTAAATTCTCGTAATTGTGGCAGCACTTTTTAAATTAATTACTATTAAAAAGAGTTAGTAAAAGTAAAAAAAAAAGTTCAGAAAAGTTAATGCAGAATATTAGACATAATTTGTGAAAACGTAAAGTAGCGAAATATTCTTCCAAAAAAAAAAAAAATCATTTATATGATTCCATGTTGACCAAGTACCTTCTGGTTACCTACTCAGTTTACCAAGTGTATCTGGAAAGAGGGTACTATGAGGGGGGCCTGGATGGCTCAGTCATTAAGCGTCTGCCTTTGGCTCAGGTCATGATCCCAGGGTCCTGGAACTGGCCTGCCAGAATCTGGCTCCCTGCTCAGAGGGGCATCTGCCCCTCCCTCTCCTGCTCCCCCTGCCTGTGCTCATTCTCTCTCTCTCTCTCTCTCTCTCTATCTCTATCTCTATCTCTCCCTGTGTCAAATAAATAAATAAAATCTAGAAAGAAAGAAAGAGAGAAAGGAAAGGAAAGGAAAGGAAAGGAAAGGAAAGGAAAGGAAAGGAAAGGGAAGGAAGGAAGGAAGGAAGGAAAAGAAAGAAAGAGGGAAGGGGGAAAGGAGGAAAGAAAGAGGATACTGTTAGAATAGAAACAGATACTTCGGTCTGAGATAGTTAATCCACTTACAAACTGCTTCCTTAAAGGAAGATTCTCATGAATATATGTTATAGTGGGACCTTCAGGAAAATTCTAAAATAGGATATGAAAACCACTGGCACCAACCATGTAATGACTTTTCCTTCTTTTGAGAACATGGAATCTCACAGATTGTGACCTTTGTTTTTAATATTGGCTCAGCCGTGGTCCCATAGCTCCTCTCTTAATTGACAGATGTATCTCTACATTGATGGTGAGTAAAAACACAAGCCAACTACTTTTTGGACACTCTTTTCCAGGGAATCCTGCTTACTTCCTCTTCTGTGCTTGCTCTTTTCAATACGTCTCTTCATAAGAAAATCAAGTTTGAATAGTATTCATCAGGACAGGAGTGTGCCTAAATCAACAATAATTAAGGAAGTGTGTTGGAATCTCCCACCGTGATGACCAGCGAGTTGATTTCTCAATTTCTATGACTTACTGAGACTATTAAGTACACATGAATTTGTAATTTGAAGTCTTCCTTATTAAGCCTTTTTCACTATGTTGCGACAGGTTTTTGACCTAGTCTGTTTTCTCTGATATTAATACAGATACTGAGCTGTCTTTTATCTTATACACAATTTCCATCTTTTCATTTTTAATTTTTTTTATTTTAGTGTATTTCTAGGAAACACCATATAGTTGGATTTTTAAAATTAATCTAACAATTTCTTCCTTTTAACTGATAAACTCACAAGTAAGTATTCCATCCATGTATACATATTTAGAATTGTTTCCTATTTCACATTGTTCTTTCTATTTGTTAGGTTTCTTTCTATGTGTCTTTGTTCTCCTCTTTGTCCTTTTTGGGGGCTGATTGATTTCTTCCTTTCTTGATGTTCTGCCTGCATTCCCTTCACCCCATTTCATTGATGTGCATGTTCTATACTCTATACTTTGTTGCTCTTCTTTTAGTGCTTCTCCTTATATTTTTTTCTGCATACTATACAAAGTCTTATATTGATCAGTTATTTAACTCCTCTCTCAAACAACATGAGAGCTTTAAATTGTTTAACTAAGATTACCCACTCCTTGGGGTGCCTGGGTGGCTCAGTGGGTTAAGCCTCTGCATTCGGCTCAGGTCATGGTCTCGGGGTCCTGGAATGGAGCCCCGCATTGGGCTCTTTGCTCAGCAGGGAGCCTGCTTTCCCCTCTCTCCCTACCTGCCACTCTGCCTACTTGGGACCTCTCTCTTGGTCAAATAAATAAATAAAATCTTTAAAAAAAAAAAAAAAAAGATCACCCACTCCTTAATGGCAAGCTAATACCGTCAAGTATTTTTTTTCCTTTTAATCCCCAATGTTTAAATATTATTATAAATACAGACTATATTTACATAAATATGTCTATGTGATTAACCAATTTCTTTACTCATCACTGTTTCTTATATTTTAGACTATCTTTCCAGGGCCATTTTCTTCTTCTTGAAATATATATAATGAAAGCTTTAATAGTCATGTCTTTTGGAGGTAAACACTGCCATTTTGTGATTATCTAAAAATGTCTTAATTTTTCATATTATTTAAAGTCAGATTTATTTTTTTTTTAGGTACAGAAATTTTGGTTGACAGTTGTTTACCACTTGGTACCACTTTGTTACCACTTTAAAGATAACTTTTCTATCTCCTGGCATCTATTTTATCTGCAAAGGAGTCTATAATTATTCCAATTGTAATTCTTGTGGGTTGTCTTTCTTCTGCAACTGCTTTTAAGATTTGTCTTTGTCTTCACTACATAGTGTCTAGGTGTGGATTTCCTTTTATTTGTCCTGATTGGCATATATTTTCCCTCCCATATTTGCTAATTTTGTCTTTCACAGATCCTAGAAAACATAAGCTATAATCTCTTTAAATATTGCATCTTTTTTATCCTCTCCATTATTTCCTTCTGGGAAACCTATTAAAGTATGTTAGAGGGGCGCCTGGGTGGCTCAGTGGGTTAAAGCTTCTGGCTTCGGCTCGGGTTGTCATCTCAGGGTCCTGGGATCTAGCCCCATATCGGGCTCTCTGCTCAGCAGGGAGCCTGCTTCCCCCCACCCCCGCTTCCCTGCCTACTTGTGATCTCTGTCTGTATATAAATAAATAAAATCTTAAAAAAAAATAAAGTATGTTAGACATTCTCATACTACACCCCCTATACTTTCTATCCCTTGGAATAATGATTTTGTTATTTTCATTTTTTTACTGATGTAGAAATTATGTACAGGTCAATTTGACCCTTTAAATACATAGTTCTATAAGTTTAACAAACACACAGTGTCACAGAACCACCACTCTAAATAAAAAACAGAGCCATTTCATCATTCTAAAAATTTCCCTGTGCCAATTTGTCATTAATCAAAAGTAAAGTCAACAAAAGGAAAATATACAATTAGGACTACATCAAAATTAAAAGCTTCTACACAGCAAAAGAAACCATCAACAAAATGGAAAGGCAACCTATAAAATGGGAGCAAATATTTGCAAACTACATATCTAATAAGAAGTTAATATCCAAAAAGTACAAGGAACTCATACTGCTCATTAGCAAATAAACAAAAGAAACCAACTCAAACCCAAAACAGAACCAAAAAATAAAAAATAAATAATCCAATTTAAAAATGAGCAAAGGATGTCCAAAGACATTTTTCCTAAGAAGACATACAAATGGCGATCAAGTACATGAAAAGATGCTCAACATCACTAATCATCAGGAAAAGTAAATGAAAAACACAATGGACTATTACCTCACACCTGTTAGGATGTTTATTATCAAAAGGACAAGAGATAAGAAATACTGGCGAGGATATGAAGAAAAAAGAAATTCGCATGCTGTTGATGGGATCATAAACTGGTATAGCCAAGATGGAAAACAATATGCAAGTTCCTCAAGAAATTAAAAATAAAACTACCATATGATCCAGCAATTTCATTTACGGGTATATATCCAAAGGAAACAATTCATTATCTTAAAGAGATACCTGTGCTCTCATGTTCATGCAACATTATGCTCAATAACCAAGGTATAAAAACAATGTAAGTTTCTTTCTACATCTAATAATATTTATCATGTATCATTCAGCCTTTAAAAAGAAGAAAATCCTGCCATTTGCAACAACATGAATGAAATTGGAGAGCATTATGCTAAGTGAAATAAGCCAGACAGAGAAAAACAAATACTGCAAGATCCCACTTACATGTGGAATCTAAAAACCAAACCCATAGAAACAGAGAGTAGGTTGGTGATTGCCAGGAACTGGAGGGTGAGGGAAACAGAGAGAGTCTGGTGAAAGGCTACCAGCCTCTATTTAGAAGAGGAATAATGTCTGGGGCACCTGACTGGCTCAGTCCGTGGAGCATGTGACTTTTGATCTTATGGTGGTGAGTTTGAGCCCCACGTTGGGTGTAGAGGTTATTTTAAATAAATTAATTAAATTTTAAAAAAGAGGAACAAGGTCTGAGAAACTAATGTATAATATGATGACTATAGTGATAATCCCTCATTCTGTAATTGAAATTCGCTAAAACAATAGAACTTAAGTGCTCTCAACAGCAGTAACAGCAACTCTAATGGTAAATGCGTGAGGTAAGGGAGGTGGTGTTAGTCAGCTTGATGGTAGAAATCCTTTTGTCAAGTATACCTCAATTTAGAAAATTTCTCAATCTGTATTTTGTCTTTTTATTCTCTTAAAATTGTCTTCCCAAGAACAAAACTTCTTCTTCTTTTTTTTTAATATTTTATTTATTTATTTGACAGAGAGAGAGATCACAAGTCAGCAGAGAGGCAGACAAAGAGAGGGGGAAAGCAGGCTCTCCACTGAGCAGGGAGCCCGATGCGGGGCTCGATCCCAGGACCCTGAGACCAGGACCTTAGCTGAAGGCAGAGGCTTAACCCACTGAGCCACCCAGGTGCCCCCAAAACTTCTTCCTTTTGATGAAATCCAGTCTATCCATTTTTCTCTCATATTGACCACGCTCCCGGTGTCCTATCTAAGAAATCTTCACCTCACCCAAGATCACAGATTTTTTTCCTGCTGTCTTCTAGAAGTCTTGTGGTTTTGAGTTTTGTATTTAGATCTACGATCCATTTTGAGTTAATGTTTATTTAGAGTGAGGTGTAGATCAGGGCTCATTATTTATTATAAGGCTACCCAAGTGATCTAACACCATTTATTGAAAGACTATGCTTTCTCCATTGAATTGCCTTTGTAGCTTTGTCAAAAATTAATTGAAGATATAGCTATAGATAGAGATACAGATGATATAGATACAGGTGTGGAGAGATAGATCTGAGCTCTTTATTTCTGTTCAATTCATTTACGTCTAAAATTACCCTGACTTCTCCATAGCTTTACAGTAAATCCTAACAATAAATACTGTGGGTCCGCCTACTTCATTCTTCCTCAGTATTGTGTTGGTTATTCTATACTTTTTATCTTTCCATATCAACTTTAGAATCATTTTGTTAATACCTACAAAATAACTTCTTAAATAAGCTTTAGTATTTTATACCTTTAAAGGAATTTATCCATTTGTCCTTTCAATATCTGTTGGGTTCCATAGTAATATCCTAACTTTCTCTTTTGATATTTGTGATTTGTAGCTTTTTTCTTTCCTTTTGATTAGTTTGGCTAGAGATTCATCAATTAGTTATTTCAAAGAAACAGCTTTTTATTTCTTTTTTTTTTCATTGACTTCCCTTTACTTGCTTTGGATTGAATTGGCTGTTCTTTTCCTAGCTTCTTAAGGTAGAAACATAAACCACTGTTTTGAGACCTACATTTAGGAATTTGATGCTATTCATTTCTCTGACTTATCTCCATGCCAAACATTTTGGTATATTTTCATTTCTATAGAATGCAAAATATTTTCCTTTACCTTTCGATTTCTACTTTATTCTATGGGTGAATTATGAGTGCACCTTTTGCTGTTCAATTTCTAAATATTTGGGACCATTCTAGATCTTTTTGTGTTATTGATTTCTAGTTTAGTTTTGTTATGGTCCAAACACATGCTATCTACGATTTCAATTTTTCAAATTTGTTAAAATTTGTTTTGTGTCCCAGATTGTGGTCTATCTTGGTGAATATTTCATCTACTCTAAAAGAATGGGTATTCTGGGGCACCTGGGTGGCTCCGTGGGTTAAGCCTCTGCCGTTGGCTCAGGTCAAGATCTCAGGGTCCTGGGATCAAACCCCACTTCGGGCTCTCTGTTCATCAAGGGGCTTGCTTCCCCCTCTCTCTCTGCCTGCCTCTCTGCCTACCTGTGATTTCTCTCTCTGTCAAATAAATAAAATCTTAAAAAAAAAAAAAAAGAATGGGTATACTGCTGTTCTTGAGTGTCTATAAATGTCAATTACATAAAGTTGTTGATAACATTACTCAGGTCTTCTGTTTATCTATCTGCTTCTTGTTTTTGTCTATCCTTATGCCAATATCAGACTGTCTTAATTACTACAATTTTTAGTAAATTTTAAAATCAGGAAGTGTATAATTTATTCACTTTTAACATGGCAATTGATGTAAGAATTTCCTAGAAATTTCCTAGGTAACAATTTATTTGCATATTTTTTTAACTAATCATTGCATATGTTGAACTAACATTGTACTATTTCATATAGAATATGAGAACCTTTTAACAGTCTGATTTTTACTTCTATAATTTAAACACACAATACACCGCATTGCCTTTGCTTTAAATGAGAAATTATCTAATAATTTATTGACTTATATATAAACCACTTTCTGCATTTTTTTGTCTATTCATGTAGATCTGCACTTCCATCTGCTATTATTTCCCTTTTGGTCTGCTGAACCTTAAATTTATTTTATTTTATTTTATTTATTTTTTTAAAGATTTTATTTATTTATTTGACACAGAGAGATCACAAGTAGACAGAGAGAGAGAGAGAGGAAAGCAGGCTCCCTGCTGAGCAGGGAGCCCGATGCAGGACTCGATCCAGGACCCTGAGATCATGACCTGAGCTGAAGGCAGCGGCTTAACCCACTGAGCCACCCAGGCGCCCCTTAAAATTTATTTTAAAACTCATCTGTTTATGACAATTTATTTCAGTTTTTTAAAATCTGAAATTTTTTTTTTCATTTTTGAGGATTGATCTTATCAGATATAGAATTCTAGATTATAGATATTGCTTTCCTTTTTCACTTTAAAATTGTCATTTGATTGAGTTCTGGCTTGCACTGTTTCTGACTAGATGTCATCAGTATTTCTTACTATTATCGCCCACAGTTGATTTGTCTTTATTCTCTGATCACTTTAAAGTTGTTTCTCTTTATTTTTGGTATTTGGCAATTTTGACTATAATATGTTTAGGAATGTTTTTCTTTGTGTTATTTCTGACTCATTCAGCTTTTTGGATCTGTCTTGTTATTTTTTATCAAATTTGGAACATTTCAGCCATTGTTTCTTCAAGTCTTCTTTTCTGCTGTAATCTCTCACTCCACTTCTCTTGGGAGTCCAATTCACATATTTCAGACTGATTTTTTTAAAAATATGGCTCTTTTGTTTTTTTTCAGTCTTTTTCTTCTTCATTCTTTCTATTGGTCTGTTTCAATCTACTGGCCACTCCCCCTTTTTGTGTGTCCAATATGTCACCATCTCGTGGATTTTTACATTTTTTATATTGTATTTTTTATTTCTACAATTTTCACACGGTTCTTTTCTATAGTAAGCATTTCTCTAGAAAAAGCTCCCATTTGGTCACTACTTACATCCAGCTTTTCCCTTAAATCTCTAATCATATTTCTAAAATTTTGCTAATTTTGATGTCTGTGTTATTTCTTGGTCTGTATTCAATGGCTATTTTTTCTCATGATGATGAATCACATTTTTCTGATTTTTCACGTCTAATACAATTTTTATTATATGCTTTACATTGTACAGGCTATGTGTTTTAGAGTTTGGCTATTGCTGTTTTCCTTTTAACAAGTTTTGGGGGGTTTCCCTCTTCATTAATTTACTGGAAGATCAGCTTGATACTGTTGAGACTTGATTTTAGGTTTTGATTCGATATGTCTATAGCAGCATTTATTTTAGGCTAGTGTAGCTTTTTCCCTAAGTTATGGCTTTTTGGGGGTCTCCATTCAAACCTTTCTCTAAATTATAGCTTTCTGGGTGTTCTTAACTGAATGCTCAGGGTGTCTAACAAAGTCTCTTTACTCGCTGGTTAGAACTCTATTGTCTTTGCGATCTTCCACCAACCTCTGGAACCTTCCGTTAGTTTGGAGCCCCCCAGAGCTGCTCTCTGACAGGCCTCCCAGAATCTCACCCTCTACTTGTGCAGCTTAAATTTCAGCTAACTAATCAAGAGGATTCATATACAAATTTCTGGAGCTCCTACTCTACATGTTCCTCCTCTCTGGTATTCGGCTCCTCAAATTTCAATTGCCTCCTTATGTCTGAACTTCAATCTTTCTTCCTTCCATCCTACGACACAGCTGTTCTCCATTTGGTTTCCATAGTTTTGCGTTGTGTTCTGAAAGGTGTCCCCAGGCAGAAAGCCAGAAAGAATGTGGAGTTCCCCTTGTTTCTTTTATCTCAAGGTTACAGTGCCACATTACCTGTTGTCCCATGCCTAAAACAGTTGTTCACATATTTTGTCTAAATGTACAGTTGTTTATTATAGGAAAGTGAATTGGATACCCATTCAATTCCTGATGAAATCAGGAACTCTTCATTTAAAATAATCATTTCAGGGGCGCCTGGGTGGCTCAGCGGGTTAAAGCCTCTGGCTTCGGCTCGGGTCATGATCTCAGGGTCCTGGGATCAAGCCCCGCATCAGGCTCTCTGCTCGGCAGGGAGCCTGCTTCCTCCTCTCTCTCTCTCTCTGCCTGCCTCTCCTACTTGTGATCTCTGTATATCAAATAAATAAAAATAAATAAAATTAAAAAAAATAATAATCATTTCACATACAGTTCCTTTATATTAGGTTTCTGATCATCAATATCTGAAGTCCGTGAGTTATAGTTTTAATTTCTAACGATTCTTCCTTATAGTGACTTTTTCCTATGAGTTTGATGATCTTTGAGTATGAACTTTTATTTGTTCGATCTCAATTTGTAAAGAGTCTAAGAGCTCACGTCCTGCCTTTTCTGCAGAAAGGATTTGTAATTGCTACTGCCGGAAGCCAGGGGGCACTACAACCCGGGTCCACTTTGTTTCCCTCCTAGGATCCTGGGCTTAACACCGAGGTCTCAAGTTCTGCTTTTCTGCCTCTGGTAGATCGTGGGTATGCAACTGGCATGTGCCCTCTAGATAAATCCGCTTTTCCAGTTTTCTGTTTTCACACTGTTCTTTTAATTTTAGTATACTGTTTTGTTTTTGTTTTCTGGTGGAGGAATTTTGGAGATTTTAGCTAAAAAAAAAGAAGAAGAAGAAAAGAAAAAAATAAACTATTGGTATATATTATTCAGATTTAACAACAGAGCTGTCATTTGGTCAGCTTTTGTAGATAAATTAGCATGAGTCATAGAAGGTATTCTGAGGGAAGATTGGGAGTTCTGCAACTCAGAGGAGTGACAACATTTTCCTGAAAAATTTTTCCACTTGTGTGCATGGCCAAGAGGCATAGCTTAACTATCCATATTTTAGGGGACATATTTTAAACTACCCTTTATCAAGTGGAAACTTGGCTTAAAAGAATATTGCAAGGCACCTGGGTGGCTCAGATGGTTATGCATCTCCCTTCGGCTCAGGTCATGATCCTGGGGGTCCTGGGAATGAGTCTCACATCCGGCTCCCTGTTCTTTGGGGAGCCTGCTTCTCCCTATGCCTCTGCCTTGCTCACGCTCTCTCTCTCTCTCTCTCTCTGTCTCTCATGAATAAATAAAATCTTAAAAAAAAAAAAGGATATTGCAAAGAAACTGTGGTATGTAACAAAAGTTACATACTTTGTAAGTAATAAAAGCACAGTTTGAAAATATGGAAGCTCTGGTAACTTTACTCCTGATGTTAACTTTTTATCAACATCATTACAAGAAAAAAACAATGACAATGAAGTCGGATGTCACAATATCAGCCGCAATTTTTTAAAATGGAAATTACAGTCATGTGAAATATGAATTTATGTAGATTATCCTTTACTATTATTTAAGTCTAAGTGTATATTCTTTGAGATGTTCACTAATGATAGCATAAAGCTATGTGTTTTGTAAAATATATAAAAATAAACATTCAGAATATGAAGATAATTTTCTGTATTTCCTATGGTAAAAAAATAACTGGGAAAAAAAAAAAAAAGAAGAAGAAAATTTGCTGACAAACTAAAATGCAGTCCCATTGGTCAACCAAGACAGAAAAAGTTGAAAAAAAAAAAAAGACCAAAATGTCTGAAGACTTGAAGAAAAAGATATTTGAACAAAATGCATTATGGAAACTTTGCTGTGCAATGGATAGAAGCATCGATGCTTCTACACTTGCTTAGTTTATGGTATTGCTGAATTCTATTCAGTAATGAAAATACACAAATCCGTATGCTTTTTCTTAGCCACTAAAGCAAAGATGTATCAAAGAATGTGTGTCCTTATCAGTAAACAACTACCTTAATAAAGACAATATTTTATGAAAAATTGATGAAGTAGTTTCTATAAATGAAAATTTAAAAGGTATTCACAGTAGAGATAATTTTATATAATTAAGATCTCTAAAATATAGCTTAATTTTCATACACCTTGAAAAGAGAAAGGAAGTGACATGAAAATCTTTTGTACCATGAGAATATTTGATACTTATTTAGTGGTAAACTAAATTTTTCCTAATTTAGTCTAAATTGAAAAACCAAGTATTTCATAATGACTGGTGACTTCTAGTACCATGTTATCTATCAGATGTTTTAAAAAATATTGAATCTTGGGGTGCCTGGGTGGCTCAGTGGGTTAAGCCTCTGCTCCTCCCCCTCTTTCTCTCTCTCTCTCTCAGATAAAAAAAATCTTTAAAGGAAAAAAAAGTAGTAAGGTTCTTAGTTACTGTTATCACAATTACCTCAAAGGGAAAGATTAGATTCGATTTTTTTTTAAAGATTTTATTTATTTATTTGACAGAGATCACAAGTAGGCAGAGAAGGAGGCAGAGAGAGAGGGGGGAAAGCAGGTTCCCCGCTGAGCAGAGAGCCCGATGTGGGGCTTGATCCCAGGACTCTGGGATCATGACCGAGCCAAAGACAGACCCTTAACCGACTTAGCCACCCAGGCACTGCAAATCTTACTACTTTTCAAAAGAAATTTGTGCTAGGAGGGAGCATTTAGAAAACAAGTATTTGGAAACGTTTCCACAGTTTTGTGATTTTTTTCCTAAAAATACTTGAAAATATAAATCTGTTATTTATATAATTTTTTATATCTACACACTTAAAAACCATGGAAACAGTTTTCTGCTTAATATCTTTCAGATGAAGAGTTTTGAAACCATTTTAAAATCATTTGCTAAACATTTCTAAATGTTCTGTCTTCCAGTTTGCTATGAAAATGAATTGACATTAGGAAAGATGGACATTTATTAGCCAAATTACATAAGAAAACCTTGTATAAACAATGGTGGAATTAAAAAACAAGCGTTATGGTTTAGAAACTTCAGCCAGTAGAGTAGTTCTTCCATTAAAACAACAACAACAACAACAACAACTTGGCATATTGTGAGATTTCAGCTACTAAAACCCAACATCCAAGTAAACTCTTCTTAGAGTTGGACTTCGGATTGCTATACCATAAAGTATTTAACAAGAAATTTAAAAAATAATAAAGGATATTCAGTCCCATTGTTGTTATTAGTGTCATTAATAAACTAACATTAAAATGTACCTTTAACCATTTTTATTTCATCTTTATGTTTTAAGTCTTATTTAATTAAAAAAAAGTAGGGGATCAGTCAGTGGATCATACAAGTCTTGATCTCAGGGTTGTAGTTTGAGCCCCATGTTGGGTGTAGAGATTACTTTAAAAATAAAATCTTTTTAAAAAATGAGTAAATACATAAGTTATTGGAGTGTGTGCACAAGTGTTCTTTTTAAAATGATGAGATGCACAGAGAAATAATTTGGTAGGTCCATTGCTTAGCACGTTATTATAATGAGATGTTTATCATTATGATTTAGAATAGTCAGAAAAATTTCTCTCAAATTATTTTTCTTAAAAAAATTATATAAGTAAAAACATGATTTAGGAAAGTTAAAATAAAAATGATAAAAACCATTCAAAATTCTACCAACCAGAGATAATCACTGCTGAAATTTTAGTGCATACCCTTCCAAATTTTATTTTCTGAATGTATGTATCCTTCTTTCACAAAACAAGGGCTCATACCGTATTTAAAACTGTTTTTGTAGAGTGTCTTTATACCTTGCAGAATTTTTCTAAAATGAAATTTATAAGAAATTTTTGGAACAGAAGTTAACATTTAAAGGAACAATAGTAAGAGACTCCTTCCTGCTATTTTAAGACAGAGATTAAAATTGAAGGAACAATTCTAAGAGGCAAACAAGACCAAGGCTGAATCTTCATAATCAACACTATACAAGAATACAACATTTGTTTGATTTTAGTCCATTGCCTGTCATTTTAATGTTCTTTATCTAGATTTTAAACGTGTGGTTTAACTATGAAGAAAAATTACCAAAAAACAGACCATCAAATGTTGTGGTTTTTTTACTTGCTTTATCTTCATATGGCCTATGCAGTAAGGCAGATAGATAAAGGGAACTAAGATTTTGGCAAGGCTTTGTTTCTGTTCAACATTATCTCTGTACCCGAAACTGATAATATTTGGTTTATAAACTAGAATTATTAACTTTGTGTAATAGGATAGAGGATAGAACCCAGATAGTGATCATCAATTGAGTCATTTATCTTCAGAATCAAGCAGTTATCTCTCAGAGGTGTGGTCCTGGACCCAATCTCATATAACATTTTTTATCAGTGACTAATACTATGAGAAAAGACATTTCATTCACACAGCAAATGAAACCTACTTGGGAAATGAAAACTAAGAAGAGGAAGTCACATTCTCAATGACCAGATTAGAATCAAAATGACCTGGAAAATTGGAGAAGTAGTAACAAGTAAACAGAATGAGTAAAACATAGGGGTGGGCTAAAATAAACAAGGAAGAAAAACAAGTTTCAAAAGAGGAATAGCTAGTTTTTGGCAAGTATAGAAGATAACTTAGAGATTCTAACAAGTAACAGGCTGACTAGAATCAATAATATATTGTTTGAAAAGCAAACACAACATTGTGAAATGTATTCTTTACTAAAATTTACCTAAAATCCTACTTCCCAGTTGCGTGTCACTTGCAAACACTAATAACTTGTTCTTTTTACCAGAAATCCTACTGTTCACCTTAACAACAAATGTGAAGAACATAACCACTTAAATGACTGAGACGGAAATAGAAGAAAAACTAGTCAGTCTCATTGTAAGATTGGGGAAAGATGATTTTTTTTTTCTCATGAAAGAGAAAATAATTGAATAATGATCTTTAAATAGGAATGTATAGTTACAAAGATGAAAGGTTATTAGCTTCAGGCTTTCATGTACCTTAAGTAATTTAAAAGTGGATCAGTTGTACTCAACTTTCATGGAAAAATGAAAGAGAAATGAAGTTAAATTGTATTAGGAAGGAATTACTTTAGAATAAATAGGGACAAAAAATAGGATAAAAAGGGTTGGTTGAAAATTGGAACAATTCTAAGAATCTGGTAGACTTTCCATTGTTAGATTTCTACTTTTCTAAAATGGTGAAATGTGATACATGGAAGGATGAAATGCAAATTTTAAATGTCCAAACCAGACCTCAAATGTGATTTTTGCCTTAGGTTGCAACTAGAATCAATAAATTTACACCAAGACCTAAAAGCTACAAGAGCAAGAGTAAAGTTTGTTGTTATCAAAATTATTAGTGGTTATGTCAGGAGACATTTTTAAAAAGTGCTCTAATTGTGTTGCATCAATGAATACAAGGGCAATATCAGGAACAGATATCCGACCGTAGACCTAATAAGAAAAGGATGTGGAATGTCTGGATGAGGATTGTCTCCTAAGGAAGCAGTATTCCTCTTTTATTCTGATGATGCTACTGTATGCTGCTTTTATTTTGCTTGTTTTATACTAGATATATATTTATTACAGGACATTTAGAGTACAAACAGCAAACAGGAACAAAAACCGTATGTGTAATGACACAACTGAAGAGAAAAAAAATAAGTTAACATTTCGATCTATATCTTCTCAGACTCTTTTCTATGTAGAGATATGTAAAATATTTTATAACGCCTAATTTTAATTTATACGTATTTTAAACGTGTATAAAAAGGGGGAATTTTGAAATCTGTTGCTCGACTTAAAATCATGAACCTTATTTTCTATAAATATATAAGACCTACACCGTTTTTGATGGTTGTAATAATTTGCATAATCCCTACTTTTGGTCATCTGTGCTTCCAATTGTTCACTATTATTAACAACTGCAGTTATAGCTCAAATATTGTTTTTTTTTTTTTAAACACCAAAGAGAGCATTGGAATAAAGGACTCCAAGGCACTTACTCATCGAACCGATTATTTATTGAACATTTATTTATCCTTTATACTGCGTTAACTGGGAGAAGAGAGGTGGTTAAACCAAGCTCTCCACTGTTGAACTACCAGTCTCACGTAATAAACAAGTCGAGGATGGGAGGCGGCAGAACCCTCACCCTCTCTTTAAAGTTACGAGAAAGTTGCTGGGTCAGAGGCCAGGTGTATATATATTAATTAGGCAAAACAGTTTCTAGAATTGAAATCTCTACAGTTAATAGTTACCAGGTTTATGCATAAAAAATATGAACCCACACCACAACCTCTGCATTAGCCCTTGCTCAAGAGCTACACAGACAGAAAACCCGACTCAGCCCTCAGCTGCGTGCGCTCCCTTCCAGGCAGAGGAAACCCTCTCCCCGGGCCTCCCGGCGCCCGCGCGTGCGCGGGAACCATCTCCCCCACCGCCCGGGACCACCACCCCGCGCTGCCCGCTTCCGAATTCACTTCTCCCGGCCTGCGCCAGGCGGTGAAAAACAAAACGTCCACCCGACCACTTCCTCTTAGAGAAGTTCTCCCGCTAAATGTGGTCTTGAAGATCAAGTGCAAGGCTGCTTAGTCCGGTGGTCACAACGAGGGTGGAAAACAAACTTTGTTACATGTTAACTTGGTTGGAGCAGAGCGACTCCGGGAAGGGATCTGAGTTACGTTAAAACCGTGCGCAGCTTTGTTTTTGAATAAACATCGTTTTCACTGATGAAGAAGGAAGGGAGGGCTTGAAAGCCAGACGGAGAACGGGGCAGGATGGTTTTCGCAGGTGGCGTGCGGCCGCATCCCGGCCTCCTCGGCTCTGATTACAGTTTCCGCGGCGCTGGAGGGGAGGCATCCTCCACGCCGCGAACTCCCATCAATGGGATTCCCCTCGTGGGAAATGCCGCCTCCCGGCAGACTTGCACTCAGGAGGGCCGGGCATGTAGCCGCGACCTCGGGCTCCCAGGCGGGCGGACGGGTGCGCACGTCGCGAGCCCCACGGAAACCCTGGGTCGCCACCGCGTTCCCTCCAGGCCCGGGCGAGAACCGGCACCACCCGCCGCCTGCCGCCACGGAGGGGCGGGGGAGATGCCGCGGGGGGCGGGCGCGGCGCGCGGGGAGGGGAAGGGGTTCTCGCGCGATTGGGCGAGGTTTCCGGTGTTGTGACTGAAACCCGTCAATATGGCGGCGATCGGCCGCGGCCGCTCGCTGAAGAACCTTCGAATACGAGGTAAGCCCGCTGCAACCCTCGCTCCCCACCGCCTGGGGCCCGCGACCCCTGGCCCTTGCCTCCCCCTGGCCCTGGGCTGGGGGAGCGATTAGGGGCTCTGGCCGGAGCCAGGGTTGCCGCCGCTGGCCTGCGAGCGAATCCTAATTGGAGCTGTGTGTCTGTTTCGCACAGGGCGGAATGACAGCGGCGAGGAGAACGTCCCGCTGGATCTGACCCGAGGTAACGCGGGGCGCGCGGGCGCCGGCGAGGGCGCGCTGCTGGGGAGGAGCTGGGGGCCGGGGGCCGGGGGGCAGGGGCGGGCCCCGCACGGGACCGGCGGGGGTGCGGGAGGCAGAGTCCGAGCCCCGCCTGCTGGCTCGCGGGAGCCAAGCCCGGGGCAGCCTCCCGGGACCCATCCCCCTTCCCGGTGCCCGCTTCCCTGGCCCCGCGCCTTTCTCCGGGCCTCTGGGTGCGGCGGGTGCCGCGGAACGCCAGGCGGGACTCAGCGGAGCCGGCGATCGTCTGGGTGTTCTGGACCCCCGAGGGAGCGTTTAACTCCCATCCCGGAGCTCGTGCAGCCATTCGCCTGGAGGCGGCCGGCGGGAGGTAGAGGCTGTTATTTAGGTTGCCGGAGGATGTCTGAGGGAAGAGCGACCACATCCTGCCCTCCCCGTCCCCCAGAGCAGAAGCCGGACCTGCTGGGTTCTTGCTTTCCTGCGTGACTGCTTTACTGTTTGCTCACCGCCCTGGGGGACCCGCAGCATTGATAACTCGGTAGTGAAACCTAGAATCGGGGACTATGGTTAAGTGTCTGGTTTACGCTGTAGTTCATTCCCGTTTCCCTTTCCCCGGTGGCTGGGAGTGTAGTTGGCAGAGACCGCCCCCCTCACCCTCGCTGCAGGTTCATTGTTTACCTTCTGCAGTGGCGACGGGTTTGTTTACACCTAGGGAACTGGGCGAACCCCGCGGTTGTGTTTTTAAGGATTTAATCCAGCTACTGGCCGGTGAATCTTATACTAGTCACCGTAATGGAGTTTATTCGACAATATCTCGCTGAAGATACAGTAGTTGTATACAAGGTCTTTCTTTTTTTTTTTTTTTTTTTTTTTTTTTTCTTCCACGGTAAACAGGATTTGGTCTACTGATTCCGAAGAAGTCGTATTTCACACCGGCTAGAGTGTAAGCTGGTTCAGCTGTATAGAATGAGTTTCTTTTCCGAGATCTGAAAAACACTTTAGGAAGTTAAAGTCGTAAACATTTCATTAAAAACTTAAAAAATTTAACCCGTGTTCTACTTGACGTAATGACTGTTATCTAAAGTATTTGTCAGACGCGGGCTCATTGTTGAGGCTCATCTCTGGTATTTAAAGCATAGTGCATTATCTGTTGTATTTTATATTTCACAGTGTAAGATAACTGTTACAAACTAAACGGCTGCTTTTTGTTTAGCTACAAGAGTACATTTTTGTACGAATATTTTATTCTGAAAGTTCAGGGACTTTGTTTTGGGCGAGCTAGATGCTGGTGTTAATAGGCAGATAGATGGGTTTCTACTAATGCACTAAACAAACTTTTTTTCATTAGTGTTCATTTTTTTCACGAACATTAGTGTAGAAAGATGTAAAGCTTTGACTTTTGTGTAACAGTTTGGAAACTTGACTTTAAAACACAGACACGAATAATCTGTATGAGATGTATGTGGTAATCTAGTAAATTTCCTAACAAAAACAAAATTCCCACAGGGTCCAAAATTAACATTTGTGTTCTGTAACAGATGTACTTTATTAGTGATTTAATTTCTTCATGGGCATATGTATTTAGATGGTGAAAAGGGAACTTATTAGATAGGTCTTCTGTCTTAATTTTCTCCTTAAAAGCTTGTTTGGATGTGGTGCTAGAAATGTTATATTTGTGCTTTAGGTTGAGTTTGCTGAGCTGTATGTAGCAGTTTTTGTGATTGGTATCAAAATTCTGGTTTGTAAAAAAATGTACAAATTTGTTTTGATACCTTTGATTTACTTCAAACTTACTCAAGTGCACAGATAAGTGTATGTTTACTATTTAAAATGTTATAGTTCCTGCACACTTCGTGAACACTATTGTCAGTAGATGTTTTTAGGATAATGCAACAAGTAAAAAATGCTATTTCTACTTGCCCTGATAAAATATAGTTTAGTTTGGAATATACACAACCAATTGAAATTGATGGCAAAAGGCGTATGCAAGTAAGAGAAGCTATATGAGAATAAAAATAATTTATTATATAGGGAAGCTGTTGTTCAAGAGACTGCTATTCAGACAGACATTTCATTGTTGAAAGGTTTGTGAATCTAAAGTCTTGTGGATCTAACCTCAAGAAACCTCATGAGGAATTACTCTTTAGTAATAGTTTTTGAGCTCTAGGGCAGTCTGATTGCTGCTGAAAGGTGCATTGAATTACAGTACATTTTAGATAAAGTTTGGGTAACCAAAACTACATGTTTTTAATGTGAAGGCAGTGTTTGATCTCATTTTAATTGTTTTTATATAACCTTTGAGAAATTCATTGTGTAGCTGTCTCACAGAGTTCATTGTTAAACAGAGGTCATGGTCATTGTAATTCCTAAAGGAACCCTCAGTGTATAGTGAAAAGAGATCAGACTGTACAGTCAAATAGTTCTGGGTTTTAATCTCAGCGGGCATACTTAATAGGTGATGTGGGGCAAGTTATTTGACCTTGTTTAACTCTTGTTTTCTTCAGCTCAAAGAGAGATAACTTCAAAGGGCTATTAAGAATGTGAGAAGTGAATGAACTAATGCTTAAAATACTCAGTACAGGAGCTGATACTTTTGTGAGTGATGTTAACTAAACGTTAGTTGTTTTCCCACACTATGAAATCAGTTGTGATTATTTATATCGCACTTAAAATATTTCAAAGTTGTTTCGAACATTATAAACTTAAAAGGAATTATGGTATCAAGGCTTTCATTTTTTTGAGACATACTGTTAATTGGGTATAGCTTGTCTGAAGTAGAGTTCTTGAATATAACAACTGTAAAGGAATATTCTGTGAGATTACCAGTAATTAGGTCTAAGCAAAGAGTATCATATGTACTTAAGATAAAATGTAGTATTTTATTTTATAGAAGCTTAGAATTTTTCTCTGACTCCAGAAATTTCTTAGTAATAATGATTTGTCTAGCCTTGCAAGCTTCTTAAGGCCCAGGAGAGTTCTAGGTGCTTTGGTTTTGGTAGTTAGTTCATACATAGTGTACTTCAGTTAAAAATTGTTGGTGGACTAATTTTGATCTAGTTTAGGAACTTAATTGCAGTAGATCTCACAGTAAACTTACTGGTGATTGCTGCTTTCAGTTTTGTTCAAACAACTACTTAATTTTATGAAAGTCCCTGATAGTTGTTATTGATATAATTTAAATACTCTCTCTGTTTTGCATGCCAATATCTATTTTGAAACCAAAATGCTTCCCTTAGTCACTTCCACTGCAAGGATAGCCTGGCTTTTTTTATCAGTCTCATAGTACATTTGTGGTACTGAATAACGTGAAAAGACACAGGGTATTCTTCCTGTGTAAGTTCTTCTTACTGTACGGTAATTTAATCATTGTGTTCAAAGTGAATTTTCAGGACATGGACAAACCTGTATTGAAATCTTTTAGAATAGAATTTATGTAATAGTATTGAGTTTTATTTCTTGATTATCCAATTCTTTTACTTTTCTGTTAGAAAGAATACAAAAATTGGCTTAGTTGCTGTTTCATACTTAGATAGGAAGGTTAACTGAGTGATGCAGATTTGAATACTACTTTTTGTTTTATGATTTTTTTCTAGTGAGCAGATAGATTACTCATGTTGTTTAATTGCTGACTTGAGTTAGACAAAACAAACGACTGAATGCTTGTTATTTACTAAATGCTGAATTAAGTGCTGGAGGAATGAAGATAAGGAAGATGTTATTCCCCTTTTTAGGTGTTTACTGGAACAGATTAAGCGATTGTAATATGGAACTATAAATTAAGTAACCAAACTGTACAAGGACCAGAAATAACCTAGAGGAGAAAGTGATGAATTCTTTGGCAGGTAGAGGATCAGAGAATGCTTCACAGAATGTTTGACTTCTCATAAGAATAGTGGTGGACATCATGAAAGGAAACATGGTTCCAAGAGATTGTACCACACCTTCTGAAAGGTAAAAGTCAGCAGGAAAAGGAGCTGCCTAGGAAGCTCCACTGATGTAATCTAAGAAATGGTGGTGAACTAGACTAGGATGTTGGAGTTAGAAATGAAGGTCAATATATATTGAAATGGAGTAATCAACTAATTTGTTTTCTTCAGATTTCAAACTGACTACACTGTGCAGAGAACTTATTTTATTAAGAAGGTCGAAGCTGTCTAATGTGAATTCCCTTGACTCCTTCCCTTTGGAATAAAGCATCTCGGTTCCCTTTCAAGGCTAACCTGGAAAGGAATTTTATTCTTTTAATACTGTTTCCTTTAAGATTCTTTGTAGAACTGAGATCCCTTTCTTCTTCATTTCTTCCTTCCTATTGGAAGTTTTCTTATGTTCAGTCATCATTTGTTACATCCTTCATATGGATCAGGTACTAAACCAGGCATCGGATGATGCTGGGAGGTGTGGAAAGATAAAGACAAAGATTACAAAATACCTGTTTTTCCATCGACTCTACAGAAAGAATAGTTCATCCTCACTCTAGAGCTTTCTTCCTTAACCACTCTAGTCTTCTAAGCACAGCTTTCCCCGTGTACTGAAAATAGTTTTTTAAAGGATGCTGGTAATCTCATGTAAAATTCATTGGCATTTTTAAATTCCCTATTCTATTTTAGAACTACTGCTGTATTAATAGTTTTGTTCCAGGCTCTAAAATATGTTATCTCACTTAATCTTTAATAACTGAGGTACTCTTTTTATCCCTATTTTACAGTTGAGGATATAGGCTTTAAAATTGTAAAGGTCTGAAATTCAGGTTAAGTAATTCAGCCAGGGTCATAGGATTAGTGAGCGACTGCAGATCATGCATTTGTAGGCACTACATTATTGCTATTCTTGCAACTATTTCACTTGATTTCTGTGAAATACTCTCCTGCTTCTTTTCCTGCCTCTCATGCTGCCCCTTCTGTGTTCCCTGACTAGTCTTCCAGCTACTTAAGCAAGTGAACCTTAAGGTTCTGTCCTTTATCTCTTCTTTCCTACAGTGCTAGGTGCTATGTCCCTGAACAGCCTTTATATTGAGAGCTTCAAAAATCCATGAATTGGGGGGAAAAAAAAAATCCATGTGCTGAGATAATTATGATAATTACATTTTATTCAGACTCTTTCTTTTAAGCTTACAAAACATAATAGTATTAAGTGTCTACTACTCATCTAAAAGGCCTAATGTGTAAAACTTTGCATCCCAAAGCATATTCTTTTTACTTTCTAGTTACCACCACCATCCTTTGTAATAATCAAGCTATGTTGATTATTATGCCATGTTCCTTCAGATTGCTGGTGAAATATCTAAGGAAATCTGTTCTTTCCTATAACATTGTCATTGGTCTTGTTCACATCTTTATTATCTCATTTGGATGATGTAAAATCTTTTCTCTCACCTTTTCTTCACTCTCTCTGCTATATGATTGCCAGGATTATTATCCTGAAATGTAGATCTGATCTTATCAATCCCTTAAATTAAAAAAAAAAAAAAAAAACAAAAACAAAACCCAGAACACTCACACTTCTCTGGCATGTTGTTGCTCACAGAATAAAGTCCAGATTTCTTAACTTGGCATTGAAGGCCTTTTATGATTTATTCCAGAATTATTATCTTCTGTACTGTCTTAATCATACTATTCTGTCAGCCTCTGTGCAGAGTTTACTTGTGTAAGACACTCTCTTCCTTCTTTACACACAGCGCGTTTCAGCGGGGATGGGGAAAGTTAGCAAGTCCAAAGCACTTACCTCCCCATATTTGTTCTTTCCCCTTGGAGATTGTGTTATACCCCTGGTTGAGAATCGGCTTTAGAAAAAATGATTTATTCCTTGCATATGGCATGTGGTTTCTATTTACTTGACCTTGTGCAGGTGGTTTCCTCTGCCTAGAATTTCATTTTCAGTACTCTTTGTTGAAATCCTAATTCTTTAAGGTCTAGGTTACTTGCAACGTCTAGAAATCATCCGAGTGGGAATTCACTGGGATTGCTTCCTCCTCTGCTTTTCTACGTTTTGTTTGTTCCTTTTAAAAATATCACTTCTCCTTGCCTTACGTTCTTTGTCCTGTTGTTTTTCCGTTATTGTATCTTAAGCTTCCCCAGCATCTATGATACAATAATGACTGAAGCATTTTATTGAATGTCAGAATGGAGAGAGAGATAGGAAATGGAATAGTACAGCATTAGGGAGAGTAGAAGTGAAAGAACATTTTAGGTTTGCAGTCCTGAGGGACATTGAGATTGATGGTGCTATGAAATGAAGAAATCCATTTTGGAGGGATGATAATGAGTTAAGCTTTGTACTTTGAATTAGGCGATTAAGTCAATCATATATAAAAGGTAGCTGCAAATACTGGCTTGGTTCTAAACTTGTGATCTGATTGTTCTCTGCATGGGGCGTTGAGACGGGAGAATGTAAATGGAGAAAGCGAAAGATTGAAGTGTTAAGAGGATAAGCTGAGGAGAGTGTCATAGCTTAATCAAAAAATGAGAAGAAGGTGGCCAAGAGAAGAAAACTAGCAAGACTATGATCTCAGAAGACAAGAGGGGAGTTTTGGTTGAAGAGACTGCAAGACTGTAGCATTGAAGTTGGTGTCTGGAGAATTCCGTTCTACTCTTCCTTAATATAAGGATGATGTTGGCATACTATTTAATCTCTCTGGGTTTCAGTTCCCTGTATCTCTGAAATACATACTACATTACACGTGTAGCACTGTCACCTTCTGTCTTTGTGATCCTCAGATATCTCCGTGTTTCTGGGATATTGAAAGGTTAAAAAGAAAACATTACAGCCTCGTTAAATCACTGTAAGAAGTAGTCCCATAAACAGTAATGATTACATGTAGGAGTGATGGTATTTCATAGCACTTTAAATGTAAATTATAGTCAACTCTCAATTTCCTTTTAAGTGATCATCTGCAGTGACTTGCTGCCTCCTCCCCCTCCCAGGTCTCAGGCTACTGAAAATAGGGCTGTGAAAAGCACAGTGGGGTGAGTGAATGGTTTGCATGCCTGCGTGTCTGTATCTCTGACTGTCACCAAGCTAAATACAGTCCACTCTCATTTACCTGCACTTAAAAAAGGTGAATAATGACGGAAGAGTGCTAAATTACATAATCTAAATAGCATTACTTGTCTGTGGCTTGGGAAGATTTTACATTCTTTCCTCCCCTACAATAGATTGATGTGTCTTTTTTTTTTATGTGAATTATTAGTATCAATTTTTATTTCCTGAGCAAATACTATTAGAAGAGCAAACATAAATAGGTGAAAAATGTATATTAGGTGAACCACATGCGAATATTTGAGAGTTGACTGTTAATGCTTTTTGGATCATCCATTGTTTTGTATTATCTGTGCTTTTTTGTTGGTGTGGCCAGGTTAAAGCTGAATAGCTACTTTAAAATTTTATCTGAATATACTTCTAAAATTATACAGATGCCAAACTAAAATGAAGATAATTGTGTAAAACTAGATAAATATAACATATGTCCCAAGTCATAGGATTGAAAGAGACCTAAAACTTAAGTACATTCTTCAAATCCCTTTTACAAAGTCTTTGAGCCAGGCAGATTGCATAAACCGAGCAGCGTACCTGGTAGTGATGAAATTTATATAAAATTGGGGTGTGCCAGAACTTCAAACATATCCTATTTATGAAGTTCAGTTGAGTTTTGTAAGAAATACAGAAGACCGTTTTTTAATTACCTGCATTTTCAAGAATTTAACTCTTTCAATTACTTTGCCTTTTTTTTTCTGCTCCAGTGGTTTGAAGATTAGAATTTATAGTGGTTTGTTAATGCCAGTCAGCATATTTTTGATCCATATATTATATAATTGAGTTAGTAAGTGTGTATCATGAATCAGGAAGGCACAATTCTTGGTTTCAAGTTTATATTATAGTTGGGATATACCTATATCAAGGCATAGTATAAGACAGTAGTATTTGAAGAACCTGTTAGTTGTCCTTATAAAGGAATCAAAAGCTGGAGGTATTCAGAAAATTTAAAAAATGGGAGATAGGTAAGGAATAGCTTAGAGGGAAGACCTCATAGAAGTCTTGACACCGGTCAGACTGTCAGACTTTTTTGCATTAAACGGTAGCATTTGCATAGGTAGAACTTTGGGTCAGTGTTTTAAAAAATTGCAACTTAATTTTATGAACATTTCTGGCATATTATTCCATACTTGAAGGTAATGTTGAGGAAAAGTTGGTGACTATATAATTCTCATAATTATTGAAGATTAATTATATCTCTAAAGTAGGGCTCTTCTGGCCTTTAAAGGTAGTGCAGTACTGGACTGAGAGCTTTTAGGCATACTGTGAAATAATTGTGTGCTTGTGACTATGAGTATATAAATGCTTGGCTGTTATTCCAAATCCAAGTATAAATGACTTTTTTTCTTCCATTGTTTTGTAGTATATGTGTTTCCTTTCTCCTTCATTAATACTGCATGTTCAAAGGGCTCTATAAATTTGTTATCAAACTTACTTCGAGATTTATGTAATTTGGAAATAGAGATTATATATGAGATGGGTAGTGTTTTTGTTACTTTCCACACTGAAATGACCATATTTGCTGACCTCGGAATTTAAACACGTGGCCTCATGGTGAGATAGAATATTTGAAATTAAGATCATTCTGAAAAACATGGAATGTTTCATTGCTAAATCCAGACAACCTACCCAGCCCTCTAATTATTTGGGTAAATGGTATACTGGGGAAATTATTGCTTTTATTAAAGCGGCAGAATGAGAGTTGAATTGCCACTTGCAGGGATTTTAGTGATCTTGTTCAGAATCCAGTGTAATTTCATGTGTTTTTTAAAATGAATAAAGAGTGAAGAGACACAGAAGCTGTAAACAAAGAAGACTGCCAAGTAATTTACTTTTAGTTACTAAGAAGGAGCAACTTGCCAGATAAAAGTGTATTTAACTGCTTTTAGATGTGTGCACATAAATATATTTATCTGTAGTCTCATAGTCTCATACTTCGAGAAATCACATCTTAAGGTAGTATTGCTATTCTTCCATGCTTAATGTTCATCCCTCATATACTAAAACTTTTAATTGCCCTGTTTCTTTCTCTGCTCATAATTCTGTATAATATACTCCCTAACATTCACCACACCACCACCATCACCACCAACCCCCTTACCCCAAGAAAAAAAAAAAAAGAAAAAAGAAAAAGAAAAACTGAAGGGAATAGAGTTGCAGAAAGAGTGAGAAGACTCCAGTGGTTGGAGGTAGGTGAGCTGTGAACTCTTAACATTTAGTTATATGGCAGTTTCTGTGTGTGTGACCGGGTGGCTAGTGGAATATTGTGAAACGTTTTATTTATATGTATTGTGGAAAATTTTTAATTGTGTCTATTATATGATTAGCATAAAATCATGATAATGGAACATTTGAATACAAATAGCTATTTTCTGCTTTATTTAGAATGACTTGTGTTTTTATTTTATTGATGTAGTTTGGGATTTCTAATGTTATTTTTGAATGGCATAACTTGGTACAAAGCAGGTCAGATTATTATATAAGATTTCATATGTCATGTAAGAATAATTCTCAACATAAGTTTTTACAACTTTTTAATGAGTTAAATTTTAGATTAGCATAGCCTTAAAAATGTTTAAATCACTTTGTATATTTTAATAAGAACCTTACAATAACCTTTTTCTCCTTTGTCATGGGAGATGTGTTCATGTTGCACCATTGTTTTGAATACGGAAATATAATTGTTTTACCTAGTGAAATGGAAGACATTTAAAAAGATGCTAATCATTCTTTAAAAGGAGATAAAAAAGAAGATTAAGAAATTCGGATAAGCTGTTGTATTGCCTTTTACTATGCTGCTGTTTCTTTTGATAGTTATTTTATTTTATTTAAAAAAAGTTTAGACTTACTTTTGAATCCTAGGAAGAATTTTTCACTTACATCAGTAATTGTTTCTATATTAAAGGTACTGTAGAGAATAAGTACAGTTCTTTTTAACATAAGTAGTTATATTGCAAGTAAATGTTCACTTAGGATACTTTGAATATGAATGGATGGGGGAGGTATGTGTGCATCTACATATTATGTTTATTTTTAAGCATATTTGGAAACTTCAGAAATTATTTTATTAGCTCCCCCATTCAAAACGAATCTTTGATGTCATCCACCATCACTCAAACCTTTCATTGATAGGTAGCTTATTCTAAGTTGTTTCTTTGCTGAGCAGCTAAGTTTGTTAATGAAATTCTTATATCAAATTAACCAAAATTTAATAAATCATTTTTCAGTAATTGATCCTAGTTCTTTCATATTTTTATTTTGTAAATATTCACAAATAAAAGTAATAGGTTTACTCATGTTGGACACTGCTATGTGCTGTTAGAGAGTCTTACCTTTTCTTCTCATACAGGCCAGTCCCCAACTACTTACTGAGTACTACTTATGTTTCCAGCATTGTTCAGGTTGTTAGATGTTTAAGACATTGTCTTTGATTACAAAAAATAGCAGTTACCATATTTTGAACTTCATTATATGTTGGAAACTGTTAAAAATATTACTTAAATTATCTAATTTAGTCTTCCTACATTTCTAGAAAATATGTTTTAATATCCTTATATAACTGGTGAAGAAAGTAGGGCCCAGAGGGAGCCTAAGTAGCCCAAGGTCATACTGGCAATAGAAGAGAGAGGAAGGATTCAGATCCCATTCACTGTTTTTGATTCTAAAACCCATACACTTAACCTTTTATAATCTTTCTAAAAACAAGTACAGTAGAAAATAAATCATTGCTGGAATAATTAGTGATTAAATTAGTATGCTGTATATTATAGTAATGTTCATTTGGAGCCCTCAAGAAGAAAGTTACTGGTTGAGCTCTGAAATATACATTTTAGTCATTATTGATATAATTATTTCTATAACTATTACATATTTCTCTCCTTTGTTAAGAAGAATATATCAACTACATTTTAACTTTTTCTCTTTGGCTGGGGCCATCATGAATGTCGATTATTTTGTTGGAGGTGGGGGCAGAACAATTTATTACTACCATGTGTGACATTGGACTACTCTTTTTGATCTTATGTGCTATTTTCTTATACTCAGCTATCACTTTACATTGCAACTCATTCCTATATTTAGCAGTTCTTTTTTTACTTTTACTGTGCTATAAAATAGAAACTATATAACTGGACTTGGTAATATTAGATGGAAAATAAATATCAGTAGGTTGTGATTATGTAGAATTAAGGTCCCCTGCTGTCAATAATATATGTTACCTGTAGTGAATAAACTTGGTGATGATACATACTTTGAATCTTTATTGCCGTTTTTTGGTGTGCTTACTTTTACGTCCTGGTTGTTTTCCAGATAGCATGGCCTCATAGCATATAGTTCAAGGTAGGCGAGGTATGAGTTGATAGAGTTAGTATATATGTATACAACATGGACTGTAGGATTATATATAGATAGATATTAAGGTACAAAATATGACTAATAGGGACAAAATAACATTAAATAATATGCTAATTGCATAAGATAGAGATAGTCTAACTCTCTCTGTAGCTGAAAGCATGGCCTTTAGAGTCAGATCTGGATTTGAATCTTGACCCTGCCTCTTAGAAGTTTTTTGAGTTTGGACAAGTTGCCTTTTCTGAGCATGTTTTCTCATCTCTGCTAAAAATAACACTTGAGTAGTGAATAAAATGTAAAATATTTATTACAATTTTGGCACAGTTTGGCAATATCTGTACCTAATACCTATATATATGAGGTGTCTTTTAGTGGTCATTTAAAACAACAGAAATGAGAGAAGGGAAAGATAAGTGTGGGGGGGGAATAAAAGAAAGTAGGGCATTGTTACAGCTTTGAAAGAACAGGATGTTGTTAAGTCAAGAGAAATTGAGCGTAAATGCATTAAACATTTTATTGAGAGAGTAATAATAAGGATATAGAATTTTAGTATTCATATTGGATTCATTGTAAGGTGGGGGTAAGTTTCTGAGGGCCTTGAAAACTGAGATATTAGATGCTTTTCTCTTTTTACATGTTAAAATACATAATGTTGTCAGAGAGCAGTAAATGTTCAGTTACTTTTTATTTAAAGAAAACAGATCCAAAAAATGTTTGTCATAATTGTATAGTCCTATACATTTTAATAAATTGAACACATGAATAAGCAGAACCCGGATCAAGAATCAGAATGCTGCAATACCTCAGAAGCTCCCATTCTGTCTCTTTGGAGGCACTACTTTCCAACATGAAAGATGCCACTATTTTGACTTCTAATACCATAGATTAGTTTGGCCTGTTTTTGAACTTGCTGTGATATACTCATACAGTATGTACTCTTTTGTATCTGGTTTCATTTGCCCAATGTTATGTTGAATCACCATGTTGTGTGTAGAGTTCAAGTTATTTTAATCCAGGTCTGCTTATATCTATCAGGTATGTGATGATAGGGATATATTCTTTCCTTTTGAATGGGCAGTGGATTTGAATGAGTGGATAGAGTTTGGAATAATGATGTTAATTCCAACTTTATTTAAAAATTTTAAATCATTTTCTGAATATCTTAGTCTTTTGCCTCCTTAGCCTGATCTTTTGCTTTAATAAGTTGTAGTCAATACATTAGATAGGTGAATTTTTTTTTCTTAATGGTTGTTTAAAGAAAAAGTATAGGGGCTTCTGGGTGGCTCAGTGTGTTGAGCCTCTGCCTTCGGCTCAAGTCATGGTCTCAGGGTCCTGGGATCGAGTCCCACGTTGGGCTCTCTGCTCAGTGGGGAGCCTGCTTCCCCCTCTCTCTCTGCCTGCCTCTCTGCCTACTTGTGATCTCTCTCTGTCAAATAAATAAATAAAATCTTAAAAAAAGAAAGAAAAAGTATAATCAGAACTCAATAAACTCAAAGCTACAGGTTAGAAAGAAGATTGGAAAAATTTAGAATTCCAGTGCAATTAAAGTTTTGTGTTGACCTAATAAAATTGGTGGAATGATTACTGAAATTGGTATTTCTATAGGAAAAAAAGGGAGGATGATAAACATTTCTTGGTCTTCACTTAAAATGATATGTTAATACAGAAATATCAGTGTGTTAATATTTTAGATTTATAACATACAGTTTTAAGTATTAATCAAAGTTGAAAAGTTGTTAGAGTATAAAATAAAGATGCTTCTCCTTGAAGGAGCATAAATGTTTAAACGTCTTTTATGATTCTTTTTCTTAAGAGCTCAAAAGGGGCCATTAGAACACTTGTCTAATCCTGCTTTAGGTTTCAACATATGAGAGAGTCGTAAAGTAATGCAATTGATTTTTTTAGGAGACATAGTGGAACTTTATGAGGTTAAGTGAGAGTGCTGAAGACCTCATTGATAGTTATAAAGTGTCTTTAAGTGATTGTTTTTCTCTCTTTCCCTGTATTTCTCAATTTCTCTCATTGGTTTCTGTTTCTTTATTTCTAGTTTTTCTTCTTGTGACTTTAATATAATAGGACGTGATATAGAAATGGACATTTGTCTTTTGCTGTACTTGATAATGTTTTATGTTCCTTAATTTAAAATAAATTTTAATTGTTGAAGGTTTTTTTGTTTTTGCTTTTACTTGGTCATTGGATTTTAGGGCTTTTCTTTCTCCCTGAGTTGGTGGTGCTTTAATAGAAAAAGATTCCATTGCTCATCTCTTGGTACTTGTCCCCAAGAAATTAGAACTGAGTATTGCATAGGAAATTGGTATAGTATTGCATAAGATAGAATACTTGAAAGCAACATAGCACTATGTGCTTAGCATAGATTAGTAGAATAAAGAACATTTTACTTATTTCAGTATGCAAGAGCAAGAGTAAATGTGAAAGTGAAACAAGTATTCACTCTACTGAAGGTAAAGAAACTTCTGATGAAGTGCATTTTTTAAATGTTGATATTTTAAAAAATATTAGTATTCACTTTGTTTTAAATATTCAGAATGTTTAAAATGTTCATGTATCTACTCTGCGAATATGGGAAACAATAAATTTGGAATTCCCTGAAGGTGGGAACATAGTAATAACCTTCAAAAATCCTTGCTTATTCTGTCTAGACTATTTAGTTCATTGAGTATGGATTATTAGCTATCAAAAAATGCTTCGTTTTAGTGGTGAATTTGAGTGAATGTTTGTTTAATAGTATTAGGAATGACAAAATGCAGTAAATCTATATTTTGCACCATGTTTTTCAGGATTATATTACTTACTGCTCTTGTACACACCAGTACATCATATTTCCCCCCAACTATTTTAAATGATTTTTCCTAGAATAGTGCTGAAGTAGTAAACTCTTGGCTGTCCAACGTGATCAGAGGTTGGTCTAAAATGATATTTTGATTATTTTGTGAAGGGTTTATCGAATGATGTGTTGTTTTAGCAGACAGTCTGGAAATTATATCCTTTGAAGTATATGTTTCCTTTAAGCAGTCCCCTTGGAAGGATATGTACTTTCTAGTGGTGATGTCCCTGTTAGAAAGATTTTAAAAATTCTGCTTCTGAAGATTGCTAAAGCTTATAATACAGCCCTTTAAATTGCTGTTTGATTTTTCCTTTGGGGATGAATTGGAGTTCAGGAACTGGTCAAATATAAATTGTGGTCAAATATAATGGGGATTCATTAATTCATGGATTTATTCACTTACTAATTTGAAAAGAATTCATTGAGCACCTGGTATATTCTCAGCACCGTATTAAAAACTGGGATGTGTATGACAAGATGATTTTTCTAAGAAATAAGCTGCCACTATATGTGATGACTCCCATTGTAATCTAGTCCCTGGCTACTTCTACAATAATCTCATTGCCTAACTCTTTTCCTCTTATTCACTTTATTTGGCAAAACCTCCTCCTTGCCATTCATTCCTACCCATAGTCTTTTTTCAGAGCCAGAACCTTTGTACCTTTGTTAAATCCTGTCTGAATTGTTCTTCCCCCATATTTGGAGGCTTCCTTCCTCAGTTTGTGTAATTCTCTGTTCAACTCTCAGTTTATCAGTGAGGCCTTCTCTGATTGTTCTATCTGAAGTAGCCCTTATCTCCCTCACTTTCCATTCTTTTATATTGTTTTTTCTTCCATAGTCCTTGTCACTATTGCTATTACAGTATTGTTTATTGTCTCCAAAGAATGTAAGTTTTATGAGGACAAACACTTTTTTGTGTGTTCACCATTGTATCCTCAGTGCCTAGAACAGCCCCAGCACATTGTATGTACTTGATTATGTATTTATTGCTGGAATAAATGTCTGTGAAGTTTGTTTTAGTGTGAGGGCTCCAGATTGCTTACTTAACATCTTGACCGTATAGTCACTTATGTCAACGTATCTATGTCTCAGACTTAATGATTATTGTTCTAAAAATCTTTCTATATATTTCATCTGGGCTAAGAGCAGTACTTTAATGGGGCCAAAGCAGGAACCCAGGAGACATCCTGGCCTCATTCCTTATCCTTATTCTACACATCAAATCTGCTACCAGTCTGATGATAATGATTTTATCTCTGAAAAGTTAAATCTGTTAATTTTATTACTATTTTTTAAGATTTTATTTATTTAGAGAGAGTGCATGGTGGGGGCAGCAGAAGGGGAGGGAGAGGGAGAGGGGAAGGAAAGGGCAAAGAACCTCAGGCAGACTCTGTACTGAGTGTGGACCCTGACAGGGGCTCCATCTCAGGGTCAGGACCTGAGCCAAAACCAAGAGTAAATACTCAGCAGACTGAGCCACCCAGGCATCCTAATTATTTTTATTTCTGCTACTGTGCCTTTATTTGAGCTACCATTTATTTTTCCTGGATGAGAGCATTGGCTTCTTAACTACTCTATCCATTCTAGTCCTGTCTTCTCCCAATCTTTATTGTAGCTAGCAATAAGGTTTCCACATAAATTAATCTTAATATCCCCAGCAGGTTCAATATCTTCCTTCTTTGGGCTTTTATACTATATAAAACTTTCTGTGTTACCTCTCTTAAAACATTGTGATAATTTGTCCATGTCTGCCTTCCTCAGGCATAGTTGAAAAACATTTATGGACCTTTGCTATATGCAGGTTACCATTCCTTTCTTGGTGATTCAGTGGTGAAAAAGATTGTCTCTCTGTGGGTGAGGAGATTATATTCTAGTGGGGGAGAATGCAGACAAAAAACATGTGAAAACAGAAAGTTAAGGACTGATGCTCTGAATAGTGTGCACTTAGGTATCTGAAAGGGAGTTGAGTGGTAGTTGGGATTATCAGAGAAAACTTCTTAGAGGCAGTGATACTTTTGATTCAGGACTAATGAGGAGGCATAAAGTGAAGATATGGGGGGGGGGGTCTACTTACTTCTTCCTAGTAAAAGAACATGGTAGAAAAGCCCAGAGATAAGAACAAATAGTGGTTAGTGCTCAATGAACCAGAGGGAGAAGAGAGAATGAGACTAGAGATTGTGGTATGCTTGCAAAGGGAAGCTATTAGAAGATTAAGCAGGGGAGTGACATTATCTGATTATTTAGAAAGCTAACTCTTGATTGGTCTGTGGATAGTGGACTGAGGCCCCTGGAGAAACCTGTAATGGCACATGTCACTAAATCAATGTTAATTGAATGAATAAGTGAATGAATTAATCCTTTCACTTTATATCCACTTTGAATCACATGAGACTTCAGTATTCAAGAGGAGAAAGCCACAAAACCAACATTGTAGAAAGGATGGTTGCATTAAAATTGTGCTACGTGTGTCTAACCCTAATCACCTTAGTATTTTGAGTTAGCAAATAATGTTTGAGTTGTCATTAATGACAATTCTTTGTGACCATGAGTGGAAATGCTGTCTCCCTGTATTCATTCATTTATTTATTCAGTTAATTACTGACTATATACCATAGCCAGAGTATTCTGTTAAGTTTTCTGAAGTTTCAAGGTTGAGGTTACAAGATAAATCAGACCTTGCTTTTAAAAATTAGTTACTTGTCATTCAGAAAATGTAGACTGGTTGGTTAGCTAAACTTGATTGACAAATCAGGAGACCAAGAAGGGAGTTACTAGCCTTCCCTGACCTTTGTAAAATAAGATTCTGTTCATTTCACTTTCCTGCTGTTGTTGTTAGATGCTTCTTTCATTTAGATATTGAATCTATCATTGAAAGTATAAAGAAATAGGGAAAGTACAGGAATGGGAGCAGTTTATTTTATTTGTGGGAGAAATTAATTTTACCTTTATTCTCTTTAATATTTTTAAATTTTTTATTCTGAATATGAGCTCTAAGCAGAATAGCTTACAGGCAGATTTTTGGGAAAATCTTAATATCACAACTTCTACTTATGTATTTTTAAAATTGTACTTCCTTTTTAAAGTGAATGAGATCCTTGCAATGTGTTCTCTTTTACCATGTAGACTTTCAGCTGTTTCAGCTGGTTAAGCTGAAAATTTTTATTTTTTACCAAATTTTGCTTGTTGATTCTGTGCACATCTGTGCATGATGATGATAATTATTATTATTTTATAGTACTCTTTACATCCAGTGTGGGGCTTGCATTCATAACCTCAAGGTCAAGAGTTGCATGCTTTCCTGAATGAGCCATGCAGGTCCCTCTGTGGGTGAACATTTATTTAGTTGATATTTTTTATTTGCCAGACAATGTTCGAGGTCCTGATTATGAGTATGTGTGCTCTGCAGGGGTGCCCAGGGATCATGGCATTCTTTCCCCTGAGCATCACTGAGGCTTCATAATCCTCAGTGTAGGATTTCTGGCAGTGTTAGGGGTGACACTAGACTAGAAACCTGTTTTACTATAACAAATATAGTTGTATAATGTCTGGGTTTTGGTTTGTTAATCGAGGGATGTTTTGCACTTTTAGCAAATAAAGAAGGAGCAGTTAAGTTGTATTATTGTTTTTTACTGTTAGCATTTCCTGGGGAAAGTATTAGTTAAGTGCAGCAAGGACGTTGTAATAGCCTAAAATAAATAAGAGAAATACTACGAAATATTTTGATTAGTGATCTGCTTTTAAAAAATACTTAGTAGGTAAAAGTATTTGAGTGGAATCCTAATTAACACTCAAATTGAACACTCTCATGCTATGGAAGATTAATCGCTAAAAGTAGCATGCATGTGATTTTTTTTTTTTTTAAGAATTTTTATTTATTTATTTGACAGATCACAAGTATTTAGAGAGGCAGGCAGAGAGAGAGGAGGAAACAGGCTCCCCGCTGAGCAGAGAGCCCACTGCCCTGAGACCATGACCTGACCCAAGGCAGAGGCTTTAACCCTCTGAGCCACCTAGGCGCCCCGCATGCATGTGATTCTTAACTGATAATGTTATTTCTTCATTTGATATTTCTCCCTTGATCTGAACTGAGCATTTTTAATAAGCCAAGCTTTGCACTAAAGAAGGGTTTCTTGGTTTATGAACTAGTGTTGTTGAAGTTTACTGGTGTGGAAGCTTAAAGCTGAAGCTGAATAAGCAACTAGAGTTAGTTGGCAGACACTTTAGAGATGACTTAATGTAGTGAGACTTTTTTAAAAAAGAAAAGGGCTCTGTACATACTAACAAGGTTGCAACTATTACTGTACTTTGAGGAGACTTAGACAATATTAAGCAAGTTGTTTGAGATAAACTGGTTAGAAATGACCCCCGTTGTCTTTATTATATGTTTACATACATTTAAACACATAAAATAGGAATTGCAAATTATTTCCAACCTTGTTGGTAATTTGTACAGGTCTGAATGAACTACTGTTTACTTTTATAGCACTGTATTTTTCTTATAATACCAATTTAAGTTATTTTGCCTATAAGGTTAACAAATTGTTTCTTTTTTGAAAATATACATTCCTAATTATTACCGTGAAATGAAAACTGTTTGTAGTAGGGGAGATCTAGATTCAAATTCTTGCCATAATATTGCAGGGAAATATCTGACATACTATTTAATTTTCTGAGCCTAACTTTTCTTATATGTGGGAAGGGATATAATATTGTGCATTTTGCAAGATTATAAATACTAAATGAGGAAACTTGTTTAAATAAGTTAGCATTGTATCTGGCAAATGCTTAGGTAAAAATCCAGAGGGAAGATGTTATTAAATAAATAATAGTTATTTATCCATTCTTTTGATCATGGACATTTGGGTTGTTTGTAGTTTCTTGTTATTATAAATAATTATAAACAATGATTTTCTACATGGTCTTATATGTGAATTGTGATACTCCTACCTAAATTTCTCTAGGTTATGTAACTTGGTATAGTAGAATCACTGCTTATATTATATATATTTATATATCTGTATATGGCTGTATATCTCCTGTATCTATATCCTCATAGGAGCAATATCTAAGACTTGCTCCAGAATCATACTTTTGTCAACACTTGGGATTATCAGCTTTTATTAAAAATACTGTATTATGAAAATTATTAAACATAGACTTAAGTAGAGAAAAAAGTATAGGAACCCTCATGTATTGTTCACCCTACTTCAACTATTATAAACATATAGGAAAATCTTATTTCAGCTGTTTATCCTCCTCTCCACCTCATGGATAATTTTAAAACAAATGCCAGGCATCTAATAATTTCATTTGTAGATAACATCAGTTGTATCTCTAAGGGATAGGATTTTAAAATCTATAACTAAGGGATAAAGATTCTAAGGGATATATCTCTAAGGGATATGGACTTTTAAAATCTAATAACTACAATACCATTAACACAAGTAAATTAACAATAATTTCTTTATCTCATCTAATGCTCAGATTTTCCTGACTGTCTTACAGATTTCTTTTTCTTTAACAGATACCATTTTGAGTCAGGATTCATACAAGATTCTTACACTTTTGATTATTTTTATTTTCTTAGTATGTAAAATAAAAAAAGCAAACTGTCCATCAAATTGCTTTTATTTCTGGATAATTTGTCTTCTTTCTGTAAGAACAATTTTTGCTTCGGTTTTAAACATTTTTAGTAAAATAAGTTTACATGTTTATTCGCATCCTACTTTGGGATTTATTGGGCATCCTGATTCTAAGTATTTCATGTCTTTGAACAATTCAAAAAATTCTTAGTATTTGACTTTTTAAGTATTGCATCTTCTGCATTTTTCTTTCCATTAGAAATTCTTGTTAAATGTATGTTAGGCTTTCCCATTATCTTTCTTGTTTTTTTAAGCTCTTTCATGTATTTCATCTCCTTTTCTTGTGGGCCACATTCTGTATAAAACTTCAGTTGTGTCTTTCAGTTAATTATTAATTCTCTTCTTAGCTGTGTTTATCTGGTTTATCCCCCCCACCCAGTTTTTATTTTAATCATGATAATTATTTAAAGAAATTATGCTGGGATGTTTGTAATTTTTTAAATAAGTGCTCTCTTGAATCTTTTATTTTCAGTCCTTTTTCTTTGAATTGGAGGTTTGTTAAGTTGTAGTTTCCAAATCTCACAGATACAGCTTGCAAATGCTGCACGACATAGCCATGCTTATCTGAGCATTGTCTATGACAGCTTTGATGCTGTAGCTGCCGAGTTAAGTAGTTGTGACAGAGATCGAATGGCCTTCAAAGCTTAAAATACTGACAATCTCACCCTTTGTGGCATAAGTTTGCCAATATGGTCCTACCTCCCCCAACCCCCGCTGCCTTAGATATATAAAACATTATTATTTTATTGTTTATATATATATATATATATATATATGATAACTCTAGTATTTCAAGCCTTTGTAGATTGTTTTGTTGTTTATTGTTTCTGTTTATAATGTCTTATTTTCATGTTTCCTTCTGTGTTTATGATTTTTGCTTGTGCACTTAAATTTGTTAGGTTACCCAGGCTAAGTGTAGGTACCTGGTTGGGTGAGTGGGTTATGGGGGCTAGTTGATGATTGAGTTTGCTTTTTCTACTGCCTGGGAGTATGGTAGACCAGGGGCTACTTTTTTTAAAAATTAAAAAAATTTTATTTTTTTAATCATGGTAAGTGTATTCTTTAATCACCATCATCCCATCCAACTTCCCCTCTGGCAACCATCAGTTTGTTCTCTATAATTAAGAGTCTCTTTCTTAGTTTGTCTCTCTCTTCTCTCTCTCTCTCTTTTGTTTGTTTTTGTTTATTTATTTCTTAAATTCTACATACGAGGGGTGCCTGAGTGGCTCAGTCAGTTGGGTGTCTGCTTTCAGCTCAGGTCACGGCCCCAGGGTCCTGGGATTGAACCTGCTTCTCTCTCTCCCTCTGCCTTCCACTCCTGTTTGTGTTCTCTCTCTGTCAAATAAATAAATAAAATATTTTAAATGAATTCTGCATATAAGTGAGATCACATACTATTTTTCTTTCTTTTATTTTGCTTAGCATTATACTTTCTAGCTCTATCCATGTTGCAAATGGCAAAAATTCATTTTTTATGGCTGAGTAATATTCCATTATATATACATATTTATTCCATTATACACACATACACACACCACATCTTCTTCCATTCACTTATTGATAGGTACTTGGGCTGCTTCCATAGTTTGGCTATTGTAAATAATGCTGTAATAAACATCGGGTTGTTACGTATCCCTTTGAATTAGTGTTTTTGCATTTTCTGAGTAAATACCCAATAGTGTGATTACTGGATCATAGGGTAGTACTATTTTTAATTTTTTTGAGGAACCTCTGTACTGTTTTCCGTAGTGGATGCACCAGTTTGCATTCCCACTAACAATGTAAGAGGGTTTCATCTTCACATCCTTTCCACCACTTTTTTTCTTATGTTGCTGATTTTATGCATTTTGACAGGTGTGAGGTGATCTCATTGTAGTTTTGATTTGCAGTTCCCTAAGTGATTTTGAGCATCTTTTCATGTGTGTGTTTTCAAAGAAATGACTGTTCATGTCTTCTATTTTTATTGGATTATTTGTTTTTTTGGTGTTGAGTTGTATCAGTTATTTATTTATTTTGGACACTACCTCTTTATTGGATATGCCATTTGCAAATATATTCTCCCATTCAGTAGGTTCCTTTCAGCTTTATTGATTGTTTCCTTCACTGTGTAGGAACACTTTTAAAAAAATATTTATGTATATATGTAAAGAGAGAGAATGGGAGAAAGGAGGGACGGAGGGAGAGAGAGAGTCTTAAGCAGATGCCATGCTGAATGCTGAGTCCAATGTGGGGCTTGATCCACAACCCCAGGATCATGATCTGAGCTCACCCAAGAGTCAGATGCTTAACCAGTTGCACTACCCAGACACCCCTAGAAACATTTTATTTTGATGTAGCCCCAATAGTTTATTTTGCTTTTATTTCCCTTGCCTCAGAAGATATATCTACAAAAATACTGCTATGGCAAATGTCAGAGACGTTACTGCCTGTACTCTTTTCAAGGAGTTTTATGATTTCAGGTCTCACATTTAGATCTTTAATCCATTTTTACTTTATTTTTGTGTGTGGTGAAACAAAGTGGTTCATTTTCGTTCTTCACATGTAGCTCTCTAATCTTCCCAGCACATTTGTTGAAGAGACTTATATTCAGCAAGGGGCTACTTTAAATTAAAATTCTCATGTTGGATTTTTTTGGACCATGCAAAAGAGTACATACATCTAAGTTCCAAAGCCTTGTACAGTGGCTTCAAAAAATCTCAGGGAAGTCTTTATTCGTTTTGTTTTCAGCTTTACCCAGAAGTACCCTTCTTTGCTATCTACATCTGTCTGATGCATGTGCTTCCAATTCACACTTTTTCCTGGGAGAGTAGTCTTTTCTTAAGGTCTGATTTTGTACAAGATGGATTTCTTTCTTTTTTTTTTTTTTTTAAGATTTTATTTATTTGAGAGAGAGGGAGCTCGAGCATGCACACAAACGGGGGAGGGGCAGAGGGAGCAGACTCCCTGCTGACCAGAGAGCCTGACAAGGGGCTCATTCCCAGGACTTTGGATCATGACCTGAGCCAAAGGCAGACACTTAAATGACTGAGCTACCCAGTCGCCCTGTACAAGATCGATTTCTTGTCTTGTACTTGTCCAGGGATGAGCTGTAGTCTTTAAGTCCTACATTTAAGCTCTAGAGCAGTGTTTCTCAAACTTTAATGTTGTACTGGAGAGCCCCAAGATCACCCCAGGTTTGATAATTTGAGGGCTCATTATGGCAAAAGATTACAAAGCAAAATCAGCTTAGGGAAAAAGGTACATTTGGTAAAATGAGGGAAACCAGGTGTAAGCTTCTAGTGTCTTCTCCATTCCACAGGAATGACCTGTGGGGTCATTCCTCTCCAGCAACAGATTGTGAGAACAAGTGAAATATTTTACAACAGGGATTTTGTTAGAATCTCAGTCCCCAGGGTTTTTATTGAGGATTTGTCAAGTAGGTACCTTTCATCTGGCAGGTAACAAAATTCCAGACTCACAGAAGAAAAGCTGGTATTCAGCATAAACCATATTGTTTGTGTAAATAGTTTAGGCCCAGTGAGCCACTCTCATCAGATAATGTGGTGGAAACCCTCCCCAGATTTGTTTCTAGATTCCAGCCAAGGGCCAACCTTGTAAGTTAAGCAGACTTTTTTTTTTTTTTTTTTTTTTTTTCCCAATTTAAAGATTTTACTTATTTGTTTGAGAAGGAGAGAAAGCATCAGTGATGGAGAGAGGCACAGGGAGAGAGAGAAGCAGACTCTCTGCTGAGCAGAGAGCCCGACGTGGGGCTTGATCCTAGGACTCTGGGATCATTACCTTAGCCAGTGGCAGACGCTTAACCAACTGAGCCACCCAGGCACCCCTTAACCCATTGAGCAGACCTTTTAAAGGAAAAGCAGTTAGGCCTGCTATTAAATTTTTCTGGCTAAATGTACAAATGAAGCACCTGAGGATTTTGTTTTAATGAAGAGTCAGATTCAGTAGGTATAGGAGGGCCCAACATTTGGCATTTCTAATCACATTCAAGTAGTACCCATGTTGGTAGATTTCAAATGTACTTTGGTAGCCAGGTAGTTACTCTGAAAGCTTGAAGTCGTCCTTTCTATTAAGTGTTTTTTATTCTAAATGACATGTTTTTATTTTGAATAGTGGGAAAATTTTTTTGTTGATGGTTAAATTCTCTGTGTGGACAACCAGTAGTTATTTCTGGAGTGATGTAGTTTATTTCTTACTAAACTATCAAACTTGAATAAAGAGATCTAAATTTATACCTCAGTATTTCCATAATTCTGTGTCATTGGGAACATGGAAAAAAAGACAGTTTTAGTGACTGTTACAGAAAAGGGTACAAGGTCTAGAATGTTGGTAGTATTAATTGTACAGTCCTACAGTCTCTTACCCACAACTTGAAAACCCAAGAACTCTGAAAATGAAAACTATTTTCATGAATAACTTGACCTGAGAAAACCTAACCTGACCTAAATTCATTTGGCAAAAAAACCTGACCAGCATTTGTACTATCTCAGTGTGTCTACTCCTAGCTTTTACCTAAAAAATATTCTTGTGGGTGAATATGCAGTGCTGCCTCAAACCCTTCTGGGTATGGTGCATCTGTGGTAAATACTACATTTTGAAATAAATATATTTGAATTCCTAACCCTATCTGACCCCAGGTTTTCACATGAAGCATCATGGTCCTTTAGTGGAAATATGGAAAACAAATATGTCCCAAAAGTATTATCAAAATGCATAAAGAAATATAAAAATATTAGCAATTAGTGGATCATATTCAAACCTCCTGTTCATGCAAGATGTAACCTAAGAAATGCATTATACTGGTTTCATTTGTAGTAATTCATAGCTTTTGAAGGTTAATTCAAAGAGAATTTATAAATATGCTTTTAGATTTTGATTATTGGTGTTAATGCAATTATTTATGCATGACTAAGTGAAATGTGAGGAAGAATAACAAGTAGTAAGCTTGTAATTAGAGGATCTGTTTATACTTGTATTACACAACTTAATTGTGCATTACTGTTTTTTTACCTGATTATGATCATCATTGTCCAATGTTGATAAAAAAGCTTAACTTCTCATTTTTTACTTTGATGCATGGGACTCCAGATTAGCTAGTATGTTTTTCTTTTGATAATTTTAGGTGAGTTTTGTCTTATTTGGTGTATAGAAATGATTTTACTTAAACATAAAAACATAATGCTAAATATGGTAATATCTGCAAATCATTGATTCAGAATTTAGTAATATATAAAAACATGATAATACTGTAGTAGTGTGGTATAAGAATGCTCAAGAGAATGGCCCAGTTTCATTCTTCTGCATGAGGCTGTCCAAATTTTCCCAGCAACATTTATTGAAGAGACTTGTCTTTTTTCGATTGGATATTCTTTCCTGATTTGTCAAAGATTAGTTGACCGTAGAGTCAGGGGTCCATTTCTGGGGTCTCTATTGTGTTCCATTGATCTATGTGCCTGTTTTTGTGCCATTACCATGCTGTCTTGATGATCATAGATTTGTAATATAGCTTGAAGTTAGGCATTGTGATGCCCACAGTTTGAGTTTTCTTTTTCAACAATCCTCTGGCAATTTGGGGTCTTTTCTGGTTCCATACAAATTTTAGGATTGTTTGTTCCAGCTCTGTGAAAAATGTCGATGGTATTTTGATAGGGATTGCATTGAAAGTGTAGATTGCTCTGGGCAGCATAGACATTTTCACAATATTTATTCTTCTAATCCATGAACATGGAATGTTTTTCCATCTTTTCTTGTCTTCCTCCATTACTTTTATAAGTGTTCTGTAGTTTCTAGAGTATAGATCTTTTATCTCTTCGGTGAGGTTTAGTCCTAGGTATCTTACGATTTTTGATGCTATTGTAAATGGAATTGATTCCTTAATTTCTCTTTCTTTAGTCACATTGTTTATGTGTAGAAACACAACTGATTTCTGTGCATTTATTTTGTATCCTGTCATGGTGCTGAATTGCTTTGTGAGTTCTAATAGTTTGGGGGTAGAGTCTTTTGGGTTTTTCACACGAAGTGTCATGTCATTTGCTAAGAGAGAGTTTGACTTCTTCTTTGCCAGTTTGAATGCCTTTTATTTCTTTTCATTGTCTGACTGCTGAGGCTAGGACTTCTAGTACTATGTTGAAAAATAATGGCGAGAGCGGGCATCCGTTTGTGTTCCTGACCTTAAGGGAAAAGCTCTCTTTTTTTCCCCATTGAGAATTTTCTTATGCCATAAACAAAGATAAACTCAAAATGGATGAAAGACTTCAGTGTGAAACAGGAATCCATCAAAGTCCTGGAGGAGAACATAGGCAGTAACCTCTTCAATATCGGCCACATCAACTTCTTTTAAGTCATGTCTCTAAAGGCTAGGAAACAAAAGCTAAGTCAGACAACAGTCAACAAAGCTAAGAGACAACCCACAGATGGGGAGAACATATTTGCAAATGACATATGGATAAAGTGCTGGTATCCAAGATTTATAAAGAATTTCTCAAACTCAACACCCAGAAAACAAATAATCCAGTCAAGAAATGGGCAGAAGATATGAACAGGCACTTACCCAAAGAAGACATACAAATGGCTAACAGACACATGAAAAAATGTTCAACATCACTAAGTCATCAGGGAAATACAAATTAAAACCACAATGAAATACCACTTTACACCAGTTAGAATGGCAAAAATTAACATGACAGGAAACAACAAATGTTGACGAGGATGTGGAGAAAGGGGAACCATCTTATACTGTTGGTGGGAATGCAAGATGGTACAGCCACTCTGGAAAACAGTATGGAGGTTCCTCAAAATTTGAACATAAAGCTACCCTAGTACCTAACAGTTGCACTACTAGGTAAGTGAAAAGAAGGGGCACATGCATCCCAATGTTCATAGCAGCAATGTCCACAATAGCCAAACTGAAAGGAGCCGAGATGTTCTTCAGCAGAATAGATAAAGAAGGTGTGGTTTTTATATATAATGGAATATTACTCAGCCATCAGAAAGGATGAATACCAACCATTTGCATCGACAAGGATGGAACTGGAGGGTATTATGCTAAGTGAAATAAGTCAAGCAGAGAAAGATAATTATCATATGGTTTCATTCATATGTGGAGCATAAGAAATAGCGTGGAGGACCACAGGGGAAGGGAGGGAAAACTGAAAACTGAATGGGAAGAAATCAGAGAGGGAGACAAACCATGAGAGACTCTGGACTCTGGGAACCAAACTGAAGGTTACAGAAGGGAGGGGAGTGAGGGAATGGGGTAATCCAGTGATGGGTATTAAGGAGGGCATGTGTGGTGATGACCACTGGGTGTTATATACAACTAAAGAATTGTTGAACACTACATCAAAAACTAATGATGTACTATATGTTGGCTAACAACATAATAATGAAAAAAAAATGGTGAGGATGATAAAGAAAAAAAAAAGAAGTAGTGCTTAAGATAGATACACTAAGAAGTCTCAGGGATATTTGATAACGACCTGGATGTAATTTTCTATTTCAGACAGAGTTACTGTTGTCTCAAAAAGGACATTTTGGAAACTTTTTTTTGTTAAGGATGAATGAGATTATTGGACATGATGAATTTGAGGTAGACCAAACACAAGAGTGAGCTATGGTGCTTTATTTGAAGATTAAGTCCAGAATTGAGATTTTGAGGCATTGTTCACTTAAAAATTAAAATCAGATTTGTTAGAGTTATGGAGACAATGAGAAGAGAAACCTGAGAAATAGGAAAGAAGACTAAAGCAGTATAATTACAGACACCAAGGGAGAGAAGGTGGATTTGGCTATCATTGGCCAGTACTATAATGGAAAAGTCAGGGAGTTTGAAAAGTGAGAAAAAGCTCTTGAATTAGACAAGTAGTAAACTTGAAAACAGGTTTACTGGAACAGTGGCCTAGATTGGTCAAGTTTAGGAGATGATGAGGTAGGAATTAATTAATTTGAATCCCAGAGAGATTTGGTAAAAGAAGTAATGTCACTTCAAAAATGGAAAACAGTGGCAGGAGCATTTTTTTTAATTAAAGATTTTATTTATTCATTTGTCAGAAAGCACAAGCAGGGGGAGCAGCAGGGAGAGGGAGAAGCAGACTCCCTGGTGAGTAGGGAGCCCAACGAAGGGCTCCATCCCAGGACCCCGAGATCATGACCTGAGCTGAAGTCTAATGCCCAACCAACTGCACCACCCAGGTACCCTGAAGCTTTTTTTTTTTTTTTTTTAAGATAGATAAAAGAGCTAGTGAAGAGAGATGAATGAGAAATAGTGAATAACTAATGATAGAAATCTTAGAATGAAATAAATTGTAGAACAAGAATACAAATGGGAGATATTAGATAATAACATTTCTAACCCATGCTAAAGTAAATGTCCTGCTGCCAAAGTGAATTTGTACCCTTTTGCTCCTTTATTAGTTTCAAAGAGGTAAGCCCTTCATTACATTCATAGAAGCCACCTGTCAGACAAGTGATCTGAACTATAAATAGTCATGTTTCATAGAGAAAAATAGAAACATGAAAGTAGCTGTACAAGCAAAATGTACAACTAACTTCTAAATAATTCTAATAGATTGGGTGTATATCACAGTTATCTCAGCCTTTAGACTCAGCTGTTCTATTTCACAGGTTTCATTTATATAGTGAATTGTTTCAGAGGCAAACAGGATTTTTCTCATATAATAAAAGTTTCCTACTTAGGGGACTGTGTAAATCTAATAATTTTATAGGTGTCTTTGTAAGTATGATAGATTAAGACACAGAAATTTTTGCACAGCATCCAGTGATTATAATCTATATAAGGAGTGCCTGGGTGGTTCAGTCAGTTAAGCATCTGCCTTCAACTCAGGTCATGATCCCACTACCCTGGGATCAAGTCCTACCTCAGACTCCCTGCTTAGCAGGGAATCTGCTTCTCCCTCTCTCTGCCACTCTCCCCTACCTGTGTTCTCTTTCTCCCTGTCAAATAAATATATCTTAAAAAAAAAAATCTTTATATAGTAATTGCTTTTAGTTAATTTTACTGTCTTAGAAAATGCTCCCCCCACAAAACTATTGGATATGGATATAAACAGTGTGTTGGAAAGGGAATTCAGAGTAACAATTATCCAGGCAATGGCTAGGTTGGAGAAAACCAATAGTGACAACATAGAATCTCTAAAGGTAGAAGTGAGAGCCGATCTGGCAGAAGTTAAAAATGCTATCAGTGAGGTCCAATCTAATCTAAATACCCTAACAACTACAGTAACCAAGGCAGAAGATAGAATTAGTGATCTAGAAGACAAACTGATAGAAGGATCAGGAGGAGGCCTAAAACAGTTAGAAGCCATGAAACAGAATTAGGGAAATAAATGATGCCATGAAACATTCCAGTGTCAGAATTATTGGGATCCCTGAGGGGGTGGAGAAAGAGAGAAGACTAGAAGATATAGTTGAACAAATTCTGGATGAAAATCTCCCCAGTCTGGGGAATGGGACAGAGTTCATGTCCTAGAGGCAGTAGAACACCTCAACGAAATTAGAAGCTGGTTCTTTGAAAGAATTAATAAGATCAATAAAGCACTGGCCAAACTAATCCAAAAGAGAAGAGAGAGGACCCAAATTAATAAAATTATGAATGAAAGGGGAGAGTTCACGACTAACACCAAGGAAATAGAAACAGTCATCAGAAATTATTATCAGCAGTTATATGCCAATAAATTAAGCAACCTGGAAGAAATGGATGCATTCCTGGAAACCTGCAAACTTCCAGAGTTCACGACTAACACCAAGGAAATAGAAACAATCATCAGAAATTATTATCAACAGTTATATGCCAATAAGTTAAGCAACGTAGAAGAAATGGATGCATTCCTGGAAACCTGTAAACTTCCAAGACTGAAACAGAAAGAAATTTACAACAGGACCTGATGGATTTCCTGGGGAATTATACCAAACATTCAAAGTAGAAATAATACCTATTCTCCCTGAAGCTGTTTCAGAAGAAAACTTTGACTCTTTCTCTGAAGCCAGCATTACCCTGATCCCCAAACCAGGCAAAGACCCCATCTAAAAGAATTTCAGACCAATATCCTTGATGAATATGGATGTCAAGATTCTCAACAAGATCCTAGCTAATCGTATCCAACAGTACATTAAAAAGTTATCCACCATGACCTGGTGGGATTTATCCCTGGAATGCAAGGGTGGTTCAACATTTGCAAATAAATCAGTGTGATAAAACAAATCAATAAGAGGAGAGAAAAACCACATGGTCCTCTCAATTGATGCAGAAAAAGCATTTGACAAAATACAGCATCTGTTCCTGATTAAAACTTTTTAAAGTATAGGGATAGAGGGAACATTCCTCAACTTCATAAAATTTGTCTATGAAAAACCCACAACGAATATCATTCTCAGTGGGGAAAAGCTGACAGCCTTCCCTTTGAGATGAGGAACATGACAAGGATGCTCACTCTTGCCACTGTTGTTCAACATAGTACTAGAAGTCCTAGCAACAGTAATCAGAAAATAAAAAGAAATAGAAGGTATTCAAATTGGTGAAGAAGAAGTCAAACTCTCTCTCTTCTCGAATGATGTGATATCTTATATGGAAAACCCAAAAGACTCCACCCCCAAACTACTAGAACTCATATAGCAATTCAGTAATGTGGCAGGATACAAAATCAGTGCACAGAAATCAGTTGCTTTCTTAAACACTAACAATGAAAATATAGAAAGGGAAATTAGAGAATTGATTCCATTTGCTATAGCACCAAGGACCATAAGATAACTGGGAATAAGCCTAACCAAAGAGGTAAAGGATCTGTACTCAAGGAACTATAGAACACTCATGAAAGAAGTTGAAGAAGACACAAAAAGATGGAAAAGCATTCCATGCTCCTGGATTGGAAGAATAAATATTGTTAAGATGTCTGTGCTGCCCAGAGCAATCTATACTTTTAATGCCATCCCAATCAAAATTCCACCGGCATTTTTCAAAGTGCTGGAACAAATCCTAAAATTTGTATGGAACCAGAAAAGATCCCAAATTGCTAAGGAAATGTTGAAAAAGAAAAACAAAACTGGGGGCATCACGTTGCCTGATTCCAAGCTTTTTTACTCCAAAGCTGTGATCACAGAGGGCGTAGTACTGGCACAGAAACAGACACATAGACCAGTAGAACAGAGTAGAGTCCAGATATGGACCTGCAACTCTATGCTCAAATAATCTTCGACAAAGCAGGAAAAAAATATCCAGTGGAAAAAAGACAGTCTCTTCATTAAAAGGTGCTGGGAAAATTGGACACTACATATAGAAGAAGGAAACTTAACCATTCTTTTACACCATACACAAAGATAAACTCAAAATGGATAAGACCTCTACATGAAGCAGGAATCTATAAAATCCTAGGGGAGAAAATAGGCAATAACCTCCTCAACATCGGCCACAGCAACTTCTTTCAAGACATGTCTCCAAAGGCAAAGGAAACAAAAGCAAAAATGAACTTTTGGGACTTCATCAAGCTCAAAAGCTTCTGCACAGCAAAGGAAACAGTCCAACAAAACAAAGAGGCAACCCACAGAATGGGAGAAGATATTCACAAATGACACTGCAGACGAAGAGCTGATATTGAAGATCTATAAGGAACTCCTCAAACTTAACACTCAAAAAACAGATAATCATGTCAAAAAATGGGCAGAAGACATGAGCAGATTCTTCTCCAAAGAAGACATACATATGGCTAACAGACACATGAAAAAATCTTCATCATCATTAGCCATTGGGGAGATTCAAATCAAAACCACATTGAGATACCACCTTACACCAGTTAGAATGGCCAAAATTAACAAGACAGTATTTAACAAGTTGAAGAGGATGTGGAGAAGGGGGAACCCTCTTACAGTGTTGGTAGGAATGTAAGTTGGTGCATCCACTTTGGAAAACAGTGTGGAGATTCCTTAAGAAATTAAAAATAGAGCTACCCCTTGACCCTGCATTTGCACTACCCCAAAGATGTAGTGAAAAGAAGGGCCATCTGTACCCCAATGTTCATAGCAGCAATGGCCACAATAGCCAGACTGTGGAAAGAGCCAAGATGCACTTCAACAGACGAATGGATAAAGAAGATATGGTCCATATATACAATGGAGTGTTAAGCCATCAGAAAGAATGAATATCCAACTTTTCTATCAATGTGGATGGGACTGGAGGAGATTATGCTGAATGAAATAAGTCAAGCAGAGAGAGTCGATTATATGGTTTCACTTACTTACGGAGCATAAGGAATAACATGGAGGACATTAGGAGAAGGGAAGGAAAAGTGAATTGGGGGAAACTGGAAGGGAAGAGGAAGCATGAGAGACTGTGGACTCTGAGAAACAAACTGAGGGTTTTGGAGGGGAGGGGGGTAGGGGGGGATGGGTGAACCTGGTAGTGGATATTAAGGAGGGCAGGTATTACATGGAGCACTGGGTATGGTGCATAAACAGTGAATCTTGAACACTGAAAAAATAAATTAAAAAAAAAAAGGAAAATGCTCTAGTTGCAGACAGTATTTTTCATATTGGGTTTCTCTCCAAAAAATGACAGTAAAATAAATGTCATGACAAATAGATACTTGAATGACAGCCATTTCCGTAGACTGGTGCATGTCTTCTGTGTACTGCATATACTTTGTACTTGTGCACAAAGTAAAAGTGCTTTGTAAATTTGGGTAGAGTTCTCTACCACAGTTGTCCCATAACTGTAGTATAAGCCCAAGTAATCCACTGATTTCTGATTTCATTATGAGAAAGGAAAAGAGATGAATTCTTTTTTTTTTTTTTTTAAAGATTTTATCCATTTATTTGACAGAGATCACAAGTAGGCAGAGAAGCAGGCAGAGAGAGAGCGCGGAGGAAGCAGGCTCCCCGCTAAGCAAAGAGCCCTATGCGGGGCTTGATCCCAGGACCCTGGGATCATGACCTGAGCCGAAGGCAGAGGCTTTAACCCACTGAGCCACCCAGGCGCCCCAAGAGATGAATTCTAAGAAAGCAATTCCTACTTATTCTTTCCTATCGAGCTGCTCTTCATTTTTTAACTCAACCTGAATCATCTTTTTACCAGAAAATATTTATAAATTCACAGATCATTTACAATGTAAAATAAATAATGTTGGAATGATTAGAAGATTATTAGGTAAGGTAAATAGTTAGGCTTTGGTTCTTTTTCCATCTGTTGCAACATGGCTTGTAGCACTGCTATGAATATAAATACAGTGCTTCGAAGTGTGAGGAGAGGAGCAGAGAAAGATTATGAAGGTGATTTTTAAGGTAGATAATTTGAATTTCTACCTTTTTCTTTTCCTAAGTGCTTTCATTTAAAACATTTTATAAAAATTTGACCAATTTGAGTGGACAAAGATAGTTACCTGTTAATTGTATGAAGTAAGTTCTTAGATTCCTTTCCAAAGCAATAGCAAGATCAGTTTGGTTAGGGTTAGGGGGATACTTTTTTTTGGTCCTCAGAGTTGTAAAATAAATGTAACATGATCTTCTTTATTTGCTCCTGCTTTACATAATTTGTACTATAGCTCTTATTATAATTAATCATAAGAGTATTATCTTATAAATTCTTGTATTTTAATATTCAGAGGTCTGAGGTGGGGACTCCTTTCATTACAAATGCTGGATTGTGAAAAGTCAAGTTAAAGTCACAAGTTTCTGTAATATCTGTAATATACTGAAAGAGAACTGAATGTAATATATGTGTATTGCTCAGTGAATTTTCACAGATTGACACACCCGTGAACCCAGCACCTATTTCAAGAAACAGAGTTTGGGATACTTTAAAGTTTTTATGAATTTTTTTCTGAATAGTATGTTCAGTAATTTTTTTCTAAGTGAATACTGTGTTCATTTTTCTAGTTATAGGATGATACAGTGGTGAACTGAAACAGACTTAGAGTGTGAGGAGAAAAATATCAGTCACATGAATAAATGTAATTACAATCTGCTGTGTATACTAAACATGTTCTCTGCGCTGTGAAAGGCAGTATAATGTGGTAGACTGTAGAGTGATTTTATACTGGGGAATAAGGGTAGATACTAGAATCAGATTGCTTAGGTTCAAATTCTGGTATTTACGTGACTTTAGGAAAATAATGTCTCTTACAACTCATTTCTTAAATGAAGATGGTAATAGTAACATACTTTATATGGTTGGTGTGGACATTAAAAGATTATTTATGCAAAAAATTAGTATAATGTAGATTATATGTATTAGTAATTTATTTTGTCTTCTGGGTATTGTTTGATATTGTATCATTTTATTTGAAAATGATACAGAAGCATACTTCATAAAGTAGCTTCTTATCTCTTCTAGAGTTCAGATCAAATAATCCAAAGGGATATCAGAATCTAGTTACATAATATTCTGGTAGTCTTTATAGCATGTTTCAAATTTTAGTGTGTTTTGGGGCACCTGAGTGGCTCAGTAAGTTAAGTGTCCCACCCATGGTTTTGCATCAGGTTATGATCTCAGAGTCTTGAGATTGAGCCCTTGAGTTGGGGCTCCCTGCTCAGCATGAAGACTGAAGATTTTTTTCCCTCTGCCCCTCCTCCACTCATGCATGGAGTGCTTGTTCTCTCTCTCTCTTTAAAATAAATAAATACCTTAAAAAAAATTTTAAGTGTGGATAAGGATCACTGGGGTATCTCCTGTAAATGCACATTACAGTGGGTCCCTTTCTAGCCATACTTAGCTCTGTAATCAATATTTCTTATAATAACTCATGTATTTCTTAGGAACACAAGTTTGAAAACCACTGGGCTGTAAGTCTCTTGCGTTTTATATATATATATATATTTTTTTTTTTTAAAGATTTTATTTTTATTTATTTGACAGAGACATAGAGAACACAAATAGGGTGAGTGGGAGAGGGGGAAGCAGACTTCCTGCTGAGTGGGGAGCCTGATGTGGGACTTGATCCCAGGATCATGACCTGAACTGACGGCAGACACTTAATGACTGAGCCACCCTGGCGCCTCTTTAAGTCTCTTTTGTACGTAGGCCAAATACTCAGTTATTTTGTCCCATCATTTTAACGTATAACACTATGAGGTGTTTTTTGCTGTTACTGTTTTTGGTACATATTCTTATTACTACAAATGGTTAAAAAAATCCATAAATCTGTACTTGGCTCTAGGATTCTGTATTAGTAAATAGTATCATATGTCAGATTAGCCAATTGAGAAACCTGGATTTATTTTTGATTCCTCCCTCTACCTTTTCTCTAATCCTATACCTTTCTTTTTGCCTCTGATTCATTACTGACGGTTTCTCACATGGAAGATTTTTTTGTTGTTGTTTTTTTTTTGTTTTGTTTTTTTAAAGATCCCAAATTGCCAAAGCAATTTTTTTAAAAGTTTTATTTATTTATTTATTTGACAGAGATCACAAGCAGGCAGAGAGGCAGGCAGAGAGAGAGAGGAGGAAGCAGGCTCCCTGCCGGGCAGAGAGCCTGATGCGGGGCTGGATCCCAGGACCCTGAGATCATGACCTGAGCCGAAGGCAGAGGCTTTAACCCACTGAGCCACCCAGGCGCACATTGCATGGAAGATTTTGTAACATCTATTTATACCTCCCTTTGTCCTCCCAACAGTCTGTTTTCCAAAGTTGTCTTTCTAAAACACAGCTGATTATGCCATCTACTTGCATAAGTGTTTTCCCTAGTAATTACCCTTTGCTCAAAGATGACCTGAGTTTCTTAGTATATAAGACCATTGTAATACATCTTCCTTTTCCTTTATTCTTCTTGATCACCTTGTTTCTGGGAATATATAATTTCTTGCTGTTCCTTGAGGAAAATAGCATTTTTTTTCATGTGTCTTTGTTCACATACTACTCTTTTCTATCTTATGTCTCCCCTTTTCAGTCTTTCTTTCAGTGGGTATTTATTGAGAACCCACCATGTGCTTGGTATTGTATCAGAGGCCAGGGTTGCATGTATGAAAAAGATAGGTTTCCTGTTCTCACTTGTCTTATTGTCTAGAGAAGTCTATCAGGCACCCTTCTTTTTTTTTGTTCCCATAATATTTATTGCCAACCTCTCTGTCATATATTATTAAGTGATAATGTGCTTCTCTTTTCTCATTTAATTTTGATCTCCAGGGCTGAGACCGTATTTTACGTTTATTAATATTTCTCGCCTAGCATTTGGCACAGTACGTGGCATAGAGTGATCACTGAAGTGTATTTGAATAAAAGTTGGAAATCTAAATCCAGAGCTACTTCCAGGATAAGTCAGAACTGCCCTTTATAGAATACATTTATATTTTTAATTATGTAAGTAGTAAAATGGCTGTGTTCAGTCTAGTGGGGAAACCTGTGTTCTGACTATATTATTCCCATTATATAATCTTAATGTTACATTTTTTTTTCTTTAGGAACTTTGGGAAGAATATTCTGTCATTTAAAGGTTAAATTTAAAAATATTTTAAATATTTTAAGTCATTTATTTTAATTTTTTTAATTAAAAAATTTTTTTTAGAGAATGTGAGCAGGGGAGGGGAAGAGTGGGAGGGAGTGAGAGAGAGAATGAGAATCTCAAGCAGGCCTCACACACAGCACAGAGCCCGACTTGGGACTTGATCTCATGACCTGACTTGAGTCAAATGAAGAGTGGGTGCTTAAGCGACTAAGCTACCCAGGTGCCCCAGTTTTTTAAGGATTTATTCAAAATTATGATTTGAAATAAAGATTACAGAATATATAATTCTAATTATTAAGATTATATATTCATACATCTTTTAATTTAAAAAATCTTATTTAAATTCAATTTAATATATACTGTATTATTAGTTTCAGAGGTATGCATACCTCTTTTAATAGAGGTTCTGTTCAGATGAGTCATTTACCTATTTCCAGCTGACTCTTATGTTTCATGTTCTGTACCTTGATCTTGGCCTGTATCTTACAGTTATAATATATTATGACATGCTTGTAATAAGCCAATTAAAAGACACGATTTTTGTTCGTACCATTGTAAACCAATCACATTAGTGAACTGGTAGATGTCACTTATTTAATTTATCCAATCAGTTACAAAATGATAACCTTCAACTAGGATCCCCCCCCATATTAGTATATAAATTTTTTCCCCTTGAAATCATTCAAAATCAGCACTTCTTTGGAATTATAGAAAGGAAGATGTATTTTTGAATGAATAGAGAAAAGGTAACTTTTCTCTGAGGTAACTTTGACATCCAAAATTGAAGTGGAGGGAAAGAGATCTGAACCTTTGGGTCATTGGAAAGACAGTCTCAAAATGTTACAGATCAGCAAAAGTCACTTCACTTTTTCCTGCCATCGTTATTATTCAAGTAGGACATGGGAACAAGAACCCAGCAAAACTATTCTCTTCTGAGAAAAACTATTCTCTCTGGGAAAAAGAAATAGAATGCAGACCTAGTTATAAGAAAATCTTTTTCTTTTTTTTTCTTTTTCTTTTTTTTTCTTTTTTTTTTTTTTTTTTACAATTTACTTATTAGAGAGAGAGAGAATTTGCACAAGCAGGTGGAGGGGCAGAGGGAGAGAGAATTTCAAGCAGATTCCCCGCTGAGCAGGAAGCCCAACATGGGACTCTGAGATCATGAGCTGAAACCAAGAGTCAGATGCTTAACTGACCAAGACCCCAGGTGCCCCGTGTTTAAGAAAATCTTATTAATAATAGTTGAAGTTTAACTATACTTACAGTAATATCATTTATAATACAATGTGGGATACTTTGCAGAGTGAAAGGAGGTGGTATTAATAATTATAGTGAAACAACAGATATAAATTTGAAGCCAGGCAGATGAGATAGAATCATTGTCATAACTGCTGCAGTAGTGGTATGAAGGATATGTCATGGGAACATAAAGAGGGGGGCTTGTAGGTTAGGAAAAACCTTTATACATCTGAGCCAGACTTCAAGAATGAGAAGTATTTTTCCCCAAGTTGGCTAGACAGAGGGCAGGCCAGGCTAAAGAAACCTACTGTCATCTTGCTGACCATGTAGCCCTGCCTCTTACCACATCATTCCGTCTCAAGAGGTGCTTTATGTCCCATCATTCTTCTAAAACAGCCCTATGAAAACTTGCAGTTTTTAGTATGATAAACCTAACATTTAAGAAGATTATAATTAAACTGATTTGCTATCAGTAGTAACAGATTTTCCTTGCACATCTCTACTATAGTATTTATATTTAAAATATGTCAATGATTAAAAGAAGATGATTACCTGCTATGGAGAGGAAACATGAATATTTTCAGTATGTGAGGAAAGATAATACTTGTTTTGCATTCCATATGGTTACACCAGAACAAATGGATGAAAGTTAGAAAGGAGCATATTTTGTCATTGGTATAAGAAAAGGTATCTTACCATGCGATCCGAAGGTTGAAACAGGCTCTCCTGCAAGTTCTGAGTTCCTCTGCATTAGAGGTAAAAGGAAGGTCCTTTTTCCAGGGTGCAATCAATGGGATATATCATTTCCCTACTGAATTATATCTCTTTGATATTAATAATTGTTAGAGAATTTCAGGAAATTAAGTTAGAGCTTGAAGCAGTTCTTCCTCAACATTTGGATCTGTGGATAAGGGTGGGAAGATATATTCCCGGTATGTTTGCTAGTAGAGGGGGACAGATTTGCTGCTGGCTTTTGCAAAGGTAATACCAACTATAGTAATTCCCATATGCTTTTAATCATTTAAATCTATCTAATAGATAGTATCTAATAGATGATATTAAAGATCTCACTAAGTCATATCAGATTTATGTAGTCATATTTAATTTTGTTACATTAAGTTTTTAATGCACCCTACTTTACTAGCTTGTTGCTTTATTAGCATTTTTTCACATATATTCACAAGTAAATCACAGAAAATATTGTTCAGCTCTGCTCCCACTTGTAATTCCTCTTTGAAATTTTCAAGAAGGCAGATGAGATGATAACAGTTTCTATTTTAAAAATGAGCAAATCTTGGGGTACCTGGGTGGCTCAGTCAGTTAAGCATCTGCCTTCGGCTCAGGTCATGATCCCAGGGTCCTGGGATCAAGCCCTGCATCAGGCTCCTTGCTAAGCAGGGAACCTGCTTCTTCCTTTCCCTCTGCCTGCTGCTCCGCTGCTTGTGCTGTCAAATAAATAAATAAAATCTTTTTAAAAAAATGAGTAAACCTTAAAAAAAATTTAAAAATGAGCAAATCTTGGATCATAAAATAATGTTCTAAAACATGAAACAAAAATTCATTAAACACATTAATAGGGATGCCTGGGTGGCTCAGTTGGTTAACCGCCTGCCTTTCAGCTCAGATCATGGGATTGAGTTCCACATCAGGCTCCTTGCTCATCAGGGAGCCTGCTTCTCCTTCTGCCTGTGGCTCCCCCTGCTGGTGCTCTGTTTCTCTCTCTCTCTCCTCCCTCTGACAAAATCTTAAAAAACAAAAAACAGAAAAAACCATATTAACGTGGACATTAAGCATTTGCTTGGACTAAACACATAATTTTCACGATTCATAAAAATTGTATTTACTAAAAAATAACTTTTAACTATAGTTGCTACTATTTATTGGGTGTTATGGTTTAGGCACTGTGCTAAGCACCTCACATCTTTTAACAGTGCTTTCAAAGTAAGTAATTAGTATTTTCACTATAGATAGGAGAAAGTGTATGCCCACGAGATTGACTTAGACAGGGCTGTGTGGTTTTTTTATAGGTGAATAAACTAGATTTGAATCCAGTTCTTTATCATTTCATAGTTCTTTACAGTACTCCCGAATAGCTGTATGCCAGTAGTTTTTGGTCATTAATCTACTACATGTACTTGAACCTAAATTTATTTAAAAATCAATTTTATGTTTTGTATTTATTAACAGATAAAAATATTTCTATAAAGGTTATTGCAGCATGTTACAAAGAAGTAAATATTAAAAACATTTTAAATTAAATGCATGTTTACTCACACAAATATGACATATACTATGTACCTGTGTGTATTTGTGTGCATGTGTGCCTATAGGGAGACTTGAGCTGGAGGGGAATGAATGTATATGTATGTGTCTGTACATATATAGATCTAGATAAAAGGTTTGTCTACTGTAGTTTTCTCTTGGTGTTTTTCTGCATGTATGTGTATGTATATGCATATGTGTTTATATAATATTAAATTGCTAGATATTTAGAGTTGGCTGTTTATTTCATTACCCTCAGAGAGACTCATCAGGAACACTCAGGACTCACAAGTTACACAATAAGAGGAAAAGAGCCACTCTAGTTCTTTTGTGTTTTGCTTCCTTGCTTTTGAATGGTTTGCCATCATAGCCAGCTAGCCGAAATTTTTCTTCCCCTAGGCATCTGTGCGTTTCCTAAACATCAAGGCTTCTGGGAATATCCTGACTATCTCATTTGTGCGTTATACTTCTCACATAGCACTGTTATCAGTAGATAGTTTTGGAGATACTAAGTTGGAAACATTAAGTGAAAGTAGGAAGAAATAAAAAGAGGTAAACTTTTTCCTGAATTTCTTTTTGCTTCTTGCCATCTTACCAACCCCCAGTAAAAACCACATTGAGCTCAGTTTCCCTGCTACTCATCCAAGTGTAAGTTCTGACTAGTACAGGAGTTGACAGACTATAGAGCCAAACTATGTGAGCCAAGTCCGCTTTATTGAAATAAAGCCACGTTCATTCATTTATGTATTTTCTACAGTTGCTTTCTTGGTAAAACAGCAGAGTGTAGTAGTTAAAACAGACTTTATGTCCTTCAAAGTTTAAAATACTTACTGTCTGGATCTTTACAGAAAAAGTTTGCAGACTCTTGATGTAGCAGGTAAGGAAGAAACCAGGGATTTCTCATTTCTTTTCCAGGAACTTTAACCTGTTATTTCCATGGGAACATTGTAGGACATGAGCATTACATAGTATTTCATCTAAAATGGCTCTCATATTATTTTGAGTTGGTCTAGGAAGTAGCTTCTGGAAGGAAACAGCTTGTTTTTTCAGCAAGTATGTTATGAAGAAACTTTGAAAGTTGTCCTTAGTTGGGGGTTCCTGGGAATTAATTACGTAAAAGAGAAAGGAGGTGAGGAGGGGAAGGAAGGAGAAAGGCTAGTTCATTTTGATTTAGATTGACAACTGTAACACCTGTATTTTTAGTGTTCGGTTCATTTTGTATTATTATTCATGAGGCAAACGTTTGATCCAATGTTGACTTCTCACCACCTGTCAATTTTCAGATTGTGTGCAGGGAGATTTTTTTATTGCTGTTGTCAGTTTTCTTCTACTTGTATGTAGGGTCTATTAAAGAAGGATGTCTCCTGCTCATTGATTTATTTCCACTACCTAAAATAGTACTTGCCTGTAATAGATGTTTAAATATTATTTGTTGAGTGAATGAACTCAGATACGAGATTTTATTTTTGTAGTAAGATTGTGGTTTTTCAAAAATGTCTACAATCAGTTTGTACCTAGATAATAGGCAATAGTTAGAAATCCACAAACCTTTGTGAAGAATAAATATTTCCAGACTAATGATTTTAACTGTTGGTCCTATCAGAACATTACATAATAGTAACTGTATGATCACTTCAGTGAAGCTTTGGTGCCTGAAAACCTAATTATAAGTTGATGTGAACTGGTTAGGTTATATGTTTCCATTAGGTGAATTTCTCAACTGGCTTTAGTGATTTTAACTCTTATTTTGCAAAAGCTATATAGGTTCTGAATTACCTTGAAGGCTGTTATAAAATTAATATAAAGTTCTGAAATACAGTTAAACCATTTTGACACCATTGGTTTACTTAATATTTTCTTCTTCAATCTCTTCAGATACCATTTATAATAGTGAAAAGGTATTACTAAATAATAACATTGATTTAACCTCGCAGTTCTTTTTGGTGGAATCTGATTCTACCCAGTGATGAACTGCTTTCATTCCACTTTTTTTTTTTTTTTTTTTAATTTGACAGACAGATCACAAGTAGGCAGAGAGGCAGGCAGAGAGAGACAGGAGGAGGAGGCAGGCTCCCCGCTGAGCAGAGAGCCCGATGTGGGACTTGATCCCAGGACCCTGAGATCATGACCTGAGCGGAAGGCAGAGGCTTTAACCACTGAGCCACCCAGGCGCCCCTCATTCCACTTTTAAGAAGACTTCAGAGTCATTATAAAGACATATACTGAGCCATTTAAAATTAGATTGAGTTACATTGGGATTTAAAAAATCCAGAATTTGTGGGAGATGCTGTGAATGATCTCAGAGTATAGCAATTTTAAAGTACTTGGAAATAGCTGGGGTATGTAGTGTGCTTAGTGGTTTGGCACTAACCAATTTGTGGTTGTCATGGCTAACACCCAGTAAAACAGAATGGAGGAAAATAGGCAGATGCAAGCTAAATGTAAAATAGGACAATGCAGTTTCATTTGCTGAGGAAAACAGTAATTCAAAACAAATAGTTCTTTGATTTTGTGTTAACAGATAAAATTCTTAAAGTCATAATGGCTCTTAGATTAAAATATCAGCCATGTGATGATACTCTTTTTTTCTTCTTTAGCTTGTGCTTTTGTTTTGTTTAAACAAATGGATGCTGAATATATGAAAAGTAAAATAGCTTGCAGCAACCTGAGGAAATTGACACTCTATTCCAGGGGAGTTGGTGGGCTGCTGACCACAGGGCCATATCTGGCTGTTACCCATTTTTGTAGAGCAAGTGAGCTAAGATTGTTTTTTTTTATGTTTTTGAAGCTTTTTTTTTTCCTTTCAATATTTTGAAAGTTGTTGCTCTACTTTCTTCTCATTTGCCTTGTTTCTCATGAGAAGTCTCCTGTCAATCTTTTCTTTGCCCCTCTCCACATAACTTGTCTTTTTTAGTATGGTTCCTTTTAAGGTTTTCTCTGCCAGTAGTTTTGAGTACATTAATGTGATTATGTGCTTTGGTCTAGTTTTCTTTATGTTTCTGTATTTGGGATTGTTTGAACTTCCAGGGTTTATTGGGTTATTTTCATCAAATTTGGAAAGTTTTCATCCATTATTTCTTCAAATAATTTTTTTATCCTCCATTTCTTTCCTTTGAGGATTCCAGTTATACATTGTCATTGTGTTAGGCTACTTGAAGTCCTTCAGTTCATTGATGTTCTTTTCATTTATTTCTTTTTTCTCTCTGTATTATATTTTGGATAATTTAAATTGCTTTGTCTTCAAGTTCACAGTTCTTACTTTCTATAAAAGTAATTATGCATTTATTCCCATCCGGTATATTTTCATTTAGAACTAGTTTTCATCTCCAGGAATTCAATTTGAATGATTTGTATACCTTTCATGCCTCTCCCAAAGTTTTTGCACATACTGGCTTTTAATGTTCTTATCTGTTAATTCTAACATCTTTGTTAGTTCTGGGTCATTTTGGTTGATTAATTTTTCTGCTTTTTATAAGTCTATTTTCCTGCTTCTTTGCATATCTGATAAATTTTGACTGGCTGTTAAACATTGTAATTTTTGCCTTGTTAGGTGCTTCATTTTTTTTTTATTTCGTATAAATTTTGACCATTGGTCTGAGACACAGTTTAGTTACTTGGGATTACTTTAATTCTTTCAAGTTTTGCTTTGAAGATTTGTTAGGTGGGATAAAAGAAGTGTTTAGTCTTACTCTGACTCTAACCAATCCATGTGAATTGTACAGATTTTCAATCTGGCTCTTAGGAACAGGCACTGCCCCCTGTCCTGTGTGAACAGAGGGTACTTTCCTTTTTACTTCTTTCAAGTAGTTAACTTTCTCACACGCTTGGACTAGTCATTGCTGTACAGACTACCAGAGGGGTCCCTTTGCAGATCTTCAGCATTCTCTCTCTTTTCTAATTCTTCTTGGTTTTCTTGGACTCTGAGTTCTGTCTTTAAATCTTGGACTGTTTGCCTGGATTTTTACCTGTTGGCACCAACACCTGGAAACTTTCTTAAGACAGTTAGCTGGGGGCAGTTCTAGGGTACAGTTGTGTGTTTCTCACCTCTCAGGGATCACTGTTCTTTACTGAGGTCCTGTGTTTTGAGAACAAGGGTTTCATATATTTTGTCCTGTTTTTTGATTGATTCAAATATATTGGACAGTATTTTTGGTGCCTTTTGTATATAGTAGCAAGAAGTATAGTTGGAATGTTGAAATTTAAGGTTTAGTAGTTAAATAATTCCAGGTGATGATACACGAGTTGGACCATAGGTATGAGTGGAGCAGAGGTGCGAAGGTCATTCATATGGACTTTGACGTCACCTAAGTAGATGGATTTGAGATAGAGAGTAAGATTTTAAACCAAGACCAAAGTGTGGAGCTTAAATAACTGCATGTTTTATGTGTTTGGTTAGGAAAGTACTCTTCTAAAATTATGTTAATTTGTCTTGTCTTTTCTTCTAGAACCTTCTGACAACTTAAGGGAGATTCTCCAAAATGTGGCCAAATTGCAAGGAGTATCAAATATGAGAAAACTAGGCCATCTGAATAACTTTACTAAGGTAAGTAAGTAACTCATCTAAAATTTGTTATTCCTTATTGTACTTATCTCAGATGCCTTTTAACTATCATTAACAAGAAATTAACAAGAAATTCTTGAGTAGTCACCTAATATATTAGTGCTTTCCTCTGCTGCTTTTCATGGATTTTGTCATGTGTTATTAATTTCAGTGTATTTGAATAATGGAAGTGTGTGCTTGTTGCAGGAAATTTGGTAGGTTCAGAAAGTGAAGAAAAAAAGGTCACTAAGAAGTCCATTATTGGGTCTTCACTGTTTTTCACATGGTATATTACTTTTACCTTTTTAATACTCATTTTTATGTGATAATGTATGATAAATGTTGGTACATAAGTACGTGTGTGTTTTGCATTTCATAGGCATAACCATTATTCTCAGAGAAATATTAAAACTTCCTCTCTGTTACCCTGATACTATAATTCTAATTTTTATTAGAGCCCAGGATAAATGAAGGGCCCTTGTCCCAAATAAGTATTGACTTGATCTTTATTAGAAGCCAGGAATTCTTGACTTTGATAGATGGATTGATATGTTTTTGAGCTTGGTAATGCTGGACAGCCAACTCTTGGAAACACTAAAAATGCCTGTTTTTTGAGATGATGCCATAAATAGGAAACAGAATGGTTCCTTTGGGAAAATTTTTTTTCTTTTTTAATTTCCTCCATATACATTGTTCTGCTGCATTTAAATTTGGGATTAATTATATGTTTAACACCTTAAAAGTGTGACCCATAGACCCGCAGCATTGCTGTCACCTTGGAGCTTGTTTGAAATGTACTATGTTGGCCCTACCCCAGACCTACTGAATCAGAATCTACATTTTAATTAAGATAGTCAGGTGAATTTGTATGTACATTAAAGTTTGAGTGGCGCTATTTTAATCCTTCCAAAATGTTTAATTCTTTGCTAACTAATAATTAGACTATGGCTTTGAGTTTGTTTTACTTCATAGAAGTAAAAGGAGATGAAAATATAGTCACTATGTAACAAAACAGTTTTTTCAGTATGGTGACAAACAATAAATATAAAATAGATTGGTTTTTTTTTTTCATATTTGAAGAATGTATTTTTCTTTAGTGAAGTTTTGGAATATTCTGGCATCTATGAGGGACAAGAAAATGATATTTTAAATGACCTGAAAAAAAAATTGAATAGGTGCTTGAGAAAGAGTTTTCAAAAATATCCCTAGGTATATTGGCATTTTTTAATGAATGTAATGAAAATCTTCCAAGTGCATGTTTCAGTGTGCTTGTCAGATAATGTCAAGTCTTTGAGACCCAGAATTCTTTCATGACTGTAAATTGTATATCCTCATTTTACTCCCTTCTATTAAATTTTCCAATTTTATCTCACTATTCTTCACTCAACTCTATTATCACTTGCCTAGATTTAACCATTAAAAACAACTTAATATAGGTTTATGTCCTGTTTGAACTCATGGTTCCTATCATAATCAGGTTGATATCTAGATATGTAGTTCCACATCTTTTGCCAGCTAGGATTCTGAAAGTTGGGGATGGATGTAAGGATGACTGATTTTTTTTAAATATTACTGTGGCACTAGTATGGATCCTAAAGCAATATTAAAAATCTAAAGCAGCACCTTCCAGTAGAAATATAATGTGAACTGCAAATATAATTTTAAATTTTCTAGTACCACATTAAAAAAGGAAAAGGAAGCATGTGAAATTATTTTTAATAAAACTGCTTTCTTTAATCCAGTATATTACAATTATTATAATTTGATGTGATTTGTATAAAATATTAATGAAATATTTAACATTTTTTATACTAAATCTTTGGAATCAAGTGTGTATATTATGCTTATAGTGCGTATCAATTCAGAATAGCCACATTAACAGTGCTCATAGCATCCTGTGCCTAGTAGATACCAACCATAATGGACAATACATACATAGAGAGAGACTTTGGAATAGAAGTAGTTTTAACATTTATTTCTGGGAATCTGTTGGACACTTTTCTTTTTCCCTTCTATATTCTCCGTTTATTTCTGTCTCCATCCCTGCTTCTTTTGGATTAGGGTCGGGTGCTGTCTCCCTTTTTCCCTTTTCCATTTTCCTTGTTGCTCTGTCATTGTTTGAATTTTTCCCACAGTATTTCACTAAGTTGTTTACTTGGTCTTTCCTTGATTTGTGTTCTCCTATTCTTTTCTCCCCCTTCTCCTTCCCTTCACTCTCTCCTTCTCTGCTATTTCTTTCTCCCTTCTTCTTCATCTCCTCTCTCTTCACCTTTCTCTAACCTCTTCCCTTTCTCTCCTTCCTTATTTCTCCCTCCTTTCTCTGTTCCCTCTCTCCTCCTCTTCTCCCATCGTAGTCCTGTAGAGTACAGAATGATTTATCTCCTTAATAAAGGCCCTGGGCTTTGGGGCTTTTTGTATTCTTGTTTGTTTTTTATTTTGCTTTATCCTCTCACTGTAATTTTCACATTTCCCTCTGGCCCTCATACCAGCCTATAGCAGCTCTTTTATTTGCTATTATAAATTATTTATGGATTTAAAAACCAGAAAACCAGACTTACTAGGATTTGTCCACAATATACGGGACTAAAACTTGAGTCAGGGTCTGAGGGGCTCTCTCATTAGTGAAGTCCACGAACACTGGACTTGATAAAATCGGTTTGGCTGCCTGGTGATAACAATGGGAAAAGCATGGGCTTTAGATCAAGTAGATGGAGACTTTTACAGTCCAGCTCTGACGATAACTAGCAAGGCAGTCTTGGGCAGATTTCTTTACTCAGGTAATCTTGATGCTGTTAAAAGGCAAGGTCATTATAATACCTGGCATATAGTAGGTACTTCATAACAGATAACATAGCACATTTTAACCTGGGATTTGTTTTTGTTTGCTTTAATATTTTTTGCCATTTTTCTGGTTTTTTTGGCTGATTCTAAGGACATGAATCTGCTTAATAATTCAAGTTGCAGAGTAGTAAGCTGTTACTATAACAGGGTTTTTCAACCTCAGTAATTCTGCCGTAATGGACTAGCTAATTATTGTCTTAGGAAGCTGTCTTCTGATTTGTAGTATATTTTATAGCATCCCTGCTTCTACCCCCTAGATTCCAGTAGCATACCTCCACCAGTTGTGATAAGCAAAAATGTCTCCAGACATTGCCAGATGTTTCCTGGAGGCAGAATTGCCCCTGGGTAAGAACCATTCCTGTAAATAAGTGTCAGTAGATTTTATTATAAAATTTCTTCAGATACCTAGTGCAAAATAAATGCTTAGCAAATTTAATCATAATATAATATCTTTGAATTCCATTGTGGTGGAGAGCTAGGTTCATAAACATTTACATAGCTGGTATTTCATGTTCTTACAGAGTAAAATTAGAAAGTCTCAGAAATCTCTATGAATATCCCTATAGAATAAGAAATCTTTATAGAATATATATATCTCTATAGAATAAGAAAATAAGAAAAATAATTGATGTCACTTAGTTAGACTAGTTAGGAATTAGTTGGCCACCCTTCTTTTTGTTCCTGTAACAGATTATGTGTGTCTACTAAATTTTATTGTTTTGTTATTACTGTTTGTTTTGGGTTACTATCTTATTAAATTGAGTTTCTTATCAGAGAAAGACAACTATCCTATGATCTCCCTGATATGAGGAAGTGGAGATGCAATGTGGGGAGTTTAGGGGGGTAGGAAAAGAATAAATGAAACAAGATGGGATCTGGAGGGAGACAAACCATGAGACTCTTAATCTCGCAGAACAAACAGGGTTGGGGAGGGTTGGGGGGGGGTGGGGTTATGGACATTGGGGAGGGTATGTGCTATGGTGAGTGCTGTGAAGTGTGTAAACCTGGTGATTCACAGACCTGTACCCCTGGGGCTAATAATACATTATATGTTTAGAAAAAAAGAAAAAAGTAAATAAATTGAGTTTCTTAAACATAAGAAACCTGTAGTATTTCTTCTTCTGCTCTTATATTCCCTTTTACTCCAAAGTCTGGTATATAACAAGTATTTAATTAAAGGTTTTATATTATATCGAGAAGATTTTGTATTTTAAAACTCTTTTTTTTTTTTTTTTAAGATTTTTTATTTATTTATTTGTCAGAGAGAGAGAGAGGGAGAGAGAGCGAGCACAGGCAGACAGAATGGCAGGCAGAGGCAGAGGGAGAAGCAGGCTCCCTGACGAGCAAGGAGCCCAATGTGGGACTCGATCCCAGGACGCCGGGATCATGACCTGAGCCGAAGGCAGCCGCTTAACCAACTGAGCCACCCAGGCGTCCCAAGATTTTGTATTTTAAATATGAGTTTTGGCTGTACTACTATTTGTTTTGTCTTTTTAATATAAGCCTGCTGTTAGGATAAACTTAATTTGTAGATCAATGGGGCTAAAATGTTGTATAGGGTAGACCTCTTCTGCAGAATTAAACTTCCTTTTAAAGTATGAAGAGAGGGTGCTAGTGATGTGATCCTATAACCATGTGAATGTCACACACCCATGCTTGCCTTCTGACATCATTTCACTAGATAAAGTAATGTGTATAACAGACTACTGATGAATATAATCTTAGTATCCTATTTTTAAAACTGACAACATGCTTATAATCTAATGACCTGTTTTTTTTTTAACATGAAAATATTTCAGCTTTTTACATTCTAAAAGTTCTTTTTTCCTGTGTTTAATCTCCTATATTCTATACTGAAAGCTCCAAAAGAATCTTTATTTTGTTTTATATTGAAAAAACTTCAAAAATAGTATAAGCTAAATATAAAAAATTAAAACAGCACAGAATAATTTGCAGTAAAATGTGAAAGTCCTTTCTCACATACCCTTCCCATCCTCCTCCCCACTATGACAAAAGTACCATTCTCTAGAGGTAACCACCAGGAAGTATTTATCCTTCTCTGGTATGATTGTGTGTGTGTGTTTGTTTCACTGAGTTGTGAGAATTAAATGAGCTAAACGAAAATGTGTGCTTAATAGATTACTGAATTTATTTACCATTTATTACATGTGCACAAAGGTTTTTTTTTGTTTATTTTTGTTTTTAAAGATTTTATTTATTTATTTGACAGAGATCACGAGTAGGCAGAGAGGCAGGCAGAGAGAGAGGAAGGGAAGCAGGCTCCCTGCTGAGCAGAGAGCCCAATGCTGGGCTCAATCCCAGGACCCTGGGATCATGACTTGAGCTGAAGGCAGAGGCTTTAACTCACGGAGCCACCCAGGCGCCCTGGTTTTTTTAATGAGATCATGACATATATTGATTAATAGTTTGCACTTTTCTGCTTTCTAATATATCATAGGATCCTTCCTTTACTGTAAATACAGATCTACTTTTTTAAAGCTGCATGTATGTGTGTGGTTAGATATATGTGTGTAGATGTATCCACATATATATTTGTGTATGTTTATGAATATATACATATTTGTACATATGCATACATACGTATACTGTAACTTAGTCCACCATTAAAAAATGTTTTTTCTAGTTCTTTTTGCTATTTTAAATAATGTATAATAACCTTTTGTGTACTTTCTTATTCAGAATAGGATTTAGAAGTGTGATTTCTAAAAAAAGTAAAAAAAAAGCATTTTCACTTTTTATTTTAAAACCTGCTTCTAAAATGCACTCTGAAAAGACCCATGTTGTGGAATTCTTATCTGTGATAAGATTTTTTTTTTTAAGTTTGGGTTATTCTCTCTGTTCTTATTTGTGAGAACTATTCATTTAACCTTCAGAACAATATGAGTAAAATGTGAATATCAATTAATTGTCCTGTTTTAATTGATCGTTATATATTTTTAAAAGAGATTATATTTATTTATTTGATAGAGAAAGAGAGATCACAAGTAGGCAGAGAGGCAGGCTGAGAGGGAGGGGGAAGCAGGTTCCCCGCTGAGCAGAGAGCCCGATGCAAGGCTCGATCCCAGGACCCTGAGATCATGACCTGAGCTGAAGGCAGAGGCTTAACCCACTGAGCCACCCAGGCGCCCCGATCATTATATTAAAAAAAAAAATAATAATCCTAATAAGCATCTCAGGCATTTTTATTACCTAGAAGTAGTTTAGACTTCTGTCTTAACCTTTGTAAGATTATGCTATTGTTGATTGCTTCTATTACATATTTTAGTTTTTATAAGAAAGTCATATAAAAAAATTCAACAAACTTAATTAAACTGAACTAAAGTAAGAAGAAGTTATTTGCTCTCATGATGAGAAAAAATATATGTTGGGTCCTAATTTCAGATAAAATAACCCAAGGGTTGAAAAAATGTTAATTGTATTCTGTCTTTCCATTTCTTAGCTGGCTTGCCTTTTTTTTTTTAAAGTTAGCTTCATTCTGAAACACTTTCCATTTAGCTAAGATAACATCGTCCTTACAGTTTTTAATCATAAAAGCAGAGGGTAGCCCTCTCTTACCATCTTCTACATGAACTATCATTTTGGTCATGTTCAGCTAGGCATTGTGACTGATAGTCATAAAAACAAATGGGATGGGAGCAACAGAAACCCAATGAAAAATGTGATATCTAATAATTTTACATATTAAGTGACTGTTAGGATGCTCATTCTAACGTTTTGAAAGGTCTTTACTGATTTCTGAACGTAACCCATGATTTGGTTCTGAATATAACACACTTATGTGATAGGGCAGGCAGTGTTAACATTTTAATAACTTAAAACAACTTAAAAGCAATAATTATTAACCACCATTGACAACATAGCCCTTACATCTGTTACTATCCCTGGAAAATAGACAACAATTATGACAAACATGCTATGTTTTGTCATAAATTGATCTTTTTAGTTGTTACTGTGATCTTCATTTCCAACTGAGTGGGCATTTTTTTCAGAAGTGTTTCTTGCAGTTGAAACGTTTCTCTTGCATCGTTTTTTCTTTTTCAAAATGGAGGATGAGGATTTTTTATACATACATATAGATTTAAAGTAGAATGGAAGATTTCCTAAGCTTTGAGACAAAGGAGGGAAATTATATTCTTTTCAAAATACTTTTCAAAATGTGATTTTTTTAAAAATTTTATTTATTTTTATTTATTTGATATACAGAGATCACAAGTAGAGAGGCAGGCAGAGAGAGAGAGGAGGAAGCAGGCCCCCTGCCGAGGAGAGCCCGATGCGGGGCTCGATCCCAGGACCCTGAGATCACGACCCGAGCCGAAGGCAGAGGCTTTAACCCGCTGAGCCACGTTGTGATTTTTGAAGACCATAATAATAACTTTGAGGGTTTCTTTTAGCTTTTCATCAAAACTGCTAACTCTAACAAATGTTAAATCGTGGACAGTCCTATATTTTGTGTCTAGGAGGGTGGGTAATTTGGAAACTATGTTTCCCTGAATCTACAGTTTTCTACAAGTATCTGGCACATGTGAAAAAGATGGTACAAAAATGAGAATCAAGTACACATTTAGGGGAGAAACCAACCCTTGACAGGACAAGACTTTATTTACTTTATTTCTAGGATTTCAGAGCATTTTGTTTTATTAACATGCATTGCTACTGTAACAAAAAACCGGAAATACTGCCTTTTTAGAACTTGAGTTGATACGTAAATCATTGTTTCAGGAAGTAACATTTTTTCCCATTTTAAAAACACAATATATTTATTTTTAAAGATTTTGGGGGAGGGGCAGAGGGAGAAGGAGAGAGAGAATCTCAAGTGGACTTCACACTGAGCATGGAGCCAGATACAGGGCTCTATCCCACCACCCTGAGATCACAGCCTGAGTTGAAATTTAGAGTTGGTCACTTAACCGGCTGAGCCATCGAGGCATCCCAAAACACAATATTTTATATGTTGATACAAACAAATTCTAAGCTTCACTTTTCTATTAAATTTGAGTTGGAATGTGTCCAAGGTCTAAGTGATCATGATGCATCATAAGCAGTTCTTTTTTTTTTTTTTAAGTAATGTACCATACAATAACAATGCTAGTAATCTTAAATATCTGGAAATCTCAAATAAATGCTAAATTATGTTTAATAGTGTCAGTAGTTAATAGTTTTTGTGTGTGTTCTGTCCTTTAAAATGGGCAGTTTTTGTTATGTGTGTTTCTAATTAACTGTTTTGGAAAAAATAATTTCACTTACTCATATATAACCATAGTACAGTTCTCCAGACTTTTGAATCATACCATTTTTGAGGCTGGAGAAATGAAATAAAGATGGTAATGTTCAGTTATTTATTTTTTATATCAAATCTCCCCTCTCCCTTTGCCCCTGTGTAAATAATTCTAATACAGAATTGTAGTAATATTTTTCATAGTGGACTCTGGACTCAGACTAGTTTGGTCTGATTTCTGGTTTTATCACTTACTAGCTTTTTGGCATTGAGAAGTCATATTATCTACTATGTCTAAAACTCATTTGTCTTCATTTCTAAAAATATTATTTTCTAGGATTAGCAAGATTAATAGTGAATAAATGTTACTTCCATTACTATTCATGAATTTTATATATGGATAACTGTCCCCAGGTTATATAATACTGATTCATTATAAACATTTCCAAAATACAGAAAAGCACAGAGAGGAAAATAAATCACCTTGACCGCACTTTCATTTTTGGTGTCAAAATTTTGATGTATAGACTTTTAAAAAATGTACCTTTAAAAAAAATATATATATATATCTTTTAGAATTTTTTTCTTTGTCTTACCAGTATATTATGTCTGTTTTTCCTCCTGTTTAAATATTATATAATATTGATAGCTACAGGCGTTTGCTCCTTTTTGAACATTTTCCTTCCAGTTCCTTACCATTGTAATAGTGTTACAACCCACTCTATATTTAGATTATTTTGTTAATATAAATCACCAAAAGTAGATCCCTACCCTAGAGCATTTTTCTAATTTTTTTTACGAAATGTTTTCGGTTTATAATCCCACTGACAATATTTTGTCTTATTTGGTATTATCATGTTAAAAAAGCAATTTATGGCATTTTGGTAAGCTTTATTTCCAATGATATTTTTCATTGTTTTTGGTTCAGATTTTAGGACGTAGGAAGTATGTCATGTTTATTTATCAGTTTTGTTCTTCATTAAACTCTTTGTACATTTTCTTGTCCTCTTCTCAGTAATCTCTCCCTAATTTCTTTGGGCCTTTCACATTGTAAGTGCCTACTCATTGTAGGCCCTACTTTGCTATGTGAGGGTCTAATGTTAGGGGCTGAATTGTGTCCCCCTAATTGATTTGTTGAAGCCTTCACCTGCAGTGCCTCAGTATGAGTTTGTATGTGGAGATAGGCTCCTCATAGGCAGTTAAGGTGAAATTAGGTCATTTGGGTGATCCCTAATCCAATGTGACTGGTGTCCTGATAAGAAAAGGAGATTAGTATACAGATATACACAGAGAAATGAGCATGTAAAGACTTGAGAGAACCCAGGAGAGAGGACCGACCCCAAAGCAAAGAATCTCTGTCAAAATACGTTGATGTTCTAGCTTCCAGAATCATGAGAAAATAAATTTCTACGTTTCAGCTACTTGGTTTGTGGTATGTGTTACAGCAGCCCCAGCAAACTAATATCGGGCTGTAACCTTTGGTTATCATAATTTTGCAATATTTTTGACTAATATGTTAATAAACTTTTAATTTTAGGTATGCAATTGGTTTTTTAGATACACATAAACTTTCCTCTTTTGTCTCAAAACAGGAAATCTTATGTTTTATTTTAAATCTGTATATCTAAAAAATCCTCATCCTCCATTTTTAAGTACTTAAAACATTGTGCAACAAAATGCAATAGAAATAACAAAATTTTTCATGCCATTTGAAAGTTTAGTCTAAAGCTTCTTTGTCATGTTTCAGAACTTTGAGGATTTTAGAGGTATACCAGTATTACCATTTTGGATAAAGACCTGTGAACAAAAGCTTTTTACCTTGTTTTGCCTGTTTGCTTATTTACACAGCATTTTCTGACCTCACAAAGTGATCATTTGTATAGTCTCCTTTTCTGCTATGAAATATTGTAGTATCTGAGAGCTACTCTGTTCTGATCCCCTTAACCTATTCTATTTGGAACATTTCTTTTTTCTTTTGCTTCTAAAGAAGAAACTGGATAGGACATTTTATAAGGAGCCTACCAATAGGATAGGATTAGCTTTTTTTTTTTTTTAACCCTGTACTATTGTGCCCTTTGAAATATATTCTTGGGTCCGTTCTTTGCACAGACAAATGTAAGAGCCCTTTGGTTGGTTTATTCTATCTTGTTAACATGTTCATAACTTCATACTGACGAATAATAGCGTTTGGAATCCCTTCTGCAGGTTACTTAAATGGTCAGTCGTCTCTTTCATCCATTTCAGTTAGGCCCATTAAATAACTTGAGAAACTTATATAACTTATTTTTCAAAACTCAGACTAAAGTGGTATATAGTCATCCAGGTGGGAGGGAAGTAACGCTAGTATTAGATCAGCGTTCTTAATGAAAACAAGAAAGAAGGTAGCAGGAAACTGCTCAGTGGACAAGAAACGTAGGAGCCAGAGCTTTGGAGAAGGGACAGTCTTGTGGAGGTGAACTTTACTTCTCCAACAACTTTTGCCAAGAGATACTGGCTAGTGTAGAGTATGGGCAGAAAACTAGGACTCAGACTTTAGGCCCAGGAGTACTGTTGCTAAAAGACAAAAAAACGAAAAAGACAGCACAGACCTTTTGGTGGAGATCTAGGGGAGATCTAGTAGAAGGAGATTGTTGTCTCTACACATTTGTTGAATCCTGAAACTATCTGAGATGGTTCACTTTAAAATCTAAACAAAAAATATTTGAAAGTAAAGGTGGAGCTTGTAGTGTTTTCGAAAGACAAAAATTAGGTATGCCATCGTCTTAGGACTAATCCCCTCAACAACAAACAAGCTTTCAGTTGAAACATGGGGAGCAAGGAGGAAAAGGAAAAAGGGGAGATAGACTGAGTCTTACCAGAGCAGCAATTTGTCTGTACTTAGTATTGTCCAGTGACCTAACAAAGAGAAGGATAAACCCTCAATGGAGAGATAACATCAGGAATCTCTGCAAGTTTTTATATACAGAGATTACAGGATCCACCAAAGGCAGGACTACATGACTATAGCAAAAGGAAAAACAGATCCAGAGATGGTCTACATCATTCACATTCATTAGCACTTTAAATATTTAAAATATGACTTATATGTCAAGAAAATAGAGGATCTATGGAGAACGTAGGTGAAAAAGAAGATTTTTTTTTTTTATTACTGGAATTGTGTAGTTAAATGAAAATGCAAGAAGGGAAAGACAGTATCTATAATGAAACTCAAGATTAGCTGTACTGGAAGACCGATAAATCGAAAATGTCCAGCCAGAGCACTAAGATAAAAGAGAAAGGAGTAAATAGAGAAGAGGTTTTAGAGATTTGCAGTATACACAAAAAGATCTGATACTTGAATTACCAGAAAGAGAGAAGAGAGGAAATTGGACAGAAGTAATTTTGAAGAGATAATGTACAGAATTTTCTAAAAACTAATAAAATATATCAACCCAGAGATCCGGGAATTTGTTTTTCCTAAGCAGGATAGATAAAAAGAAAATCACACCTGAATGGTAAGATTGCTGAAAACCAAAGATAACAGGAAAAAAATCTTAAAAGGAGTCTGAGAAAAAGGATCTGACCTTCAAAGGAGCCAATAGTAAGACTGATAATCAGACTTTTCAACAGAGACAATGGGAACCATTCTGAAGCTTTTCAGAAAATAGCAGCTAGCCTAAAAACCTATAAATCCAGCAAGATAACCTTTAAAAACAGAAGAGAAAAAGAAATTTCCAGGCAAACAAAAGTCAAAAGAATCTGTTACCAGCAACCTTGGCTAAAAATTAAGTAAATGAAAACACCAATAAAACAAATCAAGAAACTGAGGATTCTCTAGACAGAAGGAAGAATATCCCATTAAGATACAACTGACATGAGGAATAATGGAAAAGTGAATTTGTGGGTAAATAAAAATTGATACTGACTAAATATTAACTGAAAATAAAAATAACAGTAACATATTATGGGGCTTGAAAGAAAAAACATCAGTAAAGTGAAAGGTGAGGCATGTAATGAAGTTCAAGTGTCAAGAGTCTAGCATTGTTGAGGACATGGTAATAGTTTCTCTTTAGACTGTGATGAATTAATAGTGCATGTTGTAAGCTCAGTGGTAACCACTTAAAATAGTAAACTTATTGAGGGGGAAAATAGAACAATAAAAAGTAATTGGTTGGGCGCCTGGGTGGCTCAGAGGGTTGAAGCCGCTGCCTTCCGCTCGGGTCATGGTCCCGGGACCCTGGGATCGAGCCCCGCATCGGGCTCTCTGCTGGACAGGGAGCCTGCTTCCTCCACTCTCTCTGCCTGCCTCTCTGCCTACTTGTGATCTCTGCCTGTCAGATAAATAAATAAAATCTTTAAGAAAAAAAAAAAAATAATTGGTTGCTTCAAATGAAAGCAAAAAGGAGGGTTAAATCTAAAACTGGCAGGTCAAATAAAAAACCAGTAAGGTGATAGGAATATGTGTATTTGAACAGTAGATATATTTTCTAGAATTTTGTTAAAGAAAAATGCCTCATTTTTCAGTCTAAAAAGTAATGTAAATATAAATAGATAAAAATAGTTAACACATATTCACATCCTTTTGTTTTTCTGACAGCTCCTTTGTGATATTGGCCATAGTGAGGAAAAATTGGGTTTTAACTATGAGGATATCATAATTTGGTAAGTATAGTTTAATTCCCTCCCTCACCTTTCTAGGTTTTAGTAATTTCAATTCTAGTCATTTTAAACTAAAAGGATAGTATAACACATTATATTTGATTTTGTAGAAACAGTTGTTTGAACATTAGAAAAATTCAAGATTGCCAATATTTTTGGTTATCCTGTTGTTCTTACTGATGCTTTGTAATTAAAGAATCAAAGCTAATGATGAGAAAAACCTGGATTTCTATAATTTAAACTTCTAAATTAAACATGAAATTCACAGAACAAAAGTTCTTAAATTTTCCTAGGAACAAGATGAACCTGTATGATTATCTCTAGACGTCACTTGAGACAAAGTGTGCTTATGGCAAACTATTTTCTCAAGTCTATCAACAGAGATATAATGTTCTAATTTTATAGCCATCTTTTTGGTGTGTTTGGGAATTAAAATTTATATTGTCTGTGCCTACTGTGAGAAAGTATTAATTGATTTAAACCAATGATTTTCTGAGAGGAGTGGAAGTAGGTAGGCAGAGGGAAATAGATTATAGAGACATATGTGATACACCTTGAAAAAGGCATATTTAATTTCCCATTCTTTATAGAAAAAAAAGTACAGAAGGTAGAACAAAATAACGTTTTCTTGAGTAAGAATATGCTAAGGCACCACAGATTAAAAAATAACAGTATTAGTGAAGTTCCATGGCTTACAGTGAATGATTTATATACATAGATAGAAAATCACTAGTAGTTTTGCTTATTTTAACTGAGGAAGAATTTGGTACCATAATTTTATGTGTATTTGGAGTTCATGCAGCAAAACTTTTTGTTTTTATGCAGTTTGCGGTTAGCTTTATTGAATGAAGCAAAAGAAGTGCGGGCAGCAGGGCTGCGAGCTCTTCGATATCTCATCCAAGACTCCAGTATTCTGCAGAAGGTGCTAAAACTGAAAGTGGACTATTTAATAGCAAGGTAATTTTCCTAGAGCTGTCTATGTTTTTAAAATTATGTATTAAGTTTCAACATACATATCACGAAGTATACAGATTTTTAGGGTAAAGCCTGATAATTTTTAGAGATATATACAACCAAGTACCCCATTATCCTGAATAAGATATTTTCTTCATCCCAGTTAAGTTCCCATGTGTCTCCAACCAATAGTAAACATTATTCTGCCTTTTCTCATTGTAAACCAGTATTTCCTGTTCTTGAGCATCATATGTTGGAAAAATACATAGTTACTCTTTCCTTAATGTTATTTGTCAGATGTATCTGTGTTGGTTTGTTTGTTTTTTTTAAAGGCTATATAATATATCATGTAATGAATAGACTATAATTTATTCCATTCTATTGGTGGTTTTCTGGGTTGCTTTCAGATTTTTGCTCTTCTGGATAAAGTTGCCCTGAATATTCTTATAGGTAGACATATGCACTCATTTTTCTTAGATATATATGTGAGAGTGGAACGAACTGCTGGGTCATAGGTTTATGTCTGTTTAGCTTTACTGCATTCTGCCAGTTTTCCATAATGATTATACCGATTTATATTCCTGCCAACAACGTTTGAGAGCTCCAGTCTCTATATTCTCATCAGTATTTGCTTTTAGTTTTTAATTGTAGACTTTCTGCTGCATTATTTTTATGAGTTTCATTGTGGTTTTAATTTACATTTCCCTAATGAGTAGTGATGTTAAGCACCTTTCATTTGTTTGTTGGCTGTTTGAACATCCTCCTTATCTTCTGCTCATTTGTAAATTGGATTATCTGTCTATCTCATTATATAGGAGTTCTTGATGTTCTGGATAGGATTCCTTTCAGGTATATGTTTTGACAATGTCTTCTCCAATTTCGTCTGTTTGCCTTTTCTCTCTTCCCAATTAGTAAAATCCAGTTTTATAGTTAATGCTCTTGGGCTCTTTGGAAGATACTATTCTTTGTTTTCTTCTAAAAGGTTTTATTCCTCTATACGTTTAATTAGGTGTCAGGTCATAATTCATTTTTATTTTTATGAATAATGAAGTACATTTTAGCAGGATTTATTTAAAAGATTATCCTCTGGTGTCTAGGTTAGTGACAATTCTGTTGTAAACCATGTACCTGGTAAGTATGGATCTGTTTTTGCATTCCCTTTTCTTTTTAGTTTGTCTATTCTTGCCCGTTTCTGACTATTTTAATGACTGAAGCTTGATAGTAAATGTTAATATCTGTTGGTATAAGTCTTCCAGTTTTTCTTCCTTAAGACTGTTGGCTATTTTATGTTCTACATTTTCGTATGAATTTTAGAATCAGCTTGTCCATTTCCTTAAAACATTCTAGGATTTTAGTAGTAATTGCATTGAAGCGCTGGATTATTTTGGGCTGAATTGATATCTTAATAACATTGACTATTCTAAGTCTTTATTTATTTGGAACTTTAATTTCAACAGTATTTTGTAGTTTTTTATGCAGAGACCTTGCACATTACTTGCTATGCTCATTCTAAGGTATTTTTTTTTTAATTTTTAAATTTTTAAATAAACATATAATGTATTTTTAGCCCCAGGGGTACAGGTCTGTAAATCACCAGGTTTACACACTTCACAGCACTCACCACAGCACACACGCCCCCCAATGTCCATAACCCCACTACCCTCTCCCGACCCCCAACAATCTCTCGTTTGTTCGCGAGATTAAGAGTCACTTATGGTTTGGTCCCTCCCGATCCCATCTTGTTTCATTTATTCTTTTCCTACCCCCCCAGCCCCCTACGTTGCATCTCCACTTCCTCATATCAGGGAGATCATTTGATAGTTGTCTTTCTCTGGTTGACTTATTTCGCTAAGCATAATACCCTCTAGTTCCATCCACGTCGTCACAAATAGCAAGATTTCATTTCTTTTGATGGCTGCATAGTATTCCATTGTATATATATACCACATCTTCTTTATCCATTCATCTGTGGATGGACATCTAGGTTCTTTCCGTAGTTTGGCTATTGTAGACATTGCTGCTATAAACATTCAGGTGCACGTGCCCCTTTGGATCACTATGTTTGTATCTTTAGGGTAAGTACCCAGTAGTGCAATTGCTGGGTCATAGGGTAGCTCTATTTTCAACTTTTTGAGGAACCTCCATGCTGTTTTCCAGAGTGGTTGCACCAGCTTGCATTCCCACCAACAGTGTAAGAGGGTTCCCCTTTCTCCACATCCTTGCCAGCATCAGTCATTTCCTGACTTGTGAATTTTAGCCATTCTGACTGGTGTGAGGTGGTATCTCATTGTGGTTTTGATTTGTATTTCCCTGATGCTGAGTGATGTGGAGCATTTTTTCATGTGTCTGTTGGCCATCTGGATGTCTTCTTTGCAGAAATATCTGTTCATGTCCTCTTCCCATTTCTTGATTGGATTATTTGTTCTTTGGGTGTTGAGTTTGCTAAGCTCTTTATAGATTTTGGATACTAGCCTTTTTTCTGATCTGTCATTTGCAAATATCTTTTCCCATTCTGTCAGTTGTCTTTTGGTTTTGTTAACTGTTTCCTTTGCTGTGCAAAAGCTTTTGATCTTGATGAAATCCCAGTAGTTCATTTTTGCCCTTGCTTCCCTTGCCTTTGGCGATGTTCCTAGGAAGAAGTTGCTGTGGCTGAGGTCAAAGAGGTTGCTGCCTGTGTTCTCCTCAAGGATTTTGATGGATTCCTTTCTCACATTGAGGTCCTTCATCCATTTTCAGTCTCTTTTCATGTGTGGTGTAAGGAAATGGTCCAATTTCATTTTTCTTCATGTGGCTGTCCAGTTTTTCAACAGCATTTGTTGAAGAGGCTGTCTTTTTCCATTGGACATTCTTTCCTGCTTTGTCGAAGATTAGTTGACCATAGAGTTGAGGGTCTATTTCTGGGCTCTCTATTCTGTTCCACTGATCTATGTGTCTGTTTTTGTGCCAGTACCATACTGTCTTGATGATGACAGCTTTGTAATAGAGCTTGAAGTCTTTAATTGTGATGCCACCAACTTTGGCTTTCTTTTTCAATATTCCTTTGGCTATTCGAGGTCTTTTCTGGTTCCATTCTAAGGTATTTTTTTATGATAGTTTTAATGTAAGCTAAATTTTTCTTTTTCATATTTTTTGCTGAATAATTGTGAGTTTTTGGTTTTGGTTGTGGGTTTGGATACTAAACTTACCTGTTGATCTTGCTGGATTCACTTTTAATTCTAATTGTTTTAGAGTTTCTGTATACGTAGCATTAATTGCAAATGATGACTCTTATTTTTTCCTTTCCAGTCCTTGTATCTTTCTTTTTCTTGCCTTATTGCACTGGTTAATATTGCAGTGATTAGAAATAGTGATAGTGGACAACTTTGTTTTCCTCCTGAACTCAGGTTAAAAGTACTCAGTATTTTGCTGTTACTTATGATACTTGCTGTAGGCTTTTTGTGGATTTTTTTATATTCCTTGTTTGCATTCCTGAAGTAAACACCACATGTTCACTGTGTGTTTTGTCCTTTTTAAATATTAACTGACTTCAGTTTGTTAATAGTTTTTGGAAGATTTTTGTAGCTAAGTTCATGAGAGGTGGTATTGGCCTATATTTTTTCCTTCTTCTAATGTCCTTGTTTAGGTGTGGTATCAGAATTTTTTTTTTTTTTCCTTTGTAAAACCAACTGGGGAAATGTTATCCTATTTTTATATTTTCTGGAAGAATGTATATAAGATGGGTTTTATTATTTTTTCCTACATAGTTAGTAAAATTCACCAGTGAATCTGTCTGGGCATAGGGCTTTCTTTCTCAGGAAGTATTTTTGTTTTGTTTTTTAAGATTTTATTATTTATTTGGCAGAGAGAGCATACAAGCAGGGGGAACAGCAGACAGAGGAAGAAGCGGGCTCCCCGTTGAGCAAGGAGCCCAGTGTGGGGGCTCTATCCCAGGACCCTAGGTTAATGACCTGAGCCCAAGGCAGCCGATTAAACCTATCCAGCCACCCAGGCCTCCCTTTTTAAGGAAGTTTTAAGATTATGGATTCCATTTCTTCAGCAGATACAGTACTATTCAGATTTTCTCCTTTTGTTAGTCATTTTGAAGCTATGTTACTACATTCATATTTATAATTGTTAAACCTTTACATTGGATTAATCTTTTTATAGTTATGAAATGTCCCTTTTTATTCCTGGTAATACTTCTCTTATGAGTATACATGTTATATTAAAATGGCTATACTCACTTTGATTTAGGGCTTGCAGGATATATCTTTTACCATCCTTTTACTTTCTATTGTTTATGTCCTTACGTTTAAGTTTCTGGCCTATAAACATCATATAGATTTTTTTGTTGTTCATTTTTAAATCTAGTTTGACTATCTAATTTGTCTTCTAATTGGAATATGTAGACTGTGTCTAGTGGATTTTTATATGTATGTTCTGTGGGCTTTATGCACTGTAATTTTATGTATGTTTATGAGTTTTTTCATCTTGTTAATTTTCTCATATACTTGAGTTTATTTGCTGTCTTGAAATTTGTCACATCTGTTCTTTGTCCTTATGTTTCTCCTTTTCTGTTTCTTTTGGAATTGTCAAGATTTTCTTTTCCTCCTCTATTAATACCTTGGTTATAAAATATTTTCTTCTTTTAGCAGTTGATATTAAGGTTTAGTATTTTATTACAACCAGAACAGTGCAGGAAACCTCTTACAGTTTATATCATCTTCCTTCTGCTTTTTATATTATTGCTGTTGCTTTTATTTCTACATATATTTTTAACCTTACAAGATAGTTTTGTTGTTGTTTTAAACTGGAACTATTGATACATACATATATATATTTTTTAAGATTTTATTTATTTATTTGACAGACAGTGACAGAGGGAACACAAGCAGGGGGAGTGAGAGTGGGAGACAGAGGCCTCCTGCTGAGCAGGGAACCTGATACGGGGCTCCATGCTAGGACCCTGGGATCACGACCCTAGCCAAAGGCAGTTGCTTAACCAACTGAGCCACCCAGGCGCCCCTATTGATACATATTTTTAAAGATTATTTATTTGAGAGAGAGAGAGCATGGGGGGAGGGGCAGAGGGAGAGAATTTTAAGCAGGCTCCTTGCTGAGTGTGGAGCCCAATGCAGGGCTCCATCTCACAACCCATGAGATCATGACCTGAGCTGAAACCAAGAGTCGGATGCTTAAACCTGTTGAGGTGTCCCTAAACTGTAACTTTAGACATTTACCTATATTATTTATGCATTCCAGTATCCTTCCTTCTGGCCATTGTACATTTTCATTCATCTTACATCATTTCTGTTTGATAAGTTTCCTTTACTGTTCCTTTTAGGGCAGGTCTACTCAAGATAAATTCTTTCTTTTTTTTTTTTTTTTTTTTTTTTTTGTCTGTAAATGCCTCTATTTTGCCTTGATATTTGAAAGCTATTTTTATGATTGGTTCCTATTTTTTATGCTTTATATAAGTTATTATCTTCTAGGTTTTTTTTTTTTTTTTTTTTTACCTGGTGAACAGCAAGTAGTCTCTTCTTACTGCTTCTTCTGGCTACTTTAAAGGTTTTCTTCTGTTTTAGTCATTCATTCTTCTCTCATATCCTCATCCTCTCATACTCCAGTTATATAGTATTGAATCTATTCACTGTCTCACATGTCTCTGATGTTATTTTCAGTTTTTATTGTTAATTTTTGGCTTCAATGTGTTTACTTTCTACTCACCTGTTTTTTCCTCCATCCTGCTATTAAATCGGTCTCTTCAAGTTTTAATTTCAGTTACTGTATTTCTATCGTTTGTTTTACTCTTATTTTAAAGATTCCAGGTCGCTGCTTTCTTTTTCCATGTTTCCTTCTATTTACTTGATCATATTTCTCATAGTGATTTATAGCCTTCTTAGGACAACACCAATATGTGACTCACCTATGTTCTATTTCTGTTGCTGTTCTCTTTTCTTGGTTTTTAGTTACTTGGCCCTTTATTATTATTTTTTAAAATTTATTTATTTATTTTTTTAAATAAACATATAACGTATTTTTATCCCCAGGGGTACAGGTCTGTGAATCGCCAGGTTTACACATTTCACAGCACTCATCATAGCACATACCCTCCCCAATGTCCATATCCCCACCACCCTCTCCGCTCCCTCCTCCCCCCAGCAACCCTCAGTCTGTTTTTTGAGATTGAGTCTTTTATGGTTTGTCTCCCTCCCAGTCCCATCTTCTTTCATTTTTTCTTTTCCTACTCCCCAAACTCCCCACATTGCATCTCCACTTCCTCATATCAGGGAGATCATATGATAGTTGTCTTTCTCCAATTGACTTATTTCGCTAAGCATAATAACCTCTAGTTCCATCCATGTCATCGCAAATGGCAAGATTTCATTTCTTTTGATGACTTGGCCCTTTATTTTAAAGCATACCTCATGTTATTACATGATTGGATGTGAACATTGCATATTCAGAATATTTTACTCTGGATCATGCTGTTTTCCTCTTAAGAGAGTTAAGCTTTATTCTATAATATTGGCTTATAACTGATTTTGTTTAGTTTTAGCTTTCTCTTTGATCTAAGGAATGGCTGTTTGGGACCTCAAATGACAATTGGTGATGTTGAACAGAACCTCTTCACCTTGACCAGCCTTAAGCTAAAATCTCTATCTGGAGTGTTACGTACCTGCTCAAATTTCTGCTTACTTCCTTAACTTCCTAGGAGTAGCTTTTTGTTTGGATCCTTGGATTTCTTTTTGTTTTTGTTTTTTTCCACCCATCTTGATACTATATTTATTTATTTATTTATTATTTATTTTCACCATAGCACATACCCTCCCACATCACCCAGCTACCCCATCCCTCCCACCTTTCTCCCCTCTAGCAACCCTCAGTTTATTTCCTGAGATTATATCTCCCTCACTGATTTCATCTTGTTTCATTTTTCCCTCCTTTCCCCCTATGATCCTCTGTCTTGTATCTCAGATTCCTCATATCAGTGAGATCATATGATAATTGTCTTTCTCTGATTAACTTATTTCGGTTAGCATAATAGTTCCGTCCACATCATTACAAATGGCAAGATTTCTTTTTTTGATGGCTGCATAGTATTCCTGTGTGTGTGTGTGTGTGTGTACACGTGTGTGTACACACCACATCTTCTTTGTCTACTCATCTGTTGATGGACATCTAGGCTCTTTCCATAGTTTGAGTATTGTGGACATTGCTGCCATAAACATTGGGGTGCGTGTGCCACATCAGATTACTACAGTTTTATCTTTGGGTAAATACCCAGTAGTACAGTTGCTGGGTCGTAGGGCAGTTCTATTTTCAACTTTTTGAGGAACCTCTATACTGTTTTCCAGAGTGGCTGCATGAGCTCACATTCCTACCAACAGTGTAGGAGGGTTTCACATTCTCCACATATCTGTTTTGCACAGCATAGAGATTTGCAAGTGCCTTGGAGAGGAGATTGCATGAAGATTTGCATTCACTTTCCTATGTTTTCTTTTCTTTGGGATTTTTTTCCGTCCAGTCATGGCCACATTGGCTGCATTAAAGTTCATTCTGTCTCTCCAGTCTAGAAAGATTTTTGCTTTCTGCCAAGACTCTATTCCTCTAAAACGGGATTGACAGGCACCCCTAGGGACAAAGCCTGGTTGGATGTGGAGCTTGTGCATGTCTTTCCAGGGATCCATTGCCCTTTTAACAGTTTTCACAAGTATTTTGTTTACCCTTTACAGTTGTCTTTGGCTAGAGGGATGGTCTGATCCAGCCTCTCTGTTGTGGCCATAAATCGAATTCTGTTACTTATTTCTTTATAAAATTGTTTTTAGATTTTATTGCATTCAGATAGAAGAAATTCTTCTTTGAGAAGCAAACTATATGTATTGATTAGAATAGTGAACTACCATAAGTAAAAATTATTTGGCTACATAAACCAAAAACTCTTAAAAATTGAGTAATTTAATAAATTCTACAGAGAAGTGTTAGTTAAATGATATGTGATTAACCACTAATTTTTGAAGTGCATTTATAAAATTATATTTGGTAAAATAGAATTATTGTGGCTACTATATAAGACTTTTAACATCATAATATATAAAATGTAGGTCCTGGTTAAAATCACTTTAAAAAAAAAAAAAATGGCTCTACGCTCAGTGTGGAGCCCAACACGGCTTAAATTCACAACCCTGAGATCAAGACCTGAGCTGAGATCAAGAGTCCGTTGCTCATCCGACAGATACACCCATATGCCCCTAAAAAATCACATTTCAATTAAAACAAAGTGGAAATGTTTTTTCTTCACAATTTTTATAAAATTAGGAATTTTTATCAAAAATAGGTGAATTGCTTTTTCAGTAGATTTCTGATACTTTGTTTTATATGTATGTTTATTGTTTCTCTATTTTTGATGTATATAATTCTGTAAATTATTTACTGTAGTCTTTTCTGGAGTTTTAAATGAAATAATTTTGAAATGCCTTATTATAACAAATATTTATCACAAGAGAACTGAATGTAAGTTAAGAAAATAAATGTCTGCTAGTTTTAAAATCATGTTAAAATTTTAAAATACCATGTTAACATTATGAAGATGGGTCTGATCTGGTGGTATTATAAAAAATTCTTTAATAAGATTTTTATCAATAATTAAATATTTTGTTTATTATTTAGGTGCATTGACATACAGCAGAGCAACGAGGTAGAGAGGACCCAAGCACTTCGATTAGTCAGAAAGGTATGCTCTATGTCTGAGAGAGAAGGCAGATTTTTGGTGTTTACGTTAAGTATTTTACATTTTTAGATTTAGACTATTTTGTGAAATCTTTATATTAAAATTAAACATTAAACATTTTTGTTAAAATTATATGAGGTGAATAGGCCTGTTAGAGTTAAGCATAAATATTTTGTGTAATTATTCTGTGTGATTGGGTACAGCTAGGACAATATTTTTTTTTTTTTAAGATTATTTATTTATTTATTTATTTGACAGACAGAGATCACAAGTAGGCAGAGCAACAGGCAGAGAGAGAGGGGGAAGCAGGCTCCCTGCTGAGCAGAGAGCCCGATGTGGGGCTCGATCCCAGGACCCTGGGATCATGACCTGAGCTGAAGGCAGAGGCTTAACCCACTGAGCCACCCAGGCGCCCCAGCTAGGACAATATTTTTTAATAAAATATTCACTGTAAGGAATAGAGTTGTTCCCCCACCCCATCCCGCTCCCATTATCTGGAGTTTCAGTTACCTTAGGTCAACCGTGGTGTTCCTTCTGCCATATGGTTAGAAGGTCTGTAGTAGACTAATGTTACGTCACAATACTTACATCTTCACCTCACTCATCCCATCACATAGGAATTTTATCATCTCACATCACCACAAGAAGGGTGAATACAGTACAATAATCTATTTTGAGAGAGATAGAGACCCTATTCATAGAAATTTTATTATATTACAGTTCTATTTTATTGTTATTGTTACTAATCTCTTGCTGTGCCTAATTTATGAGTTAAACTTATTGTAGATATGTATGTACAGTAAAAAAAATAGTATACTTGACTTTTGAACTTCATGGGTCTACTTATGTAAATTTTTTTCTATAAATATAGAACTGTAAATGTATTATCTCTTATGATTTTCTTAACATTTTCTTTAGCTTCCTTTATTGTAAGAACATAGTCTATAAAACATACAGAATATGTGTTAACTGTTTATGTTATCAGTAAGGCTTTCAGTCAACAGTAGACTTTTACTATAGTTTGTATATAGAGTTCAGTACTGTCTGTGGTTTCAGTATCCACTTGGGGGTCTTGAAACATATCCCGCGTGGATAAGATAGTGGGGAAGAACTACTGTATTTCTTCCTTAGTAGACACGTAAATGAAATTACTGCTTTTTTGATGTAGTGATGGAGAAAGAGGATTACTTGTTTCCCACTCTACTTTTCTCTTACTTGTATGCTTGGAGTTAAAACCATTAAAAGAATGTCACAGAGCGTTACAAGCTGGTTTTGGGGTCAAATTTAGGTAGAGTCCGTAGCAGTTTCAATAAGCAGTTCAGACCATTTTACAGGATAGGTCAGAATCTAAATTCTGCATTAGAGCGTGGTAAGGATAACCCATAATGCTTCTATTGAGAGGTTTTCAAGGAATTTTTTGTTGTTAATTAATGTGATACCCTCAGGGCAAAATGCTGAACTAACAGTTAACTTGGTAAGGACAGTTGTGTATGAATTTTTTCATGTTTCATCCTAAGTATCCTGTTTCATCCTAAACATTTATGAGACTTATGCAGTATATGGTTGCTTTAATGTAAAAACATCAAAAATTATTTAAATTATTTAAAAAAATAAAATTTTTAACCCTTCTCTTTACTCCCCTTTGAATTCAGTGCATCCTTCAGAATGGTAGAGTGTTGAATTTGTACATTAACTAGATCTCCTCTTTTTCCCTTTTATTTCAATTGTCCAGCTTGGGGTTAGTAGTAATACCCAGTATAGTATAGTGAGCATAGTAAGGAAGAGGTAAATGGATGAATGGCTTAAAAGAAATTTATAATTCTAATAAGAGTAATATTGAAAATAGATTACAGTATTTCTGTCAGTGGGTAAAGTGTCATATTGAGGCTATGATTTCACTCCTCAAATTTTTTGTTTCTAAGATTTTATTTATTTATTTGACATAGAGAGATCACAAATTGGCAGAGAGGCAGGCAGAGAGAGAGGGGGGGAAGCAGGCTCCCTGCTGAGCAGAGAGCCCGAAGGGGGGTTTGATCCCAGGACCCTGAGATCATGACCTGAGCTGAAGGCAGAGGCTTAACCCACTGAGCCACCCAGGCACCCCTTGTAAAATGTTTTGGCACATTACAATTTAGTTTGTAAACAGCCCAGTAGAAGTAAATAGACCCTTGACAATTTAATAATGCTATTGCAAAAATATTTTCTTCTGTTATCTTCTAAAACACAGATTAATTTGAGGCAGATAACATTTGTGAATCCAAAGACAGGAAAGGAAAATTGCTTATACCTGATGGTAGGATGTAGACTCAGAGGAAGAATTGTGGTGCAGGGTTCCTCCTTGGTTTAGCTAAAAGAAGATAGAATTAAGAGGAAGCATACTTGCTGAATGAATAGTGACCTCTATTGGTTAGAGGAACTATAATTTTTGTAGTATTTTTTTTTAAGATTTTATTTATTTATTTACAGAGAGAGACAGCGAGAGAGGAAACACAAGCAGGGGGAGTGTGAGAGGGAGAAGCAGGGTCCAGAGTGAGCAGGGAGCCCTATGGGGCACTCGATCTCAGGACCCTGGGATCATGACCTGAGCCAAAGGCAGATGCTTAATGATTGAGCCACCCAGACGCTCCTCAGTAGTATTTTTTTAACAACCAAAGCACATATTTCTTTTTTTCAGCAACATTTTGGCAAGAGCTAGTAGAAATTAATGTTAATGTTATAATGGCTAGGTCACGATGGTTTTTTTGTATGCATTTAAAAAGTTTTAAAGTTTTCTATGTAAGTATTAATTTTCTTTATTTTAAAGAAAAGGTAGAAACATTTGTTGCTTTAGGATAACTTTTCCATGAGTAATTAAGGAATATTCATGGGTTTTTCTTCCCTTTTCACCTATCTTCACTTGTCTCATTCATTTGGAAGATTTTTTGTTTCCATGCTCATTTTCTGTGTCTTCGATTTTTTTTTCCCCCCCTTTCTCTCCAGTCCAGAGAATCTCTCCTGGTTTTTCTCTTTCTCTTCTTCTGTATAATTTTCCCACTTTTCAGCTGTTACTACTCTTTATCCCCTTGAAATTCTATTCACTGCCTGCCTAATTTAAGCCATCAATTTTCCTTATATATTATTTCTTTATTCATATAGTAAGAGATTAACATAGCACATATTTTTTTACAGTTGAAGGGGATTCATTTAGGGAATTATTTGCCCTTGATATATAGGTTTATAAATCCAATAACATCTAATACAGATCAATTATCCCTACTCAGAGACCTATGATTTTGGAAATTGTTCACCTACCAGGCTTTGTTTATTAAACAGTCATTAACTACATAATTTGTTTTCTTTCTAATTTCCAAACTGAAGATAATGTTATCTATTTTCACTGTTACAAATATATTATTACCAATTAAACTTTTCATTTAAAGTAAGATTTATCCAAAGTTTTGTCACCAGAAACATACTATTTGCATCATGCTTTTTGAAATATTAAACCTAGATTATGGATTACTAATTTTACCTTTTGGCATAGCAACAAGTGATGGTTAGAGGGAGATTATTAGACATCTGTTGCAGTAAAGTGAGGAAGAATGAGGGCCCAAATTAGAGTTTGCTGGGAGAGAGAATATGGATAGTGAATAAATTGGTAGGACAGGACTTGGTGGCTATATATGGGGAAGACTTAGGAATGGAGTAGTACAGTAGTGTGTTAACAGCTGTTGTTACCACTGACTTCCTGTGTCTAGGTACTGTAAAGTTGTATTAAATATAGTTCCTATTTGAGAGAACTTAGAATCTCAGAAACGTTAAATATTGTCATTTAATTGATTTATAGTCTGAATTATTAGGGGAAAATAGCCAACATTTTCCCATGATTATAATTATTAACATTTATTGCATCAATTAGTAACCCTTAGAAATGTTCTTATGAAGAAGATTAAAACTGATGTCTGGATCTTATAAATGTTCTGTGGTTATAAACACCTTGCTCTGAACAGAATAGGGTTTAAACTTGTGTTATGAAGTAAATAACTTCTTTTTCTGATTCCTCCCTGTTACAGATGATTACTGTGAATGCTTCCTTGTTTCCTAGCTCTGTGGCCAACTCATTAATAGCAGTTGGAAATGACGGACTTCAAGAAAGAGACAGAATGGTCCGAGCATGCATTGCTATTATCTGTGAACTAGGTCAGAATTCTCTTCAAGTCATGAAAATGAAGCATTTTAGGAATATATATATATATATATATATATATATATATATATGAATGTAACATTTTTTAATGTGAACTGGGTCAGATTTTCTCCAAGTAATAAAAATAAAGTGTTTTAGAACAAATATAAGAATATAAGATATGACATTTTAAAATGCCTTTCATACATGAATTCTTAGTTATTGCTACAAAGATATGAAAAATTTAGTTCATAGGAATAAAAGAATTGTCCAGATTCCAGTGTTGAGAATAAAATTGGTTCTCTGACATTAGTTAACCACACTATATTTATTTTGATGTGGGTTAAAAAACAATCTATTATACATTAAAAAAAATCTAAATGCAAAACAAAGAGTGACGTTGGGAAAAACAGAAAAAAATGGATGAGCATTTAACTGATGATTGTAAAGAAAAGGAGTCTTGAGTTATCAAAAGAAATAAACAGATTTCAGCAGCTATAGATTTTGTTAAAAGGAAACAAACAAAAAAACGCTCAGTGCTGGAGCAAACAAAAAATAAATGTTACAAACATGATAGGTGAGTAACTTATTTATATGCAGATCAGTAAGAAAAATAAATAATTCTTGAAGAAACATGACTAATCAACATATTTAAAAAGTTCAACCTCACTTAAAACCAAAAAATACACTTTTAAATGATAAGAGATGATTTTTCCCACCAAAAGTAGAGCTCGTGTAGGTTGCATTCCCTCTTGGTATAATAAAGTTAATAACAAAATCATAAACTAAATTTAAGAGAATCAAACCCTATTATTGAAGATTTAAAACTTCCATTCACAGTATATACTTATTTAAAGACTTACTAAAGTCAGAAAGTTAATCAAGGACATTTTGAAAATAATAAAAATTTGAAATGTCAGTATATGCGATGCTTGGAAAGCTGTATTCAGAGTTAACTTACATAAAACGCTTCTATAATTAAGCAAAAAGCAATGAAAATAAGTGCATGAGCCCAAGAAATAAAAAAAAAGGAAAGAAAATCAGCTTTAAGGTAAGCAGGAGGAAAGCAACAATGAAATTAAGAGTCCTAATTAGAGAACAAGATTGATAATTTAAAATAATCTGTTAGTTGGAGAGAAACATACATGGGTACCCAAAGATTCACTAATGCTTGAAAAACATGGAAGGCAGAGAAACACAGGATGAATATACAAATGAGGAAGAAAGAAATAGGAATTTTTTTAAATTATGAAATAATTTTTATAAATATTTGAAAATCTTATTGAAATGAATGGGTTTTTGGAGGAAATTTTATTTCCAGTTAACTCAAAAAGTAGAAAACATAATAAGATAAAAACCATAGAAGTACTTGATGAAATAATTGCCTTCAAAAAGACTTATTCAGGTAGTTTTGTCTTTAAAAAATTGTTCCAAGGAACAGACTTCTTATATAATGTAAGCTAACTGAAAGTATTAAAATATGGAAACCTACCAGTTTTTTAATGAAACTATCATTTTATGTGCATATACACATAGATATACATATACCCACACCTATACACATATATAAAATAATTAAAATCTTTTTTGTTAACATTCTAGAATATTTCAGATCAGTACTGTATTACTCTTAATGGTAAATCTCTGTAAGTACTATAAACTTTTAATTCATAATTAAATTAGTATTGCTAAAAACTTTCAGCAGGTTAGTAAATTAAAATAATAAAGGATGTTTACGTGTTGTAGATGATGTATCTAGAAAACTCTGAATCAGCTGAAAAACAGAACTTAACTAATTCAAGACAGTAGAAATGTGAAAATACTGATAGATTTATTTTGTGTTTCATGATAAAATTAGTAAATATATTAGAAAAAAATACTATTTCCAGAGTAGAAAAGAAAACTATGTATCACAAAACTTAGTAAGAAATGTATGACTTGTGCCTCTGTTTGGGGGGATACTTTTTACATTTGAATTTGTCAAGTTAATTCTTAATAATGTAGAAATGAGAACATTGGTTGTGTAGTAGAGGGGATACTGATTGAAAAGTGGTATGAGGGAACTTTCTAGGATGATGAAATTTCTGTATCTTGATTGGATATTGGTTATAAGAATATAAAAATTCAAAATTTATTGAACTGTTCTGTTAAAATCTGTGAATTTTACTCTGTGTAATTATACATACCTCAATGTAGAAAAAAAATAGAAACAGCCTAATTCTAAAATAAGGCTAGAATAAATATGAGATATCCAACCATGAGAACATTTTTGAGAAACAATAATGAAGGGAAGGGAAAGGGTTTTGTTTGTTTTTTTTTTTTTATAAAAACTTATTAAGCTAGGTGATTAAGAGAGAAAAATGAAAAGAAATTGAGTTACAGACTATGGTATATAGGGAATTAGTATATCAGAAGAATAAAAATCAGTTTGTGAAGCATGCTAGGATAATTGATTAAACGTTTGGAAAAAGATTGAGTTTATCAGTCTTAAGCAAAGCTCAGTTTCCTGAGATTGAAAGCTGGAATGTTAATCATGAACTCATTTAAAACACATAGATGTATGTGTGGGCATGATCAGAAAAGGCCTGATCTTTGAAGTAAGGGAGGAGTTTCTGAGTTTAAAATCTAAGATTAAAATCCAGTTAAATTGCAAAGCAGATGAAAGATTTGAAATAGATGAAAAGCTAATATATTCCCATTAAATGAACAACTTCTTGCAATTGATAGGAAAGAAAAACCGTTCCAGTAAAATATGGACAAAGAATATAAAAAAGCAATTCAGAGACATTAAAAAAAAATCAGGGTTTTGGGAAGAGTATATTCAGTGACACTTATTAGATACATATTTATTCATTATTAAATGTCTTTGACTAGAAAGTTTTTCAAGTCAGAAAGGAAGTTGTTTCACCATAAAATTCCAGATTTCTGATTACTTTTTATTATATATCCACTACATACTTTATTAAGTTTTTCTTTTTTATTTTAGCACTTCAGAATCCAGAGGTGGTGGCCCTTCGAGGTGGACTAAACACCATCCTGAAAAATGTGATCGACTGTCAATTAAGTCGAATAAATGAGGCCCTAATTACTACAATTTTGCACCTCCTTAATCATCCAAAGACCCGACAATATGTGCGAGCTGATGTAGAGTTGGAGGTAGGAACTTTAATATCCTTTTCTAGTTTTATAATATGACTTTAAATACATACGTACTCTTGCTTTGAAATTTTTAAAGTTAATAGATGCAGCACTAAGTTAATTACCAAACATAAATTAAGACTGACTTTTCCTCAGCAGTATTTTATAGTTCATTCCATGTGGACTGATTTGGAAATACTATTCTCAAGAATATTTCATCAATATATAAAGTGAAGTTTATTTTTTTATTATCTGTGAAAACTTTATTAAGCCAATTATAGCACAAGTAAAGTTGCATATACATTTACCTGCTTATTTAAGAGAACGTTTCTTTTTAAGAACTTTAGTATGTTAACTGTGTGAATAGCTCCTTCTAATTATACACTATTTATTTATTAACCCATGCTGAAATTCTTTGAACTTAGAGGTACTTGTTAGCAACTAATGACCATATATACTTGAAAGAAAAAGAATACGAATCTTTTCTTTTTAAAATATAGTGCAATTTAATTTTTTTAGTATTTCAGTGTTTTTTTTGCAGTTAGTCTAAAATAATAAGACTGCTTTGTACTCTTTTTTATAATAAAGTGTGTAGTGGAGGTTGGAACAGAATTACTGCAAACTGATCTTATAGTTTATCTGTGTGAATGCACTACATTGTTGTCCATTGTAGATACCATTCAGAGTAAGATTAAACTAAGGATTTGTTTATATTTGGGTAAGAAATTATGCAACGTATAAAAGATAAATTGTTCTCTAGCATGTTTTTCTAAATCATTATATGGAATTTGTCTTCAGTCTTACAGTTCTGGTTTTATTAAGGCCAGTAGAAGTATTTGAGATTATAAAAGTGACAGCTTTTATCATTAACTAATAAATAAGTAAAATTTTCTTCTCAATAAGTGATTTCAAATACATTCATTATTCATGGAAGTCCATTGGGAATAAACTAGCATTTTTGATGTTTTATAGTATGTTTAGCCTGAATTTTTTTTAATCAGGTAGAACTAGAATTTTAGGATTGGTGAGATGATTATAATAAAGGCCTGTTTTTTTATTCCTATGTAATTATAAAACAAATTAGCCAAGCCTTTATTAAATTAAAAAAAAAAAACCTCAAAAGAATATGGTAGACATTTAAGTACAGGAGTGTCTTTGCTTATGTATCTATTTCTTTAAAACCACAAATGTTTGTTCTTTACTCCTCTAATAAGATTTCCCCAAAATAGCATAGTGATTTAGAGCATAGACTTTGGACTATACAGATCTGGTTTTGACTTTTTTGCTCCTGTAATCTACTAGCTTTATGACTTGGACAAGTTATGAGCCTCTCTTTTTTTTTCTTAGGTAAAAGGAAGGTCATGGTTTTCATTTTAAAGAATTATTGTGAACAATAAATACTGTCATAATAATAGTAGTTGTAATAACACCAGCTAACACTCATGTAATGCTTATAATGAGTTCGTATTTCCAGGTACTTTACATATATTAATTCTAATCTGCATAAAATTCTGATCTTTGTACTTCAGTACCTAGCACATAGTAAATATTCAACAAATACTGTTTACCTTAGATATCATTCTTCATCATCAACTTTAATATCATCATCTCACTAAGAGAATATTATCCTCATTTTTATTAATTATATTTTACAAAATTTGATTCTAAATTGATACTTTGATTTCCATTTCTCCATACAAAGGAACTATTTTCAGTGCTGCTGTCTCTGTTGTTAGGCTCAGGTCTGTCTTCCTCTTAAAAATCCCTTTTTAAATTTATTCTCGCTTTAATTTCTGCTATCTGTGATATGTTTTGACCTCAGACAGAAAAATGTGTGGATTTAATATAATGTATATAATGTATATAATATAGACAGTCTATAAGGGTTGTAAATCAATTGTAATTTTTTATAGTAATTTTTAAAAACTTTATCTTTTAAAGTTACACTTCAGAGTAGAATAAATTCGATCACTCATAGCATCTGCTATGGAAACTACAAAACTGGAATAATTATGAAAGTCATATATTTAAAGCAGCATAGAGCTATGAAAGCAGTAAGAGCCAGAAAGAGTGGAATTTGTGAGAGGGAAGATTCTTTGAGTTGCCCTGAAGATCTACAGATGCTTTTCTGGTTGGGTAGCTAAAGATTTAAGTTCAAAACTTAAGAAATACGTAGAAAAGATTCCCAGTCTTTATTGCTAAGGAGAAAAATATTTGCTAAGTTCTCTATTGAAAATCCTGGAAGACCATACTTGAGGAACGAGGGAAAACCAAAGGTATCCTCAGTCTTCTCAAAATTACAGTGTAGTCTCAATTTAACACAGTTGGTGATAAAGATAAGGTGATCAGCCCCCCACCTTACTCTACCTAACAGAGGAAAGGATAAACCATTTCTGATGGAGGTAACATCATTTGGAATATTCACAGTGTCTGACATTCACTTACTAATTTGATTGAATGTCAATCAACAGTCATGCAAAAAGATACGACCATTTGACTAAACACCCAAAAGAAAAACATTCTACAGAACCATACCCACAGGTGATCCAGATAGTGCAGTTAGAGGGAAAGAGTTTAAAACAACCATGGATGTTATTTTAAAACAACACCCAGGATGGGTGACGGTTAAGGGTCCGACTCTTGGTTTTGGCTCAGGTCATGATCTCAGGGTTGTGAGATCCAGCCTCACAGCACAGCGCCTGCTTAAGACTATCTCACTCTCTCTGCTTCTCCCATTCCGTGCTCACTCTCACGTTCTCTTTTTTGCTGTCTCTCAAAGCAGTCTTAAAAATAAATAAAACAACCATGTGTAATTTGTTCAGGAAAATTAAGAAAAAAGGAAGAAAATGATGAAATAATGGTGAATTTGAACAGATAATTGAAATACATAAATGATTTCAGTGGAAGTTGTAGTACTGAAAAATACTTGAAATTCTGAACTCAATGAAAAATGCATTTTGGACAAGAAGATATTAGTAAACTAGAGGAAAAGTCAATAAAAATATCCAGGGTAAAGCATAGAGAGGAAAAAGAAAGAAATGAATAGAACACACAGAAGTGATAAGATATAATTTTGTCTTTGGAGAAGAAAGAGAAAATGGGCAGAAGCAAATATCCAAAGAGACAATGGCCAGGACTTCTGTTTCTGAAACTGATGAAGCTTTATGCTCACAAAGCTCACAAAACTCCGAATAAGATAATACAAAGAAAACATGTAGGCACATCATGGTAAGATTGTTGAAAACCAAGATAAATAAAAATCTTGAAAACAGCTTAAGGGGAAGGAAAAAAAAAAAAAAAAAAAACATGTTACTTTCAAAGGAACATGTCTGATAGCTGATTCCCAACAGAACTCTTGAAAACTAGAAGACAGTCAAATGGCATCTTTAGAGCACCGAAAGGAGAATATGCCAGCCTAACCCAAAGAAAATTTCTTTCAAAAACAAAGGTAAAATAAAAGATTTTTTGAGACTAAAAATAAGAGAAGACCAAATAGAATGTAAAGAAACACTACTCTTTCTTGGATTCTCTGTCGCTGTCAATTAGCACATTGTGCATGAGCCCTCTTGAAACAGGTCCTCCAGCTCCAGTCAAGGCTTCAGGTGACTGTAGCCTGACCAGTATTTTGACTGCAATCTTAATGAGGACCCCAAACCATAACTGCATAGCTAAGCCTGTCATAGACGGCTGTCTCCCAGGAACCATATGAGATAATAAATATTTATTGTTGCTTAAAAAATGACACACACGGGGCACCTGGGTGGCTCAGTGGGTTAAAGCGTCTGCCTTCGGCTCAGGTCATGGTCTCAGGGTCCTGGGATCGAGCCCTGCATCAGGCTCTCTGCTCGGCGGGGAGCCTCCTTCCTCCTCTCTCTCCGCCTGCCTCTCTGCCTATTTGTGATCTCTCTCTCTCTCTGTCAAACAAATAAATAGATTACAAAAAAAAAAATGACACACACAGAGAATAAAAGAGTAAAGGGAGTCCTCAAGGGGAAAATGATCTAAGACAAATGAAGAAATTTAGGAAGAAAAGAGTAGTGACAGAAAAGGCATATGTATGACTAAATATAAAAGAATACTGATTGTTGAAAGCAATTTTAATAATGTCTTATGTATTTTAAGTTATATTTAACATTAAAAGTTAGACCACAGTAATGCAGTAGGCCTGGTGAGAGAGTTGATAAATGAGATATAGTGGTTAAAAGTTTAAAATAAGTGACTTTAGCAAGATTGCTAAATACAAGGATAATACACCAAATAACTTGGATTTTTTTTATACTAGTACCCAAAAGAGGGTGTAATAGACCACTTAATAATGTTCAAAAATAAGCAAAACTAAGTCATGGTTTTAAAAGTCAGGATAATAATTTTGGGTTAGGTGGTGACTGAATTTAGGAATAAGGAGGCTTTAAGGATTCTAATGTCGTCTTCATTTGGTGCTAGTTAGAGGGATGGACTTAGTTTGAGAAAATACACCAAACCTTAGATTCATGGGTTGTGCATCGAAATTTAATTGGTACATTAAAAATACTCAAATTGGGCACCTAGGTGGCTCAGTCTAGTCTGCCTTCTGCTCAGGCCATGATCCCAGGGTCCTGGGATTGAGGCCACATCTGGCTCCCTGCAGGGAGCCTGCTTCTCCATCTCCCATTGCTCTTCCCCCTGCTCATGCTCTCTTGCTCTGTCAGATAAATAACATCTTAAAATAAAATTAAAAATCACGCATACATTCCTTAATGATGAGTTTGAAGAATCAAGTTTCTCAAAAAGCATACCCAATAAAGATACAGAGAAGTGAAATTAATTTTAGCTTGTTACAGGAAGGATGTGTTTTATAATAAACACTAAATTTTGTCTTCTTTTTTTTTTTTTTATTAGCGAATTTTAGCACCCTATACTGATTTTCACTACAGACACAGTCCAGATACAGCTGAAGGACAACTCAAGTAAGTACCATTTGTTTCTAGTAATTTATAAGGTAGTGTGTATGTTGCTGTTAAAGCTTTTAGGTTTGTCTGATTGCATGTAGAATTAGAGCAATGAGAGTTTAAGTAAATTTCCTCAATGAGAGCTTAAGGAAATTTTCACTAATAGGAAATTTATGTTGTGGTTCTCATAATTCGTTGAGGTTTAAAAAATTAAAAAGTTATGAGAAATTTAAAGACCCCGAATTTCTTATTTAAAATAATGTAAGATAGATTGCAATAAAAACCTAGATCTTTAATTATTTTTCTATTGTACGTATTTTTAGCATAATTATATTAGGAGACTTAAGAGAATGAAACAACAGGGAATAGAATGAAGAGCCGCCTTAACAAACGGACTGAGCAGAAAGATACTCTGTAGAATTTTGAAAGTAAGGTTAATGGCAAAGTGAAAGGAGATTAAAGGTTGTTTTCTATGAATGAGGTAGGGTAATTTTCAACATCATTTTGGAGAGAAAAGCCCATGTTTGTGAGGTATTTTGGGATAACTATAAGTTGATTTAGAGATCAGTGTATTACCATATTATCTGTAAAGATTTTGCAGATGGTGCGATGATAATAAATGTGATATGAAGTGTTTTTCTAGTAGGATTATTGAATGACAGACATAAGCACTTACTTAATAGATAGAATATAACTTAAAATTCTTAAGTTTTAGAATATTGTGAAATGGGATATTTTTATTGTTTTTCATTTTTCATTGTTTTTCATTTTTATGGAAGATAGTGAGTGGTTTTATGTCTTTAATTACTTCTATAACTATGGACTGATCACACCCTAATATTTCATGACCTGAGCTAAGAAATCAAAATAGATGTTCTTTGTTTAAGACTTCTCAAATCTTCCTCCTGCTGAGTTGTGAATTGGGATTCTTAGGCTCCTCTCCTGGCTTTTCCTGATGACATTTAATATTCTCCTTATTGATGGCAGAAATGCACTTTCCACTGTTAACTGACAAATTACTATGAATGTAGCAGCTTAAATAAATCAATTTATTAGCTCACAGTTCAGTAGGTCAGAAGAGGTCAGTCAGATAAGAGCTGGCATAGCTTTTATCTGGAAGTTCTGATGAAAAATCCGTTTCCAAGCTCATTCACGTTGTTGGCAGAATTTACTTCCTTGCTTTTGTAAAACTGAGATCTCTGTTTCCTTGCTGTCAGCTGGGGCCTACTCTCAGTTTCCAGAGGCTACCCTTGTTCTTTGGCACTTGGCTCCCTCTGTCTTCAAACAGAGCAGAAATTCCTGGAATCCTTTGCTTTGAATCTCTCTTTCTCTTCTGCCATTAGCTAGTGAAAGCTCCAGTTAGATCAAGCCTACCAGATTATCTCCCTGTCTTTTAAGATCTGCCAGGCTGTATAAGGTTAAATTAGTCACAGTCATAGCAATGATACCATATTCACAGGATCCAGGCATAGGGCGTGGAATCTTGAGGGCATGGTAGACATTTTCAGAATTCTGCCTACCGGGATGAGTGAGAGATGAGCCTGGCTGTTTTTTAGAGTTGGAGGGATAAGGTACATTCTACCAAAATCCTTTCTTACCTTTTTGGTTCTGTGCTTTACTTTGATTTAGTTCCTGGACTATGGGTGGTTTCCGGAGCATTGGTACATTATGGCCAGGGAACAAGGGAAAATGGAGTGATTTTTTTTTTTTTAATATTACAAATTTATTGAGTAGGTTAGAGATGGATTACTAGGCAGTCACTGTAGGTATGTCATTAACATTTTCTTTTCTTTTGAAGAGAGAGCAAGTGTGAGCAGGTGGGAGGGGCAGAAGGAGAGAGAAAGACTGAGAATCTTAAGCAGGCTCCTCGCTCGCTCAACCTGAATCCTGATGCGGAGCTCCATCTCATGACCCTAGATCATGACCTGAGCCTAAATCAAGAGTTGGATGCTTAATTGACTGAGTCACCCAGGCACTCCTGTCACTAACATTTTTTTTTAAGATGTATTCATTTATTTGAGAGAGTACAAGCTGGGGGAAAGGGGGAGGGAGAGGGAGAAGCAGACTCCCCACTGAGCTGGGAGCCCTACATGGGGCTCTGTCCCAGGACCTGGAGATTATGATTCAAACCGAAGGCAGATGCCCAACCATCCGAGCCACCCAGGTGCCCCTGTCACTAACATCTTTACAAGAAGGAGCTGTGAAAACTTTATTCCATAATTGTCCAATTTTCATTTCTTCCACCACCCTATCTTCTCATTTTAGTTTCTGTTACATTCTCATGTATTTGATGCTGCAGAGCTTAGTGTGGCTCGTTTGTGTATCTTTTTTAAGTGTTTCATTTCTCTTTCGCAGACTGCTCACTGTTCTTTAACTTGATTTTCTTTTTTTTTTTTTAAATCCAACCCCTCTATTTTTTCTTTCCCAGTTCTCAGATTTCTGTATTCTCAAAACTGTTAAGGACCTTAGGGAAGACAAAAAGCACCAAAAAAAACCACAGACAGTTGGGAAAATAGAGGTGGTTGACATGGCATAAATAGTGGAAGATTGCTATTAAGTATTGAAACCGGCCATAAGTCATATGTGGAAAATATTTAATGAATATAATAGTTCTGTTGCTTGATTAATGGTCAAAACTATTGCATAAGAAAACAGTATGATACTTGAATACTCAATTAGAAGAAAATAGCTGTGATATTAATAATATCTAGTTATTTCATATCAGTGAGTATATGGGTTGTTGAGCTTGCATGTTAGAAATGCTAAAATAGAAAAGTAAAGAAATGCTGAAATAAGTTTGGGGCAAGAATTTTCAAGTGAAGAGAATACATGTGGTAGGGCATCTGGTTGGCTTAGTGAGAAGAGAATGTGACTCTTGATCTTGAGGTCATGAGTTCGAGCCCTACATTGGGTGTAGAGATTACATACATACATATATGTACTTAAATAACAAACTTTTAAAAAAAAGAAAACATGGTAAAAGTAAGAGGTAATTTTCTTTACTAAGGGGTAGCCTTTTGACAGGGATGCTTATTAAATAAATAGGGTGGTGCTGTCTGTAGTGCTCAATTAGAGGTATTAATGAGGTATCTAAGAATAATTTTCAGGAAGAGCAGGAAAAGTAGAACCAAATTGAAAAGTGGAATTTATAACTTACTTTAAACTATGTTGGGAGTTTTAAATTGGGGGGGTGGTCAATATATAATTGGGTAATTTTCTTTGAGGTAGATCTGACCTTTTTTTTTTTTAAACATGTTTTATTTCCTGTGTAAATATTTAAATGTTAACTAATGATAGTTTTTTTTCCTGATATAGTAGAGGGAAATCTCACTTTTTATTTTAACATTTAATTTTTTGCGCCCTGCACCCACCTTCTCTCAGAGAAGACAGAGAAGCGAGGTTTCTAGCCAGTAAAATGGGAATCATAGCAACATTCCGGTCATGGGCAGGTAAGTTACTTGTGCTGCTTAATAAGAAAAACTTGATTCATTTTTTCAAATGTTAAATTACTATTGCAGCATCTAATTTAAATGTTAACCTGGTCTTAACTTTGTATGTTATTATTAGGGATTTGTACAAAATTACTAAAATTGACTATTTGTAAGTCTGTGTGCTAATGATTACCCGGTTGATTAAAAAGTCTTGTTGTGGACATGAGCTTTCCATTTGCCTTAGGTAAATACCCAAATGGAATTGCTGAGTCACAAGGTGGATATATGTTTAGTTTTATAAGAAACTGCCAGACTTTTTCTCAAAAATACTTAAACTATTTTATACTCCTACATCACATTGTACAAGTTCCAGTTGCTTGCATCCTTTCCAGCATTTCACATTGTCTTACATTTTAGCCATACTAGTGGATGTGTCATGGTATCTAATTGTGAATGTTACTTAGATTTCCATAGTGACTAATGATACTAATATTTTGTATGAGTTTATTGGCTATTCACTTCCTTTGTGACATACTAATGTGCTTTAAATTGTTTGACTTAATTCTCCCACTTAAAATGTCAATCTATACAGATTTTTGAATTCTGCCAATTATAGTTTTTTTGTGCATTCAATAGATTTTAAAATTATACTTTTTTTTTGTTTTTAAGATTTTATTTATTTGACAGAGATCACAAGTAGGCAGAGAGACAGGCAGAGAGAGAAGGCGGGGAAGCAGGCTCCTTGCTGAGCAGAGAGCCCGACGCAGGGCTCCATCCCAGGACCCAGAGATCATGACCTGAGCTGAAGGCAGAGGCTTAACCCACTAAGCAACCCAGGCGCCCCTAGAATTATGCTTTTAAAAGACAAATGCCAAGCAAATTTTTTTCATTTCACTTTAGGTTAAGGAAGTATTAGGTAAGAGACAGAACATTGTTCTACTCTCTCTAGTATTCTGACTCTGGGACTCACTCATCAGCAAACAGGAGGAGTACTAGGCAGTCAGATTGATGAACTTTTTTGAGTATGCAACAAATATTTAAATTTAAATGATAAGATAAAATTTAAATGATAAAATTATTGATAATCTCTAGTCAGTAGGGAAATGTTACTTATGATAACCAAATAGTAGCATAATTTTGAAGTTATCTGGAAAAATATCACAGATTTTATATTATGAATACATTGCTCTATGTATTTTTTGAAATTTAAATCAGTGATTTTTTTTTTTCTTTTTTATCCTCTTTAGGTATTATTAATTTGTGTAAACCTGGAAACTCTGGGATCCAGTCTCTAATTGGAGTACTTTGTATACCAAATATGGAAATAAGGGTAGGCAAAAGTTACTCTTACTATTTCATTCCCAGACTTTTAATAGAGGAAATTAATTATAAAAAAACTTATTTCAGGTGTTGCTTTTTCCTCATGAATTGTTCGTCTGTATAATAGAGCATTGAAAAAAATACTTGAATAAAGTTGAACCCTGAGGCTAATGCAAATAATTTGAAATAGTGATGTTGTTAGGAACTATGACTGAATTAAAAACTGGATTAAAAATACAAAATTAATTATGCTTTATTCATTTAGAAATGCAGACAGAGGAGGGCATTCTCATTGTAAAAGGTTCAAGCCATACAGAAATATATTTAGTAAAAAGTAAATACAGTATTTATGCATTTTATGCCTTCTAACTTATGTTTTTATAAAATGAATGGTGGTTTTCATAAAAATTGGATCGTTAATATTTATATGCTTATTTATTAGTTATATTCCTAAATTATTAGTGCATTGTAATTTATACCAAACAGCTAAAAGAAATTGAAATTGGAGGGGAAAATATGAACTCTTTGGTGATTCTTCCTTTTCTACTTAAATGTTTTTAATTGTGCTCAAAAGAATAAAATTTGCCTTTTTCTTGTTTTTCTTTATATGAGCCAAACCTGGAGTTGAAAAACATTAGAAGATGTTAGCTAGGGGTTCCCTGCTTAAAATGTGAACTGAGAAGCCGTTAGACCATGGAAATGGAAGGATATGATTTTAGATGGAAAGATCTATAAGCAGGGAACTAAAGGGTGGGGCCAGTTCACATGATGGCTTGCTTTGCAGGTGGTGAAAGAACATGGTTTTTGGAGTTTGGCCCACTGAGATTTGAATCCTTATTTTAGTCTTTATAGTTCCGTGACCTTGGGCAAATTACATTTAAATCTATTTTTTCCATATGTACTACAATGGGGATAATAAAAGATTAATTGAAAAGATTAAGTCATGTATGTAGTAAGCACATCATAGTTATTTCTTCTCTAGTATAGACCTAAGATGGCAGTATTCTAAAATAAGGAGTTCTCTATCTGTTTTTTTCTCTGTGAATAGGACATTTAAAACATCTGTTTTAAATTTTTAAATTTAAATGAAGATCCTTCCATAAAAGTAAATGAACTGTATTTATTTGCACTTGCAGCGAGGTCTGCTTGAAGTGCTCTATGATATATTTCGTCTTCCTCTACCTGTTGTGACTGAAGAATTCATAGAAGCATTGCTCAGTGTAGGTAAGTATTGAAGTCCATTTGTATCTGTTCATATACTGTGATTTTTAAAATGGTTTATCTAATACACAGAGTCCCTCAAAGGCAAAATACTGAACTAAATATTGAATACCATTTTCTTACTGCATCATCATAGCATAATAAATTAATATAAAAATAAAACCTTAAATAAATTTCAAAAAATATGAAATGTTAATTTCTTTACCATCACCCTAGATATTGCAAATGAGCAGTGAAATTCATAGAAAAATGAACAAAGAAAGAAAGATCAGAGATAAGAAAATGATGTAGTTCTCAAATTAGATTATTTAATCCTTGCTATAGTTGTGTTTTACCCAAATGACTCCGAAGTCCCAAAATGAAAGAAGTTTAGATCTGTGTATATCAATAAATCATTTATTTGCTGTATGCCTTTTCATTTATTTTTTTTTTAACATTTTTTAAAGATTTAGTTATGTATTTCAGTGGGCAGGGGCAGCAGAGAAGGAGAGAATGTCCAGCAGACTCCTTGCTAAGCCCAGAGCCCCATGTGGGGCTCATTCCCACAACCCCTAGATCATGACCTGAGCCAAAATCGAGAGTTGGATTAAACCAACTGAGCCACCTAGGTGCCCCTCAGTCTGTTTTTTTAACCAATTTTGTTTTTTTAACCATTTTACAGCATTCTTTATAGCCTGACTAGCCAATGGTTAACTGATGTGTTTTAGTGATTTCTCACTTTCTTGTAACTACCTAATTTTAACTATTTTAGATCCAGGCAGATTCCAAGACAGTTGGAGGCTTTCAGATGGCTTTGTAGCAGCTGAGGCAAAAACTATTCTTCCTCATCGAGCCAGATCCAGGTAGAATTTAGGGAAATAGTTCAAATTTATTATAATTACTGTTTTTTTGGTAAATGATATAATATACTGAGCAGTTTTTAAACTGTTTCTGTGCTATGTTTATTTCTAGGCCAGACCTTATGGATAATTATTTGGCACTGATACTCTCTGCGTTCATTCGTAATGGGCTTCTAGAGGTAAGACTTACAAACCTTATTTTATTCTATTTTATTTTTAAATTTTCTCTGACAGAGTTCTTTCAGAGCAATAAGCATATGTGATGCTTAAATGTGTTCCTATGTACTGTTCTGCAACAGTAATATTTTCCTTATATTTTCAAAGGGTTTGGTTGAAGTGATAACAAACAGCGATGACCATATCTCAGTTAGAGCTACCATCCTTTTAGGAGAGCTTTTACATATGGTAAGTTGAACAACTTCTGATTATGTTTCATACCATTAATGTTTTAATTTATAAAATAATGTTACTTTGTAGTATCTCAAAAAGTAAGTTTGCTTTTTTTGAGTGTTTGTCTTTATGGTGCGAAGAACCCTTGATGCCTTGTATCTATCTATACATACGTGTGTGTGCGTGTGTATGTGTGTGTGTGTGTATGTGTGTATAATGTGTATATATAGTATAGGCTAGTTTTATAAATGGAACATGTAAAAATAAAAAGTACTGAATATTGATTTTTATACCCACTTTTGATGTTAACATTTTGAGTCTTATAAATCTTAATGTATCTCAAAAAGATTTGTTGCCTAATAAGCAAGAAATTATAAAACTAGATATTACTTCAGTCAGGCAGCAGTGGAATTGATGTAGCAATTAGTGCCTGAATTTTAGAAAACTGAAAAAAATTCTAAGTATAATTCCTTTGTTTGAAAACATTCTCTGCAAACTTGTGAGTTGAGGCTTAGAAGGTGAGTTTTTTGTGTTTTTTTGTTTGTTTGTTTGTTTGGGGAGTGGTTTGCCTTGATTATGACGTCAGTAACTTCTGGAAACAAGGCGCTTAGGAAGTGATCCAACCATTCTCTACTCCCAGCAAATCAAGCAATGGGAGAACTGATTGTTTGCAAGATAGAATTCCTATTTCTAGGTCACCTGTTTGTTAATAGAATACTAAATAAAAACCATTTTAACTGGTTAAGGAAGAAGTAACCTTGTAGCAGATCTTTTAAAATTACGTTATGATCGTCTCATATTGGCAAAGTACTTTTTTGTTTTTGTTGTTTCAGTCCTCCCCACCTCTAGTATTTTGTTTTGTTTTTTTCCACATCATAGCTGGGTTCTGTGAGTGAGGTAAAGAGAATTAAACAGAGTTTAATGATAACTATTTTATTTACCAACGAATTGTTTAGCCACATGCTCTGTTCTCCTTCAGTCCATCCATGGAAGAATAAGTAATTCTGCAGGTTTTCAGATCTGATTTTTTTGTTTCTTCAGATTTTATTTACTTGTTAGAGAAAGAGAGCACAAGCAGGGAGAGCAGCAGGCAGAGGGAGAAGCAGGCTCTGCTGAGCAAGGAGCCCAGTGCAGAACTCGATCCGAGGACCCTTTATGACCTGAACCAAAGGCAGACGCTTGACTGACTGAGCCACCCAGGCATCCCTTCAGATCTGCTTTTTATTTTTTTAATTGATTAAATTTTTTAAAGATTTTTATTTATTTGTCAGAGAGAGCATGCATGCACACAAGCACAAGCAGAGAGAGAAGCAGGCAGAGGGAGAAGCAGGCTCCCCGCCAAGCAAGGAGCCCGATGCCGGACTCATCCCAGGACCCTGGGATTACCACCTGAGCTGAATGCAGATGCTTAACCGACTGAACCACCCAGGCGTCCCTTTTATTTTAGTTCTTAATATATCATTTCCTGTAAGATTATCAATATTTAGAATTACTTGTTCTTTATGAAGGAATCTTTTTTATAAATTTCATTTTTTCCTTCCTCCATGACCAGAATTCTAGATTCCCTTGAAATAAAAAAGCTGTTCATTTTGAATATAGTGGTATTAGTTCATTGCTTGTTATGCTTACATTTTCTGGCTTCCACATTTGATTAATTTGCTTATCTTCACTGGTGGAAAGCAGATTGTCTGGTGAGTTTTGTTTGGAAAGCAGGATTAATGTAACATTAATAGCACTGGATCTAAGTTTTGATATGTAATCCTTTCAGATCATTTAAGAATTGAGTTTAATTGTAACTAAATTCATTTTAAGTTACCACTTAATGTTATAATAAAGGATCTATAAAATTCAGAGTTTTATTAATGTTGTATGAGTCTGTATCTTCATTCAGTCTCATCCTTACTGAAAGTAGATAAGATAAATTATAAATAAGTATGTATTGGAAAGTGAATCATTAAGTTCATTTCATGAGTAAAAGCTTTATTTTATCTGTGGATAATCTATTATATAAAATATTCATATTTGTCACCTCCTAAAAAATAGTGTTTCATTTTTTAGGCAAATACAATACTTCCTCATTCACATAGCCATCATTTGCACTGCCTGCCAACCCTAATGAATATGGCTGCATCTTTTGATATTCCCAAGGAAAAGAGACTGTAAGTATCAGAGCTCTAGCAAAGACTGTGCCTGGTATATTTAATACCCATTTAGATGACCTTCTCTTCTTTTTAAAATTCTGTATCTATGTATATGTGTAGAGTTTGCTTGGAAATGCTTTTTGTGGGGGGAGGGGTGGAATTCTTTTGGGATGCCTTCCAGATGAGAGGAAAATTGATAGTATTATTTAATGTAGCCTACAAAGTATTATAGCTTAGTAAAATAAAATCAAATTTTTCTAGCATGTTTCTGGACCAGGACATAAACTCTACCACATCGTTAAAAGTGGTGTTTGAGAATTTTTTGGACTATTTTATGTTTTGAGTAGCAACTCGGGCTCTTTAATGTCTAAAGTACTTAATAAAGCACAAAGAATAGCAATGTATTCATTTGTATGTGTGGTTAAAAATTTTGGAATTTAGTAACCCATACTATAGGCACTGAAGTAAGCTAAACTTTTAAATCTGAAAGAGATACTGCAAACAATTTATAAATGAAAGTGTGCTAATACAGCCGTAGGTCTGCTGGAATTTCAGTGCTAATAATAAAATATAATTTAAAGGGTAAAGATGGAGAAGCTTGATTAGAAAGTGCTAGTAGGAATCTTTTTCATTTGGTTAAGATTATGTCTAAGCCAGGAGTCTGACTTCCTTCTGTCCTTCCTTCCTTCCTTCCTTTCTTTTTTTTTTCTTTAATTCTACCTATTATTAGAAAAATCTATATATTTAGACTTTTTTGTAGTATTAAGTGAAATATCGTTCATTAGCAGTTCAGAACTGTGAATTTTATTGACAGTTAACACAATTCTTAAAAGTTTAGTTAGCTTTATTAATTCAGAAGTACATATGTGGGCCTCACTATAAATAAATAACATTCTTTTAATTTTATCTCTGCCAGTGAATTTATTAAATTTATTATTTAATAAAATTAAATAAATTTATTATTTAATAGAATGAATAGAATGAACTTGTATTATAAACTGAGAGTTAACTAGGGATTATCTCGGTTTTAACTCTAGGCTTCCATAAGTAATGGTAGCTTTCAGGGCTTTTTTTTTTTTTTTTTAAGTTTATTTATTCAAGCAATCTATCTCTGTATTTAGTGTGGGGCTCAAACTGATAAACCCAAGATCAAGAGCTGAATGCCCTACTGACTGAGCCAGCCAGAAGCCCCTTTCAGTTTCATGATGGATAGTAGTTTCATGATGGAAGAATGTGTTTCCCAAAGCCTGGTAGAGCTAACCTCTCTAGGTCAGATTATGGCCATGAATTTCAGGGTTCATCAGGAATTCAAATTACCTTCAAAATTTCAGTAATAATAGTCTTATAACAGGTTTTTTTGTTTGTTTGTAGCTCAGCAAGCTTTCTTTACCTTCAATAGTTCCCAATCTGAGCACATCTCAAGGTTTTAAAATTTTAAATCTGATTTGTTTTTACCAGAAGTTCTGGAGTTGAGACTTGATTGCTACCAGATTCTTGAAAACTGTGCTTTTATGAGCCACAAACAAGGAATTAAAAATGATGTTTAGAAGGATACCATTAACAGTTGCAGATCAGTGTGGGAAAATAGAGACCATACAAACTGATACTGGAATCATCAGTTATCCACACGATGGGGGGAAATGAAATATTCCAGCCTTTTACCATAAGCAAAAATTCCTTTCAGGTGGATTAAGGATTTAAATGTGAAAAGCAAATTTTAAACTTCTCTAAGAAAAGAGAGAAAACTGGGTTCCTTTTAGGAGTTCTTAAAACCAGTATACAAAAAGTGCCCACAACCACAGAAGAAAAGATTAATAAATACATATTTAGTTGGGTCTACGTAGTGTTTCTTCATACAAATCAGCAGTGTTCTTGATTTTTTTCTTTGTGGTTCAAATTTGATTAAATAATTTACTTTTTAGTAACAATCTCTAGCCTTGAATTTAAATATTTTACTAATTTACCAAAGTGATCTCTAAAATTATGCTAGCTTTGCTACAGAATTAATTCATTTTTTTTTAATTAGGCGAGCCAGTGCAGCCTTGAACTGTTTAAAACGCTTCCATGAAATGAAGAAACGAGGACCTAAACCTTACAGCCTTCATTTAGATCACATTATTCAGAAAGCAATAGCAACCCACCAGAAACGGGATCAGTATCTCCGAGTTCAGAAAGATATATTTGTTCTTAAGGTACTGACGTGAAATGTCGCAGTTTTTGACTTAGTTTCTTAATTTTTAACTGATGGATTTTAATATGCATATACTTGCTTAAGTTAGCAGTTTTACTCATGCTTATGGAATTTCAAATGGCTTTCTAGTTTTATAATGACTAGGCTGTTTAGAGCTATGTTTTTATAACTTTTTAAAGTTAAAAAGCCTTGATAATTCATCCTTAAATGAAATTTAAATTGAAATTGAATTTTAAAAATTTGAACTTCGTTTTCTGAATGTGAAGATAATTTGCCTTAATTTTCCTTATTACTTTCTGATGATGTTAGGATACAGAGGAAGCCCTTCTAATGAACCTTAGAGATAGCCAAGTCCTTCAACATAAAGAGAATCTTGAATGGAATTGGAATCTTATAGGGACCATTCTTAAGGTAGGACAGACTACTTCTTGGTTATGGCTTCATTGTATTATTCATTGTAATTCATCATAAATTATATTTTGGGAATTGATAAATACATATATGATATAACATGTTGTGTTTTTCTAGTGGCCAAATGTAAATCTAAGAAACTATAAAGATGAACAGTTGCACAGGTATGTAACAACTGTTTTGCATTTAAATTGAAAGAACTTATATTTGAATTATATTATACCTGATACCCATGAAAAGTAATAATTGGTGTTTTAAAGATACATACAGGAGCACCTGGGTGGCTCAGTGGGTTAAAGCCTCTACCTTCAGCTCAGGTCATGATCTCAGGGTCCTGGGATCGATCCCCACATCGGGCTCTCTTCTTAGCAGGGAGCCTGCTTCCCCTGCCCTCTCTCTCTGCCTGCCTCTCTGCCTACTTGTGATCTCTGTCTGTCAAATAAATAAATTTTAAAAGTCTTAAAAAAAAAAAAGGACACATACATACATTTTAATAGTCGGTATTCAGTAGGTACATGTATACATTTTTGTGTATACTCTAACAACCCAAAAGCATCAGCTAATTCTTTTTCTAGTATTTATATTCTGGTTTTACTTTTGGAACATATGAAGTACTTAAGATGAAAGTTTCTCAAATGGGGGTAATTTCAACAATGTTGTAATCTTAGCCCTAAGGCATGAGGATGACATAATAAGGACATCGTGTTACCCTCCTAAAATGATGGCCATTTTTACTATTCTGCCTCTACTTGCATTTGCATCTGACTTTGGAGGGTTAGCCATTTGTCCTCCTCTTTACATTCATTCCCCTTAACCAAGTTAATGTTTTCCACACCTTTCATAAAACATACTAATGTTCATGGCATACACAGTACTTCAAGCTACTGTGCTGTTCCCTAGTAACCCCTTGCATTTTTTACTCATTCTGAGTGAGGTTAGACTAATCCACTACCATTAATGGTCTCATTCGATAGAGAGCCTTTACTTCATGTTTCTGAAAAATTTATGTCCTTAATTTTCTTATTTGGTTATATTCATCTACTCATGATATTTAACTTAATATCTATATTCAGTTTATACAAAACATATATAAACTTAGAATAAAGAAGCTTAGCCTCAACTTTCCATACTGGTTGAAAACAGGGATTAAGTCTCTTTCAGCTTTGTTTCTCCACATTCTGGAATTGGCACCATTATTGGATTGGATTGTAATGCATGAAATTAAATTGAACTGAGTTAAATAGAAGCTTAGCTTGTAATGTTGAAAGTTATAACATTGAAATATAAATTATGTTCATTGCTTCATAAATTCAGTTTCTTAAATTTTACCTGCAGCTTCTGTGCTTGTTTTTTTGCCTAATGGTGAAAACAGACAGAATTGTAGTATGATTTATTTTACTTACAATTATCCAGTGTAGGATTATTTTACAGAGTCATGGGACAAAGATTGTCACAAAATACAGTAGAAGAAAGTTTATGTTCATGTGTCTTCTTTGTATTATCCAAGCCTATCTTCTAGGCTGTTGTTACATCTGTATTTAGTCAGCTAGTGTCTTTGTTCTCTGATATTTCTTTGAGGCATCTCACCATAAAATTCTTATTTTACAAACTATTCTTCACAATTAAGGCGGGTTTTTTAGTATTTTGTTGTTTTTGCATGTGTGCTTGTGGGTGTAGTGTACCAAATGTTTTTATTCCTTGCCATTTACTCCAGTGGTTTAAACCCAAGACATATTCAAGACTTTATTATTATCTTAAGCTTTGGTTAAGATTTTAAAGTAATTTTCGTTTCTTTTTTGCTAATTTTATTTTGCTCTTAGGTTTGTACGAAGACTACTTTACTTTTATAAGCCCAGCAGTAAATTATATGCCAACCTGGATCTGGATTTTGCCAAGTCCAAGCAGCTCACAGTTGTGGGTTGCCAGTTTACAGAATTTCTTCTTGAGTCCGAAGAGGTAATAAGCATTTTGAGTATTTTCCAGAGCAAATGTTTTTCACTAAATTTGCCCTCTCCCTTTTATTTCTGAGTATGTATAAGTTGTATTTAGAAACATAAGGAATGAGCTCAGATCTAGATTTGAATCCTGACTCTATCATTAGCTATGTGACTTTAGACAGCTTATGTGCCTTATAGAAGACCTGGTGTTCTCTTTGTAAAATGGGAGATAATATCATCTTCATGCAGGATTGTGTTGAATGAAATTTAAAAGAACATACTTGGTGGTTGGTATCCATTATTAGTAACTTTATCATTATCATTACATTTCTTGGATTTGATTAAAGTTAATTTTCTAATTATAGTCACTAAGTGCTTTTCCAATAATATCACAATGTATTTGCTTTTAGGATGGGCAAGGATACTTAGAAGATCTGGTAAAAGATATTGTTCAGTGGCTCAATGCTTCATCTGGAATGAAACCTGAAAGAAGTCTTCAAAATAATGGTTTATTGACTACCCTTAGTCAACACTACTTTTTATTTATTGGAACACTTTCTTGCCACCCTCATGGAGTCAAAATGCTGGAAAAATGCAGCGTATTTCAATGGTAGTTGTTTCAATATATTCCTGAACTTAATCTTTAATGTAGTTAGAAGTAGCATGCTTCTTATTCCGTGTACATATATATTTGGTAAATTCTGTTAAAATCCAAAAAAAATTAGAGTTATCTTGATGCTTTGTTACTCTTTTTTATGTGATATTTATCATTAAATGCTTTCTTCTAGAAATGCTTGTTTATATTTTCGTCCCCCCCCCTTTTTTTTTTAAAGTCTCCTTAATCTCTGTTCCTTGAAAAACCAAGATCACTTACTGAAACTGACCGTTTCTAGCTTGGACTACAGCAGAGATGGATTAGCAAGAGTTATCCTTTCCAAAATCCTTACTGCAGCCACTGATGTGAGTATAACATTAACAGAACTGTATTTTTTTATAGCTGTATTTTTTTATTTTACTTCATAAAATTTAGCCAAGCAAAATTAATTACTAATTCTAAGAATAGGGTATGGGATTTGAGTTTACTTTAAAATAGTAGTTCCTCCATGGGGCACCTGCCTGGGTGGCTCAGTCAGGCAATCGACTGCCTTTAGCTCAGATCAGGATCCCAGGGTCCTGGGATCAAGCCCCATATCAAGTTCCCTGCTAGTGCGGGGGAACCTGCTTATCCCTTTCCCTCTGCCACTTCCTTCTCCCTGTGCTCTCCTGCTCTCTCTCTGTCAAATAAGTAAATAAAACCTTTAAAAATAATAATAAAAATAAAACAGTAGTTCCTCCAAGGAACCATATACAGTACCCATTTCTTTCTCTAAAGGGGAAGAAGCAGCTAGATTGAAGCAAATATTTTATTTACCTAGTACTAAGAAAATATATCAGGGGCTAGACCCTCAATTACAATTTTTCTGCTCTTTTCAAATAGCAAAACTGTCCCAAAACAATGTCCAAATAGACTATCCATGAAGTTTGGGTTTGTTTGTTTGTTTTTATATTTTCATTTATCTTTGTAGGCCTGCAGGCTGTATGCAACAAAACATTTAAGAGTATTATTGAGAGCTAATGTTGAATTCTTCAATAATTGGGGCATTGAATTACTAGTTACCCAGCTACATGATAAAAACAAAACGATTTCTTCTGAAGCTCTTGATATTCTTGATGAAGCATGTGAAGACAAGGTGAAGGTTTATTACTTTATAATAAAATACTTGGACATGATTTTTATTGTTATTTTAATTATTAAACTTTATTAAAGTACTGAATTTTAATAGACAGTTATGTGAAATTATAATGTACTTAATATAGGTGTTTTGGAAACAATTTACTATCCTTTTGCAGTTGTTAATTTGCCTGATAAATTACTTTCTTTAGGCCAATCTTCATGCTCTTATTCAGATGAAGCCAGCTTTATCCCACCTTGGAGACAAGGGTTTGCTGCTTCTCCTGAGGTAAATGTTAAGTAAATTTTTCTTGTAGTTTTTTTTGTTGTGTTCTCTTTAGCAGTGTATTTCAAAGCTGGATTCAATCCAAACAGGAAACACTTTAAAGAGTTTAGTGTTAACTTCTGAAAGAGGTCTATTTTAGAATCTTAGATATCCTTTAATACTGAAACTCTGTCTTTTCATTGTTTTCCTTAATGTTTCTTTTACATTTCTATGTCTCCTCATGATTTTCATGACATTTTCTTTACTGTGGTTGAATTCATGTGTTTTGCAAGATTATGAAAATTTATTTATATTTGAAATTATAGTAAATAATAGTTGACCTGTTACTGTCAGGATGAAGCTATTTCTAAACTCTTTTAGCTCTTTAAACATGGTATTGCTTAAGATATTTTTGCTCCTTAAACACTTGTGGTCAGGCTCTGTGTTAAACTATTGTTTTAATTTACAGATTTCTTTCCATCCCAAAAGGATTTTCCTATCTGAATGAAAGGGGTTATGTAGCAAAACAGTTGGAAAAGTGGCACAAGGTAATTTTCTGTTGAGTAAGCTTCAGTTTATATCTAAGGAAATAGATCTATGAATTTAGACGATTTTTTTATATCCGTGTTTTGAAGCTTAAGAGGTCAAATATTTAAACATTCATATGGGAGGTTGGGGGAGCCAGTTGGTGGGTATTATGGAGGGCACGTATGGCATGGAGCACTGGGTGTGGTGCATAAACAATGAATTCTGCTATGCTGAAAAGAAATTAATAAAACAAAACAACAACAACAACAAAATTTAAACATTCATATGAAGTCATCTTAAATTCTATGTAATTATTTGTGTTTATATTTATCCATTTTTTAAACCACCTTGTTTTATAGCAAACCTACTGATTTTGTGTCTATTCTATTGTAATTTTTCTTTCAGTTTAATTGCTACAGTCTACTGGTTTAATTTTTTAACCTATCATTTCTTTTATTCTTGGGTCCCTTTTGATAGCCGTTTTAAGCTATACCTAAAACAATTTTCTTAAATAAAGGAAGATTATAAAATGATTCTACCAAGCAAATACAATAATCTAATTAAACTTTATTTTAGGATGCTAATTGACATAAATCTGAGAATGTACTTCTTGTTATTAGTAACTTAGCTTTTCTTTAGTTGGTCATCATCGTGATTTTATTTTGTTTGAAGGATTCTTAATTGTCAAAACATCTTAGAAACCCATGGATAACCAATGCTAATGTAAATAATTTTTAGGTTTTTCATAATTTCAATCATTGTCTATATTGAACCATATTTCACAAGAAATTCTCATTTTAAAAAAATATTGTAATTATAAAACTAGGCAGAGTGTCTGGGTGGCTCAGTTGGTTAAGCATCTGCCTTCGGCTCAGGTCGTTATCCCAATGATCGAGCCCCATGTTCGGTTCCCTGCTCAGTGGGGAGCCTGGTTCTCCCTCTGCCTCTCCCCCTGCTTGTGCTTGCTTTCTCTCTCTCTGAAATAAATAAGTAAAATCTTTAAAAACAAAAAAGTGATTTAGGGATTAAGTCTTTCAATAATTAATGAATTGGAGAATTGAAATAAGATGTGATAGTTTTATTTCATAAATAGAAGTTATTTAAACAAATTACCATAGTAAAATCGGTCACCTATTATACGATTTATAGTATTAGGAAATTGCTTAGCTTATCTAGTATAGTACTTTCAAATAGTAGGTACAAAATAAAACTACTGTAACAAAGGCCTGTGCATATAAGGAAACACAAAGGAAGGGTTAATGATTCTGCCGTAGGGATTAGAATTAGCAAAAGAAATGTTGGGTGGGCTCAGGAAAGGATATGATATTTGAAATGGCCTTGAGGAGTAGGTAAATAAGTTGGATGAAGGGTATTCAAGGCCGAGGGTGCAGAATAATAAATCTGTATAGACTATTGGAACTTCAGACCTGTGAAGAATGCTATATTCCACTGTGGCTGCGGTGAGGCTAAGCGAGGAGTGGCAAGATAAGGCTAGAATGGTAAATTAGAACTAGATTATAGAAGGCCTTATAAACCACATTATGTCATTAATGTATTTCAATTTAATTGGAAGTGGGGGAATCATAGGTGTTTAAAGAGTAGTCATAATCACAGCTGTGCTTTAGAAACATGACAGGTCGCAGTGTAGGAGTTCATATTTGATTATCAAAGGTAAAGCCTAGGAATATTGAGACCAGTTAAGAAGAAAGTTTTGATAAGAATGTGAACTTCAGGGGCGCCTGGTGGCTCAGTGGGTTAAGCCACTGCCTTCGGCCCAGGTCATGATCTCAAGGTCCTGGGATGGAGCCCCGCATCGGGTGCTCTGCTCAGCAGGGAGCCTGCTTCCCCCTCTCTCTCTGCCTGCCTCTCTGCCTACTTGTGATCTCTCTCTCTACCAAATAAATAAAATCTTAAAAAAAAAAAAAAGAATGTGAACTTCAGTGGTGCTGAGATTGGATAGGCAGGGATACATTTTCTGGACATCTTTGAACTAAGATGAACAGGATTTGTAGACAGTTTGGATATAATGAATGAAGAGTCCATCTTGACTCTTCAGGTTTCTAATCTCCGTGACTGAGCATGCAGTGAACCACCACGAAGAGATTGCGATTACAGGGGTGCCTGGGTGGCTCAGTCAGTTAAGGATCTGCCTTTGGTTCCGGTCATGATCCCAGCATCCTGGGATTGAGCCCCAGGTCACACTCCCTGGGCAGTGGGGAGTCTGCTTTTCCCTTTCCTTTTGCCCCTCCCCCCAACTTGGTGTTCACTCTGTTCTATCTCAAATAAATTTTTAAAAATCCTCAAAAAGGAGATTGTGATCACAAAAAATGGTATGCAGGTTGAGGATAATGAATTTTGAGTATGTTGAATTATATTGCTCTGGGATGACCAAAGATGGTATCCAGAAAATATTTGAAATTGTGGATCTAGAGCTCAGGTATGTGCTGGAAGATCGGAATTTGGGAGTCTTCAGCATATAGTAGTAGTTGAAACCTGAAATGAGTGAGATCACCAGGGAAGATATAAAGAACAAAAAGAAAGAAAGAAAGGAAGAAGGAAGGAAGGAAGGAAGGAGGGAAAGAAGGAGAGAAACAGACTGGAAATTGCTCCCTAAAGAACGTTCTGGTTTAATGAGGGGAAGAGAAGGACAAAGACACTGAGAAAATTGCCAAAGAGAATGGTGTCCCTAAAGGATGCTTCAGGAAGGAGAGGCCAGTGATAGATATTTGATAAAGAGGTCAAATAAGATGAACAATAGAAAATAGCTGTTGAATTTGACAGTTTGGTCATTGGTGAATTTTGCTAGAGCATTTTTAGTAGAAAGTTACAAACATGCTGAATCGCAGTTACAGTTAGTTAAGCAGTAAATGGAAAGTGTAAAAATAAAAACATAATCCTCTCAAATTAATTAGAGAAAAGGAGAAAGGGAAAGAACTTACTGATTGCCTACCATTTCAAGTCTTATTTCATTTAATCTTCAGGGCAGTCCTGTGAAATACATTCTGTTATTTCTATGTTGTGAATGAAAATTTGGAGGCTAAAAAGAGTAAACTTTATCCTAGAGGAGTAATTTATCCTAGGTCACAGAACTTAAAAATAGCAGAACAGGAATGCTTTTTGATTCCAAAGCCCATGTTCACTGTATTCGATTTCCTCCCAGTAGCTTATGGCATGCCAACATGGACTGAGACTGTCTCTGTTTCAAGGTAATAAAACATCCAGGCCAGTACAATATTAAAAACTCACTCATTCAATTTAAAACTTCACCCTAGCATCCAGACATAGACTTAGAAACACTACAGTGGAGTTTACAGTTTATCTCATCACTCTTTGTGCTCCTTCTCCTCTCCATTTACCAGCTGTCTGCCAGTTTAGGGCCTTTTCATCTTTAGAGCAGGAGGAGGAAGAAGATGCATGGGGCTAAGAACAGACTGACTTATTTGGTACAATTTTTATCTGGGCTGTTTAGCTTTGAGTGTGGCAGATTTCAGATGTTAATTCTTCTACTTGAGCATTACTTTCAAGACCTCACCACTGTGCACCACTAGGGCAGTCAAGGGCTCCTCTTCTGCCTGCATACTTACATTACCTCCTGGTAGGTACAGGTCCACCCCTCAGTTGGGATTTTCTTGCCCCTCCAGATTGCTCCTTTTGGGCAGAATCCTCAGGATGACCCACATAAGAAACTCAGTATATTTCACAACTATAAACCATACCCCGACCTTTGGCTAGTGTTTTCCAAATGAATGCCTTTGGTCAAAAGATTAACCACAGGAATGTAACTACTCCTGTGCAAAGCTCAGAATATCTGCCTTTTTTTGCACTAAGATTTTCATAAAAATATTTTTTAAAAGATTTTTTTAATTTATTCATTTGACTGCGAGAGATCACAAGTAGGCAGAGCAGCAGGCAGAGAGAGAGGGGGAAGCAGGCTCCCTGCTGAGCAGAGAGCCCGATGCGGGGCTCCATCCCAGGACCCTGAGATCATGACCTGGGCCGAAGGCAGAGGCTTAACCCACTGAGCCACCCAGGTGCCCCTAAGATTTTCATATGTAGAGGAAAGTTTGGTAGTAGTGTAGTGGTAATAGTAGCGGTAGTAATAATTATGGTATGCTCATAGTATTAAAACCTTCTATTACTATTACAAAGTAAATATGGAACCCAAAGGAAAAATAGGAAAAGTACATTTTTAAAGGCTTTAATTAGGGAATTAAGGTAACTCACCAAATTCAAGTTGTCTGAAATGGTTTTGAATGAAAAAATGTTTCCCTGTGCGCTTATTCTGTCTTCTGAAGGTAATGTCTGTAATAGTTTATTTTGTGTGCATTCAGAGATGTTCTATCCATCTATAAGTATATACTCTTTATTTAAAAATACAAATGTGTTCTGTTTTCAAGAGTAGATAAGAATAAGTTTTTCATTTAGCAGCATATTTGAGGGTTCTGTTCAGAGCTGTACATTTAAATCTAGCTTGTTCTTTTTAATGGCTGCGTCGTCAAATGTACCTTAGCTTTTATAACCACTCCTGTATTGACATTGTTTACAACTTTTTTTGTTTTGTAAACCATGTTTGCTGGATATTCTTCTGTATGCCTTTGCATGCTTGTACATATATTTCTGTAGGATAAATTTCTAAAAGTGTAGTTGAGTCAAAAAGTATGTGAAGTAACATTTTTGATACATACTGCCAAATTGCTTTCCAGAGAGGTTCTGCCAATTCCTCCTGAGCCGTTTAGAGATCTTTTAACATTTACCCTAAAGATACAAATGTAGTGATTTGAAAGGACACCCGTACCAGTGTTTAGAACAGCAATGTCCACAGTAGCCAAACTATGGAAAAACCCCAGATGTCCCATTGACAGCTGGGATAAAGAAGATGTGGTATATGTGCACACACAGGAATATTACGCAGCCATCAAAAAACCGAAATCTTACCATTTGCAATGATGTGGATGGAATTAGAGGGTATTACAGTAAGCGAAATAAGTCAATCAGAGAGAGACAGTTATCATATGATCTCATATTAAGGAATAAAACAGGATCATAGGGGAAGAGAGGAAAAAGATAAAACAAGATGAAACCAGAGAGGGAGACAAACCATAAGAGACTTTTTTTTTTGGACAGAGAGAGAGAGCAAGAAAGGGAACACAAGTAGGGGGAGTGGGAGAGGAAGAATCAGTCTTCCTGCTGAGCAGGGAGTCTGATGCAGGACTCGATCCCAGAACTCTGGGATTATGACCTGAGCCGAAGGCAGATGCTTAATAACTGAGCCACCCAGGCACCTCAAGAGACTCTTAATCATAGGAACCAAACTGAGGGTTGCTGGAGGGGTGGAATGGGGTAACTGGGTGATAGATATTAAGAGGGGCATGTAATGAGCACTGGGTGTTATATAAGACCAATGAATCACAGGCCTGTACCTCTGAAACCAATAATATGTTATATGTTAACTAATTGAATTTAAATTAAAAAATAGTTTAAAAAAGGAAAAAATAAAGTAGAGATCTTTTGCAATAAAGATGGAAGTATGACTGATTTTCAATTTAAAGAATTCAAAAGTTTTTCAAGTTTTAGTTGGCAACATTTTTTACATTTGACTTGATTTAAATCAGTGGGGAAAGCCATACTAGTTTTTACCAAAAGATGCTAAAATGATACAATTCATTTAATTTTCTTTTTAAGATTTCTAGTGAATATGCTTATGGTTTAATAATAAGAGGCCAGTTTTTGTTTGTATTTAATGGGGAAGGGATTTAAATAAGATGAAAAACAAAACTAGTAACTTACTTATATGGACTCTAAAATACTAATTGAAGATGGGAATAAGAGTATAAGCAGAAAGCTTTTAGATTTGATAGAACATTTGCATTTATAATACAGTGTTCTACCATTTTAAAAAACTCTTAAATTTGTGTTCATTTTTCTCATTTATGCTTTTAAGATTTGGCATGTACCTAACATGTTATAAATTTAGTGAATAATATGATACTCTGTATAACTAAAACAATATTATCTTCCAGGAATATAATTCAAAATATGTTGACTTGATTGAGGAACAACTTAATGAAGCACTTACTACTTATCGAAAGCCAATTGACGGTGATAACTATGTTCGTCGGAGTAACCAAAGGTACAGTCTAGTTAATGGAATAATTTATTACTGGTCCTCTAATATAAAATTCAAACCCAGTTCATAATATTTCTTTATTTTTTAAAATTTTCTGAGTACTTGGAAATTTTATTTCCTTCACTGACATAAGAAAAAAATCTTAAAGCATAGCATTGACTGCTCAAGAATTCCAGTGGCACTCATAACATGCTGAATACCCTTACTAATATAATTTATATATCTTCCATGCTCTTACCCTAGTCTGTTTTTCTGGTCTCAGCTCTCTTACCATTACTCATTACTTTGAGGCCAGCTAATCTGTTACTTTTCTAGAGAAATCCTCATGCTTTTCCACTTTCGTATTTTTATGTATGCCAAGAGATTATATCTTTATCTATATTATATTATAGATATAAGAGATTATATCTATATTATGCCAAAAGATATATATTATATCTTTATTATATCTTTATCTACTTTATTAGTAGTCCTTGTTTTAATTAGCATATTGTAAATGAGGCAACAGGTATATCAATCATCTTTATTTATACCAGATTACAGCGTCCTCATGTCTACCTGCCTGTACACCTCTATGGACAACTGGTACACCACAAAACAGGCTGTCATTTGTTGGAAGTACAGGTAAAAACACAATTTACTTGTTTTAAATAGCTACAATCATAGAAAAAATCTTGATATTGCTAAAGTGTAGTACCTTTGCAAAAACTTCTCAAAAGCCTTAAAGTTAGCAGCATTAATAATGCTTTTAAAGCCTTCTATCTTACAACTGACTTGGTGTTTGTAATCCTTAGATGTAGCACTGGTTTGCATGCCTTTCCCTGACTTGCCTGTCACCTTTTGCATAGCTAATATGTTAACGTAGAGTAAGTAAGCCACTTAAATTCTGAGTTCTGTCCTTTGTAGTTTGTTGGAAAGTTCATCTCTTTTGTAGAAACATACTGAAAAACTGAATTTCTTCATTGTTCTTGTGGGGAAGTTAAACTGAACCTGAATCTTTGGTGAGCAACAAACTGGAAATATTAATTGCTGTTTGTTTGTACCTCCCTATTCTCATATACTTTTTGGAATATAACAGGCTTTGTGTCAAGCAGTTATTCTTTGATTATATGCACACCAATTTATGGCTGTGAATATGTCTTGGCTATTAAGTGTTTTCAATAAATGCAACCTTTTTCTTATTTTAGAAATAGATACAGAAGTATTTGCATGTGTGTCTTTTGAACAATAGTAATCTGGCAGTTTAGTTCATTTTTGTATCAGTATTTATCCCAGGAACAAAAGTTTTACATAAATGTACTCTATAGTGTCCTATTTTTATATTAAGTCTATGAAGACTTTGGAGCACATATCTTTACAGTATTTTTTTTTTATTCACTAGTATTAGGTTCTATTTAAAAAACTGATAATTATGACTAACATTTTTATAATACGAGGTACCAAGTGCTTTGTTAAGGACTTGCTGTGTAATGCTTAAGTCATTACACCATATGAAACAGATCTCTCTTTTAGAGATTGGAAATCAAGGCATGGGGGATTAACTCACTTGCTCAAAACCACATAGCTCATAAGTGCTCTCTGTAGAATATGAATTTAGAACCCCCGCATTAATGCTGCTTAAAAAGTTTACATAAAATTAAAGTTTACATAAAATTATTTTAGAATTTTAAATACATAAAAGTTAAATGCAAACCTTAAAAATTTGATTTTAAGATTAATCTTTGAAAACATATTGTTACTCATGTTTTTTTTTTTTTTTCTTTCTCCAGAATATTATTACTGAACTCTGTCACAATGTTCGTAGTCCAGATTTGGATAAATGGGAAGAAATTAAAAAACTGAAAGCATCTCTTTGGGCCTTGGTTTGTAATAAACTTCTATAAGATCTTCATCATTTTTAGATTTTTAAAATTTTCCCATTAATAATAAATAAAAATCATTTTATTTAGAACTTGTTCTCAGATTAATATTCTAGGACCAAAATTGTTTCTGCCCATTTTAAATATTTTTAGACTGGAAAGTAGATGATTAAGCTATTAGTTTTCTTGCTAAGACAAATGAAGCATTAATTTCTCAAGTTCTGTATTTAAGGTTTCTTTTCACATTTTTTTTTTCTCTCTCACAGATGGGGTTAAATTTCTTCTTAGCTCTCCAAATTTCTTGAAAGAGTTACTCTTCTAAATATATTTGATATAAGTGATTTTTCTTTCAGGGAAATATTGGCTCATCAAATTGGGGTCTCAATTTACTACAGGAGGAAAATGTGATTCCAGATATACTAAAACTTGCAAAGCAATGTGAGGTTCTTTCAATTAGAGGGTATGTTATTTCACTCATAAATTTTTCTGGTATATATATTCTTGTTCACAAGTAGCTGTGAGGGAAGAGTATTCTATGATTCAGTGTAGTCCATTAGAACTATTCACTGAAAATCCTAATGATGCAAGATTTAAAAAGAAAAGGTTGTGGGTGGGTTGTGCATCTGGCTGGCTCAGTCAGTAGAGCATGCGACTCTTGATTTTGGGGTCATGAGTTTGAGCCCCACATTGGGAGTTGAGTTTACTTAAAAAAAAAAAAAAAAAGATTTTTAAATTCACTGTTTAACATCTTAAGGAGCTCCTTGTTTAATGTTACCATTTCATTTTTATCATTATAATTTTGAAGTTTAGTAACTGGCAAACAGTGAAAGTATAGTGTATATGCAGTATTCCAATAGCCCTTATATTTCACATTTATCCCAGAAAAGTTTGTATATGCCATTTTCCTCTAAGATTTCATTATGTTCTTTTAAATTACTTCTTTGTAATTACTGTCTATGTTAAGAAGGTGTTCATGTTACTTACGGCTTCGAAGTTACTCCTAACTCATTTTAATACATTTTTCTACAAGCTAAGTAATTTTTAATGACTTTAAAAAAATTTCAAATGTACATATAGCATTTTGGTTGCTTTTAGAAATCTCAGTTTGGAATTATAAACTGTCATTACTACATCTTTTACATATAGGACCTGTGTATATGTGCTTGGGCTCATAGCCAAAACCAAACAGGGCTGTGATATTCTGAAATGTCACAACTGGGATTCTGTAAGGCACAGTCGCAAACATCTGTGGCCAGTGGTTCCAGATGATGTAGAACAACTATGTAATGAACTTTCATCTATCCCAAGCACCCTGAGTTTGAACTCAGAGTCAACCAGCTCTAGACATAATAGTGAAAGTGAATCTGCACCATCAAGTGAGTATTCTTGACAAGGTCATGTACAGTTAGCTATAGTTAACATTTGTGTTTGTTAATATCATAATGTAAATGTATTTGTTATATTCCTAATGTACTTTTTTTCTAAGATACTTTGGCAGTCATGGGGTCTTGGAAAATACGTTATCTTTTCACAACAGAGAGTGATAGCCAACAGACTCCATTGTTCTCTCCTTGCTTTGCTAAATAGTCTTTGGAAAAGCTTACTGACAGAGTTAAAAAATAAGCCATGTGCCAAAAGAACCATTCCCATTTTTGCTTATCATAAAATCTAAAAAGTGAATGTTTATTTGCTTACCTTTTTCATTTACATAATTTTTTCACTCATTTTTCAGATAGAGATTGTTGAACCAGAATGTATTTGTTAAGATACTAAATTTACATAATTCATTTTTGAGAGAAGAGCTAAATTTTTAAAACTAAATATTGAAACTCTTAAAAGATAGAGTATCAAAAAATCAACTAAATAAAAAAGTTTGTGGTTTTAAGCCTTGTGCTAAAAATATTGTTAGTTGTACAAAATTTAAGACATAGTTCTTTTTAAAAAGATAGTGCAACATTTTTCAAACCGTATTTCACCAGGCCTAAGATGCTATGAATTATAAGATGCACCAGTATTTTATGGACCACTAAAAAAGAAGAAAAAAATACTGCCTATTAAACTAGGACATACCACTGATTACAAGATGCATTCTGATTTTAGAAATATTATCTGTGGAAAAATGTGTATCTTAGAATTGACAAAATCTGAAAATACATTTTGCAAGTTTATTTGGGATTTTATTTTGCTTTCTTTCAAAATAAACTTCAAGTAGATGTCATTGGGCACCCAGATTGAGTCTTTTTTCTTTTTTATTAGACACTGAATTTAGATGAGATCCTTAGTACCTAAAGGAAAATAAATAAGCCTAACTGATTTAAACATGAATTTAAAATGCTGTGACTTGGTTCATTATAAGTATATTTTAATAGGAAGAATCCACTTCTTGTAAGATTAATATCTCCCACCTATTATGATTTGAAAAATAAGCTAACGGGAATCTCTGCCAACTGAGTGAACATCCATGGTCAAATCTCCTTTTTCCTTTAATTTTATCCCGAATATTTGGAGGTTTTGGAAACTCCGTGCCATTAAAACAGCAAGCAAAAAACCACTTCATGTAAACTGTGCTGTAAGGAATCCTGTAGTTTTTCTTGGGAAATAACAGAAGTTCCTCACAATGACATAATATCACATTTTTATTTAAGTTCAAACAGTTGGTCTCAAGAAGTTCTTTTTTTTTTTTTAAATGTGGCTCCTCAGCAGTTTAACCCTTTATTTTTGAACATTTTTTCCCCAGATGACTATTCGACAAAGAATTATTGAAATATGTCACAAACAGTTGCCATGATTTTGTTTTGTCATTTTTGATGTGCTTGTATTAACAATCTTTTGATCATAGGTATGTTCATGATGGAGGATGACCGGTTTGGCAGCAGCTCTACCAGTACATTCTTTCTTGACATCAATGAAGATACAGAACCAGCATTTTATGATCGACCTGGACCGATAAAGGATAAAAATTCATTCCCTTTCTTTGCTTCTAGTAAACTTGTGAAGAATCGTATCTTAAATTCACTTACTTTGCCTAATAAAAAACATCGAAGTAGCAGTGATCCGAAAGGAGGGAAACTGTCATCTGAAAATAAGACAAACAACAGGAGGATCAGAACGCTTACGGAGCCCAGTGTTGACTTTAATCATAGTGATGATTTCACACCCATATCCACAGTACAGAAAACATTACAATTAGAAACTTCATTCGTTGGGAATAAGCACATTGAAGACACTGGTAGTACTCCAAGTATTGGAGAGAATGACTTAAAATTCACCAAGAGTCTTGGTACAGAGAATCACAGAGAAAACACAAGCCGAGAGAGATTAGTTGTAGAAAGTTCAACAAGCTCACAAATGAAGATACGTAGCCAAAGTTTTAATACAGACACTACAACAAGTGGCATAAGTTCAATGAGTTCAAGTCCTTCACGAGAGACAGTAGGTGTTGATGCTACAACTGTGGACACAGACTGTGGAAGTATGAGTACTGTGGTAAGTACTAAAACTGTTAAGACAAGCCACTATTTGACGCCACAGTCTAACCATCTGTCTCTCTCCAAATCAAACTCAGTGTCCCTGGTGCCTCCAGGTTCTTCTCATACACTTCCTAGAAGAGCACAGTCCCTTAAAGCACCCTCAATTGCTACGATTAAAAGTCTAGCAGATTGTAACTTTAGTTACACGAGTTCTAGAGATGCCTTTGGCTACGCTACGCTGAAAAGACTACAGCAACAAAGAATGCATCCATCCTTATCTCATTCTGAAGCTTTGGCATCTCCAGCAAAAGACGTGCTATTTACTGATACCATCACCATGAAGGCCAACAGTTTTGAGTCCAGGTTAACACCAAGCAGGTGAGCAGATACACATTTAATGAACAATTATGGTTGCATTTTAACAGACTTAAATGGAAAGCATTAGTAGACAGGTTTTACATCAACATAAGCCTCAGAACTGACCAATTATAATTGCTTACTATGGTAGGCTATAAGCTCCTAGTTACCCGATATGATTTGAAATGGATTCTTGCAGCTGCGAGGGGGGAAAAGAAATTCTTTTAGGCCCTGAAAATAAACATACATGGTTTGCAAGGACACACAAGTCACAAGCTTTTTTTTATTTCTCGCTTCTGCAAGGATCGATTTTAAAAAGAAGCATGTCGGGGGAATCAGGAGCTTAAGACCTACAATAACAAACAACTTTTTCAGGTAGGTCAATTTAAGGCTCCAAAAGTTGACCTTTATTTTTACTATATTTTCTAACTACAAATTTTAGTAAAATTCTCAGTTTGTCTTAAGTAGCTGTGATTATTTAGTAGGAACCTAACGAACATTACATGAATTACTTGGCCCTCAGAATTCAGCAGTAGCAGTTTGTCTATGCTCAAGAACTGTTATTAGGGAATTTCTGTGCCATGTCTAAAGACTGTGACCAAGTCGATCAAAATAAATAATTTGATTTTACCTTTAAAATATATGAAATGAAAAATTTGTTGCAAAGATTTCTGTACCTATTTTTTTTTAAAGATTTTATTTATTTATTTATTTGACAGAGAGAGACATAGCGAGAGAGAGTGAACACAAGCAGGGAGGAGTGGGTGAGGGAGAAGCAGGCTTCCTGCTGAGCAGGGAGCCCAATGCAGGGCTCTATCCCAGGACCCTGGCATCATGACCTGAGCCAAAAGCAGGTGCTTAACGACTGAGCTGCCCAGCACCCCTGTTTTTTTTGTTTTTGTTGGGCCAAATACTTAAAAAAATTTAGTTCATTTTTGGTTATTAATTCCCATTTATTTAAGTGGATTAGTATTTGTGAAATACCGAGAATAGTGCTTGACACATATCATCATCATCATCATTGGCATTATGGGTAGTTATTTCTTTATGTAACCCATTTGGGTTTTATAGAACCAAATTCTTAATAATATTAATAGTAATAATAATATTAACAATATTCTTAATATTTCAGTAATGCTAATGCACTTAGTAGAAGGGGTTCCTTTGTAGCAGATAATAAATTATACCCTGTTTGATAGAATTTTATAAATTATGCAATAATGTCTCATACAGAAACTCACCCATCTTTGACAGCCTCACCAATTCAGAACAAAGGCAGATCTCTTAATAGCTCACTAGTCTAAATCTATCAGTAAGGTTCATGAATTGTATTCAGAAGAGGTACCTCTGACACATACATAGTCAAAGTTGATATTTATTCTAACAAGCTTGGATATCAGGTTTTCAGGCCTATAGGAGCAACAATTAGAAGCTTCTGATTGGTAGGAACACTATAACGGGAAAGGACAGCTGATAAAATTGGTAGCAAAGAAGGAAGCTTTTGTAGTACAACAAAAAATTTAAAAACTCAAGAGGTCACTGCACAGCCAGGGCCAGTAAGTAACCTAGCACAGCAAAATAAGCAGTAGAAGTAGTATTGTCATACGGCTCAGTAAAATAACCAAGGTGCTGTTAACCCTGAACCATTCAGTTAGGTTGATTATATCCCGTCAAAGCAGGCATTTCTGCCCAAATTGTTGAAGGCATAAAGAGAGATGCACTGTTTAAATATTCTGAAGAATAGACCAGAAAAGACAGCTACCCCCAGTCACTTATATCTTAACCAGTCTGGGTTCTTAGAATCTTATTTCCTGTATTCTCTGTTAGACCAGGAGAAAGTTATTTGGAAATTTTACTCCTGGATTAAAGATGAATGGATGTTTTTATTGGGAGGGAAAAAAAATAAAAACAAAAAACAGGAGACAGGAACAGCTTGTACAGAGGCATGACGGCATAGCAGAACCTTATGTTTATCAAATCTTTTGTTTGTTTTTCAAATTGTATTTAGTACCTGTTGTGTGTGTACCAGGTTCCATGGAGGAAAAAAGGCGTGTTGGCATTAGTGTTTCTATTCCTACTTCTTACCTTTGGTTAGTTCAGAGAAAATGAAAGTGATGGAAGCTAACTACAAATTTACTTTAAGATAACAGTTTGGAATCCAGGCAAAGAAGGACTATTGTTACTTGTTTTGTTTTCTTATAAAATTAAAAGGGTAGGCATGCAGATGCCTGTGGTATAATGGAGAGCCTGACACAGCAGTCTTAAAAATCCTATCTCACTCAGCTATTTCCTTGGGACATGGTAAAACAAACACTGAAGTAGGAGTTCTTAATCCTAACTAATCCTGGCACTGAGTGAATGAACTTGAAACAATGTTTCATAAACTATGCTGTAATGTCTCATCTGCCTAGACTTCAACAGCTTTGCAGCACTTCCATCAGCCCAGAGCAAAACTAGGCAGACCTCAGTTGCTCCCTGTTATGAATCTGTGTGGGAAGGTTCATGAATTTTGAAATATCTAGACCTTAGTTGCCTCATCTAATAGAATTTGGACTAGATCAGTGGTTTTAAGCTTTTCAAATACTGCTTTTTAACTAGAGAATCTCTTTCTTCACAAAAGCATTTCTGTGAAAACCCAGTTTGCAGAATAGATTAAAACGGAGCTAGTCAGTTGAAGTAGGGATTGGGAGGGCAAGTAATCCAATAATTCCTACTTTCACCCTCAGTACTCCTTTAAAGAAAGAGTTTTATGAAGTTTGTCAATTTCAGTTAGTGGTTTTTACTATTTTTTTTTTAAGATTTTTTTTTATTTGTCAGAGAGAGAGAGAAACACAAGCTGAGGGAGAAGCAGACTGCGCTGAGCAAGGAGCTCTGTGTGGGACCCTGGGATCTGACCTGAACTAAAGGCAGACACTTAACCCGCTGAGCCACCCGGGCGTCCCCACTATGATAATCTTAATAGTTAGAATTTTGAAGGATTTCTTTTGTGTGCATTATTAAATAATTCCTTTTTAAATATCAGGCTACATTGTTACATTTTAAATGACTTGGGTTTCTCAATGCCAATGTTCATTAACTGGAGCCTTGTGTAGTGCCTTGTGTATATGAAGCAAGTGCCTAGTAAATATTTTAGCATGTATGTTGCATGAATAAGAAATCTGTATCTTATGGAAATATTAGTATACCATATTTATTATGGAGTCACTAGCAAGGAGTGCATTGAGGAAATATCAGTGCTTTAAATAAAAGTACCTTGTAATATTTACAAATGATAACATAATTGCTGTTTTGTGTCTTTCTGCTGTGTTACATAAATCTTGTTCCTATAGCCATTAAATTAATAATCATACAAAGGATGATAATTGTTCTTATTTTTCATAAAAATAATGTTAAATGGAGTTAATAGACATGCCCTTGGTTGTATGATAGCAAATTTACTAGTTTGAAATGATTGTGAAGATAGTGCTTGGATCATACCTGTGACTTCTGGGGTCATTTTTTTTTTTTTTTTAAATTCTAGATATTGAAAGTTATCTTAATTGCCCACCTTTTCACTTTAACCCAGGAGGCCATTGTAGTTGTTTTTCATAACAGCCCCATTACGGATGGTCTTTTGTATATCATTTTTAACAGCTAAATGATTTCAAGTGTTTATACGCTCCTAATAAAAAAGGTACCAATGTTTAGTACTTGGCTAGCTAAAAAGTTACACAAACTATAATTTCTCTATATGATAAATACTATAAATCAAGAAACTAATGCAAATGGTTTTTTTTTTATGGTTTTACAGGTTCATGAAAGCTTTAAGTTATGCTTCATTAGATAAAGAAGATTTATTAAGTCCTATTAATCAAAATACCCTGCAGCGATCCTCCTCAGTGAGGTCCATGGTATCCAGTGCAACATATGGTAGTTCCGATGACTATATTGGTCTTGCTCTTCCAGTAGACATCAATGATATATTCCAGGTATCATGACTTCTATATTCTTATTATTTCATATTGTGTAACTGCTTACTAGAAATTACAATTTAAGTGATTACTATTTTGGGAGAAGATAATTATTTTTAAGGCAGTTTTGCTTAAAAACATTTTGTGATGAAAATTATTTCACGTTTCTCAACTGTTCTGTACTTTTTTGAGGTGTATACCATTTGGTGGTATACACCATTCCAAGTCCCCAGAACATTATACTTCCTTCTCTTCCCATAGTAAAACAGCATCTTGTTTGATTTCTTTACCAGTATATTCTCTATAGAAGTTTAGTGAATTCTTACTTTGCTTTTTAATCACATTTGATTTATCCTTGTGTTTCTGTCTTTTTGTTTTTTGACATTGAACACAAAGTTGTGTAAGTTCGAGGTATACAGTATATTCCTTGTTTTTTGTTTTTTAATCCATGAACCTGTTTATCCTACATAGGACAGCCAAATGTGTCCAGTAATATAAAGTTGTCCTAATCCCACGAGATACTCATAAATACCTACATGATACAGCACTAAAGAATCCACATTTGTTCAGGAGTCTAAAACCATTTTAGATAAATTCTAAAAGCAATTATTTTAATATTTATTTAAATTACTAAGAGTAGATGAAAACTTTAAGGATTATTTGTTATTTTATCAAGTTTTGGAATTTAACCTTCTTTAGTGAACTTTTTGTTGTAAGTTCATGTGCTGTAGTAATTCTATTTAAATTGCATTTTGTTTAATTTTGCTAATATTCATAAAGTGAACTTCTTCATAATTGATGTGTTTTAGGTAAAGGATATTCCCTATTTTCAGACAAAAAACATACCTCCATACGATGATCGAGGTGCCAGAGTGTTTGCTCATGAGGCAGGAGGTAATGCATGGTTTTTGTTTTCATGAGACTCCTCTTTGTATTAAAAAGAAAATTCTTTTTAAAACAAAGTTGATGAAAAAGAAAATTTTTTCAGTAGGTTGACATTAAAAATTCAGATATACTTACTTTTGGATCAACTTAAAAATTATGCCAAAATAATTGTTTGAGTCAATTTAAAACTAAACCACAATATATTTTTGTGAGGGACTGTAACCGTTCTACCCAGCCTCTCAAGAAGACAAAAACTAGATCATTTGATTCTGTTTTTAAAAACTAATGCATGAAAAATTTGTGATTCTGATTCTCAAAGGTGTTTGGGGAAAGGAGAGAGAGAAAAATGTGCTTAAATATTACATGATTCTCTTTATAATGAACAATAAGATTATAACGAATATATGCATGTTAGCCATAGGTTTAAAGCTTCATAATCTTGATTTTTTTTTAGTACCTCTTTAGACTCAGAATTATTACATTTCTTTATAGAATTACTGAATAATTGAAATTATGTCTTAATTGTATGACTTTAGTTTTCCATTTTCATTTAAAATTTTATATTAAAGTAATATAAGCTTATCTGCTAACTTTATTTTCCTAATTTTAAGCAAATCACTCTTTTTTTCTCCCTAGTTAAAGTTAAGATTTTGAGTCATAAAAAGAGTTCTGGTTTTCTTCACTTATATTCCTTCTTTAAAAATTCATGTAGTTTGAGACATCTTGAAAAGAGGTGTTATTGATACTATCTTTATCAGATTTTGATTCATATTTACTTATGCACAGGTCTTCCATCTGGAACTGGAGGTCTTGTAAAAAACTCTTTTCACTTGCTACGACAGCAGATGAGTCTTACGGAAATAATGAATTCAATCCATTCAGATGCTTCTCTGTTTTTAGAAAGTACAGAAGACACTGGATTACAGGAGCATACAGATGATAACTGCCTTTATTGTGTCTGTATCGAAATTCTGGGTTTCCAGCCCAGTAATCAACTAAGTGCAATATGCAGTCATTCAGGTAAGTGATTATGTCCTTCTCTACCTAATTTGAATGTGCTCCAGTCACAAGCCATGTCCCACTTCTGTTGACCATCCCTCTTAATTCGGTTCTTACAACTTCAGCCTTAGTTCGGTCACTCAGCATTTCCCTATTGGAAGGTTGGAGGTTAGTGTTTTGTCTACAGTTTTGGCCCCTTCCGATTCATCTTTCATAGTCTTCCCTGGGATTAGTCTGTTGACAGTTCTTTACTGGCTATTCATGCCCACCACACAAGATCACACAAGATTCTTTGTGTGATATATTGTCTTTTTTTTTTCCCGTTGGACTATTATTAACATAAAATGTTACATTAATTTCAGATGTACAGTATGATGATTCAGCAATTCTGTTTTTCTTCTCTTTATTTTTTAATTCCAACATAATTAACATACAGTGTTATATTAGTTTCAGGTATACAGTATAGTGAGTCATTAATTCTGTATATTCATCAAGATAAATGTGTTCTTGATCCTCTTTATCTCTTTCACCCATGGCCCTACCCACCTCTCTTCTGGCAGTCACCGTTTTGTTTGCTGTGTTCTAGAGTCTCTTTTATTTGTGTTTCTTTTCTTTGTTTGCTTGTTTTATTAAATTCTACATATGAGTGAAATCATAGGGTATTTGTCTTTTCTGATGACTTCAGTTAGTACTATTTTCTCTAGGTCCATCCATCCGGTGCTGTTGCAAATGGCAAAATATCATTCTTTTTTATGGCCAAGTAATACTCTATTGCATTTCTATACCACATCTTTAGCCATTCACTATGAAAACTCACTTGGGTATTCCATATCTTGGCTATTGTAAGTAATGCTGCAGTAAACATAGGAATGTATATATCTTTTCAAATTAGTGTTTTCGTTTTCTTTGGGTAAATTCCCAGTATAACTGGATCATGTGGTATTTCCATTTTTAATCTTTTTTTCAGGAATTTCCATACTGTTTTCTACAGTGGCTGTACTGTAAAGGGCATTCCCATCAGCAGCGCATGAGGGTTCCTTTTTCTCCACATCCTCACCAGCAGTTGTTATTTTTTGTGTTTTGATTTTAGCCATTCTAAGATGTGAAATGGTATCTCGTTGTGGTTTTGATTTGCATTTCCCTGATGATGAATGATGTTGAGCATCTTTTCATGTGTCTGTTGGCCATCTATATGCCTTCTTTGTAAAAATGTACAGGTCCTCTGCTCATTTTTAATTGGATTATTTGGTTTTTTGGTTTTGAGTTGTATAAGTTCTTTATATATTTTGGATTTTAAGCCATTATTGCATATGTCATTTGCAAATGTCTTCTCCCATTCCGTAGGTTAACTTACTGTTTTGTTGATGGTTTTCTTTGCTGTGCAAAGTCTTTTTATTTTAGTGTAGTCCCAGTAATTTTTAAATTTTTGTTTCCCTTTTGTTTCCCTTGCCTTAGGAGACATATCTGGAGAAATGTTCCCATAGCTAATGTCAAAGAAATTAGTACCTGTTATTTTCTCTAAGGGTTCTATGGTTTCAGGTCTTTAATCCATTTTGAATTTACTTTTGTGTATGGTGTGAAAGTGGAATGAAAGTGGTCCAGTTTCATTCTTTTGCATGTAGCTGTCCAGTATTTCCAGCACCATCTGTTAAAGAAATTATCTTTCCCCCTTGTACAATCTGGCTTCCTTGTATAATTTGTCTTAGGTTCATTGACCAAATAAGTGTGGGTTTATTTCAGGCCTCTCTCTGCTCTGTACCAGTGATCTATGAGTCTGTTTTTGTGCCAGTACCATACTGTTTTGATTACTTCAGCTTTGTACTATATCTTGAAATTTTCAGGATTACTTGGCTATTTGAGGTATTTCACCATTCCATATAAATTTTAGTATTACTCTTGTTCTGTGAAAAATACTGTTGCTGTTTTGATAGGATTGCATTAAATCTGAAGGTTGTTTTGGGTAGTATGGGTATGTTATCAGTAGTGGTTCTTCTAATCCATGAACATAGATTATCTCTCCTTTTGTTTGTGTCATCTTCAGTTTCTTTCATCAGTGTTTTGAAGTTTTCAGAATATAGGTCTTTTCCTCGTTCGTTAAGTTTTTCTCCAGATATTTTCTTATTTTTGGTACAGTCGTAAATGGAATTGTTTTCTTAATTTCTCTTTCTCCTACCTCATTAGTAGTGTATAGGAATGCAACAGATTTCCTTGTATTTCATAATTCCGGGCATGAAAAATGTGTTTTCCCTGCTATTCCCTCTTCCCCGGCCCCCATACAGAAACTAACATACAGACAGTCCCTTTGGCTGGTCCACCTCACCCTGAATGTCAGTATTTTACACATGAAGCTGTCCCTCACTCTCTAAGTCAGATGTTCCCATTCCTTCATCTTTACTCTCATTGTCCTTTGTACATGGATCTCTTATAATCAATATTGGTCATTATTTTTTTCCCCTTCCACTCATTAAGTTCTTTCAGTGTATGGACTGTCATGTCTTTTCATTTTTATATTTCTAATACCTAGCTGCATACCACTTTGTAGTAGACATGTTTTTGGTGAGAGCAGACCCAGATTCAGCTATCTTATATGATACAACAAATGCCATATGCAGATCTTCCCCAACTCATGATGGAGTTACATCCTGATAAACCCATCCTAAGTTGAAAAAAATCGTAAGTCAAAATGCATTTAAAAGTCAGGAAACAGGGGCGCCTGGGTGGCTCAGTGGGTTAAGCCACTGCCTTCGGCTCAGGTCATGATCTCAGGGTCCTGGGATTGAGTCCCACATCGGGCTCTCTGCTCAGCAGGGAGCCTGCTTCCCTCTCTGTCTGTCTCTCTCTCTCTCTGCCTGCCTCTCCATCTATTTGTGATCTCTCTCTGTCAAATAAATAAATAAAATCTTTAAAAAAAAAGTCAGGAAACAGCAGATGTTGGTGAGGGTGCAGAGAAATGTTGGTGGGAATGCAACTGGTGCAGCCATTCTGGAAAACAGCATGGAAGGTTCCTCAAAAAACTAAAAATAGAGCTAACTTATGACCTAGCAATCGCACTACTGGGTATTTACCTTAAAGATAAAATGATCTGAAGGGGCACGTGCACCCAAATGTTTATAACAGCAGTGTCTGCAATAGCCAAACTACGGAAGGAGCCTAGACGTCCATCAACAGATGAATGGATAAAGAAGATGTGGTGTGTGTGTGTGTACACACACACACACACACACACACACACACTGGAATACTATGCAGCCATAAAAAGAAATGAAATCTTGCCATTTGCAATGACGTGGATGGAACTAGAGGGTATTATGCTGAGTGAAATAAATCATTCAGAGAAAGACAGTTATCATGATCTCACTGATATGAGGAATTTGAGAGGCAGGGCAAGGAGTTTGGGAGGTAGGGAAGGAAAAAATGAAACAAGATGGGATTGGGAGGGAGACAAACCGTAAGAGACTCTTAATCTCACAAAATAAGCAGGGTTGCTGCGGGGTAGGAGGGTAGGGAGAGAGTGGATGGGTTATGGACATTAGGGAGGGTATGTGCTGTGAAATGTGTAAGCCTCATGATTTGCAGACCTGTACCCCTGGGGCAAATAATACATTATATGTTAATAAAATAATTTTAAAATGCATTTAATATACATAAGCTACCAAACATTATAGGTTAGTCTATCTTAAACCTGCTCAGAACATTTTCATTAGCCTATAGGTGGGCAAAATCATCAACACAAAATTTATTTTATAAAGTGTTGACTCTCTCATGTAATTGATTAAATACTGTACTGAAAGTGAAAAACAGAATAGGTGTTTGGGAACAGAACGGTTATAGTGTATTGGCTGTTTACCCTCATGATCGTATGGCTGATTGGGAGCTGTGGATCACTGTCACTGTCCACTGTCACAAGGGAGGATCATACCATACATGACTATCCAGGAAAATTTCCAAATTCAAAATTTGAAGCAATAGAGTTTCTACTGAACGTGTATCATTTTTGCACCATTGTAAAGTCCTACCATCATAAGTTGGGCAACATGTATATTAGCAACTTCCAACTAATAGGTGTTTATATATGTGTTTAAAGTGTTTCCATGGGTACCTTTTCTTGGTGAGTATCACTTAGCCATGCTCAGAAAAACCTAGTGATATCACATTCTCTGAGTCACTCTTCTAAATTTTTCCTTGGTGTTCTGATTAAGAGCTTTCCAACTGATGGGTTTTAGCATGCTGATGCACCGCAGATAGGATATGGGTGTACTGAGATCATTAATTCCCTCAATGTTTCCATGCCTCTGGGGCCTGGGTTTGGACAGACCCTTGGACTAGGCATTTTACACTGTGAACGGCCCCTGTCCAGGGCTCCGGAATGTTGTAATTATTGTCATTTCCTGCGAGTGAGAAGTTTGGGCAGTATTGTTCTGATGTATCGCGCACTGTAAAAAATAATGTGTTTTAAGTCATTTTGGCTCCATCATTTATGATATTTTTAGTTTCTGCAAGTTCTGCTTCATTTGTATACTTACTCATCAGCTACTTAGGAAGTACTTACTATGGACTCGACTTTACTGTTTTCTACTTACTTTATCAAATAAGAAATAGGGAAACCACCTCTCATGTACCTAGTCACAAGATAGCTAATTCTATTGTAATCCATTTGTGACCTGTCGTGGGGAGAGTGATCAGGCAGAGCATCATGAGGTTTGGGACTTGCGAAAGACCTGCTGCAGGCGGAAAGGCACTCACCTTGGCAGCCATCAGAGCCTCTCAGCTGGTTGGCTAGTGATAAGATGTGTTAGAGTAAGAAGCAGCAGGGGAAGAATAGCTCTGAATTGGGAAATGATTACAGTTTACTACTGATACCCATCTTAGAAGTGTGAAGGGAGGAAGGCCAGATGGTTAAAAAGTTGCCAAACCTTCATTCATTCATTCATGCCCTCAACATAATATTTATTATGCTACTACCACGGGTCAGGCATTAAACTAGATGCCAGAGAAAAATTTGTGAGAGGGAAAAGTAAAAAACAAAACACATAAACACTGTTCTTGCACTCTTTGAGCATTCAGTGGGGAAAGAAATGGGTGAATGGATTGATTGATCACTTGATCAATCGAGTATGTGAATATATGTGAATCGAATGTGTGCATATAGTACTGCATTTGTAACAAGTGCCATCAAGAATAGGTACATGGTATCAGCAAAGGAATATAACCAAGCAGGCAGGTCAAAAAAGAGACTTCTGAGGAAGTTACTATTGAGCTATGATCTAAAGAATGAATAGAAGCTAAAAAAGGTGAAGATGGAATATAGAAAGTTTAAAGACAGAGTGAACAACCTAAGCAACGGTCTTCTCTCATGAGAGCATGCATGGAGAATAGTAGGGACCAAAAAGACATCTGTGTAAACTAAAACCTAGACAGTAAGAGGGAAGCAGGTATATGATCAGCCTGGAGAGATGGGCAGCGAGCAGGTCCTGCAGAACTCTTGCTACGTAGAGTGTGGTCGGCATACCAGCAGCATCAGCATCACCTGAGAGCTTGTCAGAAATGCAGAATCTCCAACTCCACGCTATGCGCAGAATCAGAATCTGCACTCCCACGAGACTCCCAGGTTGTTCATGTGCATAATAAAGTTTGAGAAGCATTCCTGTAGGCCATATTGAGGATTTTGTATATCAGGAAGAAGACTTCATATTGTCCATGGCAGATGACTAAAAAATAATCCCTGTGCTATTTAATGATCATTTTAAAGGAACATCTAGACTTGAACATAAGACATTTCTTTGTCTAAAACTTCTGGTCTGGTGGTAATGGTTCAAAAGTTTAATGCTCAGAGGAAAGGCTATTGGAATAAGATATCTGGTAACGTTTTAGTCTGCATCTGCCACCTTCACAGATTTTTATGCATTGTATGGTTCTAGTGTGCTTAGAGGAATGTTTTTTTTTTTTTTTTCTTACTGAGAATGCTTGACATGTTCAGAGATAGGACCTGATTCTGACAGGTTAGAAATGCTAGGAGTCATCATAGGTTAAAGGTGAGGTGGAAAAAGTTTGTAACTTTCCAGAAACGTGTTGACTGAATGAATGAACTTTCTTATTGTTCCTTGTGCTGAAATACTTTGTCATCATAGTCCCTGGGTAGCATATCTACTGATTCTAAAATAATATATTCATCTCTTACCTAGTTATTCAGCATTACTGTTTTTTATTATTTTTTTTAAAGATTTTATTTATTTGACAGAGATCACACAAGTAGGCAGAGAGGCAGGCAGAGAGAGAGAGAGGAGGGGAAGCAGGCTCCCTGCTGAGCAGAGAGCCCAATGTGGGGCTTGATCCCAGGATCCTGGGATCATGACCCAAGCCGAAGGCAGAGGCTTTAACCCACTGAGCTACCCAGGCGCCTGCATTACTGTTTTTTAAAAAATATATCTTCAGTTCTCAGATTTTTGGCACAAGTTTTATTTTTTAAATCAATGAATGATTAAATAGCATGTGTTACTTTTAAGTGCCTGAAAGGCACATGATTTCCTTAATAAGCAAAATTTTAAAACTATGCTAAATTTATAGATCATCTATTCCAAGGAACCAAAGCATTTTCTACTTAGTATTTTATAAATTGTCATCTTAGGAAGTGTTTAGAGGTGAGGTGAAAGGGTCATATCTCTTCAAAAGAAAACAGCATTGGGAGAGATTGACATTGGTTTGGTTTCCTGGGTTTTAAAAATAGAGCTTTTTTGTTCTCTACTGTGACAACATGCTATAGTAGAAAGAGTACTGGACCATTTGTCAAAAGCTCTTACCTTCTGGCTGAGTTGTATCTCCTCTCTCTGAATCTTTCTTCTTTCATGAGATGAAAACTTCAATTAATTTCTAGTATTTCTTATAGTACCAAGGTTGTATGATTTTATAGGTTGCCCAGTGTTACTCTCTACAAGAACAGCCAAAGACTTCCTGATGATGTCCATTTGCTCTAATCATTGTAAGAGCTCAGGAGAATTTTAAATCAAAAAAGTTAATGTCAGTTTAGCAATACTGAGATATTTGGTTGACTTCAAAATCCCATCTAGGAGTACCTTAGCAATGCATGGGTAGTGTAGTAAGGAAAGAACTGATAAGCTCAGGGAAGTGTAATTCTTATATTGGTAATTATTAAATGGGGAGAAAAGCAAGTCACAGAATAAGAAATAAAACATAATCCCACTTACACACCCGAAGAACCAGAAAAACAAAGTTAAAGTAGCAAAAGATCTTAAAAGATATATATGTCGGGGGTGCGTGGGTGGCTCATTGGTTAAATGTCTATCTTCAGCTCAGTTCATGATTTCAGAGTCCTGGGATCAAGCCCTACATTGGGCTCTCTGCTCATCAGGGAGTCAGCCTTTCTCTCTCTCCTTCTGTGTTCTCTCTGTCTCAAGTAAATAAATAAAACCTTAAAAAATACACACACACGCACATATGTGTGTGTCAAACTTCGAACTATATTTCCCTTTGGAGAAGTATTTATTTTGGGGGTGGGAATATGGGATGGGGTAGGTAAGATACATATCTGTTTCACTCTATGTACAGCTTTCATTTGAATTCTTTAATCATATATTCATATATTTTGTAATTTAGGAAAATAAAATTTCATGTATAAATGTCTCTAGAATTCAACAGATTTCACTATCTGAGCAGTACAAATTTACTTTGAAGATCATCATGGAAAATAATTGTTGAAAACTGGAAAGAAATCATAAGAAATCATCTCTTTGGTATATAATGAAGCATAGGAATTAAACCATTATGATACTTTAATAGAAATAACTTTTTTTTTCTTCAGACCTTCAAGACATTCCATATTCTGATTGGTGTGAGCAGACGATCCATAATCCCTTAGAAGTGGTTCCTTCTAAGTTTTCGGGGATTTCTGGATGCAGTGATGGAGTGTCTCAAGAAGGCTCAGCCAGCAGCACCAAAAGCACAGAACTGCTACTAGGTTAGTTTGCAGATTTACATCCAAGCATTGTTAATAAAACCATACTTAGTTTTGTTGTTGTTGTTGATAAGTAATGGAAATTATCTCAAAACTACAAGTCAGTTTTATTCAGGTGTACTTAGCCAACTGTTGGAGCTACTGTTGTGTATCCTCTTAGCCTTCCTCTTCCATTAGAATTTTGATCCCAAAATGATTGACAGATTAGGTGCAGTTTATCTCCGTTTGAGATCTTTAGGTAAGATTTAAAGAATCTCACAAGTTGCAATCATTTTCTATTGTGATAAAGATAGAATATTTTCATCTTTTCTTTAGGTGTTAAAACAATTCCAGATGATACACCAATGTGCCGTATACTCCTTCGCAAAGAAGTCTTGAGATTAGTCATTAATTTGAGTAGTTCAGTATCAACAAAATGTCATGAAACTGGGCTTTTAACGTAAGTAAACTATAAACATGGCTATTCTTTGTTCTGCTTTTTAGGGTGAAAAGATCCTTGAAATACTTCAAAAGTTAGATTAATTAGCTTACATCCGTAGTTCTGCATGGTATATCTGTGTGAGGCTAGATTTTCTTCACATACTTCAACCAAAATAACGTATGGTCAGAGATTGAACACAGAAATAGGTATGTGAATCCAGCTATCCTCTATTAAGCTGGACTTTAAAGAGATCTGTAAAAATGTAAAATACCACTCCTCTCACTTTTTTGGTTTTAAAAAATTATTTTTTATTAAAATGTAAATATTTATGGGGTACCTGGGTGGCTCAGTCAGTTAGGCATCCGACTCTTCATTTTGGCTCAGGTCACGAGATTTAACCCCATTTTGGGCTCTACACTCAGGGCAGTCTGCTTGGGATCTACCTTCTTCCTGCCCCCCCACAACCCAAACACCCCCACCCCTGCTTGCTCACTCTCTCAAAAAAAAAAAAAAGTATATATTTATGTTAACAAGTAATGGGTTTGTTTTATAAATGAATTAAAGCATATTTTGAAGTTTTCTCAATTTTAATTTCTAATATGGTAATTAGCAATGGCCAAAGCCCACAAAAAATAAGCTTTTGGGGGTCTTCTTTAATTTTTAAGAAAGTATGCGAATCCTGAGACTGAACAGTTTGAGAAAGGCGGCCTACACAAAAACAAGTGATATTTTCTTGGTTTAATTTTTTCCCTAATTTTCCTCTTTTCTTGTAATAAAAGTTGCAAGATTTTAATTTTTCTCCCCTAAATCATAGCAACACGATAAAGGAAAATTCACATTGAACTATGACCATCATTGATCTGTGCTATTAAAAGTAGTGCGGTCCTCCGAAGAAATGCAGCTCAGAGTCTCCTGTGGACCTTTTAAAAGAACTGTAACACAGATGCCGGGGTCCCCCTGCAGACCTCCTGGCCAGATGCTCCAACAGTAGTGGGTCCTTAGCCTGTGTGTTACCCCAGTGCCACCCCACCCCCGCTTCTGCGATGCTATCTTAGCTAAAAGCCACTGTTAGAAGGTAGATAGATACAAAGAGGCCAGTCAAGGATATTTCAAACTTAATTTTGAAAATAGTTTAGTCATCTTAGGCTGATAAATAAGTTTTGCCATTTCTCATGCTAGTGAAAAAGAATATTTCTGACTCTTTCAATCATCTTAAGAAATAACCCCAAACTTAAAATATCTATTTGAAGTTTGAGGTAGAAATATTTAATATTTTATATTCTTATGCCATCATTCCAAATATGCCATCTGATCAATGTCTGGAGGAAAAAAATATTTTAAAAGTGGTATTTTGGAAGGAAAAATAGTAAGTCATTATTAATGGTTTTTAATCACACCATCGTCTTTTCTTTGGTTTTAGAATTAAAGAGAAGTATCCTCAAACATTTGATGACATCTGCCTTTACTCTGAGGTTTCCCATTTGCTCTCACACTGCACATTTAGACTTCCATGTCGGAGGTTCATACAAGAATTATTTCAAGATGTACAGTTTTTACAAGTAAGTAAGATTTGTATTTCTGAAATTTAACTTTCAAGAATAATTCTGTGTTTGGGGTTAAGAGAGAGATTCTATCTTTCGATAACACTAGAAGGTCATTCACAGTAATCATTTTACCACTTCTTTCCTAGATGCATGAAGAAGCAGAGGCTGTGCTGGCAACATCACCAAAGCAACCTTTAGTTGATACATCTGCTGAATCCTGACCTCATGGTTATGATGTATATAGATTGTGAATGCTATATATATTCATATTTGTGGATTTCCTAAAAGCCTCAGAAAATGCTGGCTGACTGGGCAGCAAAGACAGGAGTATCTTCTGTTCCAGCCATTACTGGTACACGCACAGTTGGAACTGCAGACTTCCCTAACCAAAACAACTTCCTCTTTTCCCTGTTGAACCCTCTGGGGGTTCATTGCTCATTACCACAGTTTTACGAGTTTTAGTTTCCATAATATGCAAGAGCCAAGCACTGAATACCTACATAAGTGTTTTCTATTTTTTCATTTTAAGAGCATAATAACAGTGGAACAATAATAGGATATCCAGAAGCACCCTTCATGCAGTTATTTCTGAATTCTTTTTTTAGGATAAATATAAAGATGCCTTGTTTGTTAACTAACTCCTGGAAACCAGGAATCAGTGTCTCTGAGGCTACACCCTGTCCCACAGTGGGGTGTGCTGTAACTGCTGGTATTAGAGGGGGAACTTTGGCCCTTCCACATTTTTCTTAATATTTGTAACACTACTTCAGAGGTTTGTAACCTCAAAGCAAAAGAAGAGCCTCAACAACCCAGGACTTGTAAGTTATTTTTATGTTACTAGACTTGCAAACAGTTTTGTTTTCTGTCTCTTCAGTTTTGTGGCAATGTGTTAGTATAGGTTATTTGAACCAATTAAGGTTTTTCACTACAGTTCTTGATTCAAATCAGAATGTCATTTTATAATTCAAAGTATTTCCCAGTTGTAAATGTTTTCAGTGGACTCCTCATTTTCATCAACTTCCCATGTCACCATTTGAAACAGGAACTTGAACAAGCGCTATTAATTGAGACCTAAAACAAAAGAAAGCAGTAACTAACACTTTGGATCTCTTGACAGAGAAGTTTGCCTCTGGTTTACACATTCCATGGGAAAAGAAGAGCCATATTTCCTTTTAAAAAAATCATAAATGCAACTTGAATTATGATTAAAAATTGTAGTGAAAAGCCTTAAGTACCAAATTTTAAAGCAGCAGTAATTTAATTTTTTTCTATCAGTGTTCTTGTTTTGCACAAACTGAATGCAGTGATAGGTGAGTTTATCAGTACAGTCATTGCCTTTATCATATTTGTGAAGTTATTAAGTTGATGAGGGCAAGGTTTTGTTTATTTGTGTGTTTAATTTGTATATGTCTAAAGATATTTGGAAATCTTTACAGGAATTAAACATATATGCAAATTTGTATATAAAAATAGCATGGCCATCACCAGTAGAATGCTTGTAAATGAAAGGATTATCTTTTTTGAGGTCTATATATAAATAGAAAAAAATCCAGCTGGACTGATTAGGACCCTTTTTTTTAATTCATTTGTTTATACCATTTTTACAGTTAACACATCAGCTTTGACACAGTCCTAGTACCTTGAGTAATATTTTCCCATAGTACAGATCCTTTTTATAACAGGCTTGTTCTTTGAGATCTCTGTAAAGAACCCTGTGAACTAGAAAACATAACTCACAGAGATAGTTTTTTTTTTGTTTGTTTGTTTTTGTTTCTTTTTAATTTACTGGCACTGAAAGTTCCAACTGGGATGAAACATTTCATCTCACTTCGTAACACCTCTTCGACTGCACTTCAGTGAATTGTTCTTACATGCACTGTGTAGCAACTTACATTTATAACAAAGCAGATAAGGGCTGTAAGCTGCTGCTTATGTTAAAAAGTGGTTCTTCAGATTTTCTCTCATAAAATCCAAGTGAAAATAAAATATTTTTTTTAACTTTAATTTATCACTGAACCCAAGTGTTTATTTAAATGTTAACAGTACTATTAAGAACGTTGCCTGTCACCTTGGTCTTTGGTCTTGGATGACTAAAATGCCTTCCAGAGAACCAAATGTCAGAGTTACTAGACCAAATAGTGGTTAAAAACTCCAGAGGAGGTAATTTAGTAATCTTATTCATAATGGGGTTGACATATTTTAGACATTCATTTTAAACACTACCTCAGTTAATATAGAATATAAAATCTGTGGTTTAATCCCTCAAAAGTTAACAGTAATTATTCTTTGTCCACACACACACATACACACACACACATGCACACAACTGTCCCCATCCTGGACCCCACTTCACTCAACCATCTTGAAATGAAGTCTCTGTTACTATTAGCCTGAACAGTTTGACTATTACTTTGAAAGACATGTATGTATACATTATAATAATTGCCTGTAGCACTTAGTTTGGAGAGACAAGAGTTTTGTGGTTATCAATAATCTAAGAAAAAATGTCTGTACTTAAATGCATAGTGCTATTTGGTTTATCCATATTTCACTGACAGGTCTAATACGTTTTCAAGTACTCATCTGTATAAAGGTAGACTTTTATGATGAAAAATGCTCACATGCAGTGCCAAGTGATTAACTTAGTGTTTAAAAATATTAAATTATAGCAGAAAAGATTAGGAATGGTGTCAGTGATAATAGAAATAATCGAGAAGATCATCTATAAATAATAGATACTACCAGACTATAAAATACCAAAATAATGTCAAATACTGTAGTTTTTCAAGATTTTAGAATTAATCTTAGTCCTATAAATTTGTACTATTGGTAATTATTGAACAATTTGGAGGAATTTGGGCAGTTGTGCTGGTTGTAAACTGTGAATATCTAATTGTAAAGTGAACTGTCATTTCTAATTGAAAATTTTTTTCAAGAACAGATTACAGCTTCACATACTAAGTAAATACTGATAAATAATAAGGAAATTAGAAATTAGTATTAATAATTAAATATGGTCTAAAATTTCTTATACTTTTATTTCCTATTTATGCCTAGGTAGATTTGAAGGGGGTAAGTCTCCCTAATAAAAATTTTTCTAATAAAGATTAGTAGCATAAGTACATTCTGTAAGACAGCGACATTAAAAGAGGCTCTTTGGAGGGATATACATTCTTATACTAGTTATTCTAACATCATGTGTACAAGGTCTTTTGAAATGGTAGCTTTTTTAGCTCTTTTATCCAGAGCTTGAGATAATTAAAGCTGAGTTTTTCAGGGCATATTAAAATGTTCAACAGTGAGGTGTCAATGCTTATTTAGATTTGTCTACTGCTCTTTATAATTTTTTTTTCATTCCATTCAGAGGATGCCTTTTATCCCCACATTAAAGCACAGATCATTGAGCAATAAAAACTAATCAAATTGTCATCCAAATTATAACTGCAATTGTTTTTGCATGGTAAGAGTGAGGTGCTAATTTTGTGTGAGATTAGCTTTGTAAAACTACCTTGGGAAAAAGTCCTTTGGAGTTAAGGTTTTCCCCCTTTTGTTTTATGCTTCCAGTGTTGTCTCAAATTCACAGTCCATTAAACTTGGGAAAAAAGAAAAGGTAGAGTTAACAGAGTTTTATGAGAAGAACTGATGAAATAAAAGAACATTTCAGGTTTTCCAAAATGTAAGTTGGGAAAGGCCTCCCTTGGCTCCCCATTCAGGAAATCCATTATCACAAGCTTAATTTCAAGAGTTTCACTACAGTGAGAGTGTCATTATAATAGCGTGCTAGTGAAATGGATAGCAGTGCTTATCAGACAATATTGAAATCTGTGAGAATCTTTCTAGGAACATTCTTTTTTCTTTAAGTTCCAGGTTCCCAAAGTATTTCTCATTCATAGTAGGTTTTTATGACTCACACAGGATGTGGCTCCCCCCGCACTGGAGTATTTTTATAATGTAGGTGGATAGCTATGCGACAGCATGCTTTAATTGCACATCTTGTTTTTCTTTACAAAATATTTAATTTGAAAAATATAATTTATGCCAAAAAGTATACTTTGTAATTTTGCCACTAAATAGGTTGATTTAGCACAAAATACAAAGACTTGGGTCAGAGCGGGGGAGAGATAAAAATTTTTCATAGATAATAGTTGAAAAATGCTCCATTACTGGCCTGACAGAAACCCTGAAGCTGCATTGTAAAACAAATGGTGTAAATTAGTTTTGAAAAGTGGTAAGGGATTGTGAAAAAAAATCTCAGACTTACTGCTCCCTAGCCACATGATATCCTTTTTTTATTTAGTAATAAGCTGCTACATATTTGGAGGTTCTGGTGTTTGTAGGTCACTGAACAGACATTGAAATCTGATTTATATTGTATAACTGTAACATAGAAAGAAAAGTATTTATATATTTTCCGTAAGAATATTTCATTGAGTTCTGTATAATTTAAAGAAGGTTTGTCCCCAAATGGTTTTGCTCACCTTGATTTTTTTTGTGTGTGTGGTTTTCTTGTTTTTGTATAATGTGTACAGTTTATGTCAAGGGCATTAAAAGCCTCCTGAAGCATAATCTTATTAAAGGGATACATTGTTAATAAAATGTACTTAAAATTCTTAAAACTTGTGTTGTTCTGTTTGAAATTTTAAACAATCAGTGTTGATTTAATTATGTACCATAGAGGCTGACACGTGTGACTCCCAGTAAAAATGATTTTTAGGTACCACAGATAAGAGTCTAGTTCAGTAATACATTAGTGGCTCATCCAGATGTTTTGAGATATCTACACTTTAAACATTCTTCATAATCTAATCAAACAAATAACTTTACAGGTTTTATTTTTAACTTGAAATCATTGTGGAGTGTTTGAAAAAATGGATCTATCTTTAGCCAGAATAGTTCTGAATTTTTTGAGGAAATAATATACAGTAAAGACGATGAGTTTGATGATGACGTTTCTGTGGAAGGTACTTGATTTCTCAGGCAGAAAACTATCCTGATCAGATGGGCTATCAGTACAGCCACCTAGTGGCAAAAGAAAATACCACAAGGGAAATTACCAAGGCTGGAAAATAAAATTCAGTGTCAAAGCCAGGTCAAAGCTAGTTTACAGTTTTCTAAATGTGGTAAAATATATGTCTCACTTTCAGAAATAGATTTGTTTGGATAGATTGGTCTTTAGGCACATTTCTGTATATCATTTTCCCATCGCCTTCTGTGTACGTTTGTTGGTCAACAAAAACAGAGTTGGCCCCAAAATAAACTAAAAGCAGACTTAATAATCATTAGACAGCTGATCTTTGGAAAGTGTGGACCTAAACTTCAGAAAGTTTGTTTCATTTGAAAAAACCCGATTCTCTGGTACCTAAAAGTTCTCAAAAATAAAGTATCGTCTTAGTCCATTCAGGCTGCTAGAACACCACCACAGCCTGGGTAGCTTACAAACAACAGAAATCTGTTTCTGCCATTCTGGAGGCTGGAAGTCTGAGGCCAGAGGGCTGGCACAGTTGAGGGAGGGCCCTCTTCCAGAGTGCTTGTTGTGTCCCTACATGACAGAAGGAATAGGAGCCTTGCAGGGTATCCTAAGAGCATTAATCCCAAGTACGTGAGGGCTCCAGCCCTGTGACCTAATTACCTTCCAAAGGCCCCATCTCCTAATACTATCATCTTTGGGGGCTAGGATTTCATCATATATTGAGGGGGACTGTCATTGAGATCATAGCATGATTTCAAAAAAAGCAAAATACTCTAAAACTTTGTCTCTTTAGTGCTTATCCTAGAGGATTAAGTCAACTGCATTTGCTTCGTACTTTAAATTGAATATATTTAGTTACTGTGTTGTAAATCTTTTAAGTACTAATTCTGAAGGGTTTTTCTCCTGTTGTATCTCTTCGGGGGTTTCTAAAGTTCTACTTAAGGGAAAATGTTAAATACGTTTTGTAGATTCTTTGAGATGAAAGCCAGTTTTCTTTCGACAGAGCTCTTAGGAGAAATACTAGTTGTCTAATTTAACTTGATTTTCTCAATAAATACACATTCTGGTGGAGAGTCCGTTTTGCTAGAATCAGCGGTGAGTCAGGTAGATGCTAGAATGTGAGCAAGCTCCTTTGGCAAGTGCGTGGTTCTGCTGTGTGGCTAAGTCCTTGCTCTGCGTGATCGCGGTACCCACGCAGCTGAGGACCACTCTCCAGGTTGATGTGATATTTATAGGTCATTAATGCCAGTCCTGCACACCATCAAAATACCTTGATATTTTTAAAGCGCTGTTACTAATTTGGCTTTAGGTACTTTGTTTTGTTTGCTTTTAAGTAGGCTCCATGCCCAGCGTGGAGCCCAAGGTGGGGCTTAAACTCATGACCCTGAGATTGAGACCTGACCTGAAATCAAGGGTTGGACATTTAGGTGACCCTAGGTAAAAAATTTTTTAAGGTATATTATGGTTATGTTAGGAAAAATAGGGCTTAGAGAAACAAATATTTGCAGGTGAAATTGTATGATTTGCTTCCAAATACTGTCAGGAGGGAGAGTGAAAAAGGACCTGGATGGGCTGAAACAGCCATGGGTTAGTAGCTGTTGGAGCTGATGATATACATAAGGGTTTGTTAAACTATTATACTTTTGTGTCATTTGAAATTTTCCAGGAGTATTTTTTTAATCCTGATTTTACTGACATGAATACAAATTTCAGAGTTTCTGAAGAACACTTCTTAAAGCAATGCTGTTAAGATGGCACATAGTATTGACATTAAGGTTTTAAATATGAATGTATTTGATGTGATGGGCACGGGTGAGGGATGTTTATAGCCAGAAGTGTAGTCACGGTGATATTGGAAGCATAAAGTTACATAGCCCAACATTTCCTGTTGGTGTGTTGCTATTATTTCAGAAAGACATGATTTGACTTAGGACAGTGCGTCTCAAAGTTGAGTGTGTGTCCAAATGCCTGGGAGGGAGCTGATGAAATATATAGACTTCAGGCCTCATACCATAGAGATTTCTGATGAGGAGGTGTGGAGTGGTACCCAGAAATGTACATTCTTAGTAAGCTCACAAGGTGATTTATTAACTACATTCACTGTTAGATTCTTATTTCATTGAGGTAGAGAAAATACAAAATGCAGTGGTGAACTATTTTAATTAAGACTTTTTGCGACAAAAATGACTTCAAGCTTTCATGGGTTATTTTTAAAGGAAAATCTATATGAAAGATAGTATTTACAAATCCGTCTTCACTGCCATTGACCTTTCTTTTGTAATTGTTCACCATGAGAAAGCAATAAAGAGGCTAAATGATGACAATACTGGCCCCCGAAGTCGTCTCGAAACTATCAGACTAATCGAGATAGTCGTTTGGACTGTGTTAGTAGTACATAATCAGCTTTTCCAACAAAAGGTTTAGTTCTACATAAGAAAAAAGTTGAAAAGCCTGAACAGAAGCCCTGGTTTGTGCTGGTATATTCAAGCCAGTTGGCAGTCCCCTCACTCGCAGATGCGGATCTTTTGCTCTCACTCTTGGTTGTGTCGTGTTGATGACACACTGCAGGGCATTTGGTGCCAGAGGTCTAGATGGTGTCATTTCCAGCACAGCAAACAAGGAACTCCTGATCAGGCTTGCTTAGAAATGTGATAAGTAAACAGGAAGCATTGATGGGTAGAAGGAAGAGAAAGGAACAGGCACATACCGAACACCTGTTAAGCATCTGGTGCATTTGTATATATTGATTCAAGGAGACAAAGCTGCTGCTGAGCGAATACAGAACTTCCCACTCTATATAGCTTTTTACAATTCTGTCGAAACCATGCCCAAAAATGACATTTCTGTTTATTCACTGTTAGCATAATAAGAATATAAATGAGACAGGGTGTTTTCCTGACCCAGACAATTGCAGGGACCAAAGGGTACTAAATGAAAACAGGTCTTTATATATAGTAGTTCTTTAAAAAAAAAAAAAAAAAAAAAAGAGGAACCATAAAGTGTGAATGGAATTAATAATAACATTTTTTTTCTATTCTGAGGTAGTTGTCAAAAATTATGGCCAAAGACTGATGTCTACCAAGTAGGAGTGCTGTTGTCTTGACACTAAGTTCCTTGCCAATCCCATTCTTTAACTGTAGTAAGCTAAATGGAAAGGCAGTTGTGGGGATCTTAGTTTATATTCACATTTCTTACCTTTCAGATAAGGTCTATGGGCCCAGAAGAGTTCATTTTACTGCCATCAATGAACTACAAATTGTTCTCACTTAAAGGCAAGTCTCAAATCTCGTTTTATTCTCAAACATCTGTGACTCTCTTAGTAAACACACCCAGAATAAATTAATCTGGGCATCCTATGGTCTAGTAACGAATCTTCTGTGGCCTTCGCTAAAACCTTAAATCTAGTTTCTTTACCCTTAAGATACTGGACATGGGGTAAAACTTAATGGAAATATTTCCTTTCTAAAAACTGAACTTCCAGAACCACAGCCACCCTGTCCAATACTGAGTGGGCAGGGTCTATCCCCGTGCCTAGTGCCAGGTCTGCTCTTCCAAAGGTGAGCCTGAAACACACAGCAGCAATGTAAGCCTATTCCCATGATCCCATTTCTACGGCAAGCCTGCTCCAAGGAGAGATGTTAAGTTCCATAGTTTCTGACCTTTGAAACCAAGCCAGACTCTAGTGGTCTCATGTGCCAACTGGGACTGCTCACTGGAAACAGGTGCCGAGGCATCGGGTGATGGAATGGTGCTGGCGATGCTCCTTTTTTGCGTCTATGTAGCATAAAGGCATGAAATGGGTATACTGATCAGTGGTAGTGTTCACCTTCATCTAAAAGGGTAATGGAAGAGAGGCTGCTACTCCCACTCGAGGGAGGAGAGGCAAGACCCAAGGGTATGGCCATCTGCATTTTATATTCTGAACAGAGTGCTGGCTCTGGTGGATTTGTGGGGAGATTGGACTTGTCTCCAGACGTGGGTGAAGCCAACTGGGACACATAATTTAGACTAGTTTCTCCAGCTGGAATTTCTCCCAGGGAGTTCATGTAGTTTTGTTCTAGTGCCTTTAGTAAATTTTCAGGTGATGTCAACAGTCCCAGCTGACTCGGTGGGGCATTAGGGGGTGCTGGGACATGGCCACAAGAAGCAGAGTCAGAAGCTGCCTGATTATAGGTAAAGTTCTCAAAACAGATGCAGGGTCCAGGGCTGGAGTATCTCTTCTCTGTTGGAAGGAGGTAAAGGTAGGTGGGCTTGGTAGACTCCGTTTCGGTGAGTGACTTCCTAGTGCCTTCCTGCTTGTTTAGAACTTCAATAGAGTCGGGAACACAGTCCTTGATATTCATTATTGTTAGGTGAGGATTCTCCTGGAACAAACAAACAACATGCGAATATGAAATGTGTGTGTGTAAGGGGCGCCTGGGTGGCTCAGTGGGTTAAGCCACTGCCTTCGGCTCGGGTCATGATCTCGGAGTCCTGGGATCGAGCCCCGCATGGGGCTCTCTGCTCAGCAGGGAGCCTGCTTCCTCCTCTCTCTGCCTGCCTCTCTGCCTGCTTGTGATCTCTCTGTCAAATAAATAAATAAAATCTTAAAAAAAAAAAAATGTGTGTATGTGTGTCCGAGTATATAAAGTATGTGAAATGCTAAAGTATGTGAAATGCAATTAGATCTTCAGTTCTGTGTGTGTGTTTCATCCTAGCCACAGGTTAACTGGAGGTGGTGTTGCAAACCAAAGGATTTTCCCAATGGAAGAAATCTCAAAGTTCCATTCACCCATTTCATGGCTACGGGAGCCAAGGTGGCTGTTGCTTTGTTATATCTTCCTGAGGAGGTCTAGAAAAGTATGACTACAGTCCCGACCCTAAATTGGTCTTTAGTAGATATATGGCACACATACAATTTCCCACCATTTACCTTGGATTTTATTAATGACAGAACACTGCTCTTGTAAGGATCTGGAATGTCCGGATAACACTTCTCCTTCATCCTAGAAAACAGTGAAAAATTGGACTGAATTTTACAATTAGTGACTAGTTAAGAGAACTCTGGAGGCAGATTCCTGGGTTCCAAACCTGGCTCTATCACTTAACTGTGTGACCTTGGGCAGGCTATGCTCACATCTACTCATTGATTCAGTGGAGGTAATTCTGTTCACGGTGGTGCGAGGACTGAATGAGCTGTGTGTAAAGCACTTAGAATATTGCCAAGTAGGTGTGCAGTACCAGTATTAACTATGTTATTGAACAGGCTCTGCAGTCTTTTCAGATAGCTATCGTCTTCCTTATGTATCGACCTGGAAAGCAAAAGTGTTTAAAAATTTTCATATTTTCATCTAAGTCTCTGTCCTTTGCTTTTTCAGCACCTTCTCTCATTATTTAATATGATTTTCAGCTTCTGAAACTCCTTTCTAGGTTTCTAAGATTTTTTTTTTCTCTGACTTCTTGGATAAAGTTCTTCCCCACACACTTACCACTGACTTTTCAAGTAGCATGTGATCATGATGAGCAAAATGCAGAGAACCATAGGGAGTATGATACGTATCAGTGTAGGGGCTGGAGAAGAAAACAAGAAAGTGGTGTTCTTAACAAGTACTTTTCCCTCCTCAAAGGAACAAAATTAAGTTAAAATTGAAATTAATTTCAGTTATTATTCTTCAAAAATCTATTTATGCAAGATTCAATGTGATTTCTGGCTGACGGGGTGGGAGTTCTATCCAACCAACCAACACAGGGAACATCTGCTGTCAGCACCTTGTGACTTGGATTCTTTCCCTCTTTTTTTTTTTTTTCCCCCAGATTTTTAAGTTTATTCATTTGAGAGAGCACAACCAAGAGCACAAGCAGGAGGGAGGGTCACAGGGCGAGAGAGAGTAAGAGCATGAGTCGGCGGGGAGGGGAAGAGGGAAAGGGAGAAGCAGGCTTCCTGCTGAGCCAGGAGCCTGATGTGGGCCTGGAACCCAGGACCCTGGCTGGGATCATGACCTGAGCTAAAAGCAGATGCTTAATGGGCTGAGCTACCCGGGTATCCCTCGTTTTCTCTTCTGACAAATTGGATCACTACTTCCAATTCTTCACTCCTTCCTCCTATTAGAATTATACTCCCTGCCTTTGCCAAAGCTTCCTGGTGGGTGGAGTGTACTTCTCTACCCCTCACTGGGGGCTCAGCAGCATGACTGTGTTTGGCCGATGGGCTGTTAGTAGTTGTAATCCTAGTACCTGCTTTAAGTGCCCCTGCACAGGAGTGCGGTTTGATTTGGGGATGGGATGCGGTGGATAATGTTGGCCTTCTGTCAGGGAGGGCAGGCCTGGGGAGATGCCCGACCCAGTGCGATGGGGCAGCACGGGGGCCTGGAGGCAAGGACAGTTCCTATCTGAAGGGAGCAGGACGCAAAGCAAGCCGCTAGCACCTGGCTCTCAGTTATGGCAGCGGGGAGGGGAAGGAAACCCTCCTCACGACCCCACTAGGGAACAGTTTGCTCTCAGATCCATACTTTTGACAACTATAATTGGTTTTAAGATTTAGTTACGTTATGGACTTAAAACTTATTTGAGAACAAGCCTGGGGGCCTAACCATGATAGCTTCCAAGTTTCAGGCCGTTTTGGCTAAACTTCTATTGAAATGGAATCCTTGCATTCAGAAAAGTGCTCACACAGTAAGCTCGAGGAATCTCACAGTCTGAAAATAGCCATGTGATCAGCATCCCGGTCAAGAGAAAGACCATGCTCGGCTCCCCAGAGAGCCCGCCTGGGGTCCGCATCCAACCAGGATCCCCTGCCAAGGTAACCACTATCTTGTCCGCTAAGAACACAAACGGCGTCTGCCTCTTTGTGTCACGACACCCTGCAGCAGGAGTCGGGTCTGGCTTCCACCGCGCCACGTGGCATGGCATTTGTGAGATTCGCCCCCGTTATTAGTGTGACCGCGGAGTGTCACTGTCATTGCTGCATAATTGCTTCTTCTTTAGTAATAACCGATATCATCAATAGAGAGTCGCAGCGAAGGCTAAGGGAGGCTTAGCATGAGTAAGGGAGATAAATGAAAGCTAGAAAATGTACTTGAGGGAAAGATAATTATTTGTGTTGTTTCTCTCTCTCTCTCTCTCTCTCTCGCACGCGCGTGCACACACACACACACACACATACACCTACCACCTAAATGGAATACCAAAGCTGGGATAAAAATAGCCTAGAAATAAATTTAAAATTTTAAAATTTACCCTCAAACAGCAAGAATGCTCAAATAATGGAAATCATTGACTGGAATCTTAATCCGACTCTGAGAGTTCTGACCTTTGCCTTGGAAACCTGAGGGCTGAGCAGCACGGAGGGCCCCAGCCTGCGGCAGAGTTGCAGGTGTCTTCAGCCCCGGACAGCGCACCCGGACAGCAGCTCTACCTGCCGCGGCCATCCTGTCTCTACAGCTCCGCTGCCGTCAAAGGGACCCTGCACGAGGCCCAAGGACCACGGGTCCCTGCAGGCAGTCTCTTCTGTCAGTCTGTTCCTCAGGGAGGAGTGTCTCCCACCATCCACTGTGGGATACCTGCTTCTCCCCTTCTTCCCACACCACCTTCCTGTTGGCCTGAGGTCTGCCTTTCCTGGCAACTGGGGCCTGCTGTTCTCCCCACCCTCTTCTTTCTCCTTCCAGAACAAATGCATTTTGGAAAAGCGGATCTCTTTATCCCACAACCCCACCCCCCCGTCAGCAAACACCAGGCTCCTGAGGGAACACTTCCAGCCGCTGCCCGATCTGTAGCCAACAACCACCCTACCTCTCTCAACTGCCCCCAGAAAGGCCAAGTCAGGAAGCAGCTGGTTCACGACTGAGGGAAACCAGCCAGAAGGCCGGCTGCAGAAAACACCCACCCTCCTCCAGACAGAAGGCCTGGAGCGCTTCCGAACTGGACACGAAACCATGCCTTGTGGGATTTTCAAACCATTTTGGGACTGAGTTCCAGAGACTGCCTCAGGGCCACCGAGACAGGCCAGAGGAAGGCTCCAGGTCTTGACAGTCAGACTGGCCCCACTGTTTTCTGGTTAATATAGTGGGGTTATGGACATTTTTTTCTGAAACAGAATCTCATCTAGAGAGCGAGAGACAGAAAATTTAAAAACTCCTAATCTCAACAAAGCCAATGTCCCTGTGCGTGTTATCTGTTAGCTTCCCAGCAACACCTAAGGGAAGAGTTGATTCAGGAAAACTCACAGTATTCATCAGGAGTTGTGACCTTTGCGAAAGCATCATGGGGGCCTTCGCCAACACTGGTGTACGGGGTGACCAAAAACTCATAGAAGGATTCCGGCTGTAGGTTTTCCACGACAAATGTCTTTTGTTCTGGGTTGTCAATTTTGTATTTGCAACACACTGCATCATCTGTAATTAAAAAAAAAAATCAGGAAAAATAATTATTAGAGATCTTGTGACAGGGCTGGGTACCAATACTCTTGTTGACTTGACACGGTCAGCATCCTAAACCAATCAAGAACTGAAGCATGAGTCCATCACTCTGGGTCACTGGTAAAATATTTAGGAGATGGCAAGCAAAGCAAAGGAGACAAGGGGTGCTGGCGATCCAGAAAGAGCACACGAATCTTCCAGACACAGTAAGAGCTTGAGACTTAAAAATACATTGTAATAACCTTTAACAAGGTCAAAGAAAAAAAAGAAAAGGGAGCAAGAAAGTTTCATAATTGGCAGGTTAAGGAGCTGATGGTACTCAAATGAGTCAAAAATACCAGGCACTTTGTTTTGAGTCAGTTACAATACTGACCCCTGCCCTCTTGCCCACTAATCTGTTGAAGAGCACCTTGGACCATAAACGCATGCAAGAAGAGGGTTCAGCCTGGCCACGGTCACACATGGCCACCTTCCTTTTTTTTTTTTTTTTTAATTATTAAAGTTTTTACTTATTCGACAAAGTATAAGCAAGGGAGAGGGAGAAGCAGGTTCCACGTTGAGCAGGGAGCCCGACGCAGGGCTCCATCCCAGGACCCTGGGATCATGACCTGAGCTGAAGGCAGACACTTGACTGACTGAGCCACCCAGGCACCCCTGGCCGCCTTTCAAATGGCCTTGCAGAGTGAGATCTTGAAAGAGTAAACAAACCAAAAATGTCACCTGAAAGAAGGGCCTTCTCAGATCCTGAGTGGCACCACCCCGCCTTGGATTTCAGGTAGACGTGGTACCCTTGTATAAAACTGGGTTGGGATTCAGTGGAGTAATTCTTCCAACTCAGAGTGAAGGAGTGGGAGGTCAGGTTAGTCATAACCACTTGAGGGTTGTCTGAAGGAGCTAGAAAAGGAAGCTGGGGTAAGAAAGTCATCACTGGAAATATTCTGCGAGCACACACATAAACTAAAAGTCGAGCCACAGCCAAGTCTGGAGGCTGTAGGCACTTCTGCCAAGTTCAGGGGTTTTCTCTCTTTCTCTAGGGGATTCATGCCTTGACACGGTTTGTGAGGGCTGGGAGGAGTTGAGCCATTTTCCTATCCAAACCTGGCCTTTCATGGGTGAAGAAAGGGACAGCCAGAGACACTCACCAGCTTGCACGAGGTCACACAGTAGGAAAGAGAATAAAGGGTTTCTTAGACTTCACTGTGCTCTTGAATTCTAAATAGCATTTGACAGAAGACCCTGCCAGAGAACGGGCTGACGGGGGCATTTGAGGAACTCTAGTCCCCGGGTGACAATGCCAAGCCATCCAAGTGTCACTGAAATACTCCAAGCGAGTGCTCATTCTGGAAGCCTCCTGGGCCTGCTTCCCACACACATCTGTGCACAGAGACACGTGCACCAGCAACACACCCGCACGGCGCGTCACAGACGGCTCCTACAAACGGAGCTGTGGGAGACGTGACCTGATGAGTGCAAGGCAGGGGAGGTCCTGGGTGCCCAGATTTCAGTGACATCAAATTGCTTTCCATTGCTGGTGGAATCACAGTGAAACTTCTAGGGGGTGATTTCGCAATATGTGTCAAAATTCTTGAAAATTGTAAAAGAAAAGAAACTAAAGTTAAGCCTTTGACTCAAGTATTCTAAGACTTCATTTAAAAACCATTATTGTAGATATGAATGAAAAGATATCGCTAAAATGATGGGGACTCAGAGGTCTTAAGAGACTGGGCTAGCGAGAAAAGGGACTGAGCACTGCATACGGAAAGACACCTGAAGATGAATTTTACAGTTTCTAGTTGAAAAACACTGTAATCATCCTACATGCCCACCAACGGGTGGTTTGACAAAAGCAAACAACTGAACACTTTGCAATGATGTAGTTAGAGAATACTGAGTGAGAGGAGTAAAAAAATTGCATGGAGTAAGATCCCATTTTTATTTAAAAATGTGTATCTGCACAGAGAAAGCAATACCTGGATATACATCAAATATTAACTGGATATTTGTGTTTGGGTGGTAAAATTAGCAATGAGTTTGTTTTCTTCTTTTGTATAATATTTTATAAATGGCCTTTAATGAAAATGGTTTATAGTTTATGATTCATAATATTGTTAAGACCGAATTACCAGAATAAATGACACTGAAAATTAGGAAAGGTGTTGAAATATTCCTAAACTCATGGCTGGGCTCTCTAGATGGTTCCGAACAAGTGAGCCCACGGACACATTACACGCTGTCAACTTACCCAGTTCCTGGGAGTATCCTGTTTTTCTCGCTAATAAATAGGGAACCCGTTCTGTAGAAATCCCATAAATTCTGAAGTTGTATCGAACCCCCGGTCTGAAAGCATCTAGAGAAGAAAGGTCAGCAGATCGTCAGTAACACAGAGTAACAGTCTCTTTATTTCTGAAAAGGAAGAGAATGAAAAATGACTTGGCTCCTAAATAATTTCCTCCTTAGAATTCCTGCACTTCATCTCCACCATCTTCCCCGTTTCCCTTGGCCTTGGAGTCCTCCACTGGGTCCGGCGAAGCGTGCAGGGCCTGTCCTCTACACCGTCCTCTCCAACAAGAGCTCTTCAACGCCCTCCAGTCCACGTGCATGAAATTCAATGCGGAAGGGGTGCGGAATTTAACCAGACACAGAAAACCATTTTAAAGTCTCTTGTGACTCCAAGTCCCCCCAGGAAGACTTGTCTTCTCTCGCCCCCGTGAAAGCTGAGCATCTGGAAGGCTTTGCCAGCACCTCCTCACTTTGCCCTCACACCTGCAGCTCTGCAGTCCACGTTCAACACCAGCCACGCCGCCGCCACCGCCGCCGCCGCCCTGCTCAAGCCCAGGGCAGCCTCACCTCCTCACTACCCAGCAGCAACTGAATGTCCTCCCTGGCCTCTGGCACGCTCTGGACGCTGACAAGTCCCACATCTGTATCTTGAGCCCAGCAGATGGCGCTGCTGACCCCACCACTGCAGCCATGAACCCAGGCTTCTTTGACTGCTAAACTGGCAATCTTGAAATTACAACTCCAATGTGGAAGGTAGGACGTCAAGTTCTACATTTTCCACTGAAAGTGAAGGAGTTGACGATTGATTCCTACAACTCTGTGTCCTTCCCCAAACCCTACATTTCTTTGCTTTTGTAAAAGCTCTCTAGAGAGGCAGGGTTATAATGTCCCTTTGCCATTCACTTGAGACCACTGATTTCGAGGCATAAGTTCATAAAAGTCATGAAAACCTATCCCAGCCTTAGGTCCAGATTATCTGTGTAAAAGTAGATTGAAGGCCAAATCTTAGGCTACCTCGTTGTAAAATCTGAGCTCTGAGCACCCATGCTGGATTTGTCATCTCAAAATGACTAGTTTAGCACCAACTAGCTGAGAGATGGTCCAGAGGTCCTAGTTGAACTTGCTGCGAGGCGGATGGAAAAAGATGGCAACATGCAGGGTTCTTCTTACCTGAGCTCACAACTGTGCTTGTGACATTGGGACCCAGGTTTTTCCACTGGAGATCACAGGGCGGGTCCTGGGGATGCTCACACCACTCCACAAGGTAGCCTGTGACGTGTCTGGGTTGGGGTTTCCAAGACAGAGGGAATCCATCCTCCATGCCTTTAACTCTTTCTTCTTCAACTTCTTCTACATTACAAATAGAGCCATGCTTCAGACAGAATTAATCATGTTTTTTTAAAAAAAAAAAAGTTTTTAAAGAAGAAAATCAAATTGAGCATACACTGTCTCTGACAGTGAAGAGCCCTGTCACTGTGGTGGCTACAGAAGCTTGGGGACAAGGTAATGTTTTCCTGCCTCTCACTTCCCAGCAAATATTCACTTCTGCCCTTTGGATGCCTCTTGTCCTAATCTTGAGACCCAACCAGACTTCAGTCCCTAAAACAAGGGTCAGCAGACTACTGCCAGCAGGACAAATCTAGCCTCCAGAGCCTGCTTTATGACCCTTGAGCTAAGCAGGGGTTTAAGATTTTTAACGGGGGCGCCTGGGTGGCTCAGTGGGTTAAGCAACTGCCTTTGGCTCAGGTCATGATCCTGGAGTCCCGGGATCGAGTCCCACATCGGGCTCCCTGCTCAGCGGGGCATCTGTTCTCCCTCTGACCTGTCCCCTCTCATCATGCTCTCTCTCATTTTCTCCCTCTCTCTCTCTCTAATAAATAAATAAATAAATAATATTTAAGAAAAGATTTTTAAGGAGTTGCAAAAAAACAAAGAATATAGGATATAGAACAGGGGCTGTATGTCCTGTGAAGTCTAAAATATTTACTATCTTTCCCTTTCCCCAACAAATTGCTGACACCATGTCTGGTGCTTAATACTTACAAAAAATCTCTGTTGGCCAAATGAGTAATGTGTCTTACTTCCCCCAAGTAATGCTGACTGCTCCTGGACGAACTACTACTTCTTTGATGTTGGGGTAGAAATTGAGTGAGAACGACAGAAGTAAACAAGTTCGGCTATGTACTAAGTTGGATTCTGCAGGGATGTGCACAGTCCTCATGATCAGGCTCTCATCTCAACCTATTTCATATGCCAGGGGAGTTTTCAACCGGAAACAAGTGACAGGATCTCAATGGACTCCCGGTTCTACTGATTTCAAGCAGAGTCACCTTGGGGGATGAGAATTTCTCCTATTTCCCCAGGCTGCCCTTATAGCCTACCACTGCTCATAGGGCAGGGGTCCCAGCTGGTCGCTCACGTGAGAGAAGACCCAGACCGAGGAGTGAGTGGGCCTGTAGGCAGCCGCTCAGAAAAGCAATCAATGAAGAGCAAATATTGCATGGTCCAGACTTAACTAGACATTTACTCATTACTCACCTACAACTTGAATTTAACTGGGCCTCCTGTATTTCCTTTGGCACTCCTAATTACAGCTGGACATTGGTGTGAAAGCACAGTGCTCTTAATTGTTCTAGACAATAACTAGGGGATACCCAAAGGAACATGTAGCTCTAGGTATAAGACAAAGGGTTCTCTGTGAAGGTCTTTGTATATACCACTTACATGGCTTTCTTGTCTTCTTCCATTAGAGAAATAAATCTCTCTCACATCAAAGCTGCCATTTTTCACTTGACTTATTCACACTGGCTAAAATTTCATCCCACACTCCGAACCATAACCATTATCAAGCTGCTTTTTGAAAATTCCAAGTATGTTTTGAGAAGCAGAGATAAAGGAGGGAAGGAGAAAGAAAATCTTTTCCTTCAATCATTCACACTCTAGTATGAATTGGTTTAATGTTAACAGTTGGCCTCATAGCGCATCAGTGACTTTATCTACTGTGGTGATTTAAGAATGTGGGCCACTTAAGGAAGGCTGGATAGAGACTCACAAGGGAAAGTATGAGGGGGGATCTGAGGGCTGGGTATGGGGAAGGAAGGTACAGTAGAAGGTCCCCAACAACCAAGTGCTCTGCAGTGTTGTTTGAACTGGGCCTCACACAAGGCTGTCTTTATCAGGTCCCCAGAGTGATTAAAATGCCCACTTTTCTTCATCTTGTCCTAAAGAAGATAGAATATAACTTTTCATTTTCTTCTATTATTATTACTAACTTTTTAAGTAACTCATTTTTTATTTAAATTCAGTTATTCAACATACGGTGTACTATTAGTTCACTTTCTTTTCTAATGCAGCTTTTGACAAGCAAAGATCATGTGAAGAAACTCTTAGTTTTCCTTCGGTGCCACAAACCGGATTTCTTTTTCTTCCTTGACACACTGGATAGTTCTAAAAACAAATAAGGCACCACCGTCCTCCGATCTAGCCTACGTAACCCAAAGGGAAGCCTAACCTGGACGACTAGTATAACCCAGCCTGCCGCAGCCTCTGGAGCCGGAGCTGGAAGGCGGCGCTGCAGGAAGCAAAGCCCGATCAGGGCAGGTGCAGGACCCAGTGCGGGATGCGGAGGACGGTCTGCCCGAGCATGCGCACTCGCACAGTGCGCTCCCGTGTACGAGCGCATGTGCGTGCAGGTGGCAAAGGGATAATGCGTCAAGCCTCTCCCCACGCTGTCCCAACCGGGTCATTCACGAGGCTACCGCCTGTACATGTAAGGTCATTTCCGCCTCGTCCGGTCTCTCACGGGCTACGAGACTAGCCAGTTACCATCTTTCATTCCGCAGCTTCTGCAAAGCCCTCTGGAAAGCTGATGCCAGTCAGTTCTCCTTCCATCACCTCTGGCCGCGCTCATGGGCTCTTTCCGGGTGACAGAGACTGACAAAATATTCTACAAGAAACGCGACCCATATTTCATCAGCTACAAAGCACGCTGACAGCGCTCAGGGGAGGCTGCTCGTTGGTGTTGCATATACTTGGGTAAACGTGAGGGAACTCTCTGAATTTGTTGAGGAATCCCAGGGCAGCCGCGCGCGGGGCTGCGGCGGCGCGGACATTCTTCCCGCATGCGGCAGGCCTGTCCCAGAGAGCCCGCAGCCGGCCTGAGCCCGAAAGAAAAGGACGGACAGTGTTTGGCAGCTAGACATTTTGTCTCCCTGAGCTATTTATTGCCTTTCCAATTGGCCCATTCCTGCTTCATTACATCACTGACGCTTTACCAGAGAATCAAAATGAGACAAAACAAAACTCACCGTTTCCAGGCTCTCGGGAGACTACGATGACCGAAGCAGGGGACGTGCCCACACTGTTATTAGCCGTGATGCGGATTTGGGATGAACACTGGCTCAGAGGTAGTTCTGTACCATTGGCCGGAGCGGGAATGGAGAGGAGCTCGGAGACGGATGTTCGGTCTAGATAGTCTACGACTATGTTATAGGACAGAATCTTCCCGTGGGCCTGCACTTTTGATAGTGGCTGAAAAAAATACGGATCACCGTTTCAAAATGGGCCTTCCTTTGAAAGGAATTTGCATAATTCCTTTTTTTTAATCTTTTCTGTCCCTCCATTGCCCCCCCACACACACCAGCAAATTAAAAAACAGTTTAATTGAGAAAATAACACTCTAAACCAAGCTTAAAATCAGGCATTCCACTCTAACTGAAGTTAAGTAGAAAAGGGGACCATTTGAGCTCCTCAAGAGCACAACGTGTCCAGAGAAGAGGGGCCAACGTGTCCAGAGAGGAAGGGCTTCTCTTCAGCCTGGATAAGAAAGGAGTCAGTGTGTGCTGAGGGGGGGGGGAAGACACGAGCAGATCCTGGCAGGAAGGGCCTGGCCTCTGGCCTCCCCTCTCCCTTCAGCCATCTTCTCCCTGCACAGTTGTGCCCTGAGCCATTCATGGAGCACATAGCCCCCTCCAGACCATCGTCCAGGTTCAAGAGAATTCCCTGCCCACACCGTCCCAAGCTCACTGCCAGGGCCTGTCCCTCTAGTCTGCCTTTTCAAGGGCAGACGGTGGCCCTGGTATGTACACCCCTAGCCCTGAAAATGGACTGTGAGCAGCTGTTTACCCAGGTGTGGCCAGAGCCTGGACACAGAGACTGCCCATGTGAGTGCCAGGCTCCCTGCATAGAGAGCCAGCCTGGAGGTGGGAAGGAGAGCAGGGGCAGGGGTGGGGGGGGGTAAGGGCATGGCTTGGAGCCAACTCTCCTAGGACTGTTGTGTTCCTTATGAAAACATGATCTGAGGGTCTGAGAGTTCTGAACACAAACCTGGGCTTCCAGGTTGCCAGGCTTTAATGGGCAAGGGAGAATGTCAAAATAGATTTTATTTTTTTCCCCCAAATATATTTACATTAAAGTTTTTCAGCTTGACGCATAACTCCTGTATGTAAATATTGTATTTAATATTTATAACGTTTAAATATGGTATACGCTTCTCCACTTACACTTATGCCTTGAGCCCTGCAAAAGTTAGAGGAGGTGGGAAGAGAAGTTTTAGAGGTTCAGGACTGGCCATCTGTAGAACAGGATGTCAAGGAGGAACAGTCCCAGCATTAGGGAAATGGGGGTGGGCGGGGACTCCTCCCCTGGGTAAGACGTTCTAGTTCTACTGGGCTCACATTAAGGTCCCCCCTTCCCTCAACAAAGATGGCACCAGTATCTGGTGTCACCCCGAAGACAGTGACAAGCAAACCTATCTTGTGAAATCTGTATGTCTTACCTTCCAGAATAGAGTCACAACACAACGTCCCTGCACTGTTTTCACATTTCTCCAGACATCAGGAGCCTCTGAGGGAGCTGAAAGGAACCAAAGGAAAGATCGTGTGTCCTGTTATATGTATACAGAACAATACAACCTGTTTCTAGTTCGGTCAGAAGAAGTGAGGACAGCCTGCCTACCTGAGGCTTGCTCCTCACTTTCTTCATTCTCTGTGACTTCTACCCGCTTGTCCACAGCCAACTGTTTACACCTCACTAAGTGCACATAGTAGGTGCTTCACAAAAGGTCTGCTGCATCAAACTGAAAGCTCTTATGAACATCAAGCCTAAGTTTCTCGAAGTCACCAGAAAATTTTGGAATCATTCATCAGTTAGACCAATTGTAGGAGGTTAGTTAGGTAAATTTCTCATTTGCTGAATTTCTAAGAGCAGCAGACCATTGCTACTTCCTTGCTTCATCTGCGAAGGTTGCAATGGAGGTGCCCTAATGGGGAGCCCTAGGGGCTGGTGGTTCTCTGATGCGTGTTCATGATTTCACAGCGGCTGGTCCTCTCAGTGGTCCTCTCGCCTGGCCTTGGCACCCCTCCTTGATCCCCACACTCCCTCCTCCCCACGCTTCTTTCTCTGCCAGCTCCCGGCCTGCCTGGGGAAGCTGCCTGCCAGCTGGACACTCAGGGCACCCGCTCACTCCCTTACTATACTGTTCTAGAAAAGTCTTTATTTATCACCAGCAAATTGTAGGACAATGATTTGTGATTTGATTCTAAACATCTCAGTGCAAGAAGAATTGTTTTGGAGCATAACACAAAGATTTAGCTGTTTTATAAAAATATAGTTTACTGTGCCTAATAATTGAAACTTAAATAAGTCCCTTTTTTAGTTGCTGACACTTTCTCAACTTAAAGATGACTGTGTATTTTTAAAGATGTATTAAGGCAGATTTTATTTTATTTTTATTTCTTTAAAAGATTTTATTTATTCATTTGAGAGAGAGAGGGAGAGGACAAGTAGGGGGAAAGGCAGAGGAAGAGGGAGAAGCAGACTCCTCGCTGAGCTGGGAGCCTGACCTGGGGCTGGATCCCAGGACCTGGAGACCATGACCTGAGCCAAAGGCAGACACTTAACCATCTGAGCCACCCAGGCGCCCTGAAGCAGATTTCATTTTGCTAAATAATCCCCTGGAGAAGCCAATACGCAAGCAAAAACTTACTAAAATACTCAGAAACGACACAGGACTCTAAGCTCAATGCAAAATCTTCAGCGGGCTGGTAAGTCAGTCTTTGTGAGAACAGCACCCGCAGCACAGCTGACAGTGCTCTGTTTGGGTCAATATAGTTTCTGCTGTATTTCTACTGGTGCCGTCTGCTCACTACGATTACACTGCAGCATGGTTCTACTACACATAAACATCGACCTTTCCAGCATCAAGCAAAGTGTTGTCAGAGGTTAAAAAAATGTAGATACAGATATAAATAGATAGATACATAACACACAGATTCACTACCAGTAGCTTCATCTCATTCTCTTGTTATTATCAAAAGCAAAATTTATTATTTTCAGATTTTTTGCACTAAAGAAATACAATTTACTAAAAACTCTACCCTTTTGCCACTGTCCTTTTATACTCAATTTTGGTTATAATGTTGGAATAAATTTGGAAGAAAAAAAAAAACCAAAGCAGAGCACTACCATTAAAGTAAAAATTCTTTAATCAAACACAGCTGAGGGGGATACCACATTACTGTCAGGAACAGGGCTTTTCTACAGCAGGGATTCTTGAGGAGTCTATGCCTCTAGAAAAAAATTACTGGAGTCCCCCAGGAGGGTGGGAGAGCGGGTTGGGAGGGGGAAGTGGTGGGAGGTGGGGCAGGAACACCAGACAAGGAGAGGAAGGCTGCTGAGGACCACCAGTGACCAACGCAAGTGTAGGCTTAGAAGAGCTGTCCTCGTCAGCCCTCAGCTCCAGTCACTACTTTAAAATGGTCCTCCTGTGGAGAAACAGAAAGAACCCCGCCAGCCTACACACACACACACATGCCTACACACACACACAGAGGAAAAGAAGTTGGGATCAAATAAATACATATACTCCTTCCTTTGGCAGTAAAAGAGCCAGGACTTGAATCGACAAGATCTGGAGGCTGTAATAACAGCATCAAGAGACCAAACACACAGAATTGAGTTCTAGGTGAGGGTAGAGCTCTGGAGTCAGAGGGCGGGGGTCTGGGTCACAGTCAACAGCTCTGTCACTCCCTGGTGAGGCCAATTAAATCACTGCTCCTCTGTGCACCTCGGGGCCCTCACCTACACAGCAAGAATGGTTACCCATCATGTCTCCTGCCTGGTATGAGGAATAGGAGAAAAACCCAGCAAGCGCTGGAGATCTGTGGGGCGCTCCGTAAGGGCCAGCTGCCCTAACTGTCACGATTGCTACATCTCAGTAACTCCACAAACCAGGAATCTACAGGCAGAATTTGCCTCCTCTGTCTCTGGGCAACAACGATGATTTGTCGTTTTGAGTGGGAAGGAGATGAAAGCAGGGCGGGGCCAGCTCATCTCTGGAGGCCCTATTGGAAGGCACCACAAGCCGTAGTTATCTGTCAGAAAGACTCGTGGTTCAGTCGGGGTGAGGAAAGTCCCACTGCAAGAATGATCGAGAAAACTCACAGCTCGCTGCTGCTGAATGAATGACGTGTCACTAAAAATTCAGTTTCCAAATATCATCACATTTCCACACATAGCCTGAAGTTGTTTGGTATGAGAACAAAGTGTTCCTTAGCATGGACACTACTGTTTGTCCTTAGCCCTTAATTTGAAAAGTCTACACTGACTTACATAGCTCCAGATCCAATGGGGACCCAGAAATACTAGCTTAGAAACCATTTCGCGGGCGCCTGGGTGGCTCCGTGGGTCAAAGCCTCTGCCTTCGGCTCAGGTCATAATCTCAGGGTCCTGGGATCGAGCCCCACATCGGGCTCTCTGCTCAGCGGGGAGCCTGCTTCCTCCTCTCTCTCTGCCTGCCTCTCTGCCTACTTGTGATCTCTGTCTGTCAAATAAATAAATAAAATCTTAAAAAAAAAAAAGAAACCATTTCGCAAAATCCAATGGGGACCCAGCTATACTAGCTTAGAAACCATTTCGCAAAATCAAAGACGAGAGAGAAAACGTATAAAAGAAAGAACACTGACTGACCCATGTTTGAGGTGGATGGCTTCCCACTCACACGCAGTTAAGCATTTAATCCGGTTCTTTTTAAAAAGAGTATTCAGCCTCTGTTGCAATATGTTCCCCTCAGGTCTGGGTACAGTCAAAAGCTCTGAGGGAAACCCTAACCCATCTCCCACGAGTCAGCTGAGATCCTTGAGTGACACTGCGGGGAGCTTAACATACCAGCTTCGGCTGTGGTGAAGTTCCGCTGTGTCCACTCACTCCATTTCCAGAAGTGGTTGCCGTTAGCACAGCGCACCTGGGCCACGTACTCCGTGTCCGGCTCCAGGCCACTGAAGAGGTGCGCACCATCCACCTTGACGGAAACGTTGTGCTGTTTCAAAGAAAGGAAGGGAGGAAAGAAGGAAGGAAAAGAAGAAACAGAATGAAAAGAAAAAAAGGAAACAAGAAGAAAGAAGCAGAAGAAGGAATAGAGGAGACAGGTGTAGTGGTGAGCATACTTCACTGCAAAGTCATATCATAGCATGGTTCAATCAGATTTGGGGTAAAACTACTTCTTTGGGAAAAGAAAATCTCTAAAGCCCTCTGCCCAACTCTAAAGTTTGTGATTAATTTCATGAACTTTTTTTTTTTTAAGATTTTATTTATTTGAAACAGAGAGAGAGATCACAAGTATGCAGAGAGGCAGGCATAGAGAGAGAGAGGAGAAAGCAGGCTCCCTGCTGAGCAGAGAGCCCGATGCGGGCCTCGATCCCAGGACCCTGAGATCATGACCTGAGCCGAAGGCAGAGGCTTAACCCACTGAGCCACCCAGGCGCCCAATTTCATGAACTTTTTAATTAAACAGATTACCCTTGCCATCTGAACCCACACAGGAATAAGATTTTATCTATTTATTTTTAAAGATCTTATTTATTTATTTGACACAGAGAGAGAGATCATAAGCAGGCAGAGAGGCAGGCAGAGAGAGAGAGGGGGAAGCAGGCTCCCTGCTGAGCAGAGAGCCCGATGCGGGGATCGATCCCAGGACCCTGAGACCATGACCTGGGCCTAAGGCAGAGGCTTAACCCACTGAGCCACCCAGGTGTCCCAAGATTATATTTTTAATTAATTAATGTATTAGTTTCAGAGGTAGAATTTAGTGCTTCATCAGTTGCATATAACACCCAGTGCTCATTATATCAAATGTCCTCCTTAATGCTCATCACCCAATTATCCCTCTCCGCACCCACCTCCCCCAGAAATAAGATTTTAAAGAGGTTTTATTCATAAGGCTCTCTGTTCAGAACATAAAGGGATTTTTGAAAATAGGAAATTCAGCAGCATTCTTACTTGTGTCACTTTTCCTTCCCCGTAGAGTTCAACTTGGCACAACAGTGTATAATACTTCCCAATGGAGTGTACCTTCCAGGTCATGGTGGCATTTGTGGCACTTACATTTTTAAATAATACATTGAAAGGAGCCATTGGGTGCACTGCCAAAAAAAAAAAAAAAAAAAAAAAAAAGAAAGAAAACAAAGTAAAAAAAAAAACTCAAGCATAAATCCAAAAAGACTTTGGTAAACAGCAGTTCATGTCTACATTTATTTATTCACTGGTATTTTTTTGTTGTTTGCTTTTGAAAAAATAGCAAACAAAACCAGACTTACAGCCAAGATGGAGTAAGCCAACTACAGCCTTTCTCTCTCATCAATTATATTAGAAATTCTGAACAAAACATTAGAAGAAATTACCTAGGACTCCTAAAATTAAGCAGGCAGATTGTGAAAGAGGATCAAAACTTGGAGAAGTGGCTCATTGGGAGAGTATAACAGAACCCAGAGTCTAAACAAAATAACATCAACAATGTCAAAGATACAATTCATACGTATTCTACATACAAAAACAGAATATGTCACCAATTTCCAAAGGAAAAGATAATCAACAGATGCCAACCTTAAGATGGCCCACATGGCTACAATTATTACAGACTTTAAGAGAGACCTATGTCATAACAGTAAACAAGTTTGAAATGAATAGAGGAAAACGCTTCTTAGCAGAAAAATATAAACTTTTTTAAAAAAATCAAATGGGAATTCAGAACTAAAAAATATAATATCTGAAATGAAAAATGGACTGGATAAGGCTCAGGTTTTAAAAAGACAAAGTAAGCACCTCCCATCCTGTCTCTTCCTGAATCCAGTCAAAACAGTGCATGGAGCATTCTCAAATATTCTATTTGAGAACTCTTAAAGGTAGACAGCAACAGGCAGATTGGAGAAGACTAGAATGTGAAATATCACTGTGCCGGTAGTGGGGGGTAAAGGAAGACATGGGTTGTAAAGCTTCTATATTTTACGTAAAGTGGAAAATATTAACTCTAAGAAAACTGTGAAATATTAGTAACATAATCTCCAGAGGGAAAAAACAGAAATACAAAGAGATGTAGGAGAAAGTGAGTAGACAAAGTGAAGTGGAATACTAAAAAAAATATTCAAATAATCCCAAAGGGGGCAGGCTGGGAAGAGTAGAGGAACAAAAAAAAACAGAGGGAACAAATAGAAAATAAATAATAAAATGCCAGATTGAGTCCAACCATATTAATAATTATGTCAAATATAAATATTCCAAACATACTGATTAAAAGGCAAATTATCAGGTGGGAGAGAAATTGAAACCAGTCATGGACCTGCCTTCAAAGTGCAACAGGGAAGCAAACATGAATCAATAACCACAAAACCAAATGTGACATTGAAAGTGGGGTGACCACAGTGAAAGTGTTAAAGGCCTTTTGACTTAAAAGATGGAGTTCTAGAAGCCCCTATCCTGAGCCTTTGTCTTTATCTCATTATCCACAGGCTCATGACTCACAATTCTAATTCGCCATCCCAGACTTCTGCTATGCTTTCCAAATTATATCCAGCTGCCTCCTCAATACATCCATGTCTAAAAGACACCTCAAACTCAACAAGACAAAGACAAAACTCTACCCTCCTGCTCAGAGTTGCTCCTCTACAGTACCCTCCCCATTTCAGGAAATAGTTCCAGTATTAGCTCAGTTGTTTAGGCCAAAACCCTAGGAATCATCTTAAATTCCTCTTCCCCTGCCTTCCCTAAGTAAGTCCTACCAACTCAATCCCAAAGTAAATTCAGAATATGACCACATCCCACCAACTTCATCATGCCACCTGGTGCAAAGACTCTGCCTGATGACTGCAAAAGCCTCCCATCCAGCTCCTTTCTCCGCCCTCACCTCTGACAGCCCCACCTGCATGAACTTTTCTTACAGTGTAAGTCACTGACCTGTCCTGATGGACACCTTCTAATACAGCTGGTAAGACTACCCCATTCATCCCATAGTCACTGCGTAACCAGGACACTCCGATCTCCTCTCTCTCATAGTATGGGCACAAGAACATTCTTTCTGTCTCTCAAACAACCCAGAGCTTGTTCCCATCCTATGACCTTCTCAAATCCTATTCTTTTTGCTTCTAATGCTCTTTCCCTAGATGTTTTCTGTTTCTGTCTCATTCTTTGGCGGCCTCATCCTAACTGAAGTGGCATCAGGCATTCTCTACTGCATGACCTGAGCTGACGTTCTCCACAGTGTGTAGCGATACTCAAAATACTGTATGTGTCCACTCCCCACTCTCATCCCCTCCCCCAACGCACTCTCACACCCAAGTTCACATGCGGCAGTCACCTTGTTTTGTTCACTGCCAAGTCCCCAGTGCCAGCTATACTAGAGGCACTCTGTCATTATCTGGCTGACTGGTGATTAAGCTAAAATCTAGAAGATATGGAGGAATTAAGAAAGTAAAAAGTAAGGGATGAGCATTCTAGAAAAAAGGAACACAGGTGAAGATTCTGCATTTCATAAGAGAGAAAACATGTGGTCAAAACATAGGAAGAGATTCCCAACCTTCAGGATCTGTACTCAAAACCATGACAGACACCAGGGTATGTATACCCAGGAAACTGACACAATGGAAAGGGCAACCACCCCAGTGTGGAGAGGCTGTATGAGTTCAAGGGCCAGGGTATGACCAGGGCAGCCCCTTTGGAAAACCACTTGGCTTTGTATCTGAAGTTGCTCATTCACATTCTCTATGTCCTCACCGATTCCACTTTGGGGTATACACTCAAGAAAACAAAAGGAGGGAGCACCTGGGTGGCTCAGTGGGTTAAGCCTCTGCCTTCGGCTCAAGTCATGATCTCAGGGTCCTGGGATCGAGCTCTCTGCTCATCGGGGAGCCTGCTTCCTCCTCTCTCTCTCTCTATCTGCCCATCTCTCTGCCTACTTATAATCTCTGTCTGTCAAATAAATAAAAAATAATTTAAAGAAAACAAAAGGAGGCCAGTCCTACATCCATAATGCTCATAGTAGCACCATCCTTGAGAATAAAAACCTTGATACAACCTGAAAAACCATTAGAGGACATGCCTGACCAAAATACCATAGATTTATGCAATGAAATACTTCACGGCAGTGAATACCAACAGACTATAACACTATAACACAATAATACGGGTCAATATCAGTAATTTACTATCACACAAGCAGTAATTACTAAATTATCACATGTGGCTTGATGCCTTTTATATTTATATATACATCATATTTATTTATATATTTATATTTATATATACATTAAAACCAATCAAAATAAAAACATAACATTTTTAGGACATTAGAAATGAGAATACATACACCTATACAAACATAGACACATTCGAGATTTAAATCTGTACTTATCTTGGCGGAAGGAGCCGGGTGGGGGGCTGGGGGATGGGAGAGGCAGTGAGTTCCCGTCAGAGTTCTAGTCTGAAAGTGAGTAGTAAGCATGCACGTGCCTATTACATTATCAAAACAAATAACCAGGGACTGTGGGCCATGCATGCTTCCATGAAGAGAAGTGTGGTTTCAACAAGAGTTATAAATGAAAACTTTTTTTTAAAAAGACTTATTTATTTGAGAGAGGTGGAGAGAGAGAGAGAGAGAGCACATGCGTGCATGAGCAGGGGAGGGGAAGGGGCAGAGGGAGAGGGAGAAGCAGACTCTCTGCTGAGCACAGAGCCTGATGCAGGGCTCAATCCTGGGACCCCTGGATCATAACCTAAGCTGAAGGCAGACACTTAACTGACTGAGCCACCCAGGTGCCCCTAAATTAAAAATTTCACTTAGGATGTGAATTAGGCAAAAATCAACAACATTTCCTTGATCACAGAGCGTGTCACACAACGCCATAGCGGGTTCTGATACTGGTCTCACCTCGATGAGTCAGGTTAAAAAGAAGGTGAACACTTCTCTTTCGTAAGTAGTTTTCAGCTGTGAGTGTGAAGTTATACATGTCTTGGGACTCTGGAGCCACTTGCCAAAGACACCAGCTTTTGTGTTTACAAAGGGTCTTTTTCCCGGAAAATCTTAAAAAAAACACACACACACACACACAAAACGACAATTTCAGGGTTTACACTTTTGTCAACACAGAGATATATCCCTACACTCAGGGCACACTCAGTGGCCTTCAAATTATGTTCCACATGACAGTGTCGATCTCCCGCCATCAACAAATGTCAAAAGTGAAAACGTTTCAACAAATTCGACTTCTGTGGTGAAATGTGTAATGACCATGAACCACTGACCGCCCCCCTCCACCAACATGGAGGATGAGACGACTCCTTAATGTATTTTAAATATTCTTAAAAAGTTAGAAATTAGGTAGACCCAGAACACCAGATGGAACTATGTTCACATCAAGATTCACCACTAACAGGTTTTCTTATCATTTCTATGTGACAGTTTCCTTTCTCGAAACTCAGGTGGAAAGTATCACACACCACTGAAGGCTTCTTCCTCACTCTGGCAGGATGGTTGTAAACTATCTGTTCACATTTTCCTCAACATCTGAACGTGGCTCTTGTTGCTGTCACAAGCGCCTTAAACAAGGAGGACTCTTGTCAAGAATGCCATGGGAGATAACTTACGATTCAAATAAAGTGTAGCTCTGGGAAAGCTGTTTGAGCAAGCCGGTGTCACTCCCCGGATCCCAAGTACAGTTCAATGTCGTGAGGTCCTGGGTTTCACAAGAAAAGTCCTTGGGCTCCTCGAGGACTTCTGTCCGTACAAAGGAAAAAACAGATGAAAGGCCTAGTTAAATCCCTTTCATGAAAGACAAGGAAAACGGAGAGGTCCTTTTGGGTCTCAGGCCACAGAATCACTCTGAATGATAAAAGCATCACACCCCACCCGCACCTCTAGAAAGTCACAGTTCAGGCACCTCATCTGGGCCCCTTCTCCCTTCCCTTGTTCTTCTTTGAGGCATCACCGGGGACCAGTGGTGGGAGTTGTGCCGGGATCTGCAGGCCCCCAGGGCCTGCTAGGAGGCTCTCAACACCTACCACTGACTGTCAGACAGCTGGAGTGAGCGGAAGAATGAATGAATGAATGAATGAATGAATGAATGAATGAATGAATGAAGTCAGTGTTGCCTCCCCTGGAAGCTGGGGCTCGCAGATAGCCTTGGGGCTGTTAGGCTTGGGATGCCAGCAAGTCCGATTTGGAGGACTGCTAAGCTGGACAGCAGGGCGCTGAGAGTTCCAAGGTCAAATGCAGTACCTCCAAGTCGTCCCCTCCTCCCCTCCTCCCCCGGGGCCCCTCCACATCCCTGCAGCTCTCAGAAGCCTGGCCCTGGGAGACAGTGGAGGTGGGTGCCCGGGAGCCTGGAGCACGCCTTGGGCCCGAGAAGCAGGAGGGAGCAGGCTCAGATTTTGTCCCACCGCCAGTGCAGGGAAGGGAGGTCTCCTGACCAAATGCAGGAGGCCCCTGGGCACGTGCACACAGACCTCTGTGAAATGCACAGTGCTCCCCCTTCCCTGTTGCCAGCCACGGAGGCACCTGACGTTTTCCACACCCACTTCAGAGCGGGTTCCTCTGGATTCCTCGGCTACAGCGTTGGGAGCCAGGCCTGTCTGTGTTCATTCACCCTCAAACAACCAGTCCTGGGCTCACTTCACAGAGAGGGAAACTGGCTCAGAGAGGTGGGGAAACTTGGCCAAGGTGGCACACCCAGGCACAGGAAGATGATTTGAACCCAGGTCTTCTGGGTGCAACACTGGCTGCCTCCCTGGAGTCGGTGCCCTGCCATCTCTCCCACTCCACCCCCCGGTCCCCCGCCATGTTGCAGTCCTGCCGCATGGCTGAGGCAGGCAGGGCCCTTCCCGGTGGTCCAGGAAATGGCCCGAACTTTCTCCCCTTGAATAATCTTGGTCTCTAGGAATAAAACCGTCAATAAGGCCACGATAACAACAGGAAACCCTTCAAGATCTTTTTCAGAATCTCTCCTAGAAGACTGGGGAGACAAAAGAACATCCAGACCGCGGGTGAAAATGTTTACTTGCCTTCTGGGAAAGGAAATTCCATCTATTCTAGGAAACAGGAAAGAAGAGCACAGAGCATGTACACACTTACTTGACACAAAGAGAACGGTGCCCTTTATCCCGTCTCCTTGGCCCGGCTTACAATAGATATTTGTCCCGGTTTCCCTAATGAAAGCAACATGATTCAAGTTGAACACGGACACATTTGGATTGAGCTGTTCTCCCTGCATCCGTACGCCTTCCAAATAACAGGATATGTTATTCTGATGGCTTTTGGAAACGTAACAAATGGTGACATTGGAGCCTTCTTCCACGAGCTTATCTTTAGGGAAAACGAACAGCGGGTCCTGTCCAAGAGAATTCTGTACTGCAAGAGAAAAAAAGGCCGATCGGTTAGAACATCACTCAAGTTTCAAACCAGCCCCTCTGGTTTGAAACAAACAACGACAGCTTTAGCCTCTTCTACCTGCTGGGGAAAAGCCGAGCCTAAACCTCTGGGCAAACCTAGAAAAGTTCAGGGCTGCGCAAACACTCCTTCTTACAAGGGCTCCTACTGTTAGGCAAAATGTTGCTGACGTTCCTACTGCAAAGACAGTGCATCCCTCGGCCCTGGGATCAGGTGTCCCTGCCAGCTTTGCTTGTGACAGCCACGGCTGCCCTCTACGGGCCACAGCCCCGAGGGAGGTTCTGCATTAGGTGGGACGGAGGATATCTCTTACCACCAGCACAGGTAGGATCCACGGAGCCCAAGTTCACTCACCCAGCAGGTGGCAAGACCACATTCACATCTGCCAGGCCTGCCCATCTCCATAGCCACATGTCTCCCCCATACCCCCTTTTTATGGTTTTATGTATTTGTTTTAGAGAAATTAAGCAAGAAAAAGAACGTGAGCAGGAGGGACAAAAGGAGAGGGAGAGAGATAATCCCAAGCAGACTCTATGCTGAGTGCAGAGCCCCACACGGGACTCGATCCCACAACCCTGAGATCATGATCTGAGCTGAAATCAAGCTTCGGACGCTCAACTGACTGAGCCAGCCAGGCGCCCCCACGTATCCCTCTTAATCTCTATCTACACTGTACTACTGACCACATCTCTGCCCACCTTCTCGGAAATGCCGGTCACTCAAATAGCTCCTTTTCCACCATCTCTCCTTCTGTACGACCATCAGTGTGTGAAAATCCTCAGGTGTCTCCCATTTCAAGCCAACTCGCCACCCTCCCCATGCCTCCTTCCCGCCCCCTCAGCCCCGCTCCCCCCGTCGCAACCCCCAAAGGGGCTGCCTGCTCTGACTGCTTGGCTCCGTGGCTCCCACTCAGTCAGCCCACCATAGCCACGGAAACCGCCACCACTGACCTCACCCTGCTGTGTGGCCTGTGCAGGGGAGCTTTTTTAAAGGTTCCAGGCGAGTCTCATGGGCAACCACGGCTGAGAACCAGTGTTTGGGGGCTAGAATACACAGTCAGGTTTTTCATTCATCCTTGACTTAGACCAGAAGTTACAGCTTTGAGAAATCTAGCCCATTTTATCAAAGCTGTTTATAATGTTGTCCTGTCTCTTACTATCTTTTCAGTCTGTTTTTTTTCTGTGTCCATCTGTCAGCAGTAGGATGTAATGTGAACGGGGGTGGGGTGGGAGGGTGGGCTCTGGAGCTAGGTTGGTCTGGGCTGGAATTCCAACTCTACCACTTACGGGCTTGATGACCTCACATGGGCTCTTTAAGCTAATTGTGACCAGTTTCCTCATCTGTGAAGTGGGGATAAGAACAATACATATTCCAAAGGGCTGATTTGAGGGCTAAATTAATATGGAGAGTGCTCAGAACATGACTAAAATGCAGATTTAATTCTATTAGCAGTATTAAACTAATAATGAGGCTACTTATGGGTTAATGTTTGCTATCAGTTTGACTTTAATAGATTTGTATAAACACTTAACAAAGGAATGGTTCTATGGGCAGGAATTCCAGATTATCTGGCAAATGGTATACGTTGAGAGAGCCAAATGGCATTGCTTTAGAACCAGCTTATAGTTTAAATGAAGCATAATAAGCTGTGGTAAAATCCACTCTAGATTTTAATGATAACAAAATTAAATTATCAAAATTAGGAGATACATACAACATATTTCTCCATAACCTCATTATTCAAATGAAGACTTGATTTCATTGTTTCCATATTTCACTGCTTCTCTCTACCTTACGGGTTGGCAGGCTAGGGCCCATGGACCAATTCTAGCTTGCCATCTGTTTTTGTAAATAAAGTTTCATTAGAAAACAACAATTCTCATTTGTTTACATATTGCTTAAGATGGATTTCCCATTACAATTACATGTCTCAGAGTCATGGCTGAGACCAATAGGGTCTGTACAGCCTAAAATAGTTCCTATCTTGCCCTTTACACAAAAGCTTCCTAACCTCTGCTCTAGGTGCAGACACATTTTGTCTTCTAATAAAAGCATATGTACAATTTATGTCCTGCTTTGTTCTCTTAGTAGTTGTAGTAAACACGGGTCCCACGTTTGGAAAATAAATACGAAATTGTCTGAACTTGCGTAATTATCGCTGAGAATAAATTGTGAGGCAAAACCGTAGAGGTCTATCTCCTGGTGGCACGGTTCATACCCGCACTTCTTCATTCCAAGGGAAGACAAAGAAAAATAATGTTGGTTTCTACTCGGTCTCCTCAAAAGAGACTTCTACTATTTGGCTATTGATTCCTAAGTAATATTAAATATTCGAGCTTTTAATTCTTTTACCACCTCCCTTCTTACCATCTGCTTCCTCCCACGAACTCCAGCCGCTCCAGACCCTTGGCCCGGGGGTCTTGGCAGTATCTACCGCACTCCTCATTCTTATAAAATGTTTCGCACATTCCAAGGGGAGCTTGGATTCCCAGCTCCAGTGCAGAACCTGGTTCCACTTCACAGTGGTGGTGTAGTTCTCCTAGAAAGAAAGGGAAAAATTTGGAAACGTGGATCCATGCTGTCCCGGAAAATGGCCTGATTAGAGTTACCCCCAAGCACGCAGCCAGGAGCTCAGTGCAGCTCCCAGATACACGCAAGAGTGGTCCATCCCTAAGCAGCCCGCTCCCCCACTCCGACGTCACAGCAGAACCTGTCACAGCCTCCTGCCTTTTGAGAGCTCATCTCCCACCCCCAATGGCTCTCTGATTCCAGGGGGCTCATGGGGCACAAGTGAAAGAAAGCTGAACGTACTCAAGTCTTGGGGGGAGAGGTCAGAGTTAGAAGGTTGGCACGGGACTCGTCGCACAGAGGCTGCTAAGAAAATTTTTGCAAACTAGAGAACTAATTGAGTCATTCTTTAAAAATAAGCAAGACCGAGGAGTATTTTCTTAATAATTTTTTTTAGCCACGGCCAGATCAAGTTGGCCAAATCTCTGTAGAGAGGGCAGGCCTTCATGGTACCCAGGAGTACTGACGGCTCTCCAAAGCCAGTAGGAGGCTCTCGTGAGGCCTTTGGGCTTTTTTTGTCTGTTTTCTGTTTTGTTTCATTTGTCTACTTGTCTTTGCAGATATGGTGGCCAAGGGGCCATGTCCTCTTCTCTGAGCTCTGCCCGTTAGAATCTTCAGTCCCCAGGGAGGTCAAGCACACAAGATGTCTTACACTGTGCTCTTGGGAAGCTTGTTCAAGTTGAACTGCAACTGCTTTCCCACGTAGTCTTTTTTTTTTTTTTAAGATTTATTTATTTACTTTAGAGACAGTGTGCGTGAGTGGGGGAAGGGCAGATGGAGAAAGAGTATCTTTAGCAGGCTCCACGCTCAGTGTGGAGCCCGATGTGGGGCTCGATCTCACGACCTGAGATCATGACCGAAGCCTAAATCAAGAATCCGATGCTTAACCACCTGAGCCACCCAGGTGCCCCTCCACACAGCCTTTCATCTTGATCTTTCTAGAATTCTGGTGTCTTCTTTCTCTCATTCAATGGGCTTCAATGGTTCCTTTACACCTTACCCTCTCAGCCATCTACATGCTGATTCCAACCTGCCTCTCCCTCACAGGGACCTCCTCTCTGGACACAGTGGTCTACCTTGCACTTGGGGAATAGCTTTGTACTTTTACACCTCAGTGTCTGCTCAACCAGCGTCCCTGGTTTAGGGTCCCCATGCCCCCTCTGCACTGGAAATTAGTCTAGGCTACACCCACCCCTACCCCCCCCCCCAGAAGCCTTCCTGCACACTGGGTATAGTCACTGGCATTTCATCTGTGGTTGGGTTGTGTCCCTGGCTGGAGCATGGCCCCAAGAGAACGGACACAGGGTTTTATTCTTCTTCCCGTCCCGCAAGGCTCCGGGCACTCAAGCTCCCCAGTGGGCCCCTCCAGGACACTTGCTTTCTGCCCCCACCGCTGGATGATGGGAACATCAAATGCTTGCACTTCCTGGGGAAAACTGAGTCTGCAGCCCCATTTCTAAAGGCCAATCGAAAACCCTATAGTCATGAGGATGGGGGTGACGTGCGTGTCACACACAGCCAGAGCTGACAGACTCTGAGGTCTTCCCTCCACTTTCTCCTTCCCCCCTTTCCAGGCTTCTGGGCTGCAGCGGAGCCTGGGCCGAAGCTGGTGCAGCCCTCGGGGGAGAGCACCTCCGCCCACCTCGCAGTGCACAGCCCTCACCCTCCATGTGGGACACTAAGTTACAAAATGTTTCTCTTTTGGTTTATCGTGTTGCTTTACTCCTAAACTACAAAATACACGTTTTAAATACAAGATTTGAGGTCCTGATCACAACTTTTCCTATTTAATACAAGCAATCTTGAGTCCATTTTGATTAAATCTTGTTTAAGAGCAAATACCAAAAAACCAACCCAGAAACTGTATCAATAATGGCGACCTTGCTGTCCACAAGCCACAGTCTGGGTTTTTCCTCCTGCATCCCTTTGGAATTAAGCCACTTTTGTCATCATCCCAGACTGTCACCGGTCACTCCAGGCACCTCTCCCCTGGGCCCACTGCACAGCCCCCTTCATACGGGTAGTGCTTTGGCTTCTCCAACTGCCCCACCTGTTCTCTGCCGTGAGCCAGAGCAGACATGTCAAACACTTCCAGCCAGATCCCCTCACTCCTCTTCTTTTCGTGGCTCTCAGGATAAAACAGGAAAACTGAGCACGACCTCCAGTGTCCTGTGTGGTCCACCCGGGGCCACGCCTGCCCCTCTGTGTTCCAAGCTTTCAGGCCTGGGAGCTCACAGCCCTCCCCTCAGGGCCTCAGCTCACACCTGTGGGCTCTTCCCAGAATATTCTTTTCCACCCTCCCTTCTAAATTAGCTTCTAATCCTCTTCCTTATTTTGGTTCAAAAAGTCCTTCTTTCAAGTTGCTGGAGAAGGTCAGGCCTTGTCACAACCCCACAGCACCTTGTCAGCCGCCAGCACTGCACGTCCCACATTTAGGACACTCTGGTCTATGTGTTTTTTCTCCTCATTCCTGCTCAGCCCCGACAGACCTACGCCTTGAATAATGGCTGGATCCCGGCTCCCAGTCTCCCAACCATGCGCCCAGTGACTGCATCATTAACAGGCAGTGTGGACTCTGTTTTCCTCAGACGCTACTTGTGCGGATTCTGTCTAACCACAAACTTGTGCTTTGTGCTGCTCACAGCCTTGTCATGGAGGAGATAAAACTTTCCTTGAATGCATCAATTCAGTGATTTTTTTTTTTAATGTGATGAATTGTGCTGGGGCTGTTTTCATTCACTGAAGTGGCAAGTTTAATTTGGCAGACACTAGTAAATCGCAAGAAGTTGGCACATTCATCTCTCCAGGAGTCCAATTGAGGTCACAGACTCGTTCCTGAGGCAAGCGCAGATCCCTGGCAGACTCAGCCCCCGGCCTCCTTCTGGGCCTGTGCTAGGACTCCACACCGCCTTCCCTGGCCACTGACCCAACCAGAAGGCCAGCGGCCGGACAGGCCGAGGGCAGGAGCAGGCCCAGGGGAGGCCGTGTGGTGCGGGCAGGCAGCTGGCTGCCAGCAGGCCTCTGCGTGGCCCGCACCATCCGGGAGGCAGCCCAGGGTCCCCAGCCCGGCTGCAAGCACTTGGACCAGGACGGTCCTCCTTGGCTTGGTTAGGCACACGACCGCCGGAGGCAGGAGTCCTGAAAGCTGTCCTTTCTCCGCATGCAGGAAAGCGAGCTGCCAGCCTTGCCTTACGAGGAACCACCTTACGAAAAAGGAGACGGCGCTCTTTTCAGAAGCAGTTCCCTCGGCTGGCTTTCTTCCCCTCAGCTGCAGGGGGATCTCATGTCTCTCCTTGACTTTAGGTCTGGAAGGGTCAGACAAAGGCTTGTTGTGGTATTGTCTGTTCTGGGAGGTATGGTATTGGTATGTGGTATTGTCTGTTCTGGCCACTGATTACCTGGGGCGTGCCCGTGGCTGTCACCCCTGTCTGGGCATGTGGCTGAAGGAGGATACCGTCCTGGCTCGGGGAGCTGCCTGGCACAACACACCACTCTCCTCTCCCCTGTTGGGCTGAGCTGAGTGATAATGGGGACCAGATATTGGACGAGGCAGAACTCTGGTCGTGAAGATCTCGAGCCTTAGTAGTTTGCAGAAGCAGGTTTGACAAGCTGCTCTCCCCAGAAAAAAAGAGCTCTCAGACCAATCAAAGGTGAAAACAGAAATGAACAAGTGCCTGTTAGGAAAATAAAAAACGGGATCCACTTGGTCTATGGTTAGCATTACTTCTTCTCATGGTGTTAAGTACTAGTTTTCCATGAATTCTTCCAGCATTTCTCTCAAACTTCCTTTTCTTAGACAAGTAGCCTCAATATGACCTTTGTGCAATATTTTACTGGGTCTAAATCGACAACCAATGAGTGCAACCCTCAAAAGTACAAAACTATGGGGGCGCCTGGGTGGTTCAGTTGGTTAAGCGTGTGACTCTTGATTTCGGCTCAGGTCGAGATCTCAGGGTCATGAGATCGAGCCCCACATCAGGCTCCACACTGGGAATGTAGCCTGCTTGGGATTCTCTTTCTCCCTTCGTCCCTCCCCTGCTCACTTGCATGCACTCTCTTTGTCTCTCTCCTCTCTTAAAAAAAAAAAAATACATACATACATATATAAATCAAAGTACAAAAACAATTAGTATGAGGTCCAGTGGGCAGATATGCTGATGGTGGAAAGTGAGTAGCTGTAACACACAATGCTTTTGCTTAAAATCGGAACACTAGGGATGCCTGGGTGGCTCAGTCAGTTGGGGGGCTGCCTTCAGCTCGGGTCATGAGCCTAGTGTCCTGGAATCGAGTCCCACATCGGGCTCCTTGCTCGGCAGGGAGCCTGCTTCTCCCTCTGCCTCTGCCTGCCTGTGTGTGCGCTCTCTCTCTCTCTCTCTGACAAATAAATAAAAATAAAATCTTTAAAAAAAAAATCAGAACACTAAACAACTCTCACTGTGGGAAACGACTCTTGGCGGCGTGGAATGGCAGACTGCTATCAATCTAGGTTGACAGAGTCCAAGTTATACTTAAGACCTCTCATCCAGATCTCAAATGCATGAATATGGAAAGTAACTGGAGGCTTCAAAACGAGTAACATTTACACTTTCCTAAACGAACTAACCATTCCAAATCCCTGCGCCCACACTTCCAATGCCTGAGATAAGAGTAGCCTCTGGCTGAGCAAATAGAGATCCCCAGCCGTGACACATCCCTGCGTTTCCCTTCACGCCAGGCAAATTCTCTGTTCCTGTTCAGGGAGACAACATTCCGTTGCATTGTCCTTCAGCATCCTCTGATAATGAATGAGCACGCTGTGTGGGTAGATCATTAAGGGTCCCCAGACCATAAAACGGAAACTGAAAGAAACCACCACAGTATCTTAATGCACGAGATGGAGAAGTGTCAGCTAAATGGGCCAACCATGATCTGCACCAAGACAAGTGACAAATCCCACATAATTCAAAGGCAAAATGATCATGAAATGAAGGATTTTCATCACTTGATTTGCTGTAGAAAAAGCCACAAGTGAGGGAACAAAGGACATCTTAAGTTACTCTCCAACATGGTGGGTCCAGGAAGAACCTCTTTGCTGGAGAGAACACACAGTGCTTGGACTCATCATTTCTTGTATTTCAGCACAGTAGGAGAGAAGCAACAGACAGGAAGCCACACTAGTAAGAAGAATGCTGCCAAACAATTACATCTAATTGAGGAAAATGTCTGGTGGACAGGAAAGAAAGAGGGAAGAGAAAAAAGAAGGTTGGTGTTCATGGATTTTTGGAATCTAGGACTCAAGAATGGGCCCACTAGCCTGCTTAGGAGATAGAGCAGAAATGAGGAAATGATCTGTTTCCATAACATATTGTATCCAGCTTACTGAACCAAAGCTGTCATGTTATTTGGTTCCATAGCCTCTTAACTAAAAATACAGAAATGTAATTGTTTTGGAAAACCATGCTGAGTCGCTAAAATGTTTCTGTATTGGGATTTTTGTGGATGTTATAAGAGAAAGATCTTGGTCAGAAAAGGATTGTTAAAATGTTGAGCCAAAAAAAAAAAGTACTTACCACCCAGATGACATTAGATGTTTTAATTCTACTGATTTCTATTTGAAAAACCATTTTGAATTCCTGATGATGATCAAGTTTGTGGACAGTCCATTGTAAATGCAAACACTGACATGTAGAATTGACGGAAACCTTCAGGGATTCAGGGTCCCATGGCAAAGGCTCAGACAAGACTGAAAGGTCAAAAATAAGATATGAAATAACATTTAATAGGAACACAGTTGAAGAGTCACAGATAATAAACTGGTCAGTATCACCACCGTCCAGTTTTGGAAAATAATGCTCTCAGGTGCCTCTTAGAATTAGCCATCTTGAAAGTCTGCAAGGGAATTTGGAAATCATTTGTAAATAAAGAAATTAAAGCCTAGATAAATGAAAGGCTATATAAAGAGGTATCTTGGCTATAAATTTCATATTCCTGGAAATAAAAAATGAGTTTTCTGTTTGAAAATCAGTACTTCATAGATTATTAAATAACACTGAAGTGGGAGCATACCCTATCTCTAGACATGATTGCTTAGATCTCAATGCACTACACTTAAAACACTGCTGGAAAGAATTTACTGAACTCTGTGGATAAGACCAGCAAGGCACTTGTGTGGAATAAAATAATTGTGATGATGTTCATAGCTCAAGGAAGGACCCCAGCTGGAGAGACACAGGCGCTCAGAATAAGTAAATCCATAGAAGAATATAGAAGACTGGTGATCGCTGGGGGCTGAGGACGGGAGCAGTTGAGAGTAAGTGCTCCATGATTACAGGGTCTCCTTTTGAGGTGATAAAAATGTTTTGGAACTACACAGAAGTGCCGGTTGCGTATTTTTGAATGTACCAAATGTCACTGATTTGTTCATTTTAACCGCAAAATGGTTAATTTTAAGTTATGTGAATTTCCCTTCAATAAAAGTTTTTTTTACATATACGTGATCATGATCAAAACGTTCAAATGATACAGAGATTGAGACCCTACCGTCCTACCAACTCCACTCTATTGCCATGTTTAAATCATATGCTTTTCTCGACCTTTCCCATACACTCAAAAACACATAAGACTGTGCATTCCATTTTATATTTTTTAAAGTGCTTAGGTTATTTTTCAGAAAGCTATAAAGAGAAGTAAAGCTATAATGCTACTACTCATTATTTTTGGATGACGAGGCAGAGTGATTTTACTTTTTTATGCTTTTTTTGTATTTTGTAAATGTTCTTTAGAAGCATGCGTTACTTTCAGACCCTGTAATACGCTAGATTTTACAAGAACTAGTCTTCTAAGACACCTAGTTCACTCCACTGTGATGATACTTCAGGATGCAGAATTTAGTCCTCTGGGTCAATCTGCGCCAAAAGGCTAGGCACCAGTCATTTTTCCAGTTTTACTTCCCACTGCAACTTAATGAATTGGCATTTTGAGTCTTTTTTTTTTTTTTTTTTGCATTCTGATTCTCAATGAGCTTTGGCAGAGTGAGTCATTTATCAGACTCCATACATACAAAGTTAAATGAAGTCAGCTGGAATTTCTGAACACTCGAAGCCCAAAACATGATGGCCACTTTCTATTATTATTTGGTTAGAGATTTTTTTTTCTCCTTTGTGAATAAAATTTCTCTTTAGTTAAAGCCAATAGCCATTATTCATCCTCTCCTTAAACCAGCCAGTTGGGTGAGTCTTCCAAGCCTAAGATGTAAGCTAAGTAAAAGGAGGTTTAGGGGGACAAAAGAGCAGATCCCTTAGGGAATAGGAGGAAATATTTTTAATAATTAATAATAACCAATAGCACGGAGAAGGCTGGATGTCTGCAAAATCATCCCAGCTCCCCTAGCCCTCATTCCATTTTGTCTGGGTAGTAATTTGTTGCTCTCAGTCTCACACTCTAGATGCAAACTTCCTGGAAGGCAGAGGCCAAAGCAGAGACATCTTTGAATGGACTCTTGTCCCCAGCATTCGGCACAACCTCTTCCCCACAGCGGATGTTGATCTCAAATCACAGGGACTCAGGATCTCCACAAGTTCTCAAGAGCACAACAAGCAACAGCTTGTCTCTCCTCATCCGTGGCATTCTCTTCTCCCCAGGGCTGCTTTTCTAAGCCCTTGTTTGAGCACTGATCACAGTGTGTCTCCCGGTGTCTCCCCAAGGACTGTGAGCTTGACAAGGGCGGGACTAAGTCTTACTCAGCTCAGTGAAACCAAGTCCAATCACACACCTGTCACAGTGTGGACACCCAGTGACTCCTTGCTAAAGGATGAGTCAACGACCAGTATCAACTTTACTTCTGGAGGCTCAAGAAAGCTACTGTGTGATGCTTTAGGTAAAAGAGGAACACTAGGGACGCCTGGGTGGCTCAATTGGTTAAGCAGCTGCCTTCGGCTCAGGTCATGATGCCAGCATCCTGGGATCGAGTCCCACATCGGGCTCCTTGCTCAGCAGGGAGCCTGCTTCTCCCTCTGCCTCTGCCTGATACTCTGTCTGCCTGTGCTCCCACGTGCTCTCTCTCTCTAACAAATAAATAAAATCTTTAAAAAAAAAAAAAGAGGAACACTATATTGACGTGAGCAATCTGTGAGTGCTGAGTGACTCAAGCAGTTGGGAGAGACATCAGTCAGAAATAATTCGGGTCAAAAGCAATTGAGGACTTCCTTGGGAAACAGTGGGAGATGTCAAGGTAAAGTCAGAGAGATTAAGGGACTGTGCAGACTCTTAAATCCAAACCCATTATTTTCCAATGAGGAAACTGAGTTTTAAAAAAAGGGAAGTGACTTCCCAAGAACACCCAACTAGACCCGAACCCAGGGTTCTTGGCCCTGAGCCCAGCTCTCTTTTTACAGTGAGGAGTGGGTGATCAGACAGCCCTGGGTTTAATCACAGACTCTTCTCCCACTTCTCTCAACCAGGCTCTTTGTCTGGCCCCGACACTACTAAAGAAAATAAACCATGGTTCATTTATAACTTGGGACATCACACAGCCATTAAACAGAATGTTATTGCTAAAAGAACATTTGAGATCAAAGCTAAAAAGCCTCATTGTATGTTGTATTGTTTTAAAAAGCATATACTGAAGTACACATACTAAAATATATATACTTTACCTGCATATATTTTTATATGTTACTTATATTTACATATTATAGTATAATTTCCCAGTATATATATTTACACTAGATACAACATACATACTTTATATAGAGTTTAAAAAGTCCATACATAGTATAAATATTCCCAGCATATATAGTGTAATTTCACTTCTACAAAAAAAAAATCTGCATTTTTACATCTCTGTCTTGGTCTATATGGTACTTACACAAGAGAATGGGAGAAAATAAACCAAATGCTATAGTCACGATCTCTGACTGAAGCAGATACGGGCCCAGCAACAAGTGGAAGTGAGTCTGGGCTCTGTCTCATGGGTTGGGAGAAGCTAGGACTTCAGAACTCAAGTCTCAGCTCTGAGCCTGGCTGGGCCATCACGTGGGAGGCCCACTCATCTGAGTGGATGTTTAGCAGGTACCTGGCAGAGGCGGCAAAAACTGAGATGAGAAACCCAAGTGGTGTTAGGACAAAGACAGGATTATGTGGCAAGGCAGGCATGCTTAGCGGAGAAAGCTGGACGCAGAAACAAAGACTGGTGGAGAGAGACATGGGTAATGAACGTCTGTTGTAAATGAAAGAAGCAGAAAAGGTCCATTCTTCCCTGGAATTTCTTCTGAGAACAGTGCCTTGCACGTAGAAGGTACCTAGACAGTCGTCATTGGATCAGATAATGAGACTTCACTAGGGAAGGGAACTGGGCCAAAAATTTGGGATTAAATGCGTAGGACTTTCTGGAGAGCCTGCAACCGGGGGCATGGGTCTGTCTGAGAATCAGAGGCTCTAGCTGGACCCAACCTTCCTATGGTATGGACCACCCCCTCAGCCCGGCTGTTCACATTTAGCAAGTAAGATAGATAGGGTGAGAATGAGAAGTCCTAATTCCCAACTTTCAGCTCCAGATTATGGAAGGTTATCAATAAGCTATGAATTTTAAAAAGCCAAAAAAGCAGCAGCATCTCATGTGCCCTGAACCTGAAAGATAGAGACCCAGACTTGCAGAACACCCGGCAGAGAACTGAGCTCTTATCAGAACAAAATCTTTTTCTTTCCAAATATCTTCTCACAGAGTGTTAGGGAAAATAGAAACCTTCTGTGGGTGTTTCCTGGAAACATCACTTCAGGAATCCATGGAGGGGGCTGTGTGAATAATTACAAGGCCGTACATCTGTGCTCTCTGTTACAAAGGGAGGACAGCAAAGAGTAAACACAGGATGAGGAAAGCGCAAAGCTTTGTTAAACACAGGCAACAGACTCGAGCCTGAGTACCTTCCCCCTGGTTCAAAGTACTAGCCAAAGTCATTATGAACATTTTACAAGTGCCCTTATTGACACTATTCACAAAGTTGGTTTATTGAAAAATACCCTCACTGGGAGAGTAGCTAAGTGAAAAATGCTGTTTCTTTTTCCCATAAACAGCATTTCAGTACTTAGCATATTATCTTGCGGCAAATAGTTTCTCAATGAATGTCACTCAAGGACATCGCAACTTGTTCTAAGCCAGTGGCCTGCACTGGTCTGGTTGAACCTCAGCCCCACAGGACAAGGCAACTCCTTTGGAGATGTCACTTACAGTGTATCTACCACGAGTTCTGTGGGATTAGATCCACTCACAAGTGCCCGGATGACCAGAGCACTGGCTAGGAAATGAGGGCTAAGGTGTGGCTTTATTACCATGAGCTATCAAGAAATCCAAACTAAGGAAACCATTGCTACTCACCAGTTCCAAGTAATTCCCAAAGAAAAGACCTGTGCAACTTTCCTCCAAAGTACCAGTTACCTTGTTCTTTTTCTCTGCGTTTTTTTTTTTTTTTTCTTTACTGTTCTTCCCACTACTCACCTTCACTCTGGTAAGTCCTCAAGGACAGCAATGCCAAGAGGAATGCTGTCTGAGAGACTGAAGAGAGAGCCATAGGTTCTGGATTTCTGAAAAAGATAAATTACAGGAGAAAAATTTCATTTAATTTTGGCTCTGAGTAGGTGTCTTTGACCTCATTGTGGTAGATGATGGTATTAAAGGTTCCCATTCTTCTCTCCTTTCATCCATCCATGCCTCTTGTCATGAGAGTTTGGAGTACCCCCTGCCTTCCAAAGTAAGAGTTTATTTCCCTGCTCCAGGTGACTTGCGGAGGCCGAAGCCATGGTGAGCCTCAAAACCCCTGTGTCATTCTGCTTGCTTTTCTGTGCTTCCACCTTTGGCAAGAAAAGAGCCCTTCTGGGCTACCCTCTTGGACCCAGGAGGAGGAGGAGCAATGGGGGGGGCACTGAGTCATCATGGCTGCCCCCCATCCTCACCGGCATCAGCCCAGGTCAGCCAGCCGCTGGCCAAGAGTGACTGGTCCCAGATGCGGGAGCCAGGAATGCTCACTGCCGCGTGCCACGGAGGCCGTGTGGCAAGAGAGAAGTGGCCTACCAATTTCTTCAAACCCAGAGAAGGCTCGTGAAGAAAGGTAAAACAAAGAAACAGAAGTGAAACGTAAAAAAGTGGACCATGGTCTCAGAAGAGCTATATCTGAGTGAGCTACTTAGAGAGGAGTCATCTTCACTCTTCCTTGTCTCCCTTGTTACAATTTCACCAAAGAAAACCCAGCACATTCCACCTGAAGAGATGTTTCATTGTGTTTCATTGTTCAAGATAATTTCCGGTTTTCCTCGCTTTAGAGGAGGGTTGTAAAGGGAAGGTCAAAGAGCTTCACTGATTCATCGGGTCCTCTGACCACAGGACAAGCTGAGGGCACAGAGAGTGAACACTGATGACCTCAAGGAGGCTAATTTGTTCTTAATTTAATAGTAATAGTGTTAGTCAAGGGAAGCCCTGAGTTTCACTTTTCTACTTCAAAGCCTGACTCACCCCACTGACGGGCAACGAAACCGTTCAGAGTCCCCTTCACCTCGGTCTAGCCACGCAGACTTCATCAAATCCAGAAACTCAGCGAACCAGACCATTCCCTTTCACTGCCCACCACTAAATAGGAACAACAGTGACAACAGAAAAAGAATACAGCCAGCCCTTAAATTATTCTAGGGTAGTCACATCCGCTTACAGACGGACCCAATCCCCAGCAGAAAGTCTGCGAACAACAGCTTTTCCTCATAGTCCTTTAGGCCTATTCTCTGCTACTTCTAGTTTTGGCAAACAGGTCACTCACGCCTCTCTAAAATCTCTACTTACCACGTCAGAGAGGCTCCTATTACAACTAAATATCAAAGCCAGGGAGAAAAGGAATTCAAGAGGAAGTTGTTTCTGCTCAGCACTGAAGGAAAATGCCAGCATGAAGTGTGTGACACTCTGCGCGCAACAGACCCATCCTTCCAGTCCTAGTCCATGGGCGCAGGAGCCTATCCTAAGGCCGGCCTACCCTGAGGAGCGCAAGGTGCCTCTCTCTGTGAGGAAATCTCATCCCGTACATTGAAAACCAGGCGATTCTGGGAGTGATGTAGGTTGCTTTGTGTTCTCTGTAGGAAAGGGCTACTTAAAATGTTTCTTTTTATTTTCAAATTTTGGAGTTCTGATGAATCAAATATCTCACATGTCACAGAATTTAAACAAATTTGTGTTTAACAGAGAAACTTAAGACAGAGAAACTTGAAATGGCAAGTTAGTAGCCACCTATGAATTAAGGGTAATCAGAAATTAAAGAATAAAAGTGGTCATGTAACAAAACCGAAAACTAGGAGTCTTTACAAAGGACTTGTATCTACGGTCTGGGGATCACAGGAATATTGACTTCCAGACGAGACTTCTTGGACTCTTGAGAAGCGTGGGGACAGTCTCGTCTGCAAGTCCCGCCCTTCCCCACCTCCTCCCACGCGGCAGGTTGTGAACCTGAGGAGGTTAGCTTCAGAATGAGAGTCGGCCACTGGAAGAACATTCCGGAGACATGCATGTCAGCCGTTGGGAAATGCTGCATGAACAGTTCTCCCGAAGCGCCAGAGCCTCATGCTGCGGGAAGAACACGGCCACTGAGGACCCCGAGCCAGCTGCTTCCAAGCCCCAGGAGACTGACCGCACGGCCCACAAGGACTCCCTCCTCCCCTCCCCCGTAAATCTGCCTCTAGTTACCCTGTGCCCTATTCGGAGGGTACCAGCTGTTTGTTTGCTGGTGAGCTCCCCGCTAGCATGGCGACAGATCTGGGGGCGAGGGAGCGAGTTGTGCTGGGCTTATTCAAGGAACCACAGGAGCCGGTGTTGCAGGGGGCAAGGAGGTGAGAGGCAGGAGGTGCAGAGGGCCCCGGATGGAGAGAAGCCCGGGAAACATTTCTCCAGCTGTGGCTTCTACCCTGAGCCAGGTGGGAGCCACCGGGGGCTCTGGGAAAGGCGTAAATGGCCACTGACAGGAGTAGTGGGAGGGACGGCAGCTAGGAGGTTATGCAATAGGCTGGGACAATGGTGCGGGCTCAGGCTGGGATGAAGGCATTGGAAGTGGGTACAGTGGTGGGATTTGGGAGAGACTTGACAAAGCAGGCAGGACGTGCCGGGGGTGACAGACGAAGACATCAGGGACAGCCCCCTTAATGGCCAGAGCCCTTGGCAGAACGGAAATTACCGTTCACAGAGGTAGAAGCACAGATGTCATGGGCTCTAGCAAGGGCTCTGGTGGCAGCATGCTCAATTTGAGTTGCTGATTTGATGTCCAAGGGAGCGAGTTAGCCGGACAACCACTTTGGAATCCCTGGGAGGGGACCTGGCAGGGGGCTCAGTCATCCTGGGTGTATACAGACGGTCTTTAAACCGCGGGGGCTGGATGATGGCCTGGAGAGGCAGCGCACATAGAAAAGAGAGGTCTGCCTCGGGCAGGAGAAGGCCACCGTGCCCTCTCCTTCTCTCGTCAGGCCCTCCCTCCCCACACAACTGTCTGCGAGGAGCATGGCTACTACTGCGTCGTAGGAAAAGGAAGTCAGGGAAGGATGAAGGGGCAGCATTCAGAAAGGCAAAACCCACATTCCCGCCTCACCCACACTGCGCTCAACCTGGTTCTTTATTTCTATTTTTCAGATCCCCGCCATTCCCAACCAGACTGAGCTGCTTGAGGACAGGCCTGGGTCTCAGTCCCCATTGTCCATCATAGTCCCAGGCCACAGCTGTTCCCCAGGAAATATCTTGTGAATGAATAAATATCTGTAGCGATGTTCTCACAGTTGTTCTTCTTTGCTTTCAATTTTATTTTAGTAAACAGATTTCTTTTCAGGCCCTTCCACTTTTTCTAGTGCCAAATATTGCCTAATTCATAGTCTTTCATTGACATGTCTTCTCTGGGGAGGAAAAGGGAGAGCAAAGAAAAATTACCCACTCATTGTGCAGAACTTCCCATTCAAATCTCATCTCTGGGCAAAAAGAAGCCACCTTCGACTGTCCCCCAGGACAAACTCTACCTGTGCAACGAAACACAACTTATGCCAGGGGTAGAAGCCTGCCCTTCTTCGCTAGCATTTTTTTCCGTCATTACTAAAATATTTATTCCTGGGAAGTTTCCTCACCGTAAATAACTCCTTGAGAAGCAACATGACCAGTCATTTGCTTCCCAAGAACATGGGTGTGTTGCCAAAGACAGCGGAATTGGCCGGGTGCCTCCTGACGTCATATGCAAATCCCAGTTTCAAGAAAGAAGCTGTTCATCTGGGACGTGTGCTGGGTGTGTGCTCCCTGTTAGAGAGTTCTGTGTGGCAGTATGAAGGGCTGGCGGCATGGTCTCCACATTTCCCAGATCCATCTATCTTTACTTCTTTCATATTGGGGACCCCCTCCAAGGGGCACTGCCATTATAGCATGGGGCAGATCACCTGTAAGCCTTCCCCTCAACCCTCCTTCCACCCTCTTCCTCCTAAAGAAAGGTTCAAGCACACCTTCCCCTCTGTCTAAACCTACCTGGCTAAGTGTTTCTAGCAGTTTAGTGAGGTCATCCCTTATTTAGGAGACTGAACTGGCTTATGCACGGCTGATTTTCTTTTTCTTAAGCCGTATTCAGGTGAGGATTCCTGGGCCTTGGGACTCCAGCTAGCATTCAAGCTGAGTCCCCAGATGGTCAGGGAAACCAAAGAAAGGAAGAGAAAACCTCGATCCAAGGAATATTCCGGACCCAAAGAATACGTAGGGATTTAGCATATGCTAACGACAGTCTTTTAAATCACTAAAGAAGAGACAGATTTCTCCCCCCACGTTGTACTGGAACAATAACCTGGACATTTGTGGGTAAAGGAGGTAGTAACAGTCCAGTACACGGACTCAGATGTGAAGACTGCTGACGGTCAGATCACTGCTCGGACACTTAGGAATCGTCTCACCAGAGACAAGGTACTTTATCCGTTTAAGCTTCAGTTTCTTTTCCTGTAAAATGAGGATAAAGAACCTACCTCATAGGATTGGCATGAGGATTACATGAGATTATGAGAACCTATATACAGAAAATCCAATTATTGTTTTTTTATTTTTTTGAACACTTTTTTTTTTTAAAGATTTTATTTATTTATTTGTCAGAGAGAGAGAAAGGAATACTTTAAAGAATGCTGAGCAGGGAGCCCAATGCAGGACTCGATCCCAGAACCCTGGGATCATGACCTGAGCCAAAGGTCATGTATAATCCGTTTTAGCATGATATGAATCCTAGAAGCAATAAAGATTGTACAACGATTAAATAAACATTGCAAAAAATTTTAGTGCTACAGTCAGGCCCAATAAGAAACTGGGAACAATAGTTTCAATACTGATGGCAAAGGGTTACTGTCCCCTACAATACCAAGAGATCTTAGAAATTAGAAATCAATCAAAAACATACAAGCAACCCTGTAGAAAACCCGGCAGATGATATGAATATGTAATTCACAAGAAAGGAAATGCCAATAACCAAAAGGGAATAAGGAAAAACTAGACAATATCACTAGTAATTATATGAATGCAAATTATAATAGTAGTTGTATGTCTGTGTGTGTGTCTGTGTGGTGTCCAACTGGCAAAGCCTAAAAAGGTTTTACCATCTAGTACTGGTAAGAGTTTGAAGAAGTAAGTATTGCTACTCAATGATGGTCAAAAAGCATAACTTTATCAAGGTCATTTTGGCACTACCTATTAAAATTTCAGGGTGCCTTCCCTTTGATCCAGAAATCCTATTTCTGGAATTTTGTCCTACAGATAGCATCCTTATATATGTGTGTCTGTACACAAAAATTATGTATTTTAGGGGCACCTGTGTGGCTCAGTGGGTTAAAGCCTCTGCCTTTGGCTCAGGTCACGATCCCAGGATCCTGGGATCGAGCCCCACATCGGGGGGTCTCTGCTCAGCAGGGAGCCCGCTTCCCTCTCTCTCTGCCTACTTGTGATCTCTCTCTGTCAAATAAATGAATAAAATCTTTAAAAAAAGTTATATATTTTAAAGAATGTTCATTGTAGTATTATTAATATTTAGGAAAAATGAAAACAACCCAACTAATTGTGAAAAAGGACCCAAAAAATTAATTACGGTGCATTTCTGCAAAGGAAAACTATGAAACTGTCAAAAGAATGAAACAGATCTACGGGCTGCTATAGAAGAATAGCCCAAAAATACTGAGTGAAAAAGCAAGCTGCAGAACAGCGTGTGCACACAAACACCTCTGGGAGAGGGGTGTGCAACCGTGCCACTTGGTACTCTCTTTAGAAGGATCTGCTGCAGGAATGTAGATGCCTGACAGCTTCCCCTGTTGTACATCGGGATCCACGCACATTCACACCCGAGCCCACGGTTCCTGCAGGCTGCTCCCAGGCAGTGAGCAAACCAAACCTTTTCTGCCCAACATGGGACTCCTCTAACAGGCAACATTTGATCGAAGTCTCCCATTGGCTTGGGCAAACATTCTCACAACTGCATTGCAGGGGGAAGCTCTTCCTTCCAGGCTTCCCTGTTCCGTCACCTTGCCTTGGGGCTGTCTCCTCCTGCTCCCTTGTCCCTGCATCCCTCCCCAGAGCTCTCCCCCCAGATCTCTTGCACATCTATTTCTGCCTTGCTGTCTTCTACTTCAAGGACCCAAACTGGCCCCCAAAGACACACCCAACAATGAACACTTATAAATTTAGAGTTGGGATGGGGTAAGGGAGGTGAGCAGGATGAGGGACACTGTGGTCAACTCTCTCACATTATGTAATTCGGCCACATAAAGCATTCTTCAAAATGTGCGTGTGTTTTACATATATTTATGAATGCAAGTAGTTGCAATTCCATTATTTTCATATTTGAACCATATATCCCAACAGGGCTAAACTAGCTGATGGTATTTTGTGATTCAAAACCAATGCAGAGCTGTCCGACAGGCCTAAAAAACGGTTGGAATTTTTTAGGTACTGGATCAGCCTATGAGCACGTCATGTGTTTCTGTACAAAAATGTGATCTCTCCCGAGAGAGTACGGGCACTTTAAAAATGCATTTTCAGGGGCATGTGGGTGGCTCAGCTAGTTTAGCCTCCAACTCTTGGTTTCAGCTCATGTTGTGATCTCAGGGTCATGAGATCGAGCCCCCATCGGGCTCTGCACTAGGTATGGAGCCTGCTTAAGATTCCCTCCCTCTCCCTCTGCTCTCCCCAACCTCCCCTGCAAAAAAAAAAAAAAAAAAAAAAAGGCATTTTCAAACACAGAAAGTAATCAGAGTCCTGGGTAAAAAAATATACTGTCATTCCCTCCTGATAGACCAGCGTACTAAGGTACACGAAGCTACCTTGTTCAAAGTCCCCCACTGGGAAGCCTGGTAGTAGAAAGAGGCGAGCAAGAGATCACATGATCTCTGTGTGAAACATTTACTCACGGTAGCAGAGCTTCTGCTTGTGTACCACTTCTCAAGACTTGCCACACACTATGTTCTCACACGGTGGGACCAGATTCCATGTTTTCCAAGAGTGCTTTTTGTCTTACATTTTTCCAAGTGCTTCCTTATACCTTACACATTTCCATTTGGTAAGACATTTGAAATTATGGCTTTTCTTTTAGTTGGCTTTAGATTTTATACTCCGATTGGGTAGATTTTAGGTAGCTGACTTCATCTTAAAACAAGTTTTAAATAATCCAGAGAATTAATTGCCTTAGTGATTTCAGATCTAAGACTAGAACTTGGTATCATATTTAGCGCTCTCAAACCCTCTTTCCTCTGAAAAGAAGGAGGAAGAAGTGGAGGAGGAAGGAAACAACACAACTATAATTTAGTTCTTTAGCATGTATTATTAAAAGAAAGCACTTTACAAGTTCTGTCAACCACATTTAACCCAACAGGAAGTGGTATCCCTAGCAGCACGGTTTTAAATACCAGTCAAAGACCAGACACTCAAAGCGTGGATGAAAACATCACCCAAGAAATTGCTAGAAATGCAAAACCTGAGATCACACATTTGATCTACTGAATAAAAGTATGCATTTAAACAAGATCCCTAGGTGATTTCAAAGGAACACTAAAGTTTGAGAAGCACCACTTTCAATATCTATTGCATATTTTTGTGTCTTAGGATACTATTGATACATAAAGGAAAGATCTACCAGTGCCTTCCATGATGTGGCTCTGCAGAGGCTCATAGTAAGACATGAAGTAACTATGAAAACAATCCTAGCTAGTACGAATTGGATGTTAACTCTCTGCCAGGGGCTTTGGGATGTGATTTACATGAATTTATTAACTGAATCCTCACACGAGTCTTACGGAAGAAATTCTATTATTAACCTCACACACAGATGAGGAAATGAAGGCTAAGGAGGTAAAGTGACTTTGGTACAGGTTGACAGAGTTAATCCAGAACTTGAAATCAGGTGAGTCATTCCCCAGAGCACAGCACTTTCCCACCTCACACTGCTTCCTCCATCCTTGGAGCCCATACCAGGATGGGTTCCAAGGCATAAAGAATTATTAACAATTATAAACCCAAGAAAGCCTAACAAAAATTCGAACAGGATTTTTTAAAACTTGACAAGCTATTTATGAAATTTATAAAAAGAGAAAATGTACCAGAATCATTTCAAAAGAATTTTTTTGGAAAAAAAATACAAATATATATGACTAGATATAAGAACAAAGCTGTAGCACGTCACACAGGGTGGTACTGGCATAAGAAGAGAGAAAACAGGGGCGCCTGGGTGGCTCAGTGGGTTAAGCCGCTGCCTTCGGCTCAGGTCATGATCTCAGGTTCCTGGGATTGAGCCCCACATCGGGCTCTCTGCTCAGCCGGGATCCTGCTTCTCTGCCTACTTGTGATCTCTCTCTGCCAAATAAATAAATAAAATCTTTAAAAAAAAAAAAAAAGAAGAAGAAGAAGAAGAGAGAAAACAGATCCATGGAACAGAAGAGAGTCCTGAAATAGACTCGTGTATGAATAGGACCTTATTTTACTATAAAAACAGAATTTCAAGTGAGTTGGAAAAAAGACAAATACTTAAAGAAATGGTGTCGGGTGAGCTGCCTAAAATTGTAGAAAGAAATTAAGTTATATCCTTACTTCTTACTTCATACAAAAATCTGGTATTACAAAGAGCTAACTGTACATATCAAAATAATTCAAGTTTTAGAAGAAAATAAGATAATTTAAAAAATAATTTTTCGGTGAAAAAGATCTCCCCAAGCCGGACGAAGCACAAAAATCAAGACTGCAGGGGTGCCTAGGTGGTTCAGTCAGTTAAGCGACCGATTCTTGGTTTCGGTTCAGGTCACGATCTCAGGGTCATGAGATCGAGCCCCATGGAGGGCTCTGAGCTCAGCACAGCATCTGACTTGAGATTCTCCCCTTCCCCCTCTGCCCCTCCCACTGCTCGCTCTAGCTCTCTCTCTCTCTCTCTCAAAGAAAAACAAAGAAATAAAACCTTTAAAAAAATAAGATTGCAGAGTTGATTACACAAATATTTATAACATCCATGAAGCAGAAGATAGTTAAAACGAAAACATTATGAATGGATAAGCAAAATATGTATATGCAAACCATGAAATATTATTCATTCTCGAAAAGGAAAAATGTTGACACCTGCCACAACATGGAAGGTCTTAAGGACATGTTGTTAAGTGAAACAGGTCAGTCACAAAAAGACAAGTGCTCTATGATTCCACCATGCATATGAGGCACCTGGAGTAGTCAAGTTCACAGAGCCGGAAAGCAGAATGCTAGTTGGCAGGGGTTCGGGAGAATGGGCCCAGAGTGTCAGTTTTGCAAGATGGAAAGAGTTCTAGAGATGAATGCTGGCAACGGTTGCCCAGTACGGAGTGTATTTAATAACACTGACCTGTGCACTTAAAAATGATTAAGATGGCAAATTTTATATTATGTATTTTACCACAAAAAAAAAATAGTGGGGGAAAAAAGAGCATCGCAGCAGAAGAAATATTTAAATCATCTATAACAGACAAAGAATTAAGATCCTGACTCGGTACAGAGCATCTGCAGTAAACAGGAATCGGAAAAGGCAACTCAATAGAAAAATGAGCAAAAGACAGGAACAAGTAGTTAACAGAAGACATTGCATGACCCATAAACATTAAGAGACATTAAACTGCAGTAGTAATCAGTAAAATGCAAATTAAAATGCCATATTGGGTTTCAGATTTGAAAATCTAAATAAAAAAAAAAGATAATGGCTGATGGTAGGAAAGATGACGGAAACAGAATCTCATGCAGATTTTAAATTAGTACCTGGGGTGGGGCAGTGCTATCATTTAAAGGACTGTGTCTATCAAGTGGAAACATGAATGAACCCTTTGACCCTAGAACTCTATTGAATAGAAATATTCAGGCTGACACACAAAGACGAATGCACCGTCTTTCCTGAAGTACTGTTGCTAATGCTGACTAATTTTAAACCATCCAAATGTCCACTAATATGAGAAAAATGGATGAATTATATCTCTAATTTAGAATAACATGTAGCCTTTAGCAAAAGTGATTTGTACTGCCATGGGAAAATCTCTAGGACTTGGAAAATGAAAAAGTAAGCTGCATAATGTATAGTAAGATCTCATTTACATATATGAAGATATATGTATAAACACATTATTATGCAAATGCATAGAAAACAAAATAAAATCTCAGAATGGTATTTACCAAACTTCATCTTCCCACTTCTGAGTGGGAGTAGGAGTTCTACATGGTAGTTCTACATTTCATTCCATATACTTCTCTATTTTTTGAATGAGAACATACTTAGTTATTACTTGTATTATTTTTAAAACATAAAAATGAAATTTTGACAACCTGGAATAAATAAATGCTGAAAAACCTGTACGGCTGACTCCTGAACAATGTGGGTTTAAACTGAACAGGTCCACTTATACACAGATTTTTTTTCAATAAATACAATACGGAGTTATAAGTGTATTTTCTCTTCCTTATGATGCTCTTAATAACATCTCTCCTTCTCTAGCTTACTTCATAGAAAACACAGAGTATATCATGCATGTAACATACAAGATACACTCATCAGCCATGTTATCAGTAAGGCTTCTGGTCAACAATAGGCTACTAGTAGTTAAGTTTTGGGGAGACCAAATTTACATGCAGATTTTTGGGCACCCCTAGACCCCGCATTGCTCCAGGGCCAACTGCAGAAACTAAAATGAAAAGGGAAGGAAGGTTGTGAAGCCCAGAACACAGTTGCTGGGAAAAAAACACTCATTTTATGAGCATTTGTAACTACAAAGAAGCCTGCTGGGAGCAATACTGTTTGTGTTTTATTTTTTCCCCATTTAATTTTTTTTTCTTTCTTTCTTTTTTTTTTTTTTTTTTTAAATCGAGAAGGGCTTCCCTCTTCAGGGAAAGGAGTGCCAGGTCTCACTGTTCTGTAAGTGAGCAAGATGACACTTGCTCAGATTTTTTTCTACGGGAGATAACAACGCCCCAGCCCAGTTCCCACAAGGAAAACATACTCCTTCCTCTTGTGGAAACTATTACCACTGATCTCTCTTTCAAAACCATAGTAGCTTTCCTGACTTGGTTCCTTTTTCAGGACAAAAGGGTTACAAGGAATATCAGAGAGTCTGGAACACCTCCACGAACCTCTGTAGGTGCTCCTGGTCTTCCAGGTTAAAGAAAGGGGTAGAAGGAGAGACCCAGTGTGCAAAAAGTATTCTGCCCCATATGGCCAGAGTCCTGTTGGACACTATCAAACTGACCTTTGATACAAAATGCTCAGACACATTTGTGGGGCCAACAAGAGGCAGAACTGGGACCAAGATGTAATTTACCAGGAGGCAAGTTACAGCTGAGAATTCACTTTGTCCAGCAATCAAATATTAGGTGGTGAGCTCCCCGTCACTATTGGCATCTAATACTTCTGAATGCTACCAGGGCAGACACAACCTGAGCATAACCTGAAGATTCTAAATAGGTAAGTGGGATTCCAGGGCTTTAAAAAGACCCAAGATTGATTCTGAGGCTCAGCTCAGTCTGGAGCCCTTCAGCCTCAAAGGTGTCTGACACAAAAGGTGTCCTTTTAAAGCAGCCCAGGAAAGAGACAAAGAAGAGCAGTAAGGAAGCACCACAACCAGGACCACTCCAAAGAGGGTCCGAGAGTTGGAAGGCACACCGTAGTGCTTATAAGCAGCGGCCAAAGCCAATTCCTGACTCTCACCTGTTCGCTGTGTGACCCCAGACAAGTTACTGAACTTCTCTAGGCCTTGGTGTCCTCACTGATAAAAAGAGAATGACAAAACTACTACCTAGCTCATTGGTGAAACTTAAGGGAGCTGGCATACGTAGAGTGCCTAGCACGGTGCCTGATCCACAGTAAGTACGAACCACCATTATTCTGCACGGGAGAAACCCGAGGCTGATCGGATGAGTAACTCCAGCCCAGTCCCACAGTCAGCATTAGACTTGGGCATACGACCCAAGCTTCTTTCCCTCCAGCTCACATCAAATATACTACACTCACGTGGATCCGATCCCCTACAGTGGACCCCTCTGGAGTCAGAGAATAAGCTTTTTCGCACGCAAAGTGTCTTCGAGCCTGCCTGTCCTCCGTGGCACCCAAGAGCGTGCCTGCCACCACTGGGCAGGCAGGCGGCCGCACGCAAGCAGGCACGGACCGGCTGAGGAAGTGCCCGCCCGGGACCAGCAAGAAGGGACCCCCGGTGTCAGCGCCAGTGCCCCAGGGCTACGAGGAGTTTTCGGAGTCACCGCGGCCCGCTCTATGGTCTTGGACAAGTTCCTGAACCCCTCTCCGCGGGCGAGGGGTGGAGCGCTGGCATTTCCAAGCCCGCCGCTGCTCAACCTGCCAGCTCGGTGGCCCCTCCATTCACGTGGCGGAGGAGGCCAGGCGCCCGCCCGCGCACCGCGCCCCCGGGATCTCCGCGCGCCGCCGGGTGTGAGCACCGCCCACTCCCAGGTGTAAACACAGCCGGGGAGGAGGGGCATCGCCGACCGCGCGGAGAAGAGGGAATGTTCGGGGGGAGCTCGGGGGGCGCGGGGGTGGTTGGGGACAATGAACTCCCGGGGCGATGTGTTGGGAGAGACGCGAAAGTGGGTTGCTTGGGGATTTTAACTCAATAAACATCCCCGACTACTGAGAAAGAAGTGACGGGACCGTGAACTTCCAGCAGGGGGGAGACGCCGCGGGGGCGCCGGCAGCGTGCGCTCGGGAGAGAAGGACACACGCAGCAGCCGGGCGGGCGGGCCAGAGGAGGGGACCCCTCCGAGCACCGTCCCGGAGCAGGTCGAAGCGCCAGCCGAAGCCGACGCGGGGCAGGGGCGACGCCGGACAGGGCGGGCTGGCGGCCGCGACTGGGTCGCGGCCGGCCGGGCAGACACCGGGAAGGGGCTGCGAAGCTGTCGGGTCCGCCGGGCGCCGCGCCGGGGCCGCCCGCGGGAAAAGCTGGCGGGGCGCGGGGAAGGCTGCCGCGGGGCGCGGAGAGAGCGGGCGGCGGGGGTACTCACCCCGCGCGGGCGGAGGGCTCCGCGGGCCGGGCCGGGTCCTGGGCGGCGCGGGGCCGCGGGTGCGGACGCCGGTATGGACGTGCAGGGGCGGCCCCGCGCCCGGGCTATGAATCAGCTGCGGGGCGAGCGCCGAGGGGCGGGAATTACGGGAAAACCGCGGGGGAGGGCAGAGGGCTGAGAACTTTTGCAATTTCCCGTCCTGCTGCGCACTCTTGGCACTACTGGGACCCACAGGAATTCTTCCCCTTTGGGTCCCGGGGGAAGCGGCTGGGACCCTGCGGGAGGCGGGCGAGACCCCGCGGAGGTGCGGTCCGGGGCTTGGCGGGCGGCCGGCGGGGAGTGGTGGGAAAGGAAGTGGGAGAGGCCTGGAAAGAAGTGGAACCGAAGTCTCTGTGGGGCCCGGAGAGGCATCGCGCGCAGGCCTCTCTGGCCAGGGCCAGCGGGCCCTGCGGCGGCGGGACGCTGAGAGCAGCCGAGGGACCCAGGAGCCGGGGCGACCACGTGCGGCCACTTCTTACTCCAAGCGAGATACAGAACCCTGGGGTCCCGGCAGAAAATCTTCAGGCAGAAGGCAAGAGCTCCAACCAAACTGTGTGTCCATTAGGCGCCCAGAGCGATTAAAAAAAAAAAAAAAAATGTGTTTGGACAGTTCTAGGAACCTGATTGTCCTCTCTATCTCGAAACGCCTCCGATCAAGTTTCATCCAGAGCCACAGTCCTAAAGCCTTTGTTTCCCAAAAGAGCCGTGTATATTACAACTTGCTTTTCCTCTTAAAAATGCCATCCAGTCTTTGAAACGCGTATTTTAAATACAGGGCCTTTGAAGTACCTGTTGACGCCTCTTTCATAATTATGTGTTGGACTATGGCGAGCCCTGTGAACTTGAGCTGGAATGGAGACCATCCTAGTATTGCCCTGTTGGGGGAGGTCATGGAAGGGACATGACCTCCACTTGACCCTTGAGCTGCACCTGGACAACCCGAGGCTCCTTGCCCCTTCCCCTGTTCTTGGAAAGTGGGTTCTGCTTGCCAGTTGGGCAGCCAGGAGCTGCTCCATGCACACGCCCTTGAGGTAGTGAGGCCAGAACACCTACAGGATATACCTGACCAGACCTGGTTCAGGCCTCTGCATCAGCTTGTAAGGTTTGGCTGAGGGATGCCAGGATCCGTTCATCTTGTTGGCACTCCAGATGAGCCTCCTGCCTAAGTTCCCTTTGCTTATAAGATCTGCATCTACCACCGGGGAGGGGCCAGTGTCTCTCTTTGGTCGCTGCCTGCCCTCCAAGTACTGGCCAGTTTCAGACTGCAGGTGGGAAGCTCCCGGGAGGGGGGTGGTTCACCATGCTTCTGTGGCCTGCTGGGACCCGGAGAAGAGAGCAGTGTGTTCTAGTGTCTGGAGGACTGGGGTGGCTGATGGAGGATTGTTCATGGAGCTTTGCTAGACCTGTTCTGGTCCAGTCTGGGGACCTGGGCAGGATCATGAATGCCAAGCACTGTAGGAGAGGAAGGAACCCAGGAGTGATTAAGAAGGATTGCTCATGATGAATCCTATCTTAGGATCACTTCTGGAATTGACCCAATGGCTCAAAATATGTCAGAATCAGCCCAAACGTTACTTCTGGGTTGTGCAGTTTTTGCTCCTCCCAGTGTCCCCCCCAAGGAGAGAGTTTTGTTTTAGTCTTTGATACATTTACTACCTAATGGTGCCACAAAGACCAGGGTGCAGCGTAAATATTTGATGAAAATGAAGAGAAGGTACTTTTGTCTAAACAAACATGTGGTCCTTTGCCACACCTCATTACTTCCAGAGTTTTAAAGTGTCCATTAGTTTAGTCATCTGCTCAGCTATGGAAACTACTTGACCAGATCCCAAAGGGTTGGAAAAGCTTTCTGAGTCTATATTTTAGTGAGTGGAAAAAAAAAAAAAAAACAACAACAACTTTAATTTCTTCTTTATAGGAAGAGTTCTGAGGGATGTCTCTTAGGGCAGATGTGATGCCAAATTAAAAAATATTGAGTGTGAAGAATTTCTGCAACCCGAGTCTAAACTTACTTTGAGCTCCTCCTACAAAGGAAGGAAACTAAGCTGCAAAAAATTCCAGGCTGTTGGTTTTAATCTTGGGCCAGTGCCCTGCTATGAATTTCAAAACTGACCCCATACTGGAAGGGAAGGCAAGGCCAAAGAAAGAGGCAGACCACTCCAGCTTAGTACCCGTAGGGTTTAATAAGGGAGTTCACATACGAGGCTTGTCTTGGGCCGCTGCAAGGTGAGTAGATCTCTGCATCCGCCCGCCAGAGTCTTAAGAGTTTATGTAGAAGCCTTACTGGGTTCAGTCCGTGTAGAGTCCTAATGGTCTCAGTAACACGTTACTCTCGTAAGGCAGAGTCCTTGCAGGGTCTTCCCGTGGGCAGAATTTACATCCAAGGACAGAGAAGGCGGTAAGGAGCCTCTGCTTCCCCAGGTCCGGTCCATAAGTCAACGGGAGGTCATGTCCTCTCAATGACCTCCTGCAGCAGGTGCCCACATAAAATTCCTTTATTTTGTGTACCATTCTAATAACTTAAATGTATCCCTCTTTCTAGAGTCTAGTAGCTATAGTATCTGTAAATTTGTGATTCTACTAGTTGAATAGTATCCTCCAAAAATTCATGTTGGGCCAGAACCTCAGAATATGACCCTATTTGGAAATGTGTCTGTAGATTTAATTAAGGGAAGATGAGGTCCTACCGTATTAATCCAATGATTGGTGTCCTTATAGGAAGAGGGAAATATGGACGCACACACGTGGGAAGAATGCCATCTGAATACTGAGGCAGAGATTGGAGTTCCCTTGTCTCAAGCCAAAGAATGCCAAGAACTGCTGGCCATTCGCAAAAGCCAGGAGAAAGTTATAGAACAGTCTCCCTCTGAGCCCCTACTGTTGCAGCATCACAGGGTTCTCGTCGGAGTCGAAGAATGAACCTTGCAGACACAAAAGGGTGACGTGAACGTTTATTAAGCGAAGGTGAGAACAGAAAGGAAGGAAAAAAACGCTTTCTGGAGTGAGAGGGGTCCTGAGTGGGTTGCCACTGTGGGCTTTTACTGACGGTCTTTTATTGACAACTGACTAGGAAGCTTGTGGCCGTGAGATTCTTCTTGTGCCTTCTTTCTTTGAGCAAAACTATTGATAATATCCCTAATGGCTTACTTTTTCTTTGGGGTCTGGTCATTTTCTGTGGTTAAAATGTAGTTGCAAAAAAACAAAAAACCCTGCTAACATCCAGGGCTGGCTGGTCTGGTTTGTTCCCTTAGCGCTCTCTCTCTCTCTCTCTCTCTCTCTTTTTAAATATATTTTTAAATGATACTCTTTATTTATTTGACAGAGAAAGTGCATGAGCAGCAGGAGAGGCAGGAGGAGAGTCTGGGGAGAGGCAGAAGCAGGGAGCGGGGAGCCTGACACTGGGATCAATCTCAAAACCCCAAGATGGAGATTGTGAACTGAGCCAAAGACCCTTAAACCATCCTATTTGCTTATCTCTTCTTCTGCTCTGTCTGAGCCAGGAATAGTTTCAGAGCCTAGTCAGGGGCCTCCTGTCTCTCCCTGCCTGTGCTTTAACCCTTTCCTTACTCACTAAAAAGGAACTCACCTTGCCAACCCCTTGATTTCAGACTTCTGGGCTCTAGAACTATGAGAGAACAAAGTATTTTAATTTGTGGTAATTTGTTATAGCAGGCCTAGCAAGCTGATACATAAGCATGCATGACATACGTGTTCTGAAGGTTAGTATTAAAAATTAGCCCGAAAATAACTGAAATGAAAAAGATAAAAATACCAAAGGCATTAAGCTAAGAGCTGAAATACCATTCCTTGTTTAGCGTCCACAAGATTATGCTGGGAAAATACATATTCATTCTCCATCTGCCCTCCTGCCCACTCTTCTCTCTTCCTGTTGAATTCAGTAGCACAACTCTCTCCACTTCCCCGCTCTCCCTGATTTTCTTCCCCATCACCTTCTTGGTCTTCTTGTTCTCCTTTAGACATTGTTGTGTCCGGGGCTCCATCCTTGACATTCTTCTCTGATCCCCAGTCTCCCAAGTGAATGCATCCATGCTCCTGAATTCAATGATCACTTGTGCACTGATGACCCCAAATCTTTGATTGCAATTATTTCATCTGAATTCCAGGCCACTTTATTTGTACATCAAAATCAATATGCCCAAGTTCAAACTCTTCACTTATCCCCACATGATTCTGTTAGATTAAGTGAATGGCCAAGACTGTAGACACTAAGTCAAAAGACTTGGGAAATGATCCTCGTCATCTATCATCCACCAGAAGGTCTCATTTGTGTAACAATTATAAAGGCATGAGTGGGATGTATCCTTATCCTAGCCAACTCCTTAGAGGAAAAACAGTTCCGTAATTATCAGGGACACTAGCTTAGATCTGGGTATGGGTATAGATATACATAGAGATATATGAAATCAGTTATGTAAATTGTGAGATATAATCATGATTCTCTTTTTTCAACTACTACAAATATCTAAAATTACATATTTGGCAGTGTTTGTAACCACACTGATGGAGCTGGAAGAAGCTGGGAGTTTTCTGAAGCAAGTGGTGTCATCAGGTAAGTAGGAGATGCTGATCTGTAATTGGCCTTGTGGATAAGAATTATCTATTTGGGAGACAATATATCACACACCCCATTTGCTATTTTAAAGATTCACTTTTAGGTCTTAAAGTATGCCTAAAGTATGTGATGCCACTGCTTGAAGTATGATTGTGGGCGATACCAGCATTATTTCTAAGAAAACTCAGTGGAGATGAAAATGATGTTATGTGCATGTATTCTTGTGAAAAACTAAGTAGGCCTTCAGAAAAATTTTTAGTCTGATATATCATAAAGCTTGGTTAGTTAAGAGATAGCTGTCACTTCCAACTATATAGATATAAAATTTTGCCAGCAATGATGAAGCAAGATGTTGAGTGTTGGAATCACATGGAATGTTTATATTTTGTAATTTCAGGTAATTCTTTATTGTTACTTAATTATGAATTGCATTCCTTTCGATACCTGTGAAATGAATTTCAGTGAAGGATAATATTATCCTTAATAGTTCTAAAAGTTTTTTTTGAACTAAATACTACTTGAAGATTGATTGTTGGATTAATTGATCGATTTTACACAATCTGTTCTCTCCTAGATATTGTAATTATGTTCATACTGTGTCCTAGAAATCATCAGAAACCAGACAGTGGAAGAGCTTTTCTGAATCTCTTACTTTTTTTTCCCCATGGGCTTAGGGAGAATGATGTATATGTGTTTGTTCAGATTGCTCCTTTATTTTCTTGGACTGTGTTGATGAGAATTAATAAATATGAGTGAGGTAGTTAATGTTAAAGGCTAGATCATTAAAATAGGAGTAGAACTTGGAGAGAATTCAGTGGGAACTTTTGGGACTTTTGAAAGCTGTTTGCCAAACTTAATCTAAACTAAATCTATAGTCCTATCTATATTTTAAATAGCGTCTCTTACAGACAGTATGTAGTTGGGACTTTTTAAAAAATTCAGTCTGGGGCACCTGAGTGGCTCAGTAGGTTAAAGCCTTTGCCTTCGACTCAGGTCATGATCCCGGGGTCCTGGGATCCCCCGGTCCTGGGATTGAGCCCCGCATCGGACTCTCTGCTCAGCGTGGAGCCTGCTTCCCTTCCTCTCTCTCTGCCTGCCTCTCTGCCTACTTGTGACCTCTGTCAAATAAATAAATAAAATCTAAAAATAAATAAATAAAACAGAATAATAAGTTCAGTCTGATAGTCTCTCTATTTTAATATGATAGAGAGTGCGTAGTAGTAATCTTATGTTTAAGACATTTATAGATATGGTTGGGTTTAGCCTACCATTTTACTATATGTTTTCTTCTTTGTTCCCTCTTGTTTTTGTCTCTGTATTTGTCATTTTCTGTCCTCTTACATTATGGGAATATTTTTTAGAATTCTATTTTAATTTGCCTTTGCATGATTCTTTAGTGTTTGCTCTGTGAATTACAATATATAGCCTAATTTTCAGTGTCTACTTGAGATAATATTGTACTCTGTCACTTAATAGGTGCATTTACCCACACGACCTGTCCTTGACCTTACAGTTGTAAAATATATCTATAACACAATAAAATCTGCAATGTGATATATATTTAAAAGAAATTAAGAGGAGAAATAGTCTTTTATATTTACCCATATATTTACCTTAGTATTCTTCAGTCCCTCTCAAAGATCTGCATTTCCACCTGCTGACATTTCTTGAAGAACTGCCTTTAGCGTTAGTATTTTAGTGCAGGCCCATTAGAGTACATTCTCTTGGTTTCATTTTAAAATGTCGTTATTTCATTTCATTATTAAGGGATACTTTTGTTGGATACAGAATTTTGGGTTGACGATTTTTTTTTAAAGATTTTACTTATTTATTTGACAGAGATCACAAGTAGGCAGAGAGGCAGGCAGAGAGAGAGGAAGGGAAGCAGACTCCCTGCTGAGCAGAGAGCCCAATGCGGGCTCCATCCCAGGACCCTGAGATCATGACCCAAGCCGAAGGCAGAGGCTTTAACCCACTGAACCACCCAGGCGCCCCTTAATTCAACTATTTAAAGACATTGTTCTATGATCTTCTGGCCTTCATTGTTTCTGATAAATCATCAGTCATTCAGATCACTGTATTTATAATGTGCTGTTTGTCATTATTCATCCTGCCTAGCATTTGCTAAGCTTCTTGAATTTGCAAATTTGTTCTTTATGTGAGCAATTTTCAGTACTTCTTGAAATGTTTTTTTCTGCCTCATTATCTTTCTCATATCTTTCTGAGACTCAGTTACAAATATGCTAGACCTCTTCATATAGTCCCAAATACCCATGTGGCTCTATTAACTTTTTAAAGTGAGCTCCACACCCAGTATGGGGCTTGAACTCATGACCCTGAGATCAAGAGTCACATGCTCTATCAACTGAGCCAACCAGGTGCCCCTCTATTGTTTTAAATCTTTTCCCTCTGTGTTTTTCACACTAGATAATTTCTATTGAGTTATCTTTAAGTTTGCTGACTTCTCTCCCACCATCTTCATTCCCCTATTAAATCGATCCAGCAAATTTTGTTTAAAAGATGTATATTCCAATTCTAGAATTTTTATTTATTTATTCTTTTGTTAATATTTTACATTTCCTTACTGATACTTCCTATTTTTTAGTTCATTACGGGCATATTCTTTTACTTCATTGATCATAGTTATAATTGCTCCTTTTTAAAGCATTGCTTGATTGTTCCAGTATTTAGATAATGGTGGAGTCAGTCTCCACTGATTGTTTCTATTATGAGAACAGATCACAATTTTCTGGTTGTTTATTTGTTTGTTTATTTGTTTAGTGTTTTCTAGTAATTTTGGATTATAACGTGGGCATTGTAAATATAATGTTATGAAGACTGGATTCTGTTATGTTCTGTCAATGGTACTGATTTTCTTTTTATTTTTTTTTAAAGATTTATTTATTTATTTGACAGAGAGAGAGATCACAAGTAGGCAGAGAGGCAGGCAGAGAGAGAGAGGGGGAAGCAGGCTCCCTGCTGAGCAGAGAGCCTGACGCGGGGCTCGATCCCAGGTCCCTGAGATCATGACCCGAGCTGAAGGCAGAGGCTTTAACCCACAGAGCCACCCAGGCACCCTGATTTTCTTTTTAAATGGACAATTCTCATGGTTAGACTCAAGCTGCAAACTTGACGTTGCTTGCATTAATAATAGCTGTAGCCTGAATTCAGTGTTTTGGGGCTCAGCTAGGCTGCTTTGAGTTTGTCTTGGATAAGGATGGTTCAGACATTATGCATGATATGGACTTTACACACAGCTTCTTCCTCTCTAGCTCTCTCTTTTCTGCAATTTCCCCTCATTTTCCAAGTGGTATGGTTTCCCCAAACTCTGACCTCTGGTTCTTTAAGCCAGAAATATTGTGTATTTTCTGACAGAGTTTTACTCACCCCCTCACTATCCAGACTTGGGCTGGTCTCAGACTAAAGGTTATAAAATGTAGGAAACTGACTCTCCCTTCCTCCAAGTGTTGATGCTCCCCTTCCCCCAACAAAAAATTATTTCTACTGTTGGTTATTTTCCATTTCATTTGGATGTGGGTTTTTTAAAGCTATTTTTTTCTTAAAAATTTTAAGAGGGGTGCCTGGGTGGCCAGGCTAAGCATCTTAGAAGGCTAAGCATCTGCCTCCCGTTCAGGTCATGATCCTGGGGTCCTGGGATCTAGCCCTGCATCAGGTTCCCTGCTCAGTGGGAAGCCTGCTTCTCCCTCTCCCACTCCTCTTGCTTGCGTTCCCACTCTCGCTCTGTCAAATAAATAAATTTTAAAAAAATTTTAAGAAGTGTTTTTTCTAGTCCTTTATATTGTTATGTGAAGGAGGTCAGTTTAAGAAGGAGTTACCTATCGATGACTAGAAGTGGCACGTCTCTAGCTGTGTTTTCACCTGCTAAGTGACTAGCTTGTTAAGGGAAAGTGGTGTCAACGCCTTTCCTTTGCTAGGTTAGATTTCTTTCCCATAAAATTTTCTGGAAACAAACCAGTTTTTCAAAAGATTGAAATATACTTGCCTCTGACTTCAATCTGGAAATTGATGAAAACAGGTGGAATCAATAAGGTCAATCCATTGTGTTAAGCATCACTTTAGAATGAAGATTTATACATCTCAATAGCACTATAACAGGAAGGAAAGAGTTTTAAGCAACAAAGTTGCTTAACAGACTTACCTTTGTATTTCCTCTGAACTTTGTTCAAAAGCCAAAACCAAATTAATTTCACCCAGATTGAAATGAAAACTTCACAAAGACATTCACTTTTGTATTAGGTTTTGTCAGCTTCTCAAATGTCACCATCTTCATCCAATTCTAACACAACAGCAATTATTTTGTCCATTACCAAATATCAGATGATGCTTAGTCACTTTGGAATAATGATCAGGTAGTTTCCTCACACCCAAGGCATTTTAGGAGAAATATTCGCAGAAATTCAATACAAAATAATTGAACTAAACTAGAATAAGATGAAACAGCCCAAAAGGACAGAAATGTTATTCAGTCAATGTTATTAAACCTTGTAGCAAAAATAATTATAAGAACTTGTCTTCCTCAAAATTTTTGGAAAATGATGCCTAAAGATGAAGTTGTAAACTTTCTGAAAAATAATGATAATAGACAATTTCTTCTGAAACTCTCCCCTGTTCTTAGGAAGAGAGAATATTCTATGTGACTGGAAATTTAGGCTTACAAATGTTCATAGTGGTAAAATTGTAATACACACACACAAACATCACACCCCAGCACTCATTAGAAAAACATTGTGGGAAAAATGGGGGGATACAAGGGTGGGAGAAAAGGGCATTTTTTGCTTAGTAGCAAAAGCCTAAAGAGGTTCCAACAGAAGATAGGAAACTTTATGATTTAATCTTTCAAGAGAAAGATTATCTGTACGTACTGCTATGGAAATAACACCCAAGATATATACTTAAGTGAAAAAAATAAGAGTCAGAAATGTGCGTTTGGTATGTCCATGCACCTATTTAATTTGTTGATGTTTATAGATACATAGGATTGTCTTGATTAGGATTACAAGAAATTGGTAACTGTGGTGGTTCTTGGGGAGAAGGTCTAAGAATGAGGTATGGTGTGTAAGGGAGGCTTGTTCTTTCATTTTAGACCTGGCTGTGTAGACTGGATTTTTGTCACCTTTTAAAAGTAGTAATTCTATTTATTTATTTATTTAAACTCAGCCAACAAATAGTACATCATTAGTTTTTGGTGTAGTGCTCAATGATTCATTAGCTGCATATAACACTCAGTGCTCATCACATCCTGTGCTTTCCTCAATGCCCATCACCCAGTTACCCCATCCCCCCACCCACCTCCCTTTCCACAACACCCAGTTTGTTTTCCGGAGTCAATCAGTTTGGCTCCCTCTCTGATTTCTTCCCATTCAGTTTTCCCTCCCTTCCCCTCTGATCCTCTGAGCTATTTCTTGTATTCTACATATGAGTGAAACCATATAATAATTGTCTTTCTCTGATTGACTTATTTCACTCAGCATAACCCCCTCCAAATAATCCAGTCAAGAAATGGGCAGAAGACATGAATAGACACTTCTCCAAAAAAGACATACAAACGGCCAACAGATGCATGACAAAATGCTGCACATCACTTGGCATCAGGGAAATACAAATCAAAACCACAATGAGATACAACCTCACACCAGTCAGAATGGCTACACAATACAAGGAACAATAAACATTGGCAAGGATGTGGAGAAAGAGCAACCTCCTACACTGTTGGCAGGAATGCAAGTTGGTGTAGCCACTCTGGAAAATAGTATGGAGGTTCCTCAAGAAGGTGAAAATAGAGCTACCCCATGACCCAGCAATTGCCCTACTGGGTATTTACCCCAAAGGTACAGATGTAGTGAAAAGAAGGGGCACCCGCACCCCAACGTTCATAGCAGCAATGTCCACCATAAAAGGTAATAATTTTAAAAATCAAAGAATGCCCTACTTGATTGAGAAGGGACCACATTTATTTAGTTTGGTTTTTAGAAGTTATAATCAATTAGAATCCCTCTGAGGACATAGAAGAAATGAAAATTGCCTCTGGGGAAGAGAACTAGGTGACTGAGGAGCAGAGGGGAGAGCTTTAACTCTACCCTTTTGTATCTTTTGAAATTTTGTATACGTAAATATATTTGGTTGGAAAAATTAAAATTTAAAATGCTATGACGACACGCCCCTCCCCAATGGGACGCACTTATCTGAATGTAGTGTGTAAATGGGCCCAGATTGGCAACTGTGGGCTTTATTCATCACGAACAGACAGACCTGAGATTCCAAGTAGTCTGTGTTGAGACCCAGGCTGTGCAACAGGAGTCTGAGAATGTGTCTCCTGGCCCCCGATGCCTGTTTTAGAACTTGGCCTCACAGAGCTGGGCGAAGGAAAGTCCCTAAGCCCCAGGGGCCTGGGTTGGGGCACAGATCCTCCCATGGGGCAGAGCGGTCCCTTGTTCCAGGCAGCCCCCTTCCAAGTGGCTGGAAGGCTGCTTCCAAGGGATAGCTGAGCCTCTTGAAGGCAAGACTGCTGGAGCTGCTGCAGTAGCAAAAGAGAGGGCGGGAGGATGGCGCAGATTGGCTGGAAGGCCGGGGCCACTTTTCCCCATATTCCATTGGCTGGGCCTTGGTCACATGGTCCCAACAGACCCGCAAGAGAGGCTGGGATATGGAAGCATCCTGTGTTCAGATTTGGCTTCTGAAGACGGGAAGAAGAGGAAGCAGAAGCAGAGAGGCATGAAGACGTCTGGGCATGGGAAGAATTTGGTTAACAAATTACCGATACACCTTTAAAGTGAAACAGCCATGAAAAATCAGGTTTTGAAGAGTATTTAATGACAGGAAAATGCCAGTGTTCAGGGCAAAGAGCTAGATACTGAATCTTACTAACTTTGGAAAACATAGTATTTATATATGAGTATGCATGCTTATACAGAGGAGAAGGAAATATAAAATATGTTATTTGTGGTTATCTTTACATGGTTATAAGTCATTTTTTATACTTCTGAAGAAATGGCTGATTTTCTCCAGTGATCATATATTTCTTTGAAAAGAAATATGTATAATCTAAAAAACAGAACTTTTTTTTTTCATAGTAGAGAAGAAATCCTCAGAGCATCTGAAACCAGAGCTAACACTTCACATTCCTTTATAAGTTGCTACAGACTATGAATTTGAACTTATGCTAGTAAGCCTTTTTTTTCCCCTTTAATCAGCAGAGGGCGGCACTCTGCTTTAGTGCTTATTTTTCCTCTTGGCATAGATGCTAACCAAATCCCCTGTTTTACACATTAACTGTGGCCAAAATCGCATATTAGATTTATTGTGTTGGGAAGGAGAAGCCAAGTTTGAAACCTGTCTTTGGCAGTTGCAACGCTTACTGAAAGGATACATTTGGCTGAACAGAGCAAATCAGCAAACCAGGTCTGCCCTTTAGGCGGTTTTAATCTAAAGCGGACAGTTCACATATTGACAGGCTCAGTCACAAAACTATGAGAACAAAGCAGTCCACACGGTGAACATTGTCCTTGTAGAAAGACAGCCACAGTGTGTTAGGGAGAGAATGAGGGCTAGGCCAAAATGCTTGGATATCTTGGTAGGAAAGGGCTACATGAAAGTCATTTTTCCTTTGTGTGGGGATATTTTGTGCATTAAAAAATAGATATCATTTTTAATTATCTTTAATTATTTTACTATTTTAATTATCATTAATATTTTTAATTATCTTTAATTATTTTATTAGTAAAATAATTTTTAATTATTTACTTATTTTTAATTATAGGGCAAAGAACATTGAGAGAATAGAAATAAGACAAATACAAGAACAAGGAAATTTGCTCAATGTGTAGTTTTAATCCATTGTGTTGGAAAATTTACAAGATTGATCATGTCCAATGTTAATGAGAGCATGGGACAACAGTTAATTCTCAAATGTTGTTGGTAGAAGTATAAGTTGGTCATTAAATACATGTTTACTTTGGAGAGATTGAGCTTCTAAGAAGCACCTTTGCCTCAGGGTAACTCCCTCAGCTGAAATAAAGTTGGTGGTGGGGAGGGGTGAGCCAGGCCTCTACTCTTTTTCATAACTTAATCTGTAAAATATAGCTATCCCTCTTAATCCCTTAGCCGACCTGGTAAGATCCAAAGCAGCTCAGTCAACCTCTCAGCTCATAGCAGGACAAGCTGGGAAGAGAGAGAGAGAGAGAGAGAGAGATACTGTAGAGCCCTCTAGTGGCCACCAGCTGTCTAGAGAACAGGCTCTTTTAGGAATTTTGGCTGTCTTCCCACCTTGGCGCTAAAAGCCAAGTCTGACCTAACAGGATCCTGATGCTTGTTCCCCCACTCTCCACCCCCAGACTCTGGTACTGGCCAGGAACAGCCCTTCGGCTCAACTTGGCCATGAATGAGGTCAGGGTGTTCCCCAGGTGGCGCAGCCCAGCATTCCTTCCCAGCAGTGTGCCAGTGCAGATAGCCATGGAAGCCGGCCGCATCCCCCAGAGCCGTGTCTTTTGTAGACCTTCCATGCAGCCCAGGGACACACTCGTAAAGCAACACCCTGGAGCAACTTAGGTTTCCATCTTCCTTGGAAATGCGCAAATTAACCTTTGAAATGGCCTTGAGTTCTACAGGATTGAACAAGTAAGGAGAAGGATACCCTGGGAAGAAAGACTAGGGGGCCCGGAAGAGCAGAGGGTGGCGTGTGAACCAATCATCAGGATTGCCACAGGACCCTGTGTCATTTACTGGGCCACCCGCAACTCTAAGGTGCTTCTGTGCTCATTAGCGAAAAGTGGGTGCAGGAGACACAGCCGTTGTGTTAAGCCAAAAATGCCTTCTTCCCAGGCATGCATACCTGCGTGCTGAGTCACACAAGCTGGTGAGAGGAGGGGACTTGAGTTTAGCTCCCACCCACTCCACCCAGTCGGCTGGACCCGTTGGTGGCGCGCACCCACCTCACACTGTGTCAGCGGCCTGAAGTTTTGCAAAGCTGAAGGCTCCAGCCAAGGGGGAAGAGCGAGGGCTGAAATCTAGCCACACTCGGCTGTCAGTCAAGCTCTGTCTGTGTCAGTCTGGGGGGTCAAAGTGTGTGTTAGGTGCTAGTGGCCCCGGGTCCATCTTGTGTCACCCTGGAATGACCCTAGAGGGTAGACAGAGATCAGTTTACTGTGAAGATAATGGCGCAGAATTTTCCAAGATCCAGGGAGAGGTCCAAATGGTCATATTTTGTCCTAAAACGTGCAAAAGTAAGGTAATATAACTGTATTCACTTCAAACTATTGTTGTAGCCATTTTTGGAGACAGGGACGGTGATAATAATCTCTATTTTATAACTGAGACACAAAAAGGTTAGATAGCATTACTATTAAATGGTAGAGCCTGGAATCGTTGCAAGCTAACTGACACCAACACCAGAATATCGTGGGCCGTGTGTATATTGTTTCCAAGGGGACAGAGCTTCCAGAAGAATCTTACCAATTACTGTTCATTCTTGCCCCCAAATCTCCAAATGTCATAATAGATGTGAAACATCTTTAGATGTTGTTCTAGTCAGAGGAGACCGATAAGAGGCAGAGAACAAATCATGGAGGTTGGTTCAGAAGACACAGGAGTCATTGTGAAGCCAATCCTACATGTTGTGTGGCAGCTGGACCACACAGCCATTGTCACCAAGGTGAGCGATTTGTCTTGTGGTCCTTGTATTATGTAAGGTACAGTCTAAAACAAACTTTATGATTTACTTAAAACCTGCATTTATCTCCTACTCATTTAACAGTCTAGAGGTGAGGAAGAAGGGGAGATGGATATTGGGAAATAATTTGCTGTGTGTACCAACGCCCTGAGGCCGTGGTTTGACTTGGAAGACTGTGAGGCCGGAGCTCTGTGAGCACAACGTGAGAGTTAGTGTGAGTTGTAGGACAAAGAAAGTGAGTAGGAGAGAAGGCCCTGGCCAGGAGATAATGAGATGCAGACTGTGTGGGCCGGGGAGTAAGGGGAGCACAGACATAGCGATGGCAGCAAATTCAGGGACTTTTCCCACAGCTGTGGGCTGTGATCATTTGACAATAAGTAAATGCACAGGGAATCTGAGAGTGATTTCTGTTGACTCACAAGAAGACTTGGGAGACCCAAGAAGAACATCCTTGATTCAGGAAACAAGGAGAAAACAAGTTAAAAAAAAAAAAAATGGCAAGGAAGAGATAAATTAAGACTTTCTAGTCAATTCAGGGCAGACCAAATTTACGAATCCCTTAGTGAGGAATGATTCACTATTACACAGAACCCATGGATGGTAACCACATCCTTCCCCTCCCCTTCCCAACCAAAGTTTCTGGAAAGAGGACTATTTTAGGCCTCATTGTTTCTACCTTATCTTTTCACCATACCAATGTTTGTGGGGCTCTGGTTATTGCCCACTTCAATAGCTTCTTTACACTTGTATATGGTGGTCTTCTGCATCATCTAAGTGATTAACAATTTACTTCTTCATGCGCCATCTTGCCATCATTTCTATGACCCCAGGTTCTCCCAGTTCTCTCTGGCTTCATCTTTTCATTTTCCTCCCTGAACTCCCCCTCCTCTCAGTGGTCTATTAGAAAAAGTGAAATGACTCACTCAAGTCCCATTACAGCCTCCTTCTAGGTTGTAAAGGCTGGAAAGCTAGAGTTACCTATGCTAACCTTCCCTGCAGCTAGGACTCCCGACATATTTTAGATTCTGTCAGTCAGATGGACTGACATGAAAACATGGGGAGAGACAGAGGGAATCAAGGAAGCTTGGAATAGGAAGACTGATTCGGAAGAAGTCAACGTTTAAAAGGAATATATCTATTTTTTTAACAGATTATTCAAAAAGAACTTATTCTGAAGGCTTCATGGTTTTGCCTGAAGCAATTCTATATTTTAGCAGAATCCCCAGTAAAGGCTGGTGGGAAGCTTCTGAGTCAAGAAAATGCCTGTCTTGGAGGTAAGAACAGCCCATGCCTAGGAAAACGGAGTCATGGGAGACCCACAGCCCTGGCCTTAGTGTGAGTCAAGAGTAAATATAAGTGGGTTAAAGACCCCTTAATATGCACCCAAATTTTATTTCTTTATCTTTCTTTCTTTCTTTTTTTTTTTTAAAGATTTTTATTTATTTTTTTGACAGAGATCACAAGCAGGCAGAGAGGCAGGCAGAGAGAGAAGGAGGGGAAGCAGACTCTCTGCTGAGCAGAGAGCCCAATGTGGGGCTCGATCCCAGGACCCCGGGACCATGACCTGAGCCAAAGGCAGAGGCTTTAGCCCACTGAGCCACCCAGGCACCCCCTATTTTTTTTTAATCTTTCCAAGGATTGAATGTGTCACCCACCAGAAAGATGACTTTGTTTTGCAAACTGGCAGTTATTCAACAATATGGGGGCCATGTTCATCTTTGCAGGTGGCCCTGAGAGCTGCATCAGCATGAGGAGGTACCCCACAGGCCGTGTCTGGAGACCAAGAGAAATAGTCTATGCTCAGCCCTCTAGAAACTATGACCATTGAAACCACCACAACTCCCTAGACTCTTACTTAAGGGATCTAATCTTTTTTTTTTTTTTAAACTTCGTATTATGAAAAATTTCAAACCTATGCAGAAGTAACAAAAGGTAGTATAAGGAGCCCACATAGTCATCACTCAACTTAAACAATGATATATTCCTGGCCAATGTTCCACCATCTGTATAGTTATCTCCTTTCCTTCATTCCACGGGGCAATTTTGAAGCAAATCTGAAACATCCTATCATTTCATCTATAAAGATCTCATCTCTAAAAGATACAGATACTTAAAAAATCCAATATCATATATTAACTAAGTGCAATGTATACATTTCTATTAAAGAGAACATTCAGTTATTTCTTGGCGTAGGACACAGCTTACAAAGTTTTCAAATAACTACAATAAATAGTCCTCTCTGGGTGTCAGGATGTGTTAACCACAGAGGCATTAATCTATAAAATCTGTCACTGGGCCTGTCACTTTAGCTACTCACTTTAATTGGAACAGTTCAATTCTGTATATTTTAAATAAATTAAAAACGAGATTTTCACATTCTGCTCAGCTGTCAGCTTGTTAAATGCTTCTTGTTACTGCTCTTGAATAATTTTCTGGAGAATTATTTATCTTTACAAAACTGTTTTTCATAGTGTCTGTGTTAGAATTTCCTTTGAGCTTCATTCTTTCTTTGTACAGAAAGAAAACATTTTCAAAGTGGTTTCACCTGCTGGCGCTCAGACTTCGGCCTCAGTTGCTGTATTAGTCTATCGCTGCCTCTCTGACAAGTGTCCAAGACTTAAATCCCAAGACATTTAATATTGTAACAAAGTGGCTTATTGAAAAGAGGAGAGTGGTGTGTGTTGGAGAGGTTCCATTTTAGCTCTAAGCGGCGGTGGCTTGCTCGCCCTTTCGTTCAATAAATCATCAACAACAACACCAAACTTTCACTGCCATGTGGTACTTCTTTCTTGTTTTTCTTTACAATTATTTGGCCCTTTTTGCAATAGCCTGTCAGGAACTAAGAAGTTGACATGTGCCTTTACAATGAAGAAATATGTTTTCTTAGAACTGCTTTCTGAATCTTTTTCGCCTAGCCTGGTTGCTCTAACCCCATATGCCTTCTGCTATATGTAATTCTTTTTTTTTTTTTAAGATTTTTTAAAAAAGATTATTTATTTATTTATTTGTCAGAGAGAGAGAACACAAGCAGGCAGAGAAGCAGGCAGAGGCAGAGGGATAAGCAGGCTCCCTGCTGGCCTGATACAGGACTCCATCCCAGGACCCTGGGATCATGACCTGAGCCAAAGGCAGTGGCTTAACCCACTGAGCCACCCAGGCATCCCTGATATACGTAATTGTTGTGGTCTGTTCAGGCTGTTATAACAGAATACCATAGACTAAGTGGCTTATAAACCACAGAACTTTATTTCTCACAGTTCTGGAGGCTGGAAAATTCCAGATCAAGATGTTGGTAGGTTCAGGATCAAACTCTCTGTTTCATTAGATGACTGTATACTCACCCAAACCTCCCATGGCAGAAGGGACAAGGAAGCTCTCTGGGGCACCTTTTATAAGGGCACTAATCTCACTAACAAGGCTCCACCCTCATGACCCAATCCTCTCCCAGAAGTCCCTCCTCCTAATATCATCACATTGGGAATTAGGTTTTTCAAAAGTCTGAGGACTGAATGGTAACAACGTATCCTGACTTTGGTGGTTGTATTGGGAAAATGCCCTTGTTTGTAGGAAAAATACTAAAGAATTTGGTGGTAATGGGGCTTTAGTTTAGCCATTTACCTAATGGCTCAGGGAAAAAAATATTCTTCTCTATGTAGCAATAAATTTTCTGTGTAGTTTGCCATTCTTTCAAAAAATTTTCAAATTATGAACATTCATCCCTGCCTCACCTTAAACTGTATTGTGCACAACCATTGGTTTGTAACAGTCCCTTGGGGAACACTGGCCCGGGTGGGCTCTGAAGAAATCATGGGAAGATTGTCATTTCCTCTTACCTTGTTCATACCTTTTTGAATAATGTATTTGTTACACTTCTTTCAAGTTATTAATGTATTTTCTAATATTCAAGTACATTAAATATATCTGGAAGGATACACAAGAAACAAGTAATGGTTTCTATGGGCTAGGAAACTGGGTGGGAAAAAAACCGTTCATTGTGTACTCTTAGAACCCCTTGACTTTTGAATGATGTAGATGCATTAGCTACATACATACAGTTAAACCTTGAACAACGCCCCCCCAACCAGACATACATGACCCTTTCTTATAACTTTTGACTCCCTCAAAACTTAACTACTGACAGCCTCCTGGTTGACAAAGCAGTCGATTAACACATATGTTGTATGCTATCTATATTATATACTCTATTCCTACAATAAAGTAACCTAGAGAAAAAGGAAATGTTATTAAGAATCCTAAGGAAGAAAAAATACATTTATAGTATTGTACTATATTTATCAAAAAGATCTGATAAAAGTGAACCTGTACAGTTCAAACTCATGTTGTTCGAGGATCAAGTATGTGTGTGTGTGTATTACACATATATACATATATATGTATAATATGCATATGTATGTGTGTATAATATGCATATACATACAAATACATATATACAAATAATAAAATGCAGTAATGTCTGATATAACTGTTTTTCTGTATATTTATCCTAATATGAAAAGTCTTACTTTGGCACTTCTTTAGCTTTTCATGCTTTTTGTAGGATCACTAAGACCTCTGTGTTTCAGGAGGGAATTTATATTTTTTCATTAATATCAATGATAATGAAATATAGGCTTTCTTGAGGAATGAAAATATTTGAAATTGGACATCTAAGCTTAAACCATTAAGTAAAAGTGAACTTGACTTTAAAAAATAATTGGTTCTTCACATAACCTAACTGGTATTTGACTATGGTATGAAAATCAAGTTCTTCTCCTGAGGACATGTTTAACTTATAAACTGAGGTCTTGGTTCAAGATTCCTTTTGCATGGATACCTAAGGAGATAGAGAAACCATAGAGGGGAGAAGAGATTTTTGCCAAAGACAAATGCTTAGAGAAGGAGGAGGCATTAGACCTGCTACCATCCTGAGTCAGCAAAGTACAAAGGTAAAATGAGTCATTTTTGAGACAAACAAGATCTCAAAAACTTGACTTCCCATATATTGTTGCTAAGGAAACTACTGAATGGTGTGATCCATCAAAACAGGGAAGTAAACTGTGGAGAGGAAAAGAGTAGATCCAATGCAAGACAGATGTGAAGGAAGTCCTGGAAGTGACGGGGAAGGAGACCAAGAAAACAGGGGACAGAACTACACGTCAACCCAATCAGGTAACTGCAGGCCAGAGTCTCTAAGAGAGATATCTTCAAGAAGATGAAGTGGATGGAATGTTGCTTTATTTGTATTTATCAAGAGGAGATTTATCCAGAGGGGAAGGATTTGGAAATAAATAAATAATAAATATATTGAAAATTGAGCAAATGGAAAGCAAGACACACTAACTTTAGGAAATTTAGGAAAGGAAATGTGAGTGGAAAAAAGCAAGTCATGTTATATTACACTGCTAACTTTATTTATCATTTATGTATAGTCATAATAATGTTTATTGAGTATTGATTTTTTAAAGCTTCTATTTATTTACTTGAAAGAGAGTGAGAGAGAGAACAGTGGGGAGGAGCAGAGGGAGAGGGAGAAGCAGATTGCCTGTTGAGCGGGGAACCTGGATGCGGGGCTTGATCCCAGGACCCTAAGATCTGAGATCAGGACCTGAGCCGACCTGAGCAGAAGGCAGACACTTACCTGACTGAGCCTCTCAGGTGACCTTGAGTATTGATTCCAACTTTACCGACATCATAGGTGGATGAGAAGTGTGCACTGTGTGCACGCGCGTGCGTGCGCGTGTGTACGTGTGTGTGTGCGTGTGCGAGAAAGAGAGCAATATCCTATCTCCAGGGAAGAAATCTGATAGGTAATACCGAGAACGGAATTATTAAAAAATAGCAACATAAGTATTTTTTTCACAGATATGCAAAAAATATATCAAGGGAGCCGGAACTACTTGCCTCTGGAAAACAGAAATGAAAAGGGAGGAGCTGAGTCTTCTCATGAGATCGGTAGAGCAATTTGACTCTTGTCTGTGGTTGAGGCCTCTGGAACGCCTTTTCTGGGAAGTGCTCCTGGGATCAAAGCTTGTAGACAAGACCTGAGTGAGGGGCAGGGGAGCCATTCATATCTTCGCCAGGGTGGGGAGATGGCGAGGTGGAGGGAAGGTCTGGAGAGCAAGCAGGGGTGTCGTCAGCGCAGGGAACGTGCTTGTGCTCCTTTTTACATGAGTTGGAAAATAGTCTCTTCAGGTCTTTTTGCTTTTTAAGAAATGATACATATTTGTCATATATATGCTTTAATTTGGTGGTGGTTCTACATTCAAGTGGTCCATAGAAAACTCCCCTTTCTAACCCCCAAAAGGTCTGTGGGTCACAGAAAGATCTGAGCATTCTCCCAGTGACACGGGTCAGGGGTTAACTTTGTTAAATCCAATATTTCCCAGATTTATTTGTCTACAACCCCTTTCTCAAATCACGTGTTGCTCTCTTAAGGAATACACTTTAATAAGCTTATTTAATTGTGATTGGACTTTCTTCAGGAATGCAATCTCCAATTATGGCATTGTTCTTAGAAGGAAATGTGATTCCTCTTATGAGAAGGATTCCAAGAACTGATCGATGGTGGCGAAGACAGGGTCTGCCTACACATGCCTGCCTGAGCACTATAAAATGGAAACAAAACAAAACACACCTCAACTAGAAAGAGGGAAAAACAGAAGGGAGGAGGGGGAGGCTGTTGTGAACCAGGTTTGGAAGACGGCAGTAAACCTCACGGGAATTACAGGAGCACAAATGAGATACAATTTTGTTTTTAAGTAAAAAGGCACAGAGCAGGGGAAGGCTCCATCCCCGAGAGGCTCGTTGGAGGAGAAGGAGGCACATTATCGAGCAGGTGGGGCAGTGGGGCAGGCAAGCGCCAGGAGGCTGGGGTTCAAATGGATGGAAACATTTTCGCTTCAACCTAAACTGGTTGGGTCTGGAGCCGCCTGAGATCTTGCAGGGACGCTGCGTGAGCAGGACCCAGCCCGCCGCCGGGCGCAGGGATGGACACTGAAAATAAGACTTGGGTGTTGAGCTGTCAGTCAGTCACGTGACTCAAAGGGCACCTGTACCATCACTGTCTGTGTCTCATTTGTGTGGTGAGCGTTCCGATGCGGGGCTAACTTCACGCTCTGGAACAGAAACTGTCAGGAGCTGCTGCTACCCGCTGACAGGGGCCAGAGGTCAAGGGGGAGGGGCCAGCTGGGGAAGACAGGGTGGTACGGACAGGTACTTTATCTTTACGCATGGCCTCTTAGGCGGCCAGGAAGGTGAGTTGCCGGGACCACAAGGCGCCTGGGGACTCAGCAAACCACACTGCATAGGCTAAGGCAGATGGTGGGGATCTCCGGTCCATGAGCTAAGCATTCCTCCCTTTTGAATTTGAGGTTTTGTTTTATTTATTTATTTTTTAACTATTTAAAGAAATACAAAAGAACATTTAAAAAAATAAACAGGGTAGCAAAATGACAGTAATAAGAACAGACAAACAGTTGCTAGGGATTAGGGCTGGGGGGGAGGATGTGACCATCAAGTTTATTTGTGATGATGGAGAAGTTCTGTATCTTGACTGCGGTGGCCGTTCCGGGAATCTAAACCTGCAATAAAACTTCCTGGAAGTATACACACACACACACACACACACACACACACATGCACACACACACGCACAAAGAGTCCACGTGAAAAACAGTGAAATCTGAATAAGGTCTGCAGTTTAGTTAATCGTGTGGCACCAAGGTCAACTTTCTGGTTTTGGTCATTGAACTACACTAATCACTGGAGGATTCATGGGAGTTCACTTTGCTCTTTTGAAGATTTCTATGTGAATATAAAAATATATTTTTAAAAATATATTTTTAAATATATTTGGGGTGCCTGGGTGGCTCAGTGGGTTAAGCCTCTGCCTTCTGCTCAGGTCATGGTCTCAGGGTCCTGGGATTGAGCCCCACATCGGGCTCTCTGCTCAGCAGGGAGCCTGCTTCCCCCTAATAAATAAATAAATAAATTTCAAGATATTTCAATTAAAATTTCAAAATAAAAATATTTTTTAAATGTGGGAAGTTTAAATAATAAACATGCAATAGGAGTCCATTACCAATGGCCCAGCTCAAGAAAGATCATTACCATTATTTGCAAACCTCCATGGGATCCTTCCTGACTCTCTGGCAGAGAGAACTGCTATCTGGATTTTTCTATTCATCACCCCTTTGCTTTTCTCTACAGCTTTATCTCGTATACTTACATCCCCACAGAACATACTGTTTAGTTTTGCATGTTCTCAAATGTTACGTAAATGAAGTCATTCTGCCTATATTCTGCTACTTGCTTTAACACTCAGCGAGTTTTCTTTTCGAATTCCGTCCATAATGAGTGCAGTTTTTTGATTTGTTCATTGATGTATTCATTGTGAATATGCCGCGGTTTATTTATCCATTCTTTTGTTTATTAACATTCGGTCTGTTATCAGAGTTCTTTCCCCAATTACAAACAAACAGTGCTGCTATGAAACATTCTTCCAAATGTCTGCTAGTCCACACTGCACGAATTTCCCAAGGGATTATACCTTGGGGTGGAATGACCCCAAGTCAGAGAGTTCATCCACTTTTCTGACTTAGAAGATAGTCCCAGATTATCTTCCAAAGTGGAACTTTGGCTGTGCGTTCTCAGTGATGTTGGTTATAATCAGGATTCTTACTGCTTGTGTGTATGGTATCTGATCACTGTGGTTTTAATTTTCTTTTATAATATCTAATAAAATTGCTCAAAATAATACATTATTACCTATTTCTTTCTCTTCTCCTGAGAAATACACATTTAACACTTTTGCCCCATTTATCAGTTAAGTTGTCTTTCCCTTACTGGTTTATGGGGATTCTGTATATATTCTGGAGATTAATCCTTTGTGTTACAAATACCTTCTTCCTGTTTCTGCCTTATCCTTTTACTTTGTTTGTTGTGTCTTTTAAGGAAATATACTCTTAATTTTAATATAGTTGATCTCATCTTAAGAATCATTTATAGTACATATTTTTTTCAAAGAAATATTTACAAACCAGAAAAACATAAAGTTATACCAGTATATTAATCTTTGATAAGTTTTATAGTTCTACTTTTACATTTGAGTTCTTAATACACCAGAAATTTTAATGTGAGGGTTTCAATTTTATTTTTTAAACATATGGGTAATTTGTTTTCCCCATACCCATATACTGAAAAAATCTTTCCCCCAGGCATCTGCAATGTCAGCTCTAGAAAAAATGGGTCCCATTTCTATGCAAATGTAGACTTGTTTCTGAGCTCTATATTCTGTTGTCCTAGTCCATCTACACTTCTCCCCACCAGTACAATGCTATCTCAATTGCTTTAGCCCTAGAATAATTTTAATAATAATTTTAATATCTGGAAGTCAAGTTCTCTTCTTTTTGAGTGTCTTGCCTATTCTTGGCTCTTTGCTCTTTCATACACATTTTGGAATCAGCTTGCAAGTTTCCCCAAAAGCCCAGGGGAATTTTGATTGGAATTCTATTGAATTCAGAAAGTCGTATATCTTCAAGTGTATGTGCATATGAACTTAACCATATTTTGCAACTGATCTATCTTGCAAACAGTTCATTTGTACAGCATTATACCTCTTTAGATCCTGGGGCATATCAGAGGCAGGGGGTTGGTTTGGTAAGAAGGTACATGAAGCCCATATCTCTTTCCTGGCTGCAGTATTTCACTATAAGGTAATGACACAGAAGGAGATCCTGTGCTTAACTCAGCATGGACAGAGTTTTCACATATAAAGAGCTGTTTCCTAAGCCAGAAGACCTCAAGCATTATAACTGCTTTTACACAAGTATGCCAATATAATGGGTGAAGAGGGTATTTCTGGGTATGCCTCGCATGAACCCTGCATCTAGACTTGGAAGCAGATGCTAAATAACATAGTAGGCAAGAAAGCCTTTTCCATCTGTCCATGTCTTCCCCACCTTAAAGAGTTTGTGAGACTTTTTCATCAAGGACTGTTGACCTGATTCAGATGAGAATGTGTGATCGTGCAACAGAGCAGCGGGATGAGCGTAAAAAATAGGAAGAAGGTAGACCCTGTTGCTAGATCAAATCAATATTCATAATCTTTGCTTTGCAGTTCAATTAGAGTTGCATTAAAAAGCCACGTGAAGCCTAAGATAGGAGACCTCTGAAACTTGTCATGCCATTTTCCCCACCACCAGTGCCCGAGCACAACCTCATTTGTCTTAGTCAGTGAAACTCGAGGACGCACTACACTCTGGCTTCAGCTTGAAAAGTCTTGTATGTGGATGTGTATCCCATGACTTCTAAAGATTAAGTGCTGTTTCATTGGCATTATTCACTTTTGTCAAAGGCTTTCTGGTAAATTCTTCAGGCCCCCACCTTGCGGGAAATGCCATCAGTTTGCCACTTCCTATGAAATGGGCTGTCTGTAATGTTGTGCTGTAATCTGATTCTTGAGAGGCACCCACAGACGATGATACTGGACCAGGTTCAAGGACAGCACACAGAGTCAGACCCCACAGAGATGCTCTGAAAGTTAAGGCTTACTTCCATTTGGCTGTAGAATCAATTCAGTGGACAAGGATTCTCCGCCTCCAAATCACCACTTTTCCAGTTGTCTAGGTGTTTAACCCAAAAGCACAAAACAGTTTCTAGTCACTTCGGGCATGGAATGGCTAAGTAGGATCCTTGCACTTGGGAAACATCAAATCTAATAGATAAGCCTGAAAGAAAGACTTACTGTGGTTGGACTGTTGAGGAATGTTCACTGAATCAACCAGGGACAGTGTTGGGGTTTGCAGAACATCATAAAGAAAAGAAACCGCGCTGACTGGCAATCCCCTAATGGCATTAATCGAACATCCATTTGAGATAGATTGGTGGTCTTCAAATTTTTTTGCATGCTTCCTCCTAAAAGAATTTTTTAAGGCTGCTTATTTCCTCCTGTTTCTGCTGCCAGTGTGGGAATATCCAGAAAATTTTCCCCTGAAGGAGGGGGGTGTGCTGCACAAACAGTTGGCCATGCTAGGTAATGAAAACCTTCGGATGCAAAAGAAAACCACGAATGATTTATTAGAGTGCAAGGGAATTCAGGTGTGTTTCTTTAAACTCTGAGATAACGGAACACTAGTTAACATTTATGAAGCAACTGCCATGTGCCAGGCCTTATCCTAATTAAGCATTTTATATGGTTTATCTCATTTAATCTTCACCCTGTGAAACTTCACCTGGTGGAAACATTAGGTACTAGAATGACCTTTTTTTTTTTTTTTTTTTTTTGGTTTAGAGAATTGAGGTGAGGCTTAAATTAAAAGAAGCAAACATGGACCTTGGGTATTTGGCTCCAGAGTCTGTAGTCACAACCTCTATGCTCTCCTGACCCTTTCAAAGGCAATGACTCGCCTCTTCCCAATGTGGTTGTCAAGAGCTTTTGGCTGGATGCTGAGCGGCCTCTTTTGAGTCTCTGTTTTCCTCTGGAGCCTTGGGCAGCTCTGATGGGAGGCCGCTGCAGCTTTCTGTGCCAGGCCATGTCCATTTACGGTTCAGGTGTACCTGTATCCCTTGATAAGCTCTGGTTTCATGATGCATGGCAAGTGTTTCCTTATGGGACTGGGTTTGTGGAAACAGAGGCAACTTCATCTCTGTCCCCTGAACCCAGAGGGGCACAGTGACATCATAAAATTGTCAGAATGTCCCCTCGACTGAACAGTACCTAAACTTGCCTGTGGAATCTGTCCTTGTTGAGCCTGTGTTCCCTGCAGGACTTACAGGCATCACTCAGAAGTAACTCTGATCTGGGAGAGAATAGGAGGAAAAAGCAAAAAAAGGAAAAGAAAAGAAAACAGGAGAAATGGTAGCTCTGTAAGTTTCCAAAATGTATACTTAAGACAGAATCCAGTTCTTCTGGAAGCAAAAACTGCAGAGTCACAGCTGTCACTGGGGGGAAAAAATGCAAGTTTAGAGAACTAAACTCTTATCCTCATGTTTTGATTATAATTGCCTTTGGGCCAAGTTCTCTCATTAGATGCTAATACATGTTTTCCATCATGTGCAAGAAAGGTTTTATACAAATTCCATTTCCCAGAACTCCGTGAATGAAATGGAAACCCCCTTTTTCTGATGGTGGAAAAACAACCAAAACAAAACCCAAAAACCTCCCAGGTCGGCATTTCTCCAGTACCTTCTGGTTTCTGCTAGGTGGCGCCACAGGCTCATGGATGGGCCTTCCTCCGCTCCCCGGTTAGCCACCTTCTGTGGGATGGTGCAAGGAAGAGAAGAAGGAGGCTTCCGCTTCAGCACTTTTCCTTGGGAGTTCATCAGGGCCATCAATCAGCTGACAGGAGGTGAGATTCATTTGCCAAGGCTTTGGCCTCTGTCGTTTTAGGAACTCTTTATTTCCCCCTTCCTCTGCCTGGTTGGTCACAGCTGGCAGTGATGGGGTGTCTAGGCCCTCGGTTTTGGCTATTCTTGAGGAAAATTCTGGGGCATCTTCAACTTGATCCCAAAAGCCCTGTTTCTCTCTGAGTCTCTCAAAGTTTGTTCAGGAGCTTGGGAAGCAGGACCAAAGGAAGGGACAGTAATTCAGAGGTTTGCATCAGCTCCCTTGCCTTCTCCGAGCAAGGTCAGCATGTGGGGAAATCCCGACCCTTGTCCTCCCCTGTGAGCCCAGTGTTTCCCAGCCTCCACGGGATAACCTTTCCCAATCTGAGCAGCCCTCCGAGCCAGCCCTTATGCAGAGGAATGGAAGGCCCTGCTTAGGGGTGTGGGGTGGAGGCTGGGGAGACAAGGTACAACACAGGTCCAGAAGCCCTGTCTGGTCTGGTGGACACCCATATACCTTTTGACTTCAACGAGAATCCCCTTTCTCACCCTACCAGAGACCCCAGACTTCCAAATTCCTGACCCTTTTGCCTGAAGGCATGAAAGACTCTTCTCAAAGCACCAATGTGATGGCAAGCTTTTAATTGGAAACGTTGGAAGAAGAATCTATTGCAAGATGGCACTGCCCAGAGAGCCCTCCGGGGAGGAGCCAGTCCTGAGTGGGGTAGCTTCCTCTCCACCTGCACCATCGGGGACGTGGGAACTGTGTGCTCCAAGGTTTCCAGGAGAACCAAGGTTTCAGAGACTGTCCCAGGATCTTTATAGGCTCACACGTACCGGTCTGCCCCTGTGTCCTGGTTGGGGTGCAGACATCCCTGGCCCACATGCCCTTCCCCGAAATCTGCTTTATGCCCAGGGTCACCCAACGGTGGTCACAGGTCCTTGTTGGGAGCACCGGGCTGAAGAAGGAGCCCAGCCAGGGAGGGAAGCCTCCTAAACAGTCAGATTTGTCCAAGCCCCTGGGACACAGTAGGGGCACTGCGGGCAGGGAAGCTATTTTGGAAAATAGAAAGGGAGAAGAGAGTTGATAATAATCATATACAAACTTAAAACGGAACAAAGATCAAGTTTGAAAAAAATATATACATATTCACAAGAAGGTATGGAGAACCATAAAAACCCAAAAGCAGAGGGAGAGAAACTGACAATAAAAATGCGTATTTGCCGGATGACACTGTGAGCTTCCTTGTTCTGAAATGGCCCTCGAGACATCGATCTGAGCAATTACAGAACTCTCAGAATGCCACGTTTATCTGGATGCCCCCCACCCCCCTCTATTTAGACCTTTAAGAATCTGCCAGCCCTCCCAGCATTTGTGTCTCTTACAGCAAGGATGCCTCTTCTGGCAGAGGACACACCAGCAGACTTAAGTGCCATGAGTCATATTTTCAATTTTTAATTAAATCACGGTCTAGCTAGGGTTTGATTTATTTAGACCTGAATTAATTTAGACCCTGGTCCACATAAATCTGCATAGTTTATTTTACAAGCTCACAACTGTATGGATTGTAAAACCCTTTAGCTAGATGACAGTAGAGGTTGTAAAATCATCCTCTTATCCTATCGAGCCACGAGTGGTAGAATATGATGACTAAGGGCGGTGTTAACTTTATTCTGGAAACTAGCATTATAGAGGAAGTCTGTTGTATTTCTAAGTAAAGACATTTATGAGATCATTTAGAGATATTTCATCCCATATGTTTTCACTTAGTTTTAGTGATACAGTGAAGCCTTCTTCACAGCTAATAGTGCTGATTTTTTTCCCTTTCCCAAAATGGTTACAGACGGTCATAAATCCGTATAGTACGTATCTAGCACAAAACGTATCTGCCTCAATCAACTATAGTAAATACTTTTTACACTGCAGAAGTGTGAGTCATACAGATGTCACTTTCCTAGAATTCTGATAATGAAAAACATGGTGGCTAATTAATGTTCCCCAGAAGGGGTCATGGTGTACAGGAAATGAATCGGAAGGTGACAGGAAGAAAGGTTGGGAGCACAGTGAGCTCTGGCTGAGGATTGTTGGTGAGGTCCCCGGTCCTGCAGCCAGAAACTGGCAGCAGCCTCCTCCTCAAGAAAGGGTAAATCATGCTGGTGCATTTAAACCCAGATTTGACCAGCCTGGAGATGCAGGCGTGGAGAGAGAGGGAAGGATGGGGAGGGGTCTGGGCGGGGCTCAGGGGAAAATGGCTGAGGGAACAGCAGTGAGTGTCTCCCTGCCCCCCACAGCTGATCTGGTCTGAGCCCTGCCATCAAGTTGCTTTTGTGGGTTTAGGGCTTTTACAGAACGTCTGAGCATTAAATGTGATTGAGTGGGCACGACTGGCATGTCAGCACTCATGACTCAGTTGAATGTGTGGCTCATGGCTGGTCATCACATAGCCCTCTGCAGGGAAAATGAGTCACATTCATCTTTTGCAAAAGGCCAAGTGAAATTTGCTTTGCGGGAAGAGAGCAGCAAGCTCCCCATGGTTGGGTGCCAGATGGGAATGTAGGTGTTTGCCTTCCTGTGGTCCGTGCCCTGGGTGCCAGAATGGGGGTACAGAGCTGGAGACCAGACCTGCATGTGGAGGGGCTCAGGCTGCTTTCTCCTGCTCTAGTTCATTCTTTATACTGGGTTGGAGCCCCCACAAGGTCCAACGCAGAGTTATTTGTTCTGATGCCCAGTTTGATGGACATGAAACCTTTGCAAAGGTCTAAAAATCAAATCAAATTTCATTACATGCTCAAATGAACTTATTTGTCAGAAACAAATGATTCTTCCAGGAAATCTGGAAAGGGGGTGTCACACTTCTAGCAATTCCTGAAAATCCTCATGTATTATTAATTTTCCTGGAGGGAGGGGCTGCGAGGGCCTTCGTTTGCAACACCAGGGGTATAGCTGTGTTTGTCTCAAGGAGGCATACTAACCATCTTTTTTTTTTTTTTTTTAAGTTGTTTGGATGTGTCTGATCACAGACGGAGGTTGGGGTGGGGAGGAGATGACTATTCTGTAATCCAATAAAATGCCAGGTGTTGCAAATCCCTAAAGACTGGGGCTATTGGGGCCACTACTGGGAAGCATTAGTAGGATCCTCTCCCTGCCCTGTGCCCGGCAAGGGTCCTGGGGACCCTGCTGTGGACGTGATGGGAAGAAGAGTCAGCGTTCAGTGAGGGTCTGTGTACCATCTGCCAGTCCATCAGCAAACACCGGAAAGTCCCACTGGCACGCAATACTGCTTTTGTGAAAATGATGGGTTTATTGAATGGAAATAAGAAGCCAAGAAACCTGAGTACCGTTTATAGCATATCATGGCAGTTAAGACTTGTGTTAAAAACCGAGCTCCACAACTAACGAGCTGACGATGAACAAATCATGTTATTGCTCCGTTTCAGTTCCCAGGAGGGCTGGGGCTTTTTAATCAGGACAAGCCGCCCTGCTTTAAACTCTCTTCTGTGTCTTCTAAGTTTCTTTTCTTGTATCTTAGATATATCCTAACAAAGAAAAGGAGGCCAAGTAATTGTTTTTTTCTATACCTCCCGCTATCATTTATAGAGTATATACACTTTTGTGCGGGGGGTGGGGTCAGGAAAGACATGGTAACGTAGGACCGGCACCCTTTCTGATGTACCCTGCATTCCTAACGACAAGGTCTTGGTCCTGACCTTTTTGAGTGCACACGAGAAGCAAAATCATCCTTGGCTCTTGTAAGTACCTACGAAAGAGTGGACATCATCATTGTAGTTGGGTTGCCCATCCTCTAACAGGAAAGACAAAAATGACCACAATACATACTTAGCTCCAACAGAACAAAAAGGAGTTGGAAGAGGACAGAGAGTCGGAGGAGGGTAAGGAAGGGCTGGAGCTGGGCAGGGAAACCTGACAGGTGTCAGGCCAGCCCTGAGCTGGGGGGATGTGATGGGCATCAGCTGAGACACTTGCTGAATTTTCCTGGTGGCCTCTTCTTTTCTGTTCCCACCGGGGCATGGAAAGCAGGGCCGAAGGGGCTTTGGCGGCTCGGTTAGTGTTTGTACATTAATGCTCCGTGACCCCTCTAGCTGTGGCCGTCTCTGCCCTGGATGGAGGGAGACACTCTCCGTTTTGTATTTTTAGATCCCAACCCCTGTGACCTTTCCTGAAGCTAGTATGCGTACCTGGAATGTTCCTTCCCTAGGCTTTCTGGGAAGTCTGACAGCCTTTCAGGGCAGCAGAGGGGATGCTGGAATCAGGGGTCTGGCTCGGTTGAGCCACCCAAGGTGCCCATGTCCACCACCTTGGCCTGGTACATGTATGTGTGTGTGTTGGGGGATGAAGGGAGGACCGTGGAGTTTCCAGAAGGAAGCTTCCTGGGTCTCGATCTTACAGGTCAACTTGGAGGGTGTTTTTGGATGAGTTTAGCATTTAAATTTGGGAACTTTGAGTAAGCAGATTACTCTGCATAAGGTGAGCGGGCCTCATCCAATCAGTTGAAGGTCTAAACAGGCTCGGAGGACCTCACGAGCCTCCCCGAGTGAGAGGGAATTCTCCAGACTGCCTTTGGGCTTCATCTGCACCATTGGCTGTCCTGCGTCTTGAGCCTGCCAGCCCCGTGGCAGATTTGAGATTCATCACCACCTGAATTTGTGCGAACCAGTTCTTTATAATAAATCACTTTGTATTTATACACATAAGCACACACCCCCTGTAAGTTCTGTTCCTCCGGAGAACCCGGACTAATGGGGTCCCTCACGAACCTCCCCATTTCCTAACTCTCTCTCTTCTCACTTTACTTCCTGTGGTCCTTTCTCTTTAAATCCTCTTCCCCCTGATCTTGCAGGTGGGGTCTCTGGGAACCGGAGCCTGGAGCACAAAGTGTCTGTTAAGTGGTACCCCTGGTGTCCACAGCTGGGAAAAGGAGGAAGTGGGAGCAGGATTGAGATAAAAGAGAAGTAGAACCTCCAAGTTCCCCAACGGCAACCTTAGCCGAGCCCACAGGGGCTCTGGAGCTACAATGGCCTGTCTGAGTTGACCCACACCTGGCTAAAGGGCCAGTCTCCATGCCTGCATCTCAGCTGCTCGCTGTGGACAAGTCCTTGGGTCGGGCATCTCCCTGCAGCTGAGGCAGACCTGCAGGGACCTGAGCTGATGGCAGCCCCAGGAGGGAGGCAGTGCATCCTCCCTGGCAGGGGCAGGCAGGGGCTGCGTCTTCAGTCACCATACCTGGGCAAGAGGATGCTTGATGTCTACCAGCAGGCATTTACTGACCTCCTTCGAAGTGAATTTTTTTTTTTGAGATTTTATTTATTTATTTGACAGAGATCACAAGTAGGCAGAGAGGAAGGCAGAGAGAGAGAGGGAAGCAGGCTCCCTGCTGAGCAGAGAGCCCGATGTGGGGCTTGATCCCAGGACCCTGAGATCATGACCTGAGCTGAAGGCAGAGGCTTTCACCCACTGAGCCACCCAGGCACCCCACGAAGTGAATGATTTTTATCTAGAGACTTAGCTGACCAGAATAAAGACTCCAGCTTCCAGCCACCCTATCGGCCGGGTGTGACTATATGACTTGCTTTTGACCAGGGCGATGTTAATGGAAGTCTGCGTGTATAGCTTCTACACGGTGTCCCTACATGGAGTAAGAGAAGGGGGCTCTGGCAGTTACCTGGGAATGGAGGTTGCCCTGGGCATGGCAGTATGGAGGGAGGAGTCTGCTTCTCTGCCCCCGGGGATTATTTACCAACCCGCTCTGGCTATCTCCAGACTTCTTGAAGGCGAGAGACAGACAACCTTTGTTTTTGTTTAAGTCATTCTTATCTGGGAATGTTGTGGTTTTTACAGCTGAAACTAATTCTGGTTTGCACTCTCAGATACCTTTTTCCCCCAAGGTAAAACTCACCACTCCCTAGAGAGATAATCAAGCCCTATACCATTTGGTCCTTTCTTGTTTTTTGCATCCTCTGTGATGGCCTTTTCCCTCAGCCTAACTTCTGCTGGCTCAGCCGCAGAAAGAGTGAATCCTGGTCTCTGAGATGACAGGCCTGGAGAGGGGCAGTGTGTATATAGGGGGGATTTGGACCAGTGGGGAAGAGTGGAAGGGCTCCCACTCTACTTGTGGTTTATTCCCTCTTCTAATCTCCAAAAACTAAACTCACCTCATTATAACAGCATTCATTTCTTTCCAACTATAGCCACTGGATTAGCATGAAAAACTCATATTCCTCTCATCTACATACATTCGACTCTATTTCATGTAAATTTGTGCTGATCTCTTTTAGGTTGGGCAGAATTTGGCCCCTTTTTACCCTGGATTACATTGCCAAATTTTATTATCTTAACTGACAATGGCTTCTTCTCAAATAAATACCTTTCCTGCCCTTAGAGTAAGCATTGGGGGTGGAAGAAATTTTACTTCCCTTGCCCTCCAAATTTGGGGCAATCTGGGCAAAGACCAGGAGGCAGGAAGTGGACACGTGGAAAGAAGAGAGAACCCTCAGAAGGAGCAGGGAGGGGGTGAGGTGCTCACACTCCATTGTAGCAGAGGAGGCCTCAGGAAGCTTATCTTCATGATCTTTGCCTCCTGGCCTTGCATGCCCTTATCCCTTCCCTTGAGTGTGGACAGACTCTGTGGCTTCCTTCTAACTGGTAGGACACAGGAAAGGTAATTGGACTATGATTATCTGTAGGTGATCCCAGTACAAGGAGACCCCCTCCTTTGCTGCCTTTGAAGAAGAAAACTGCCATTGCTGTGACCAGTCTGCAGAGGGTATGTTACCACAAGGAGCTGAGGGCAGCCTCTGGCCAGTAGCCAACAGGAACCCAAAGTGCTCACTCCTTCAGCTGTAAGGCATTGAACGCTGCAGCCACAGCGTTCTTTCCCCCTGGATCCTTCCCCAGTCAAGCCTTGTATGAGACTGCAGCCACAATCCACACCTCAATTCGAGCCTTGTGAGACCCTGACCAGGGGGCCCATCTGAGTTGTTCCTGGGCTCTTAACAAATAGAAACCACGAGGTAATTAATGTGTGCTGTTTTAAGCCAGTAATTTTGCTGTAGTACTGTTACCCAGCAGTAGATAATTAATACATCTATAGTAAGAAATTTAGCCTTAGAAAGGAAAAGAAAATGCAAGCATGCTCTTTTGGTGAAGGCTTTTCAGACTGAGAGAATTATACTCTGGACGACTGGGGATGGAAACACAGCAGCCGAGGACAAAGGTTTGCCTACACTGTGCTGAATACTTTCCGTAGGAGTAGGCTGGGCGGCTGTAAAGAAGGCTGGGAGTTCAGCAGTCCCGATAGAAAAGCAACTAGAAGTAGAAAGGAAACTAACCTGGGAATTAGCAAGAAAAAGGCTGTATAAGTATCTGTGACAGGGAGAGGGGGTAGCTGGTCTGTCTTGGGGAGGGAGTGAAGGAAAGGCAAAAGCAGAACTCTATCTTCTACACCAGTGTTTGGGTCACGGTGCCAAAGAGGGTAGAGGTAGGGCAACAAAGTGGGAAATGTTCTGCCTGCAGAAGGTGGGTGGCAGCAGAGAGAAGCGTTTCTGAGAAAGGATGCTTCCGGGGGCAGAGCAGTGAGAGGGAGTCATGGTCTGCTCCCCTGGGCTCTGGGTCTGAAGGCCTAAGCCTAAGTCTCAGCTCCAAGAACATTATCTGTGTCACTTTGGCCAAGTCATTTCATCCTCCAAGCTTTGGGTTTCCAGCTCCATAAGGCAGGTCTCATAGAACCAGCCTCCCTGGATCGTTGTGCTGTGTCAGTGAGGGAAGGCTCCAGAAGGGTCCAGCCTGGCCCCTAATGAAGTCCTTTTCCCAGCTGTGGACACCAAAGGTACAACTTGGTAAATGCTCTGTGCCCCAGGCTCTGGTTCCCCCAGAACCCCTCCTGCAGGAGAGAAGAAAGAGAGTTAGGAAATAGGGAGGTACATGAGGGACCCCATTAGTCCAGGTTCTCAGGAGGAACAGAACTTACGGGGTGTGTGTGCATGTGTGCATGCGTATAAAGAGATGTATTATTAGGAATCACTGCTTTATTCCAACAGTCATTTCTTAATGGTCGCCCCTGACTGTTTTAGATGTTTTGGTTTTGTTCACCCAGCTAGTTGGTAGGATTTTGTGAACTCGCCTATGTGTTATCTTTTATTACCTGGCAGGGTAGAAGGCACGGTGGTGGGGGGCAGGAGGTCAAAAGGCTTGGATTCTCGTTCTTTTCTTTCCTCACTGGCTGTGGGAACTTAGGTCATAAGAAGACTGAGCATGTGCCGTATCCAAATACTATTCCCAGCGCGTTTGCATGCAATAGTTCATTTATCCTATTGGCACGATGAGATGCACTCTATTATTAGCCTCAAAGCTAATAATAACACACAGAGTTCATCCAAGGCCACACTGCTGTGTATCTGCATGTGAATCCAGGAGCCCCGAGTGCCCTCCACGAGCCACTCCACTGTCCTAGGCTGATGCCGGGCTGTTCCTGATTTTATTCATCCCTGAGTGGAGGAGCTGGACTCTCCTTGAGCCCCCCAGCCCAGCTTTGGTGTTCTGCTGGCCCCACCAGCCCCTAGCAGAGACTGCCAAGTTGCTGCTCAGTCCTGGGGTGATGGCTATATCAGGGAACCAAGATCAGACCAGAACGGGTGCCGTAGAACTAGGAGAGCGGACCTATGGAAGCCATGACATTGGCAACTGGCTGTCTCTGCTCAGAACAGTGCAGGCTAGAAGGAAAATGTTATGTTAATCACCGTGCATTCCTTTATGCTTTTGGCCCTCTCTTTTGCCAAGCAAATGAGCAGAGAGATGTGTTAAGGTCAGCAGACACTAGGTTAGCCTAAGATCTTGAAAGGTGAATTTCCTTGCATTAAAAAATGATCAGGGGAGGCGCCTGGGTGGCTCAGTGGGTTGAGCCTCTGCCTTCGGCTTGGGTCATGATCTCGGGGTCCTGGGATCGAGCCCCGCATAGGGCTCTCTGCTTGGCGGGAAGCCTGCTCTCCCCCTCTCTCTCTGCCTGCCTCTCTGCCTACTTGTGATCTCTCTCTGTGAAAATAAATGAAATCTTAAAAAAAAAGTGATCCGGAATTTGGAGGAACAGAGTCTAATAGCAAGAGAAGGGATGACAAAGTCTCTTGTGTGGGTGTGGCCAAAAAAAAAAAAATACTTCTATGTGACTGGAATTTTCCATGGCTTCTGGATCTTAGGATGATGAAGTCTGATGTTCAATTTTAGATTGATGCCTGTGCTGTCCTATGTGCTAATGCCCTTTATTAGCACTAAACTATCCATAAAACCTGTTACACATGCAGTGTTTCCTGAATCGTGCTTTGAAAAAATGAAGGAATAGGGAGTATGTTGACCGTGGAGAACAATGGGAAAAAATGGATGATGGCAGCAGGAGGTAACACAGAGAGTAGAGAGAGACAGTTCATGGAAGGCAAGAAGAGGTGTGGACAGAAAGGCAGATCCCTAGGAATCCTCAGATATATTGGGCAAACACTTAAAGAAATTTAATTGAGCAACTTAAAGGACAGGAAGACCCCAGAGTCTGAGGGACTGGGATGGCCCAAAGGCTGACACACAGGTTATTCGAGGTAAAATGAAGTTGGGATTGAAGAAGGTACATGCAAAGTCTGATTTCCCCAGTGAAACAAGGTCATAAAGTGGAGACTCCTTTATCTACATAGATTTTGAGAAAAAGAAGAAAGGTGAGGTAGAGTAGCTCCTTCAGCTGCGCAGCGGATGGATCTCTGGGTCCTGCATGGGTCCTGAAAGGGGTCCTGGATTCTGAGGAAAACTGGAACTATGAAGATTTTCAGATATGGTTGTCTGGCCTCACTGCAGAGAGAAACGTTGACGAAGCTGGTCCAGGAGGTGACCTGGGCACCGCACTTCTTTTAAATGTTCCTCGGGGGATTTATGGGCGACCAAGGTTGGGAACCGCCATCCCGTCTGCAGAGCCATGTGGGAAGCACCCGTGTGGTGCCAAGAGGTGCCTGGCAGTTCCGTGGAGAGCTCTGGGCGTGTGTGCTCCGACATTTCTTAGTTGTAAACTGACTTCATGGTGCTCACGCTGTTTTAGGTAGCGTGAGGAAGTTAGTATTAGGAACTTTAGGTGTGAGTAAATATCCAGAATAATAAACGTGGCTTTCCCTGCATAAAATCCTGGCCGGAAATTTCCCAGACAGAAAATCTGCAGACATTGGATCTCAGCTGCTGGAAGGTGCCTTCGGATCTCTTGGCATTTATTTTTTTTATTCTTTTGTTAAAGATTTTATTTATTTATTTGACAGACAGAGATCACAAGCAGGCAGAGAGGCAGGCAGAGAGAGAGGAGGAAGCAGGCTCCCCGCTGAGCAGAGAGCTCGACGCGGGGCTCGATCCCAGGACCCCGACATCATGACCTGAGCCGAAGGCAGAGGCCTCAACCCACTGAGCCACCCAGCCACTCCGGATCCCTTGGCATTTAGATGGAAGAGGCTGAACACAGTGTGATTGGCTCTTAGACCTGGGAAGGCTGCAGCCCTCCTCAAATATCCCTCTCCCCCTGTGATTAGAAATTATCCAGTTAAACATCTGATAGTATAGAATTAAAATAAGTCAAGGCTAAGAAGTGAAGTGCCGGGCCCAGGAAACCCAGCTGAAGGGCGTTTGGAATCTTTGAAAAACCATCCTCCTGTTTTTTCCCTTAAACCTCCCTGCCCTTCAAATGCAAGGATATATGGGGGTGCCTCCAGGAGAAGTAATCAACTTAAGTTCATACTCAAGTGTACATGACTGATATAAAAGTGTTTTCTTTCTGCAGGTTGTGATATGGGGTGAATACAGAAAAAAGAGGAACCTGGACGTGGAGAGAGAGGTAAGTGTCAAGACTGATGGGAAAGGTCAAAGAAATGTGGGCCGGGGAGGTGGATTCGGGCAGACAGAGCTGATTTCACAACTTGGATGAGGGCTGCTCCTCCAGAATTGAACATAAGCTGGACCCTCCCAGGACGCTGAAAGAGAGAGGGGAATGATTTTATGTTGAACATGTTTATGAGTGGACACATTGTAAATTGTCAAGTGCCAGAAACCACCCACTCACATGGAGCTTGGAGGAAGCCCCCAAAGGCGGTCCCAAGTGACTCAGTCTCATTACTAAGAATCACTTGCATTAGGGCAATTTCTGCTTCATCCAAAAGGTTTTTAGTTACCTTCAGAGTCAACAGGAAATTAATCAGCAAGCAGAATATTGAAAGAAGATCCGCATCTCAGAGTCATTAAAATAAGAGCAGGTTTTGGTAAACTGAGAAGGTGCTTTAAAAAAAAAAAATGTTTAAATCTCCTACCCTCTTTCTTAATAAATTAAAGATTCCAAAACTTAAAGCCTGAGGACCAGAGGCTCCTTGGAGGAGGGGGACACACGGTCCTAGGACCTGCACCCCACTTTCCCCCATAAGCATGCCAGCCCCGGGCCATCCACACAGCTCTCCCTCAGCTCTTTCAGAAAGTCCCTGGAAACCTGACCACGCTGGGACACGGTCTATTGAAAACTTCCTGAACACATCTCAGGGCACATTGCTGTCCTGTATTATTTGACTTGCCTCTCCCCCTGTAAGCTCTTGGGGGAATGAACTTTTTATTCCCCTTGTTTTGGAATGATTTTATTTATTATTGTAAGCCTGGGTGGAGAATGTACTTCCTTGCTTATCACACACTTCTGTAGGAATATTGAATAACAATAATACGTGGATGGGGGGGTGCGTGAAACTCTGCCGTCCGTGTAACCCTTGCTCTGCCATCCTGAATATCTGGGAAGCCGCTTCCCTCAGTCTTCCTTCTGATGGAAAGTAGAGAGCCAGAGCCCCTAAATTCAAGAACGGGTAGGTGGAAGGATGGTCAGAAAAGTTTTCTTATTCTCTTCCATTAGCTTCTGACCCACTAAGATCCTCTGCTCACCTGCCCCCAAGTGCTTGTGAAGAGGACATGTGTGAAGCTAAATGCATTTCATATGGAATCTTAGTTCAAGACCCTCGGGGTTGCAAAGGACAGAAACCAGCTCCAGTCAGCATAAGCCAGCAGGGAGTTTACTGGAGGACCATTGGGGTTTCTCATAGAACCCACAGGCAGATCTCAGGGGCCTGCCAGGAAACTCAGGCCTTGTTCCTTTGCTCTCGCTCTCTCTCTGCCTCTTATCTCTGTTTCCTGGCCCTGTAGCAAATGCGAGTTTCATGAAAGCAGGGATTTTATCTGGTTTGTTTCCTGCAGGCTTGCCCACGCCTAGCACACAGTGCCTGGCACATAGCATTCGCTGGGTCAGCACTTATTTGTGTACTTCTCAGCAAGAGCAGCTTGTGTCCTGCGATGGGCATGTCCGAAGGCAGTTGCCTCACAACACCCAAATTCCCATCGCTGAATGGGTCACGTGTCCACCCCCGGCCGTGACGGCTGGCGGGAGGATGGTGTGCTCTGTAGATATGATTGAGGCTGAGACGCTGTTTGTGTGAAAAGAGAGTCTCAGAGTTGGGCCGCTGTCATCTCGTGTGCTTACCACGCCTGGGCAGGTACTTGTCATCAGGGCAGAGAGTCTGCGGGAAGCGGGCACGTGGTAGTTCCCAAATAGCGCTATCTTTTGCTGAATCACCCAGCAGAGGGGACTCCCTAGCATGAAACTTTCTTGCAACTTTGCTGATAGGCTGTCAGCCAGTTTCTCTGTGGACATCTCCAAGGACCAACAAAGGCACTGTTTCTTAAGCGTTGTTCACTCCATTTTAAAACATTGATGTGGAGCACTTTTTCATGTGTCTCACACGAGTCAGAATGGCTAAAATCAACAAGTCAGGAAGCAACAGATGCTGGCGAGGATGCGGAGAAAGGGGAACCCTCCTGCACTATTGGTGGGAATGCAAGCTGGTGCAGCCACTCTGGAAAACAGCATGGAGGTTCCTCAAAAAGTTGAAAACAGAACTACCCTATGACCCAGCAATCGCACTACTGGGTATTTACCCTAAAGATACAAATGTAATGATCTGAAGGGGCATGTGTACCCGAATGTTTATAGCAGCAATGTCCACAATAGCTAAACTATGGAAGGAGCCTAGATGTCCATCAACAGATGAATAGATAAAGAAGATGTGGTACATATATATAATGGAATACTACGCAGCCATCAAAAGAAATGAAATCTTGCCATTTGCCCCAGCGCGGACGGAAATAAAGGGTATTACGCTGAGCAAAATAAATCAATCAGGGAAAGACAATTATCATATGATCTCTCTGATATGAGGAATCTGAGAGGCAAGTGGAGGGCTCCGGGGGTAGGGAAGGAAAAAATGAATCAAGATGAGATAGGGAGAGAGTCAAACCATAAGAGACTCTTATTAATCTCACAAAGCAAACTGAGGGTTGCCAGAGGGAGTGGGGAAGGAGAGGGTGGTTGGGTTTTGGACATTAGGGAGGGTATGTGCTATGGTGAGTGCTTTGAATTGTATAAGCCTGATGATTCACAGACCTGTACCCCTAGGGCAAATAATACATTATATGTTAATAAAAAATTTTTAAAAAACCAACAAAACAAATTGAATGACCAGGAGACCAGCCCGTGCACATTATCTGACTTCAACCTCCACTGGTCCTCACTCTGCTTTGTTAGGATCCTAGATAGAGAATTCCTCTTCCATACGATGACCCTTCAAAAATTCTTTGAAGAAAGTTACCATGTTACTTTGGAGTCCTTTCCTTGGGGAACCAGTAAGTGCTGTCTGTGCACTCATCATATGGTGCGGAGGATTGCCTTTCCCTGATTCCTCAAAGTGATGGGAACAGCAACTTGGTTGTGGATGGAAGCTAGGCTTCCCAGACATGGGGCTGCATGACCTTGATCCCCAACTAAAAGACGGATTTCACGGGATATTTTCAGGGGCCCCTTATAGATAGGGTGGTTTTCATCAGTGGTGACCTCTGCATTGGGGAACATGTGTTTTGCCTGCCAGGGGTGGAGGGCTAAAAGTTCGAAACTGTATCAGCTGGTTTACCCTGGACCTTGAAGATCTGACTGGTAACCTGTAGCTATTCCCAAGTCCCTGGCATATTTACTAAACTGATACTATTAATATCCTTTATATCTTCTCTTTTCAAAACTAAATACACTCTCTTTAGTTTTGGGTTTGTTTGTACACTTAGTCATACCGTGGAACAGACACTTTGAGAGCATAAGGAATTGAAGTCGTTGTTGAGGTAACAGACAAGGACACAATTTCTACCTGCAGCAAATTCACAGTGAAGTGAGAACGGAAAGCTGAATGCAGAGACGCTGTAACCCAGGAGGATGGCTTGGGCTGGAGGCACCATGAGGACCATCGGCACAAAGAAGGAGTGGGGGGAGTGGGGGGGGTTGCCAGGGGGAGTGGGGAGGGAGAGGGTGGTTGGGTTTTGGACATTAAGGAGGGTATGAGCCTTGGAGAAGGGAGCCCTGGGAAAGCTGCCTGGCAAAGGTGGTGCCTGAGATGAGTGTCCAGGGATGAGGAGGAATCATGCTAGATGAAGGACGGGTGAGGGAGGAGGGGGATAAATCGGGCAGAGGGTTCCCATTTGTGAGCCTGTGGAATGAACAGCACAGTTCTTTCAGAATGGGTCTGTCCTACCACCCTTTTCCATTTTATTAGCCAGAGCAAGTCACTAACCCGGCCATTCGAGGAACAGGGACAGCTCTTGATGGAAGATGCTGCAAGGTCTTGGTGCAAAGTATGGCTATATAGGAACGGGGGCATAATTCTAGCCATTTTTGCCATCATTTAGGCACAAGGAACTTAGACGTTTGGAGTTTCCCTAGAGAGAGGTGGGGAAACACCAAAAGGATATTTTATTATGTTCTTTTAATAATGAAATTTTATTATAAAGTTATAGTAAAACATTTTATTACTAAAATATTTTTAAAAATTAGAACTTCATTTTGATTTATACATGTAACATTAAAGCACAGTCTCCTTTAAAAAAAAAAAAGGATATCAGATAAGGCTAAGGTCTCCTGCCAACCATGGGCTTGCTGGGTAGGATGATGTGGATGGTTTCCTGGCTGCCACCTGTCAGGTCCCCTCCTCAGCATCCTTCACCTCTGGTGGCCCCAGCTAATTAGGAAGCCACATGAATGTCTTTATCCCCAGATCACACTCTCTACTTTCCCAACTTGGTCTACTGCCTCGTGACACCCAGATCCACTGTGTCTCCAACATTCCCTGTAGATTCTAGGTCTAGTGAACCAGTCAGAGAAGAGAAGGTGTTGGGTCCATTTTGGGCTTTCTACATCTCCTTTCCCAGTTGCTCACATCTCCTTTACCGACCCATTCTAGAGGGTGCTCAGGTTCTGTGCTGACGTGACTCATCTACTAGACTACTGGGGGCATCCACTTTGATGTACTTTGAGATTTGGGAGCCCATTCTCCTGTCACCAAAGTTCCTCACATGCTCGCAGCAGCGCTTCCATCCTTTTTTCCCCGGGTCCTCCCAGCTCCTGGAGATACATCACCAAGGCCCCCCTGCTGACCTCGTGTGGCTCTGCCAGGCACATGGCGGCCTCCTCTCTTGGCTGGATCTTCCATTGTCTCAGGCCACTGGGCTCCAGTCTACCTACTTGGCATGGAGAAAAGAGAAGGAAGGACAGGAAGAGATGAGGAGAAGGGAGAAAAGAGGAGAAGGGGAGAGGGAGGGAAGGAGGATGCGGAGGCAAATTGGACATGTGTTTTTTTTCGCTTCTACTGCTAATTTATATTTCACCACACACCGTATTTGACCAACTTCTTTTTTTTCTTTTTGCATTTATGTGGCATTTAATCAAAAATAAAACTTGTTTTGGAATGTTTTCTAGAAGTAATCATAAGAAACTGTTAGCAGTGGTTACGTTTGGAGAGGGGAGCTCAGCAGGCTTGTTGCGGGCAAAGAGTTTCCATTTTTTTTCTTTGGCGTTTTTGTCTACTGATTGAATTCTCTGGGCATGCTGAAGAGACTCCTCTAGAAAATAGAATCGTAGAAAATGTTTCTGACTTTTTAATTACTTTTTTATTACCATAGTTTCTACAATCTACATTGTGGATTCTATAATCTGTAGAATACAGATACATATGATACATGAAATGTAACATATCAGTTACATTGTGCCGGGTATCATGATAAGGTGCTCTACATACATGATCTTCTTTATCCTAAATGACCCAGTTGGGAAGGACTTCTTACCTGCGGTTTAAAGATAAGGAAATGAAGGCAGAGAGCAGTTGCACAACTTGTCTGAGGCCACACAGCGACTAAGAGTCAGTGCAGGATTTACCCCATATTCTGTCTAACGCCATGGTCAAGGTTTTAGCCATTCTGGGATGATAATTCCTTCCATCTTTTAATAGATACTCTTTGAAAATCGGGGATCATCAGAAAGCACCTTGGGAAGCCACAAAATGTCTTGTGGCTCCCCTCCCAGTCCTACGCCATCCATACCAGATGGAACTGTAGTCAGAATGTCTTCATGCGAGTCTCTAACCTCCTAGCTTTCTCTGAACTCTGAGCATCCACCCTCCCAATGTTGAAGGCCTCCGTCTGAGCGAGCTAATGCTTTTCCTCCGTGCTTTCCCAAACTGAGAGCGGCTACTTTCTGCCGAGTTGTTCTTCTTACCTAATTTGTCCCAGCTGATCAAAATTTGGAGCAGAAGAATGTGTCTCCTTCTCACTTTTTCAACCATCTGGGAGGTGAAGTGGTCATGAGCCACATGAAGAATTTATTGCCTGCGCTGTTCTTAGCTGACCTGACCCCTGTCCTGCCACATAACGAAGTGCTCTGAACCCCGCATTCTGAGAGTCGCTTTGGGTTTTGTTTGTTTGTTCCCTGTTAACCACAAGTGAACTTTCAGTCTGGGAATAGTTTCCAAGTTTCTGGAAATAGTAAGTGGCTCCCTATCTCTCGGTTGTTGCTGTAGATCAAGTTTGAGGAGAAATTCAATGTCAGAACCTCTTTGATTTCCCCCTCTCGCTTGCCCTTCCCTCCGTGTTCAGTGGATGATTGTCCTCTCTTGCAAATGTCTCTTCCATCCTACTTTCATAACTATTTTTACCCACAATAAATAAAACAAGTTCAGACTTTTGGAATTCCTTAAGCTACACGGTGGCAATGACTTCTCAACCGGAAGAGCCTCCATGCAGATTTTCTCGTCGGCCTCCACCCCACCCTGAACGAAGAACCTAAGTCAGTCGCACTGATTCCGTTCCCCCTTCTGGGGACTGGTTTAGGAATGGGTACGTGGCCATGTTCTTTTCAAAGAAGTGTGAGGACAAGAGGTCTACTGTGGGCCTTTTGGCAAAGGTTTCTTTGGGCCTAAAATGCCGAAGCGTCCATCTTTGCCTCTTTGGGGTGTGCGGCTTCTGGGTGTGATGGCGGAACCTCCCACAACCATTCCTTGTGGGGGGTGCATGGAGCCTGCCCTTCTCCTGCATTTCTCGTTACGTGCAGTCTCAGCTGTCCATTTTTCAACACGAACCAGCTCCACAGATAGACCAGCCTCTCTGCCTAGAAGCTTCCTACTTCCCCTCATACTTATGCAAGATCAACCACCCAGAGACATGAAACATGTTTATGATTCGTTCCTTTCTTCGAGTCACCTTCTGTGAAGGGAGTTGAGAATTTGAGGCCCTAGTCCAGGATTATAAGATTTTGTACATTTCTGTAACTTTGTTACTTCCCCATGTTTGGTATTTTCTTACTCTATCCGTGCTTGGTCATCTTCGTTCTTTCAGCAAACATTTATTGAGCATCTGCTGCCAGGAGCTATGCTATACCCTGGAGGTAAAAAATAAATAAAGAAAAATGAGTAAGAATCAGTTTCTGCCATCAGAGAACTTATAGTTTAGTGAATGAATATGGCAGGCACTAATGTTGCCCACTCAGTAGATCTCCTTGTTCTTTCTTCTTAACAGACCCCCCATTTTGTTCAGATAGTAACATGTGTTTGGCCAAAGAGGATGACTTGTAATTTATCTAGGGGTTAGCATGTGAATGAAACTTCAAGGGAAATCTACCAGGGACTTAGAGAAGCATTTTCCTCCTCATAAAAGGCCTGCCAACCACCTACTTTCTTACTTCTTGGTGCCCTGTTCCCAAGACCATGAAGTATAAAGCAGTAATGGCCATCTTGAAATTGAAGGAAAGGCCAGTCGAATCAGAGAGATGCTCATGAAACCCCATAAAATCATTAAACTGCTGACCCAACTTGCATCTAGATGTAATTTTCTATAAGGCAATCAACTGCTTGTCTTATTTAAGCCATTACTAGTTAGGTTTTCTTACTAAAATGAGAGAGAAAACCAGGCAAAGGAGTTTTGAAATATAGTATAATAAATGTGATTATTGAGTTGTGCATAAGAAGGCAACATACGTAGAAGGATTCAGAGACAAATAACTTTGTTTGCATATTTGCAATGCATGTGATAAATGCATGATGGAAATCTTTGCAGAGAAATATGAACCAAAGAGGAAGCTCTGACTTCAGTGTCCATAATGTTCATTCATGATGAGAGTAAGTTTATGCATTTTTGGCAGGAGCCCCACAGATGTGACCTTCTTAGTGCATCACACCAGTAGATACATGATATCAATGTGTCCCATTACTGGCAATATTAAATTGGATTACAAGGGTCAGAAGGTGTTCACCAGGTTCATTTCTTTAAATTTGCCATTTCTCCTTGTCATTAATATGTATTTTGTGAGAAGATACTTTGAGACAATGTAGATATACCATTTCTTAGATTATTTGTTTTTTAGGTGTTGAGTTTGATAAGTTCTTTGTAGATCTTGGCCTCACCAACACTTGTTATTTCCTGTCTTGTTAACTTTTGCCATTCTAATGAGTGTCAGGTGGTATCGCATTGTGGTTTTGTTTTGTTTTCCCTGATGGCTAGTGATGTTGAACGTTTTTTCATGTGTCTGTTAGCCATTTGTATGTCTTCTTTGGAGAAGTGTCTGTTCATGTCTTCTGCCCCTTTCTTGACTGGATTATTTGTTTCTCGGGTGTTGAGTTTGAGAAGTTCTTTATAGACCTTTATAGTTCTTTATTGATTTTGGCCTCGCCAACACATTTTGTTTACTGTCTTGTTAATATTTGCCATTCTCCGTGGTGTAAGGTGGTATCCCATTGTGTAGTTATACCATTTCTTATCAAACTTTCACCCACTAGTTTTAACATCTATTGATGATTCTTGCTGAATAGGTTATTACAAGGATATTTGTGAAATGATTTTTAAAACTCTTTTATTTCTTCTCTATTTATTTTGTGGCAATATATGATAGGGAATAGCTTTTCCTACTTCATTCATTCATATCAGTATGAACTTATGGATTCCTATTTTATTCAATAGATAATCTGTAAGTATTATTTATTTTGATGCCCATATTATCCCAGATTTGGCAGTGGGAACCCCTTCTGACTTCCTTCTGTGCTCTTATTCTTGGAGAATTTCCTTAATTTGTTATAAAAGAAGATACTGCAGATTCATCTTGAACTTTTCCTGTGCTGGCTGTGAAAACAGCCATATCTCCAAGTGACTCTGTTTTCTTTTAGTGGAGAATGGTTTGAAATTCAGAAACTAAATCTGGGCATAGTAGTGTTCATTGCTACTGGAGTGCAATGGCTTCTGGGTCTTCCCAGTGGACACAAAAATGGATATATGTGTACACACACCTGTGTCTACATAGGTGTAGATATAACATCGATGTCTATATACCTACAAAGATACAGAAGTAAAATATGTATCTGTATTGTATAGATATAAAATAAACCATGAGGCCATCTGAAAATACCAATTCTAATCCAATACAACCTTCTCTGACAATGAGAAATCTGGCCCCATTATCCTCAATGTATTTACTTTGTATGTAATGTACATTTTGTAATGTATTTACTGTACTGAAAGCAGTTTTAAAATTACTGACCCATATGACTGTGACAAACTGTGGCAAATTCATCTAACTTGAGTTCATATTTATTTATAGTTCTTGTTATATTTAGTCTGAGGGTATATGATACTGTGTTCAAAAATTACTTGGGTTGGTTTTTCCCCCTCCTTTGCTGAGATTATGTCATTGATTTGAAATACAGTTAAGTTTATTTGTTTTTGTTTGCATTCCATTTTAGGTTTTGTTTTCCCCCCTTTATAAAAACTTCATTATTGCATAATTGTTTTGAGTATATAAACATAATTCCAAAAGTCAAAGCCATACAAAAATACTCAGAGAAGTGTCCCTCCCCACCTCTTGTTTCTTCTACCTTCACATTTATCTCTTGTATCTCTGAGTATCCTTTGTTTTTTAAGGAGAGACATGTGTATTTTCTTATTTTCTCCACTTTTGTAGAAAAGGCAGCACCATGTCGATATCCTCTTATATTTTTCTCTTTTCAGTTTAAAAAATGTGATTCACAAATATCACCCTCAGTTATTTTTATGGCTGTGTAGTACTCCATCATGTGGCTAAAACATAGCTGATTTAATGACTTGGCTACATTTCCAATATTTACAGTCACAAACAATGCTTCATGAGTAGCGTTTTGTATGTATATTTGCATGTTTCCAGAGGTGTATCTTTAAATTAAGTTCCAGGATATGGGATGGCTGAGTCAAAAGGTAAACACGTATGTTTTTCAATACTGTAACACTCTCCTCCTAAAGGTTGTACCAATTTTCATTCTCCCCAGCAAGGTATTGAGTATTCCTGTTTCCCCAAAACTTTACCCACAAAATATAGTGTCAAACTTTAAAAATTTTGCCAATCACATAGGTGAGAAATAGTACCTCAGTCTTTTAAAATTTTATTTCTCTTCATATGTTCAAGAGGTGTTCAGATATGACTATGTGCGTATTCTGTTTATGTCTTTTGCTTGTTTTTATTGTTGTTCTGTTTTAGTCAGGCCTACCAGATCTCCTTCTGTGATTTTTAAATGAATATTTTATGGATTAGGGATATTAACTCTTTATTTATAACATATATGCAAAATGCTTCCAGTTTGTCTTGGTTGACTTTGTTTATAAAGGGTTTTTTTTCCCATGCAACATTTTTTTGTAAATTTTTAAATCTTCTTTGCCTCAGAATTTTAAGTCACAGTCAAAAGTCTTTCCTTACACCAAAATTATAGAGAATTCACCCACGTATTCTTCTCCCATCTGTGTGGTTTCATTTTTTTCATTTTTGTCTCTGATTCATTGATGTTTTCTTATTTATGACATGAGATATGAGTCTAGTTTTATCCTTTACCAAATGGCTATCCAGTTTGTCTCACAGCTTCATTAAAACACTCATCTTTGTGTACTGATTTAAAATACTACCCTTTGGGGTGCCTGGTTGGCTCAGTGGGTTAAAGCCTCTGCCTTCAGCTCAGGTCATGATCTCAGGGTCCTGGAATCAAGCCCCACATCGAGCCCCACATCGGACTTCCTGCTCACTGGGGGCCTGCTTCCCTCTCTCTCTGCCTGCCTCTCTGCCTACTTGTGATCTCTGTCAAATAAATAAATAAAATGATTAAAAATTTTTAAAAAATTAAATAAAATACTACCCTTTTTCATACACTAATTTTCCATCGGTACTTGGGTCTAGTTTTTTTTTCTATTCCTTTCTCATTTACCTGTCTGTTTACACAGCAGTACCATACTGTTTGAATTATAGAGGATTTATAATATGTTTTAATAGCCTTAATCCTCTTATATCTTTTCTTATTTCGTTTTTCTAATTTTACTATCAACTTATGTAGCTCCATTGTGAAAAAACTTTTTGGTATTTGGTATTTGTTTTAGGTATTTTTATTTATAAATTAACGTGGGGGAACCTGACCATTTTTGGGTGTTGAATTGTTCTTTCTAAGAATAGAGATGAAAAGAAATTCCATTTGAGTCTTAGAAGTTGGACAGGTAATAGATAGGTAAAAAAGAAGGAATGTCACTCAGACAAGATATAGCATGGTACCTGCATGACAAGGGTTAGGAGTGGAAGTCAGGGGATAGTACTTATAAACTGAGGGGAGTGGTACAGAGACTAGGGACTCATTCACAGACTGCTACGTGTAAAACTCATTCATTAGTGGCTAGGAGCTAGGTGAATATTGTTACCCTGTTGAGCCAGTCATAGAGGAAACCAGATCTCAAAGGGCAAGCTGGTGGGAAAGTCAACAAGGAGCAGCAGAGTCTCTGGGACTCTGGAGACAAGGAGCTTTGGAGCTGAAAGTCTGATTCACATGCATACCAGACTCAAGACGATCGGCCAGTCCCAGTCCCAGCTACTGTCCCACATGCCTCCTTCTGCCCTGATGGCCAGCCACCCAGAACTCTGCACAATACCTTCGAAGTCCTGTTGCCTGTCTCCATGCCGTTCTGCTAGTTGCCTAGAATGCTCTGACCGCCACGTTTGGTGAATTTCAACGTATCCCCTCAAAACCTGACATACCATTGTGTTTTCCCAGAAGCTTTCCTGTTGGACTCATCTCCTCTCCCTCCCGTAGTGCTGATTGCTCCTTTTCTGGATACTAATAACAGTCCTGAAAATGATCATTTTGATGATAGTAAACATGCATTGAGCATTTCGATGTGCTCAGAATTGTGTTAAATGCTTTATATTTGTTACTTTACTTAAGCCTCATGACAACCCTTTGGAATAGATACCATTACTAGCTTCATTTTACAGATAAGAAATGTCAGTAATTTATCCAGGTCCAATAGCAGGTATGTGGCAGAGGTGAAAGTTTAAACCCAGCTCTGTCTCATACCAAAGCCGGCCATGTTTACTGTGTGATTGCATCACTTTTGGCCAGTTACTTGTTTGCGGAATGTTTTCCTTCTATAATGTATGTGCTTTGAAAGCAGGGACAAATTCCTGTTTTTCTTAAATTTCCAAAGCTTGCCAACGGACCTGGCATACGGAAGGTTCTCCAGCAATGGTTGTTGAATGAATGAGTAAATGAATAACCCAAACACTCAAAAATTCCCACTGCTTGTAGAATGAAGTCTATCTGTCATTCAAAGTTTCTTACAAATCTTATGCCCTATCTTCCACTAACTGGATCCTCCTCTATATGGAACATATCTTGCATTACCAGCCTTTTGGCCCTTTATTTATGCTATTCTTTTCGTGATGAATGCTACTCTTTCTCTCCTTTCCAATTCAATTTTATTTAAATAAATGACCTCTCTATTTTTTTAATCAAAATTCCCACATGACTCTGAATTAATTAATTAGTTAATTAATTAATTTGGCATGTGTACATTATCGTGCATCCTGTATCTTTTGCTGTGTTCACATAGTGTATATTTCAGATAGTCATGTTGTCTGTCATTGAATCCGCAGTACCTGTGGCAGTGTTGTGCCAGGGAATGGCCATCAATAATGTCTGCTCAATGAATGACAATGACAGGTGGTCGTCAGTCACTCGAGTGCAGGGGTCTTGGGAAGTCCTCTGTTCGCCCAACCTCTCTACTCAGGTAAATTAGGCTCAAAATCCTACTATTAAGCATTTATTCTCTTGGATTCCCCTGAATTTATCTTCTTATTCTCATTCTTTTTTTTTTTATTATGTCCAGTTAGCCAGCATGTAGCACATCGTAAGTTTTTGTTCTAGTGTTCAGTCATTCCTTACTTGCGTATAACATGCAGTATTCTCATTCTTAACTTTTACTATTCTCATTAAGCTCATTCAACCCAGGCTGATGTCAATGTTTTCCTCTTGCTTCTTGGGGAGATAATGGTAGACCCAATGGTAGAACCATGTCCTGTGACGGACATCACGGGCTTCAAATGTTGAGCCAGTCCCTGAGGGCATGTCTAGAATCACCAGGCGGAGGACAGACTTCACATGGCTACCCAGACTGTCCTTTCAGTCCCTCTCAAAGGGGTGACAGTTTTCTTTCACAGCAGGATGAAGAGATGAAGGCTCTTCACCGTCCGTGGCTGCCTGTGGATTTGTGAAGTCTTGTTCCCCTTGCTCCCCTCCCAATGGTTGTTATCCAAAACCATTCTCCTTTGTCCTGTTTAGGACTAAACTGGCCAATGAGTGTCTTAAACACAAACCAATTATCATCAGCTGTGGGGGCAAAAGAGTCAATTCAGGTACAACGTAACCGGTTTCCCAGGCAGCCTGGAAACTCCCTTGTGCCTGAGGGTAAACTGCATGTGACCCGTCTAGACTTTTGTCGGTTTTATTAGAAGTCTCACCTTCAGAGGTGAGGCATGCAGGACTGTAATGTTGTCCCTTCAAGGATCTGAAGTCACTCTCCTTCCTCTCCTGGGATAGGTTTCTGTCCTTCAGAAACACAGATCAGGTACCGAATGTCCCTTTCCTAGGAGATGAATATTCCCTTCCTTGCACTGTTTTCCCTTTTAGCTTAACTCACCCATTTTCAATCAGTTAACTTTCCATTCAAGTGCCTGTGTTGTATGTCACCTCTCTCCCCTTTGGAGATCCAGGGAAGGGCTTAGTGCTCACTCCCCTCAAGCTCATTCCTGTCTCACCGGAGGGGACCTGACCCTAGAAGTCTGTGGGGACGCTGCAGCTGTCTGGCACAAGGAACACACAGGGGGCACAGGGTGCCGCAGGGGACCAACCCTGTGAACCGCCGTCCCCATGTGCCGGTGAGCTGGGGATCTAGGTGCCGCTGAGTCCCATTTAAGACCCATTTTATAGAGAAATAGGACTCGTGCCTGAGGTCAGAGGGGAATCTAGAGTCCACATACCCCCACAGGGAGGTTTCCCTCTCCTTTAGAGGATAGTCTCACCGGCAGGACCTCTCACTGGGCCTTGTGAGACTCACCTTCACCACTCAGAGCCCCCCGGGCTGCTCCTCCGAAGGGCAGGCCCAGCTGTCTCCGGCCATACCCCATGGTCAGAGGAACAGCTGCGCCACAAATTATTTTCAGTCCCGTCGCCCATCTTACCAAATTTTCCAGCTGGGTGGACGGCAAACCCTCTGGGGTTCGCGACGTCACCCCAGGTTACAGAGTGAGTCAGTGGTTCCTCGCGGTCAGGGAATGCGGGCCGCTCCGGCTTCCAGGCCCCGGCAGACCACATACTCCCTCTCCTGCAATCGGATCGGCCCGTCTGCAGAGAAATGGAATTAAGCTATTAGCAAGTGGTTTCTGACTCTTGGAGAAACACAGGCAAGAAGAGCCGCTTCTAGATGTTCTAAGAGGGCTGTTTGTTTTGGCAACACTTCACTCTATTACACATTCCTGTCACTTAATTGTCCTTGTGAAGATAAACAAAGACCTTCTGGGGCAGCCTAACAGCCAACCACATGTTTGCCGAATTGAGGAGGAGTGGGGGCGCTGTGGGGGGGTTACTGCTATGTATTCAGCTGTGACCCTAATGACACCATCTCATCTCCACGGTGACCCGCCTCCTGGGCCTCCGGCCCCTCTCCTACCAGCCCTCAGGTCCGAAAGAAAGTTTAAAACTAGACCCCAGGTCTTTATCTCCTTGTGATCCAACTGCTTCCTCTGACCTTCAGCGTTGTTTGGTGAGTTCCAAGCTCACAGAGGACCGTCTTCCAAGTTTTTGGCTCTTCATCACGTCAGCATGATGATGTTAGTGAGGACAGTGCACAAATGGAACACCTTCATGTATCTTAGCAGACACTGATAAGCGCCGGTCATGAGCTCTGGGCTGTGCACGTGGACCTAAACATGGGTGTCTCCCAGCAGAGGCGAGGGGAAAGGAAAACACAGCTGTTCATGCCCTTTCGTCTTCACCTTCTATGTGTGGTTTCTGGCTGGAGAGCCAGGACAGATACAAGCACACCAGGGGTCTGGGGGGGTCAGGGCTGGGGGTCAGTGCCCGCCCACGGTGAGTTAGCGATCTGCAGGATGGTTAGGTTCTGCTAACATGCGCCAGAGATAGCTAAGAACTTTATTTATTTTTAAAGACTTTATGTGTTTATTTGACACACAGAGAGAGATAGAGAGAGAAAGCACAAGCAGGGGGACCAGCAGAGGGAGAGGGAGAAGCAGACTCCCCACAGAGCAGGGAGCCTGTTTCGGGGCTCGATCCGAGGACCCTGGGATCATGACCTGAGCCGAAGGCAGACATTTAACGGACTGGGCCACCCAAGCACCCTGGCTAAGGCCTTTTGAGTGGAGGCAGAAAAAGCATCTAGTGGCTTTCCCGAGTCTTTGGGAATATTGAAAATTAAAAGTCAATTCCTGAAGGTCACGTTTAAGGGTTGAATGAGAGTAAGAGTGGCATCCATTTTGGTCACACCTTTTGTTTCTGCACACATGTTCATGATTATTATGGCCCGTGTGTTCTGTCAAGAAGCTCATGAATTGTGCAGAAATGACTTGGTGAAAAGGCACACGTGAGAAATGGAAATGGGAACCAGGACCCCCATCTCCAGCCCTCAGCTGCTGATTCTTCTACAGAGAATGTTGTCAGAAGAGAAGGCAGGGAAACTGGTTATGTTAAAATTATGCTTTATCTTTTTAGTTATTAGAGCACTACCAAGCATCTGGTATAGAAGAAATGACACTTTGTGGGTCTTATCAGTTAGTTGAAGGAAATAAGGGGGTCTTAAGATGCAAAACACATGAGAAAGCAACTAATCGCCTTCGCACATGCTGTTCCTTCTGCCTGGAATGCCACTCTGCCAGGTTCACTCCTCCCTTCCTGTCACCTCCATGAAGAAGCCAGCCTTGGTCTCTCAAGTCCATACATACCCCTCTTGTGTGATCTCCTAGTCTTTCTCGCTTTCACAATATATACTTTATTGTATTTTGTTTGAAACTGCTTTGCCCAGCACTGCCCTCCATTGCCCCAAACTCTTTCAGCATAAAGACACTTCCTATATTACATGTTTCTTCCTATAGCTTAACACACAGTAGGCCTATATCCCATATGTGTTAATAGACAAGACTAAAATTCTTTTTCTCCACGAAAGAAGGCAACACATGAAAGGTTGTAACAGTGTAGCTGAGAGAAGGAGTGTATTCCTTTTCTGCAGATGCTGTAACAAATTACCACACCTGGGTAATTTCTGGAAGCCAGAAGTCTGAGGTCAGTTCACTAGGTGGAGATCCAGGTGTCTGTAGGTCTGTGTTTCTTTTGGAAGCTATAGGGAAGAATCTTTGGTAGCTTTTTCCAGGTTTTTCCAGACTACCACATTCCTTGGATTATGGCTACATCACTCCACTCTTCACCTCTCCCAAACCCTGTCTGCTCCTTCCTGCTGCTTCTTCCTCCCTAGGTGGGTCACATCTGCCTCTGCTTCTCTGTAAGGATACATGGGATAGTATTTAGGGCCCACGCAAATAATCTAAGACAATCTCCTCATCCGGAAGATTCTCACCTTAATCATACCTGTAGAATCTTTGCCATATAAAATGACATTTACAGGTTGCAGGGATTAAGAAATGGATATATTTGAGTGGGGTGTGTTTTAGTCGGCCTCAGGAGGCTTAGAGAGAAAATTGTTTTTATGATGTTAAAGGAACTAGTGAGAAGTAATTTAATGAAGTTAATATAATAATTTAATGAAGTTAATATAATATAATATATAATATAATATATAATGAAGTAATATAATGAAGTTAATATATTAATAATATAACTTAATGAAGTTAACATAATATAGAATGAGCAAAATCTTTGAAAATGAGGAAGTTGGTAAAGAGGAAATAAAAGAGGAGTTATTATTAAAAAAAAAAAAAAAGGAACCAAGATATTTAATTGGTGGTCTAGAAAGGCAGATTCCATAGCCCAGTAGTTAAAGAGCACAGATACTGGGACTCAACAGCCTGGTTAGACTCTCTCTGGCTCCAGCATTTACTGGTGTGTGATCTGGAGTAAATTATTCAACTTCTCTGTGCCTTAGTGTCCTCATCTATAAAATAGGAATAAAGTTGTACTTACTTCTTATGGTTGTTGTAAACGATTAAAAGACTGAATATATTTAGACCATTTGGGAGTGTTCAGTATTACATTTTTAAGGAAATGAGAAATCTATGAGAAGAAGTATGAATTTAGGATAAAACAGAAAGGAGAAATGTGTAGAAGATAGACATTGCTAAGAAAAAGAGAACTTCAAAATGATTGACCAAGAAGAGTAAAAAAAAAAAAAAAAGGCACAAATGATGTAAGATGAAAGATATTTTTTAAAAGCAAATTAAAAACAATTGCAACCACAAGTTTGAAGGGAAAATAGAGTAAATATGTTGCATATCAGAAGAGGCCAAGACTATAATTGAGGACATCAGGAAAATTGCAGAAAGCAGGAAAAAAAAAATGTTCCAAGCCTAACAGCTCTTCCTTCCTTTATATATTTATGTGGTTGGTAGTGTTCTTCTCAGATCCTCTATGCCTATGCTGATTTTTTTGCCTTATTATTCTATTAATTGCTGATGGAAGATTGCTGAAATCTGTGGAATTGTCAATTCTTCTCTTTATTTTTCTTTAAATATTTTTTGTATTTATTTGAGAGAGAGAGAGAGAGTGATAGAGAGAGCATGAGCGGGATGAGGGGCAGAGAGAGAAGCAGACTCCGCACTGAGCAGGGAGCCAGATGTCAGACTTGATCCTGAGACTCCGAGTCATGATCTGAGTCAAAGGCAGACACTTAACTGACTGAGCCACCCAGGTGCCCCTCAAATTTTCACTTTAATGCTGTTTTTACCTCATGTACTTTTATTAGTTGTATACACACTTATGATTGTTTGTCTTCCTCAATGAACCGACCCTTTGGTTATAATTAAATATTCCCTTTTATCTCTGATAACACTTTTTTTTAAAGATTTTATTCATTTATTTGTCAGAGAGATAGAGAGAGTACAGGCAGGCAGAGTAACAGGTAGAGGCAGAGGGAGAAGCAGGCTCCCTGCTGAGCAAGGAGCCTGATGTGGGACTCAATCCCAGGATGCTGGGATCATGACCTGAGCCGAAGGCAGCCACTTAACCGACTGAGCCACCCAGGCATCCCTGATAGCACTTTTTGTCTCAAGTTTTTAGTTTCCTAGGATTCCACTTAAAAAGTACCACAAACTTGGTGGTTTTAAACAATAAAATTTATTCTCCCTGAGTCCTAGAAGCTCAAAGTCCAAAATCCAAGTATTGTCAGGGCCATTCTTCCTCTGAAGGCTCCAGGCAAGAATCCTTCTTTTCCTCTTCCAGCTTCTGTGTGTTGCCTGTGACACTTGGTGTTGCATAGCTTGTGGATGTTATCAGTCCAACATCTGCAACTGTCATCACGTGCCTTCCTTTCTCCATATGTCTCTGGGTCTAAGTTTCTCTCTCTCTCTCTCTCTCTTTTTTTAAGATTTTATTTATTTATTTGACAGATAGAAATCAAGAGTAGGCAGAGAGAGAGAGAGGAGGAAGCAGGCTCCCTGCTGAGCAGAGAGCCCGAAGTGGGGCTCCATCCCAGGACCCTGGGATCATAACCCGAGCCAAAGTCTGTAACCCACTGGGCCACCCGGGCTCCTCTAAATTTCTCTCTTTTTAGAAGGATGTTAATTGTTGGATTAAAGTCCATTCTAATCCACTATAACCTTATCTCAACTTGATTACATCATTAAGGACCCTATTTCCAAATAAGGTCACATTCACAGGTGCCAAGGGTTAGGACTTCAACATCTCTTTGGAAAACACAATTCAACCTTGAAATCTATTTTGTCTGATATTCATATAGCCACTGCAGCCTTCTTATCTCTATTTGCATTGTATATATCTATATTTTCCCATTCATTTACTTTGAGCCTACTTGTGTCTTCAGATTTAAAGTGTCTCACTTGTAAACAGGAGTTTTTAAAATCTATTCTGAAAATCTCTGACAGTCGATGAAATTTTTAATCAATTAATATTTAGTGTAATTATTTATTTGGGTAGATTTACCACTTTATTTTTTTTTACCTGTCCCCTCTATTTTTTAGCCAGATTCTTCATTCATTGCCTTAGAAATTATTTGAATATTTAAAATTCTATTTAAATTTTCTTTTTGACTCTTACCTATTCTTTTTTTGCATTTTTTTCCTTAGTGGTTAACCAGTAATTATCGTATATATCCCTAACTTTTCATAGTTAACATGATAATGGTTTGTGTAAAATGTGGAAAACCTGTGAATACATAGAGCCATATCCATCCCTGCTGTGTCCTTTGTGTTAGAGTTGTTATGTAGATTACATATACCTGTTATACATATACATATACATTTATACATATACAAATTATAAATCCTGTAAGACTATGTCATATTTTTTGCTCTAAACAGATTTATTTTAAAAATTAAGAGAAAAAAGGAAAAAGATCTTTTGCAATTTCTTAGGGGTGTGTGTGTGTGTGTGTGTGTGTGTATGCATTTTAAACCATTTCTAATGCTCTTTATTCTTTTCTGAGGATCTATATTTCCATCTAGCATCTTTTCCCTTTGGCCTAAGCTATTTCCCTTGGAATTTCTTTCTTTCTTTTCTTTTCTTTTTTTTTTTTTTTTTAAGATTTTATTTGTTTATTTGAGAGAGAGAGAGAGTGCGAGAGAGAGCATGAGAGGAGAGAGGTCAGCAGGAGAAGCAGACTATCTGCCGAGCAGGGAGCCCCATGTGGGACTCGATCCCAGGACTCCAGGATCATGATCTGAGCAGAAGGCAATCGCTTAACCAACTGAGCAACCCAGGCACCCCTCTGTTAGTGTTTCTTATAGTGCAGATATGCTGGCAACAAAGTCTCTTAGTTCTCTTTTATCTAAAATTGTTTTTATTCGGCTTTCATCTTTGAAGGATATTTTTGCTGGATAAGATATTCTGGGTTGATAGTCCCCCCACAACCAGCACTTTAAAGATATTATTTCATTCTCTTCTGGCCTCCATAGGCCAGATTCATTTCTTAATTCATTTTTTAAAAAGATTTTATTTATTTATTTGACAGAGACAGAGACAGCAAGAGAGGGAACACAAGCAGGAGGAGTGGGAGAGGGAGAAGTAGGCTTCCCGATGAGCAGGGAGCCTGATGTGGGGCTCGATCCCAGGACCCTGGGATCATGACCTGTGCTGAAGGCAGACACTTAATGACTGAGTCACCCAGGTGGCCCCTTAATTCATTTCTTTCTTTCTTTCTTTCTTTTTTTTTAAAGATTTTATTTATTTATTTGACAGATGGAGATCACAGAGAAGCATGCAGAGAGAGAGGAGGAAGCAGGCTCCCTGCTGAGCAGAGAGCCTGATGTAGGGCTCCATCCCAGGACTCTGGGATCATGACCTGAGCCAAAGGCAGAGGCTTTAACCCACTGAGCCACCCAGGCGCCCCCTTAATTCATTTCTTAATTGAATTTCATTTGAAATGTGTGTGTATGTAATGTGTCATATTTTTTTTCTTTTTCAAGCTTTGTTCTTTATTTTTGGCTCAGCAGTTTAACTATCATGCATTTAAATGTTAGTCTTCGTATCTATTCTAATTGGTGTTGACAAAACATCTTGAGTCTGTAAATTTCTGGTTTTCAACAAACTTGGAAAACTTTTGTCCGTGATTCCTTCAAATACTTTTTCAGCCCTATGCTTTCTCTTTTCTTCTTGTGAGGCTACCTGTGTGTTATTATCTGAGAGGTCCCTTGTTCATTCTTTTCCAATCTTTTTTCTCTTTGTTTGTGTATTTAGATAATTTCACTGATTTTATTTTCAAGTTTATATCTCCATTTGGTTATTGAGTTCATCTGGTAGTTTTTAAATTTCAGATGTTGTATTTTTTAGCTCTAGAATTTCCACTTTTTTATTGTTTAAATATTTCTGCTAAGTTTCTCTATGTTTTCATTCATTAAGGGCGTATTCTGCTTTTCCTTATCAAGGATAATTTTAAAAGCTAGTTATCTGTTAGTTTCAATGTCTGGTTCACTTGGGGTCAGATATGGTTCATTTTCTTTTCTCTTGAGAATGGGCTACGCTTTCTTGATTCTTCATATGTCAAGTTATTTTGGAAAGTATCATGAATATTATGAATCTGAAATTATGAAGATTTGGGTTTCTGTTATTTTTTTCTAATATGTATTGTTTTCTTTGCGTTAGCAAGCAGTTTTCCCAGCTAGACTTGAACTGCAAACTCTTTTTCTTTAGGCAGCAGCTCTGTTCTTGGCTTAAATCATTTGCTTCAGCTAAGCTGCTTTATTTTGCCCCATGCATCCATGGTTCAGAGGTCAGTGAGAGATGTGGGTGGATAAAATTTAGGGAACATTTCTCTGTGTCCTCTCTCTTCCCTTCCAGGATCTTCCCATTAACTTCAATAACAGTTCCCCAGCTTCACTTTTCTGATTCTGCTAACCAGAAAGATGATGAGTTTTTCCATCAGTGCCCTCACCATTAGCCTGCCAAATGCCAAATGGGCCACATTCATCTTGGACTAAAAGCAGGAGAACTGGGGACCCATCTCCTAGCATTTCCTCTCCTCCAAGCATTTACTCCCCACACACAGTCTTTCTGCTTCTGTTCACTCTCCGGTGACTTCAGCTACTTGCCTTTGTATTTCATCTGGGTTTTATCATTGTTTCCAGAAGGGAAAGAGCATCCTCTGGTAAGGACTTAGCCATTCATTACTGGAAGCTGGAAACCCATTTGACTGCAGTATTGTTTCTAACCATAAAGAGCTGAGAACAGCTTGACTTCAAGTCCACCAACAAAAGCCATTGGCTTGTCATCTTCTGGAATCCTATGTAGCCATTAAAAAGAATAAGCTCAATCTAAGTACTAAAAAGGACGGAACTCCAGGACATACTCCTAGGGTGAAAAGCAAGTTTCCAAACTGTTTGTATAGTCTATGTCGAGGGTGCTGTGTTGTGCCTCCCAGGGCCTCCTTTGAGGATCAGTGTGCTCTTTTGGCCAGCTGCCAAGGGCACGGGCTGCTGAGGGATCACAGTGGGGTCCCTCCTTAGGAATATCCCTCAGCTGAAGGGAGTCATGCTTTCTGAAATTCATGCCCTCCTCAGGAACATCTCTCATCCAATGACTGGTTAACGTGAGGGTTAACTTCGCCTCCATGGGGTCAACTCCAAAGGTCTATCCGAGTTCCAGAGTCCCCCATGAGATCGGCGGAGATATTAGTTGTATCTGTAGCACAGTTCAACTTGCCCTTCTGCCCACCCCTGCTCCCTCCCTCCCTGCAGGTGTTGTTCCAATGATTCATCATCCCCTCAACTAAATCTCCTGCATGGGAATCTCCATCTCAGAATCTATTTTCTGGGGAACCTAGGGCAGTCCAATACCTTTGTGGTATACAAGCACAAACAACACATAGTTCTGTAAGTTTGTACATATATAAAGGCAGGGGGAAAAATCTCAAAGAGTATAGGTGAAAACGACAATAGCAATTACCTTCAGGGAGGATCTAGGATGGGGGGAGGACATTCAAGAGATACTTTATTTATGTGTGTTGTTTGAATGTGTTACAACTCGTGTGTGTGTGTGTGTGTGTGTGTGTGTGTGTATCTCTTTGTGGAATTAAAAACAAATATAGTTATGAAAACCAAAAGATAACCCTTCATTTATGACATTATCCCAAATCCTTCCAAACCTGATCTCTAGGGCCAGGTACCCAACTGCTTATCGTACTCTTCTACTTAGATATCCCGCAGAACCTTCACATTCATGTCCCCAAAACAAACTTACCATCTCCTCTTTCCAGTCCCCCCCTATATTTTCTGTCTCAGTGAATGAAAGCATCACTTTCTTACCTAACCACACAAACAAGGACTATGGAAGTCATTTTTGGCTTTTCTTTCCACCTCACCACTTCACTTCCAATCCACGTTCACTCCCTGTTGATTCTATGTCCTTAGTATTTCTCGGACCCCTTCAATTCTAGTTCAGGTTATCATCCACTTTTGCTTGGAGCCTTCTTTCAGCATCCTGGCTTTCCTCCTTGGCCCCTGTCTTGCTCCTCTTCCAAACATCGAGCTGTTCCAATTGGACATAGTAGGAGTCTGCAAGAAACCATCCATACTCTTCCATTTGCCACCCAACCCCATTTTACAATCATTTCCACATTGGGCCTAAGAGGCAGCTGATAGCCTGGAAAGAAAAATGAAATGCCCCGCCTTGGCCTAGGAGACACAGAGAACACCATTTGGGCTAACAGGTCATTTCCAGGAACAACCATTCTTCGAGATTCCACTGAACCCTGTAGATTCCACTACGTCCATGGATTAACTAGAAGGGGTTTAAAAAGAGAGTAGTAATGACTAGAGGAATGGGAGAAAGAGGCATGGAGAGAAGATAAGGGGAGACATACTTCTATGTATTACTTTGTCAGCCTGACAATGAGCTAGGTTATGTCCTTAAATGGAGGTGGAAGCTGAGAACTCTTGTCGTAGAGGTGGGGCAGGGAGGGTGACCCTAAACCACATGGGTCAGCTCCCCACACCTCTGCCCTGGTGTTTGGGATGCTTTAATGCTGTTAAAAAGGCAAATTTGGTTTTTTTTGAATGGCAGAATCGTAGACCTTAAAAACACCTTTATTTCCATGAAAATCATTTTTTTTGTCATATTAATAATAAAAATAATAATAACACCAAAAGAGTAAAAGATTTCTTTTTCAAGTGAGCTCCTTTTTATCTTAAGCCCATGTTATAGGAAAATTTCGAACATATACAAAAGCAGAGAGAACAGTGGGTCAAGCCTCACGTGTGGTTCACGCAGGTCTGACCATTAGCCTCTATCTGGCCATCCTAGGCTGCGTGCCCCCCTTGTCCTGGTTGTGGAACTATTATCTCACCTCCAAACCCCCTTGTGTGTTCTCCTTGAGACGCTGGAACTGGGGAGCTTCAAACCTCATTTCAGTTTTGTCAGCTGACTCCCAGCTGGACTCTGCCAGGGGCGGGTGCTAGAGGGAGACTGAGGCTGGAGAAGGAAGAATGGACTTGCTTTTTCCTGTTTGCTTCCCACTTGTACCGCCTTGCAGGCTGCTTCCCGGGGCAGCAGTGGCTGTCCTTGCCTAGGGTAATGGCAGTAGCTAGCTGCAGGTTTTCTAACGTTCACAAGAGCAGCCTCACCAGCACCAGGAGGCCAGAGAGCACTCTCCAGAGCTGGTCTTGGAACTCAGACTCCAGGGGTCTTCTCAGAGGTTTGTGTCCAGCTGAGTGGGGAGCTTCCTCCAAGCCTTAAGATTGTCAATCTTAAAAAAAAAAAAAAAAAAAGAGACTGCTTTTTTCTGAAGTATTTTATTTATTTATTTATTTATTTATTTATTTTTAAAGATTTCATTTATTCATTTGACAGAGATCACAAGTAGGCAGAGAGGCAGGCAGAGAGAGAGGAAGGGAAGCAGGCTCCCTGCTGAGCAGAGAGCCTGACGCGGGGCTCCATCCCAGGACCCTGAGATCATGACCTGAGCCGAAGGCAGAGGCTTTAACCCATTCAGCCACCCAGACGCCCCTTTCTGAAGTATTTTAAAAGCTGATTCAGATATTAGGACATTTCATCTGTAGCGCTTCAGGATGTATCCCCAACTTAGGAGCATTCAAAAAAGTTTACATAACCACAACAGGCATTAACAAATTTAACAAATATCCCATAATGCCATTGAATAATTAGTTCACGTGCACATTTCCTTGATCTTCCTAATGACTTCTGAGGTCTTCATAAGCATCACTCACAGATGCCCTGGAGATGTAGGGAGGGAACAGGAACAAGCCACTTGGGAGGATGGTTACTGTTCCAGGTGAAAATTCTAGAAGAACTAGAAAACTCCTTCAATTTTCACTTGTATTAGGGCTACACCTGGGTGGAAAGGAAGCCTGGGAGAAGACAGACAGACATTTGAAGGGCAGAACAGGGTAGAGGGAGGGCCTGGGAACCAGATAACAGGTTGCAGGTGTGTTGGCCACTGCCTCCTCACCACAGACCTGACTGAAGGACTTGAGTGAAGGAAGTATCTTCAGTTCACAACTTTACCAAGCAATAAAGGCTGGAAAAGGGGTCTGAGGACAGGGAGGAGAGTGACACACACAAAGAGAGTTGAACTGGATGTTTCGTTCAGCTCATTCCATGATAGGAATGCTCCTCCTGGCAGGCTACGCTCGACTGGCTGTACCCTTCCTCCTGACATAAATCTTCATTGCTTTCCCAGGAGAAACATCACCATTTTGCCAAATGGCAGTTTTCATAATGAAAGTTGCAATGATTTATTTATCTTCCCAAGATTATCTAAACATAAGAAACTTAATTGGACTTGTCTAAACTTTGTCAGTCACCCATAGCCTTGAAGACCTCCTGACTCCGTGTTCAGAACATAGACTAAAATTAACAACAGGGTAGAGATGCCAAAACTCTGACCTCTGGTAGAGGCAAAAGGGAAAGTTGTGGAAAAGGTTTGCACGTACTTTGTAGCTGTGCTGCATTTTACTTCAGTTTTAAGGGAGGAGGGGAGAGGGAACCTGTAGAGCAGGAAGACATGGCAGAGAATTGGCCATTTTCTTAGGAGTACTTGTGAACCTCACGAGCCTCCAGGCACCCTCCACCAATGGTGGAGGGAAAACTTAGGGTACAAAGAAACTGAGGACGTTGAAGACATTTGGTGCTGCTCATTGAGGCTAAACCATTAACTACAGTACCATTATTTGCCTATTATCATTTTCTCATCATATCAAATTAACTGTTACACAGCTTGGTTAGAATAGCCTTGACCTTGACCTTGACCTTGAAACCCCGGCTATCTCAGAATGTTATTTCTTGGTTATTTCTAGTGAATTTTATAGGCTCAGTAACTGAGCAAACCTCAACTTTTGTAAATCAAGCTGGACCATCTTCTATTTTTAAAGGTTTTATTTTATTTATTTGAGAGAAAGAGAGAGTAAGAGCATATGAGGATAGGAAAGGGCAGAGGGAGAGGGAGAGAGAGACTCTCAAGCAAACTCTGCAATGAGTGTGGAGCCTGACATGGGGCTCAATCTCAGGACCATGAGACCGTGACCTGAGCTGAAACCAAGAGTCGGATGCCTAACCGACTGAGCCACCCCGGTGCCCCCAAGCTGGACTGTCTTTAATGAACCTATGGAGTTCACCAAAAGACTGGGAAAGATAGAACCAACATTTTAACTTCGGCTCTGCTGTTTTTAGTGATATGATCTCATTAGGTCAAACTCCGTAGGATCTCAGTTTCTTCATCTGTGAAATGGAAACAAGTATGAACACTTGCCTTATTTTCTTATTAGGAATTTGGCAAGAATGAAATGAAATAGAGTTTAAAAACTGTAAACAACTACATATCTGGGACGTCTCCTGAGAATTACTTAGCAACTTATGAAAGTCTTAAGATCACTTCTGGTTATGACCTTAGGAAATTCTTCAACCTTGCCTTGCCAAAATTTAGCCGAGGGAGTAATGAGATTAATTTCTTTTCTATCTCTCCCAGAAGAAATCTGTGGAAGAGAGATACTAAATGGGAAAAACCTTGTACCTCCTAGAGTTCTTTCTAAAACTGCCACTCGTTGTAACAGCTGAAAAGTCTTCTGATCCTCGTCAGAAGTAACATACACACCATCCAAGGAAAACCCTTTAGCTCCAAGAGGCAACCCGTGTCTGCTGCACTTGGTACCTTCTTAGCAATCTGTGTGAGTTTTTCCATGCACAGGAAAAGCCATCCTGAGTTCCTCTGCTATTCTTATATGAGTCTATCTGTTGTTTTAACATCTCCATTGCCCCAAACCCCGTCCTATCAGTTGGAGGTGGATTTCTGCATACCTACTGTTCAAATATTCCTTCTCCCCATCTTGATTCTTCATATTCTGCTCTCCTGGCCAGAGTGGGTTCATGTAAACTGACAAGTTTCATGACTTAACTGGGTCTCTTTGACTTGAAGGCAGATGGCACTCTGGAGTCTCTTTACGATGGCATGTCCAGATCTGAAAGCCTGATGGAGCACCACTTTGTGGCTTCTCAACTTCATAGTATTTGCGGGTACATGACACCCACTGTGTCCTTTAAAAAACCATTTTAGACAATTGGACTTGGCTTCTGATGGCCTTCATGGTCAGACCGTTATCGGCTAGTGTGTTCTCTGGAAGCAGCACGGAGATACAGTTTTCCCAAATGCATCACCAAAGGGCATGGAAACAGCCAAAAGCTCCAGAAAGATTACTCAATTTCACTTTCCAAATTTCAAACAATGCATCTAATGAGTGAAGCCTCATTCAGATCTAAAACCCCAGCTGCCAGAGATAGTGGAAAACAGAGATTTTAGCTTTGCAGTCTTGCCAAATAGCTCTGTCCTCAGCTCTCTGGACTTCTCAGCAGCATTTGGCCTGACTGACAGCATCTTCTTTCTCCAAGCCGTTTTGCTTTGCTTCTGTAATGCAGAATTCTCCTGGGTTGCCACCTACCTTTCTGGAACCTCTGTTCTTAATCTCTTTTATGGTTGTTCTTCCTCTGCCCTTCCCTTAAATGATGGTGTTCCTCATATTTATGACCCCAGGCCCACTTTCTTTTCTCACCCTGTATGCTTTTTGTTTTTAAAGATGATCTCACTTTCTATCTATCTTCCCAACTTTCCATGTCTCCAGGTACCATCTATCTGATGTTAACCACCAAATTTACATTTCTAATACATATCTGTCTTTTGAGTTTCAAATCTGAACAGCCAACTGCCTACTAAAATTGTGGGCACCAAAGGCAAAGCAAATCCAACGTGTCTGATAATGAATCCACCCTATTTTCTCTCAAAATGTATCATTTCTCTTTGCTTGCATCATCTGTGGAGTAGCCCAACCAGAACCTTCATGTTTAGGATTCTACTGTTTACCTGGTGGCTGGTTTCCAAGAGACAAGAAGCAGAAACCTCCCGATCAGTTAAGAGTAGCGTCTGTAACTGGCGCATTGTAACTTCTGCTGATTCTATTGCTCAAACCAGCTAGAGCTCACCCAGATTCAATAGGGCAGAAAAAGGGATGACCTCATGATAGGGGAGTAGCAAGTTCATATCGCACAAAAAGTGCGAGGCATGTGAGGTATCGTTGTGACTATCTTTGGGAAAGACAATCTTTCATGCTGCCATGATCAGAAATCAAATTCAGACTCCTCTAACTGCAAACCCAGAGCACATAACTGGGACCTGTATTTTTTCTTCGTGTGTTCAGAAAAACACTCCTTCCACTTCTGGAAAATAACTAAAATCAAGGAATATTGGTTCTTCTCCATCACTAGCTAATGGCTCATTCCCTTCTTTGCTCACCATCTTTCAGCCCCTACAATACGCCCATGCATTGCTCGAGGGCATACAGGGATGATGAGAATGAACAAGTCCTTGGGGCTGGAGTCCGCCCTCCACCCATGGCACAAGTACTTTCATTCTGAATTGATGGACTCAGAATCAGTTGTTTTTAAGGGCAAGGGATAATCCATTTTTGATCCTAAAAGAGGTGGAAATGAAGCTCTGCAGGGAGGGAGAGGTCTGTGCAGAGTTTAACATGGAAGCTTGACCCAAAGTTTATAACATTACAAAATATTTAGATCTCTTGGTGTGGCATGTATACGGGGGAGACTGTACATTTTAAATATTTATAGCTGATAAACATTTTTCATTATAGGACAGTACTTGACACATAGCGACTTTTAGGGGAAAATGCTTGAATTCAGCATGCAAGTACATTGATTTTACCTTCTGTCCTAGGGTTAAGTTGCAGCACTGGCTAAGTGGCCAAAACAATCAACTGGGTCACTGTGCCATCCAGTGCCCTCATTAAGACGATCGAAACAAGAACGACCAAATCAGATTGACTCTATGGGAATCTAATCAATTGTTCCACAATCAGATATAATATCTCTCCAATCAAATTAATTTTATTTCATTTAGTTTAGTGAAGCGACATAGGCGCAATGTTCGTGGGTGCCTGTTCTTTCCTCATACACAATGTGACATAATGTTAGTATTTGCAGGGATTCTAGAGACATCTGGTTCTCTACTATGGGAAAAAAGGATAAGCAGTTCCCTAAAGCACTAGGTAAATGGGTGTCTCTCCAGAGTGCTCCGTGTATCTTTAAATTGGGAGGGGAATACATTTATACGTTTAAACAAGTGCAAATATATCATAGGGTGTGTATTAGGGTGGACTAGATTGTGTTCTGCTAACAAAAAATGTCCAATCTCAGTGATTTAAGACAAGTTTATTTCTCACTCATGCAACATGTCCATGAGGGTCAGCTGAAGCCTATGTTCCATGTTGTTCTCATCCCGGGATCCAGACTGATGGAAGAGACTCTCTGTAGAACTTAGTCTGTTGTCTTAGTGGAGGAAAAGACATTGGGTAAATCATGAGCTAGATCATCTAATACTCACCTGGAAATGGCACCTATCATTTCCAGTCACACACGTCATTGGCCAAAGAAGGTCATATAGACCTACCTATTATCAAAGAGGGTCAGGGAAGTGCAGCTCTACTGTGTGCCCAGGAGAATCAGAAATATTTGGTGAACAATATTAATGTCTACCACAGAATGGGGTGCAAATCTCATATAAACTTTAGGATGAAACCTAAGACTTTGAAGAAGTTTCTTGAAATCTATGTGCACCCGCTAAAATGATTAAATATGAGAATCCTAGAGAATGACGTGTGCTTGCCTAAAATGTCTTATTTTACCTTAAAATATGTGTAAATATATACATTTATAAAAGTATAATATATAGCAAATACACACACACACGCACATATATATACACACTACATATAAAATATATAAGTGTATATTCCTTCCCTTATCTTTTTATGTCAGTCTAAGGGGATTTCTATAAGAGTAAGTTCATTGATTAGATTTTCTTATTGCCTAATATCCCTAAGTGTCTGGTCCTTATGAGAATCTGAAGCCACTGGCAAAGCAATCTAAGTGAAAAAAATCTGTCGAGATGTTTTACAATTCTTTCACGGTTGTCTCTTTCATGCAGTATTTGGAAGCAATTTGCAAATGTGAGTGACTTACATTTTTTAAATATTTCCAAAGTTTTTACTTAGCTTTCCAGCATTCACTGTCTATCTTAAAATATTTCAAACACACAGAGAATCCATTCTTGCATATTCACCGCCACCTAATCAGGACAGTTTTCACACAGCTCTATTTCTTTTGTAATCATAATCTACACATTTAAATAATATTTCATTGAAACACATAATTAAAATAAGTACAGAAGCACACCCAGACTTGGGAATGGTACAAGTCAGGTGGCGGTAATAGAAATACAAGGGTGTGCGAGAGAAGACCCAGGCCCCTAGCCTCCACCGTTCCAGTGCATCAGATAATACACGTCAAATAACGAACGGAGGGTACTGGCTGGGGATCTAGGCAAGTGGTTGATTAAAAGAACTTGTATTAGACTCTGGTGGAAAAGTTAAAGAGCACTGTCCAGTATGCTCATATTGCAAATAATGATCCTAAAGCCCAGAGTCTGTGAACTACTTAAATTCATTCATTCATTCACTGATTTATTAGTTCATTTATTCATCAGTCTACTCGGAGGTAGTCAAGGATAGTGGAGAAGAGCATGGAGGCTGGCACCAGATTGGGTGGGTCTGAATTCCAGTTTTGCTCTCTGTGCCCCGTGGCCAGTTTTTCCAACTGTAACATGGGAAGATCAGGACCTACCTCCTGGGGTTGTTGAGAAGATTGAATGAAATAATGAGTTAAGTTATGTAAATGTTAACTTACGATAAACTTCATTTGATGAATCTTTGCTGGCCAAATACCATGTGCCCAGTATTGCCTTAGCTGATGGAGAAAGGAAGGTGAACAATAAATAGCACAGTTACCTCTCTTGTGCCGTGTTATAGTCTAATTCGAGAAGGCAATGCTATGTGATCGGCTTCACATTTATCAGGTACAATTTGCTTACATTCTGTGAAGAACGACAGGGTGGTAGGAACGAGCCTTTCCTTTCTATACCCTCAGAGATCAGTAGAGTCTGGCACATACTAAGTGCTCAAGAAACTATTTCTGGAACAAACAGAACATTCTGTTTATATATATATCTATAAAATACATATTTGTATATATTATATTTATTATATATAATAAAATGTCCATATATTATATATTTATATAAATATAATATATAATACGTGTAATTTATAGATATATAATTTATATATTTATATATAATTTATATATTTATATATAATTATATTATATATATTATATATATGTATATATAAATAAATATATTACTTACCCTCCCCCCACCAAATAATACCCATTTCGTGGATTTGTCAGCATTCTGCTGCTTGTTAGAGACTGGGGTTCCCGGCAGGGGGTGAGACCAGCACTGCTTGCTAGCCATGTCCTTCACTCCTCCTCTTTCCTCTTTTACACGTTTAGTAAAACTAAAATCTTCTGGTTTCTAATGCTTCTAGTTCACTAAGATGCCTTCTGTGGGCAGCTTTTCTAAGATGTGAACTTAGATTGCTAGATTCAGAATTCTGACTTCTGTGTGATAATGATCAGCACTTCTCTATTTGCCGATTTAGGAAAAATGCCAAGAGAATATCATTATACATTTCAGCCACTATTTTTATATGCTTCAAAGTGAGTTTCTTTATTGGTAGAAGTTGAATTTTTTGAACTTTAAGTATCTTTTGACTAGCAAGGGATGTTACTGAATGCTAAGTCAGTGCTAAAAGTGAAATGTTTTATTGCTCCCCAAACCTAGCTTAACAGACCCACCACCAGCAGATCTCTGAGGTCTTCTCCAACTTTGATAACAAATACATGCAGGAAAACCTGGGCCCTGGAGACCCACTGGGGGACAGGGGCGGGGATGCAGCATTTGGGTGGGAGCTCGGTTTTTAGCTATAAAGATGAAACAGAATTTTTGAAACAGTTTAGCTAGAACTTTCTTCAAGGTAAATTTCATGCTTCCCTGACTTCTAGAATGTTCTGGAAAGCAGTGTGTCCAGTTTAGCGTAACTGACTACAGCAAAAGAAATCCCTCCATGGCAGTTGTAGAGAGTGAGCAGCCCTGAATTGTTTCTGTTTGCTCTTATTTCTGCCACCTATAACAGTTTCTCAGATGTGTAAGTTGAACACGGCTGATGAGGGCCAAATGTATTTCCACCGCTACCTATATAGTGGCCCCATGGTCTGCTAAGTGTGAGTGCACTTACAGTGCCCCTGGGGCGAATGATATTTGCTATGTTCGGTGCCCAGTGTCCTGTGGGCACCCCCTGGGGTAGGCATCTGGCACTACTGGGCTATTTGTTGTTGACAATTAACATATATAATTAGGCCTTCCGGAAGTCCTTGTGACTAGTTTACAGAGTCTTCTCTTGTCCTCTCAAAGTCTGCACTACTTCCCTCCTCTCCCGGACTCGTTCTCTGTGTTCTTCTTCCTTCCTCTTCCCTCCTCCTCTTCTCGTTGCCTCCCTCACTCCCTCTCCCTCTCTTGCTTCTCCCTCTCTCCTTCCACCCTTCGCACTCCTCTTCCTCCCTCTTTCTTCCACCTTGCCCCGGTTTGCCAAACCTCGCTCCTCTTTCCCCATCCGCAGAAAGCTGTGTACGTGGCTTGTTGTTTTGGTCTGCAGCTGCCCCACAGACCGAGACACAGAGTTTCCCTGAGGTGTGTCGCAACCTGCCAACTCTCCAGCCTTCAGATCTGGAGATAGAGCGAGGCGTGTTTAAGCAGAGCAGATAAGAAGAAAGAATCAACCAACGAGCCATCAGTCAACCCTGGACAGCTTGCGGGGGAGCTCTCCCAGAGAGCACCCCACCGAAATGCCATACAGAAGCCCGAGGAGGCTGTGCAGTTCCCAGCCGGCATCCCAGACCCTAGGGCAGACGGCAAGACGATCAGAGAAGCTTGACTTAAACTGAGCAAAAGTAAAAACACAATATTGGATCTGGGAAGAGTTGATGATAGCTCAACTAAGAATTACAAAGTGGGTTTGAAACTTCCTGTGGGAGCCCTGGGTTGGCCCGTGTTCCCAGTCTGTGGACACTGTGCCAGCACACACATCTCCTTTTCATTTGTCAGCACTCTGCTTCTTGTTAGAGACCGGGATTCCCGGCAGCGGGAGAGACGGACGCTGCTTGCTAGGCGGGTCTCGCGCTCCCGCCGCGGCTCTGCACACATGCTTTGGAGGAGCTGCTGGTTGTCCCAGCTACCTCGGCAGGGGCTGGCTGTGTTGCAGGAGCAGGTGGTGCCTGAGGACAAGCCCTTGCCTTTCCCCAAGGCAGTTCCTCCTTGTTGCCTCCCTCCCCGCCCCCCTCCGCCCATATCTTTTGTTTTGGACCATTTCCTTTCTCCCTGAGCTTGGCTGGGCCACTAGCCCCCTTCGCAGAACCAAAGAGTTATGCCTGCAGGAGAGAAGTGCTGGGGGGCCGGCTGGGAGGGGACATGAAGGAGCCTCCCGGGGTGCTGGGAATGTTCTCTATTTTGGTCTGAGTGCTAGTTGTGTGAGTTGTACGCCTGTGTTTAATCACTCATCCAGCTATGCATTTAAGATTGTGCACTTTGCTGTGTAGAAGTTATACCATAAAAAGAGAGAGAGAGAGAATCTGGAATTGGCAGATCTGGGTTTGAATCCATTTAGGATTGTGTGACCTCTGGCTCTCGCCAAGCCTCCGTTCACCCCTGTAAGCAAGGGTAGCGTGCACAACATGAACTGAAACGTATCCACAGTGCATCTAGTGCTGGGTGCAGGGTTAGTGGTCCAGGACAGTGCAAATATCACCATTGTTGTCCTAGAAAATTAATCTCCAAACATGGGAACAGGTGCAAATGTTTTTGAGTTAACGTCTCTCCACACCTTGGAGCAGCTGGACCCCGTGTTCCAAGGCCTTAACTCAAAGGTGGGACTAACAGTGGGAATTTGAGGCACCAAAGCGGCCTAACAGAAGAAAACCACTGGGCAAGGAGCCTTTCGAGCGTGTTCCTTACATTGCCCCAGCCGGGCGGCCCCAGTCCGTCACCTGGCCGGCCCACACAGGCCTCACCTGCGTCTCACACCCATTCCAGCCACGTGTCTTGAATCCTGCAGGCAAATTCTGATGAATTCATTTTTGGCAAATAAACTCTGCTCATACGCAAAATGTGAACTTTTGATCCGTGCGCCCTGACACTAAGGCTGAGAAACGCAGCTATGACTAATGGCATTATTTCAGCTCGGGCCTAGAAAACCGGAGCCTTCCCGATTCTTTTTCTGCCCTCATTAAAGACCAGGAAATGGAGGAGACCCGTGGTATTTATTGCTGACCTCTCCTCTGCTTGTAAGTCCTTAGAAATCCATAGAAGTCTGGAGTGTGGGAGCCGCGTGAAGTCTTCAGGGTTGGTGGAGTGAAAAGCCCTCGCTCTCCACATGAAGCAGGAGAAGTAACTCACACAGGGTTCATTCATCTTCAACAAGGACTCAGTCAGTGACCGTGTGCCAGGATTTGTGGTAGACGCTAGATTACATAAGCTGGCATGGAAAATTTCTTCTAGCTCCTTTCCAGTGTTCTCCTGAGCCAGGCTGTCACTCCGGTCGGTCCTACCGGCTACACATTGATGCTTCTGTAGAACAATGATCTAGACTCAATGCCGGGTAAAATCATCAAGGGAGAAGCAGGGGTGCCGGGAGCTGGTGCCACAAACCACACAAGCTACTATGCAGGTAAGAGCCTGAGCCCTGAGCCGGCTGGGGGCAGGGCCGGGGGGCTGGGTTCTGTCTTCACGGTTGCTTCCCTGCCTGCGTCTTAGGATCTCCTCTGCCACACAGAGTTCTGGGGGTGCATCTCCTCTGTTTCCTGACTTCCTGAGTTTTTGGCTACCCTGGGTCGTCATTCTATTCTGGATTCAACCTCCTGAATGTGCCAGAAAGAGAAATGGAAGACATGAGCGGACTGGCCCTGATCTCTAAACTCCCTCCACCTTGGCCCTGAAGCACGGGCTATGGGGCAGTAAACCCACTGCCTGTAGACAAGCAGCCTAAGCTAGAGAAGCAGGCCAGTGGAGAAGCTAGAGAAGTGGTCCCTGGTACCAGCACATGGAGGGCTGTGGCAAACTCTAGGGGACACACGCCGTGTATGGGGACAGTCAGTCACTTCTGCAGCTCGGTGGGCTTTTGCTTGGAGATCACAGACTCAGCATTGCCACATCTTCGGATTTTTCAAGATAGGCCAGAAAGTTTAATTTTTTTTTTTTTTTTTATGAAGACGTTTTCCAGTTTTTTGAAACATTTTGTGGGTCAAATAAAAAACAGTTGTTGACTTCTGGGCTGTCCCCCCAACCCTGCCAACTGCTGCCCTAAGGGCTGGTCCAGAGCCAGTCTTTCATATTCCTGGTCAGCAGACAGAGAATAAGGATAGGCAGAAAGATGTTTGGATGTGAGAATGCGTTGCTTCCTGGCCCAGGACACACAGTGCAGGTGTTGTGAAGGGGGCTGAATTCCAGCCGTGCTCCTCACCTCTCCCTCGGTGAAAGTCGTGTCAAGCCCTCTGAGCCTCCCTTTCTCCACCAGTGACGTGGGCTCCTGCGACCTCTCAGGGGTTTCTCATTCAAGCAGGAGACCTCATGTGGTTGAGTATCTCGCCCACTTATTCGTCCATTCAGAGATGTGGTAAGAACCTACAGTGTGGCCGACACCAAGCTAAGCCCTTGCAGTCAGTAATGACAGAATGAATGATCTGAGCCTCCCTGAGCACATGGCTGGATGGGAAAGATGAGCAACTTGGGAAGCCGTAGCTGGGCAGCGTCCTAAGCGGGTGACGGGGTGGGGCGTGCCCCTGGCTCTCTGCCCGCCCTGTCTTCTGGGCCTCTTCCCTGGGTCATGGGTGCCTGCCACTGGTTCCCAGGCTACTTCCTGAACATGCCAGCTTCCTCATACCTCTTCTCTTCTGCCTTCACATCATTGTCCTTGCTGCTCGCTCTGCCTGGAATGACCTTTCCCCAGCGACTGCGGAGCTGCTCCCCTGTATCGCTCATACCCCAGAAAGGCGTCCACCAGACGTTCTATCTCAAATGGCCCCACACTCTACTCTGGTTTTGCCCATGGCTCTGCTTTATTTCATTTTTTATAGTCCTTGCCTACCACCTGACGTTCTAGTATGTATCTGTGTCGTTGGTGGTGATATCATCCCTTGTCGTCAGAAGCCTTGACTTTTGTCTGTTTACCTCCCTGCCATCTCCTCAGTGCCTGGAAAAGAACCTAGATCCTGGTGGTTATTCATCAAAGCTTTGCTGAATGAGCAAATGAAAGAAGTACATGGGGAAATAATTTAGGCGCAGGAAACTTCCTGACAGAGATGACATTTAAGTCAATGAGTTGGTCAGATATAAACGATGCTTAGGTAAGGGCAGGGGGGCGCATGCGCAGGTAGTTTGGGCTGAAGACAAGCATGTCGGAAGTCCTAGAGATGAGCAGAACAGCAACGGTCAAAGAAGTTGAGCGTAGCTGGGGCCTGGGGTGTGGAAGGGGTGTGGGAGGGGTGTGGAAGGGGTGGGGAAGGGGTGCGGCAGTGGAGAGAGCTGTGGGTGGAGGGAGAGGCAGGAGGCAGGAGAACCCTGGCAAACCTACTATGGAGTGAGTCCAGACCCTACCCAACAACACAGGGAAGCAAAATGGTACAGCCTGTTTGCGGCACAGCTTGGCAGTTACTTATGAAATGAACTGTGCATTTGTCATAGTCTCAGAAGCACCACCCCGGGGTATTTACCCAAAGGGAAGGAAAACTTACTGTCACATGCAAAACCCTGAGTTTTTATAACAGCTTCATTTTTCATCACAAAAGCGATCTGTTCTCTATTTTGAAAGCTGTGATGGTTACATCACTATGTGTTTGTCAAAATCATACACTCAAAAGAGCGATTTTTACTGTATGGAAAGGACTCTTTGATTCAAAGAACCGTGGGAAACCCTTGGAAGGTTTTCAGGCACTGTCAGATCTGTGTTTCGGGAGGATCACTCTGGCGGGGGGGACAGCGAGAGCGGAAATGGGAACCACCGCGACGTCGGGAGCCGCGGACCACATAAGAGATAAGTGCAGTGTGGACGGTGCTGGCAGGAGCGGGGGTGGCAGAAAGTGAGGGTTTGAGGCCTGGTTAGACTCAGCAGGGCTTGCTGACTCATTGGATATGGGGAATGAGAAAGAGGGAGGCGCCAAGAATGACGCTTAGTGTTTTCATTTGTTTTGTTTGTTCTGTTTTATCTTAGCCGGTAACACAGTCCTAAGTGCTTTACTCTGGGTGCCTCTTTGAGGCCATGACCAAAAATTCACCTGTCTCCGGAGTTGCCATTGAGACTCCATGTTCTGTAGCAGCAAAATACTTTCTGCCATTTGGTTGGTTAAGAGCTCGTGTCTATTCAGTTTATGTAGGTACAGCTACATGATTAAGACTGCTATCAAGTTAGATGGCAGGCCAGTCTGCATGCTGACTGTCATTTTCAAGGGAATTTGGAGAGAGATACAACAAAAGAAAAAAAGATTTCAAAGAAAAATGAGCATGTGTTCTAGAATAGAGAGCGGTCTCCCTCAGAGAGCCTTTAGCACCTGTGCGTGGCTGTGGCTTGGGTGGTTTTGCCTGTAGAGAGGAAGGATGGGCTTCCACATTCTCCTCTTCTTTGTCAGCTCCTTCCTTTCCCTGGCCGAGATAAAGCCCGAGGGCGTATCTCCGGCCAAACCACCTTCTGCTGTTTTTATGTGGCCCCAATTCCATGTGGTCTGGCTTGGCAAGGAGAAACTTCAGTTGAATGAGTACGGTTCGTGGCCTGGAAATTATAGATGTCCTTCAGAACATTCAGAAATCTGAACCCATGTTATGTCACTGATCCCCAAAACATTCTTGTGAAATTAATTGGAAATCCTTGCCTGTGTTCATGAATAGGGAAGCTGGAATAAAGAGACACTCATTTGAGACAAATCAGCTTAGGATCCTAAAGGACAGAGGACTGGTTCCTTAATCTTCCTTAAGACATCTAATCCTTGCCTTAGAGGCATGGGGCCACTTTATGGCCTTTCTAAATGTCAAGTTCAGTGAAAGTACTTCTCAAGGGTTGCCTCCTGGTGGGTTTAGAGGACGGTTTTGACGTTCTTTGTGATCATCCATGTTTTTCTGGTTTTCCTATAAGAAGTGTGTGTTACCTTTAGAATTGGGAAGAAAAGGAAAGAAACCTCATTTAACAACAGTGTGCACAGTGGGAAACCATTTTTAAAGAAAAATTTGCATATGAGATTATACCTCCCAATGTTAATAGCAGTCATTGTGTTGGTCTGGGAATATGGATGATTTTTCTGTTTTTTTTTTTTCCTAGTGCTTTGTGTTTTCCTCTTCCTGACCCCCCCCCCGCCCATGAATACACATTATTTCTGTAATCAGAAAAAATACAAACTATTCTTTAAACAAATGCCACGCAGCCTTCCTCTCCCCAGTGAATGCAGTAAAACTGTGAGGGTGAGGAGACTGGGCTTGCGGTTCTGACCCTGGGAGCGCCTGGCTTCATGACGAGAGGCATGTTAGTTATCCAGTGTGATGACCCGTTTCCATGGCTTTAAAGAGAGGTCGTAATACTGGTGCCATCTGCTCCCCGCCGCCCCCCCACCTTCCAGCGAGCTAATGCATCTGAGGGCACTTGAAAGGAAGATACTGAGAGGGGTGCCCCCGGCTGGAACTGCTGTCCCGTCAATATTGTGTTCAGTATTTTGAAGGGAACATGTTGTAATTTAAAGGCACATCATTTTTATTTTGAGGGAACAGGCTAAATCACAGTTTAAACCAATCTCCTGTACTTTGGTACTTCTTGTGCTGGCTGATGTCCTGTCAGGGTGGAAGAGGAGAAGGTTTGTCCCTCTGTGCCAGGCATCCTGTTGCCAGGCAGGGTCAGGCAGAGGGATCTGGATAAGAGCCTGTAGGGGTGCGGGGGGCTGGGGTGCTGCCAGCTCTGGGACATGGCCGCCCCTGTAGGCCAGGCAGAGGCCCTGCTTGAACAAGGATTCTAGGAAGGCTGCAGCAAGCTGCCCCTCTGAGTCTTGTTGGTTGCTATGCCTGAGTCTTCCACAGACAGACAGTAGACCCCCCTGGCCAGTGAAGCCTGACTCTTGGCTGCTCACTGTCAGAAAATCTATGGCTGACTAAGATGGTTCCGTGAGGAGATGGAGGACTAAAACATTGTTCTCTTCCAGTTAAAAGTCATGTAATTATCAGTATTCAGTCATATAGTTTTATGGCCACAGTGATTCATACAGATTCTCTATAAGGAGGAAGAAAAATGACATGGAAAGAATGGTTTATAGATCAACCTATTCAAGTGGAAGAGATTTTATATATATGATCAAAGAGGAAGACAGATCTGTGTTTCTTTGGACGTGAAGTTTCACTAAACATTTAAAAATGTATTCTCTTGATCTGTTTCTCCCTCTGTCTCTCCAGGGATGGAAATAGAAATTATTTAGTTTTGAAATTCAACTTAATTCAAGTTTTTCTGTGGCTAAGTGCTAGTGGAGGAGGGGAACACAGCTTTCAGATGCTTACATTCTGATGCCCCTTTTGTCAAGGCTTCTTCATGGTTAAGTGATTGGTATTTTGGTGAAACTAAGGGTCCTTGGCCCACTTTTCTCTATTACACCTGGCATATTTTTCCATATGTCTAAAAGAAGAAAAAGCATTTCCTCCACTTTTCAAATAATTTTAGGGCTTGTCCTGTGGTTAGAAAAGACAAACAAAGCTTAAGCTTATAAATATTAAAACTGAATGTTGGAAAACTACTTGAGGTAATTTGATTGCTCAAATTCAATTCCTTAATTGATTACTTAATTTAATTACAATTTTCTCCTTGGGTGACTAAGCAGGGCTGTCTTTAAGCCAGCCTGGAGAGGTGGCCAGCTCTCTTCATCTGTAGCATGAAATGAGATAGCGTGGTCCTGTTGGCTCAGGCTCCAAAGCTGAGGGCAGTGAGTGCTAGACCATCATCAGCAAGACTTGCTAAGAAGTTGGAATGAGTTTTGCTACCCATAGCATATCACCCGTCCTTACCTACACATAAAAAAGGCAATAACAATGCTAAAAGAAGGTCAGTAGGAGAGAATTCTCCTGAACAGAGTATTTCCTCACAGTGTCCCACTCAAATCAAATGTGTGAGAGGAGCTGGAAAAGGGTTGAAGATATGGGCTCTTGACCATGCACCCCTCACTACAGAAACCCAAGATTACCATGGATTCGGAGAGAATTCTTGGGCAAGCTTGATGAATGTTCTCTAGAGTTGGCAGGGCACCGAGTCTGCAAAGTCTGAGGGAGAAAGATTGATAGAATTGTCCTCAATAGTGGGGTGAAGAGAAGGGCCATAGGGCCAGCAAATAACACTTCCAGTCTGTCATGGGCAGGGATGGGTGTCATTTTGTCAGCTGGGAGTCAGGGAGGACACCTCAGATAAAAGCCAGGCTCTGGTTTCCTTGAAAGGACCCCACCCAAAGGGTCTGCCCACAGGGACCAGACAACCTGGCAGAGACAGAAGGGTCAGCTGTTTTATAGGAGCTAAGAGGATCTGGACTGGGGGGGATACTACTCTGTTCGGGGAGAGGTCCCCAGCAAGGAGGTCTCCAAACAACCAACAGAAGTGGTGTATGAGAGAAAAAGGCATGATTTGCCAGGTAGTGGGCACCATGACATTATTGTGATAGCGCTGGTCAAGTGTAGCTTTTGGTCCCTTTCCCTCTCCTCCCTCTCCTTGCCCTAGTGCTGGAGGAGTTGGAAGCCACAGAGTTAGTTGAGGAGAGGGTGTTTCAGGGCAATTAAGGAGCTGATCAATACCCACTTCCCTTCCTTAATGTAAGTATTTGAGCCTGGGTCAGAACTGAATGGGGGAGAAGGGGAGCTTTGAAATACATGGGAGATTGAAGTTTTGTATTAGATGAACTGGGTTTTTTAATACCTGAAAAATGAGACATCCTTGATTTCTGACTGACTAGAAGAGATAAGAGGTCTGTCTGAGGTACCTCCACACTGAGGAAGAGAGATCCAGCAGAGGAGTCTGGAGGGCAGTGTGTGGGAAAAGAACGAATTTGTTCCATGAGGGTCCGGCCCCTCAGGGTGTCACTTATTTTTCCAGAGAAAACTGCCTTTGCATATTATGGTTTTATGAACACTTTGGGGGACATGCAATCTTGGTACTTGTCATATAAAATACCCCCTTTATTTCTAGAATACACAGCTCAGCAAAGCTCTATCTTTGATAACTCTAGCCTAGCTCTGGGTTTGGAGCTTTCCACTTTCTCTGAAGAGATTTTGATGATAAGAGTTGTGTAGATTGTCCAGAATGTAAAATGGAGAGGAGAGCTCACAAGGCAAGTCTGTTGAAACAGAAGATACCGTATTTGTGAAGCATGACTGGGAAGGCTTTCTCTGAAAGGCTGGGCTGGTTTTGGGGAGTAGCTTTAGCATTTGGTAGCTTGGCACACAGTGATTAAGACACCCTGGGATGCCTGGGGGGCTCAGCTGGTTAAGCATCTGCCTTCGGCTCAGGTCATGCTTGCAGGGTCCAGGTCGGATCCAGTCTGACATCAGGTTCCTTGCTCAGCGGGGAACCTGCTTCTCCCTCTGTCTTCCGCTCCCCCTGCTTGTATTTCTACTCTCTCTCTCTGACAAATAAATGAATCAACTCTTAAAAAATAAAAAAGACACCCAACTCTGAGCCTGGCCCTCTCTCCTCCTGACTGTATGAACTTGGGACAATTATGTGGCCTCTCTATGCCTAAATATTCTCCTTTTTTGAAATTGGGATAGTAATAGGTGCCTTACCACCTAGAATTGTGAAGATTAAGTGCATTGACCTGTAGAGTGCTTAGAACAGTGTCTGGTACCGTGATGACAGGAGCTTTGGAGGGTCGATCCTTGTTGCAGACACTGTTGGGACCCAAGTCCTATCTTCTTGGCCTACTCCAGAATTGCGTGTGAAAGTTCATGCGCACTCACAGCTTCCTGTCCCTTCCTTCCATTCCTGTGGGTGTTCTCTGGCAGCAGGCGTGAGCTCAGGCCAAGGGCACGGCAGGCTGAAAGCTCAGGTGCTAATGCCCCAGAAAGGACCTTTAATCAGCAAGGGTTGGGCTAAAGGATAAAGAGCCCAGCTCCCTCGTGTCCCAGCGAGGGGGTTCCATGTTCCATGCAGCCTCTGAGAGGATCCCCAGAGGGATTGAGCCCTAGTTGTCCCTAGCAGTGACCCCTTCCTTCGTGCATCATGGATTGGCTTGCCCCCTCTCCCTTACCACGTTTCCTAAGATTGCATCCAAGATGAATGTCTTAAACTCAAATCCTGTGTGAGTGGGAAGCGTTATGGGGACCAAAGCACACAACTCTTTTATATGTACGTCTTCTAGGTGCTTAACATCCTATCTTATATATTTTTCATATAACCTAACACTCGTAGTAGTTGCAGAGCTCACAATAGGATACTTGTTAAATTGTAATTCTGTAATTATTTTTCATTATTTCTCTCTGTAATCCCACGAGCTTCTAATTAAAACTGTCCTCCCAGAACTTCAGATGGATGGATAGTTATCCTTAAATATCTCCACTCAGAGGATTCCAGGGCTCTGTTTTCCTCACACCCATGCTCCCAGAGCCAAATGCAGCATCTGGCAATAACAATACTTTATAAAAACCCTGCGGCCTTACTAAAGGAAACCCTATCCTTCATGTTCAATCAGAATCTAGCTTGCTGCAAATCAAACCCCAAATAACGAGAAAGCCATCAGAAAGCTAATTTTATTAGGGGCGCCTGGGTGGCTCAGTCAGTTAGGCATCTGCCTTGGGCTCCGGTCGTGATCCAAGGTTTCGGGGATCAAGCCCCACATTGGGCTCCCTGCACAGTGGGGAGTCTGCTTCTCCCTCCCCCTGCTCCTTCTCTCTCTCTGGCTCACTCTCTCTCAAATAAATAAAATTAAAAAAAAAAAAAGAAAGCTAATTTTTTATAGTAAGGACAGCAGCCCGATATTTATGTTGAGGTGGTTTAGAGCGGCACTGCCTAGCCACTAGCTACCTGTGGGTACTGAACACCTACACCATGGCTCGTTTGAGTTGTAATATGGTACAAGTGTAAAGTGCACACCAGAATTTGAAGACTCAGTAGCAAAACAATAACAAAAAAAGAACTATCTCATTATGAATTTTTTATGTAGATTATATAATCTGAACATTTCTTGAAGTAATATGCATTATTTAATATTCAAATATAATTTGAATAATTTGAATTCTATATCATAATTTGAAACATCTTGGCTATACTGGGTTAAATAAAATATATTATTAATTTCACCTGTTCTTGTTATCCTTTTTGGTATGTACTAGAAAATTTAAAATTATGTGTGTGGCTTATATCCTATTTCTATTGGATAGTGACAGTCCATCCCTAACTATGATGGTTTTTTCTCAACTGTTTCTCATGGGTGGTAATTTTTATTCATCCCCTAACTGAATGTTTGGGGGTACTGGGCCTGTACCAGAGGTGGTACATGAAGCTTCAGCATTGCATTGCCTGATACTTGAGACTGGGATGGGGGTCATGAGGTAGGAGGAAGACCCCAGGGTCTGGGTCCCATGTGCTAGCCTTAGGCATATTCTTCTTGGATTCCAGAAGGGAGAGCAATGGTTAAGCCTTAACATGTCAGTAATAAATAACTGGAATCCAATACCTGTGTCTCTGCCGGAATGTCTCTGCATTCATTTGGTTGGTAGGTTTTCGCATCCATGGAGTGCCTGTGTAGGGTAATATCCCCTGACTCAGTTGAACAACAACTTGAGAATTTAGAATCCGGGGAGTTATGCTTGAATGTAGGATGTGCATTTCCTAGTCATTGAGCAAGTCTCTTAACCTTTTTTAAAAAGATTTTATTTATTTATTTGTCAGAGAGAGAGAGAGCACAAGCAGGCAAAGTGGCAGGCAGAGGCAGAGAGAGAAGCAGGCTCCGTACAGAGCAAGGAGCCTGATGCGGGACTCCATCCCAGGACCCTGGGATCATGACCCGAGCCGAAGGCAGGGCCTAACCGACTGAGCCACCCAGGTATCCCTCACTTAACCTTTTTAAGCCTCAGTTTCTAACTCTGTAAAATAGGAATTTGCTACCTGATCATGTGTCTCCCAGAATTGCTATAAAGAATAAATCAGACAGGGGACAGATTAGATGTATGTGGACCAGACTCTGGGATTAGTTTTTGAAATGACCCCCCTTTCAGCAGCTGCAGAAACTTTGACTCTGAGTGACCGAAGTATCCCAGAGGGGATCCAGTGGCTGATGAACTATTCTTCTTCCCTTTATTGAATGTCCTAATACAAAGTCTGTGGTAGACTATAGGTCAAAATGTTATGACTTAATTAACTTAAATAAGTGTCTAAATGACATTTAGGTTAGTATGATCATTATCCCTATGGATTTGTTTTTATAGCTATGCACACTTTTCACTCTTGAGAACCCCAAGGAACAAAATGTTATTGGCATCCTCTCCAGAAACAAAGAACAGCTGCATTTGTTTGGGACATTTCCCAGGCTGCTCTTTCCTCCATGTGTGAAGGATGCTGTTGGTCTGTCAACCCCACATTGAAGAGGGAGCTTGGGTTCTCATCACTCCCCTTCACCAGCCCTCATGCAGCTGCTGGGGACTCTGTGGGTTCTCTGCTCTGTTTTAAAACTCCATAGCAATGACCTTAGGTGTAAGGAGCTCTACTTGCACCCACCTTTCCTCTAACATACACAGTAATGACATGGAACCCCAGGGGAGGAAAGTCCTGGGAACGTCCCTGCTTCTACAAGTGCCCATATCATTCTGACAACTGCTGTCTATATAAAAGGGACAGACAGTTTAGGCTGGAAGAGCCTTGAGAGAGTTGAGTGGTTCTCAACTCAGGCTGCCTGTTAGACTTTCCTGAGGAGATTTTGAAAATACTCGATGCCTCATGAGCCTTGATCCTGATGCTGATTTAATTGAATTGGAACGGGGTCCTGGCAGTTGCTGCTTTGTAAGTGCTCTCCAGGGCTGAGAACCACTAATCTGAAGTCAGGACTAGAGCCACTGTCTCATTTCCTCATGTAGATAATTGAAATAACATGGCTTTGGACTCTGACATCTCTGAATTTTTAATTCTGCCTCATTTACTCATTAATTGAGGCCTGAACAAATTCTTGAAATTCTCAATTTCCTTGCTCATCTATGGGGGAAAATAACACTTAGAACATTTGGTGGGAAATTAAGTGTGAAGACTTCTATGTTCTGCACTCATTGTAAGTCAGCAACTTGGGATAAGGACCATCTGGTAATAAAAATAACACCTAACTGAGAAACTATAATGCGTCAGACAGGGCAAGTACAACATTTAAATCATCCTGCGTAAGCCTCTGAAAATAACTGTGTGTAAGTTAAAGAGAAATTTCCTGGGGCTGCTGGCTGGCTCAGTCCATAGAGCAAGAAACTCTTGATCTCAGGGTTGTAGGTTTGAGCCCCATGTTGGGTATAGAGATTACTTAGTGATAAAAAAAATCTTAAAAAAAAGAACAATTTCACGTAATGAAACAAATAAGACAAAGATATGTCAACTGTATATGCCGAGGCTCTCACAGGCTACAGCAAAGCCAGGGTTTGAACTCTGATCTTTAGGGCTTAAGTTTGTTATCTTAGTCCATGCATTGTACTGTCTCCCTAGCTTGTGCTAAATGTTATTTCCCTAGCCCCTAGCACAATGCCTGCTGCATGGAAGGTACTCAATGAATATTCAATAAGTGGATAAAAATTAGAATATGTAAATGAATGAATGACTGAAGTACCTCGCTCTGGAAGACAATCAGTTGGTGTTCCTACCCTGTTGATCAGTCTTTCCTGCTAACACCATCAGATAAAAAGGGTTCATCTTCAACAGAGGCAACATGCAATAAGAAAAATTATAATGTGCCTTCTATTATTGCCGTGACAAAATGAGAAAGGAGACAGGCAACTGATCAGTCCTCTTCCTTCATATACTATCAGGCAGGATATGATTTTAACTTGGAGCATGTTGATAGCTGCAGAACAGAAAAACAGATAACAATTCATGCCAGTTTTAGAGTCCTGTTAATCTTCCAGATTGTTATTTGGACACTAGCTGTCAGCATATTTTATGTATTTCCTACATGTCTCCTGAGCACAGCTGTGCTAAAACTCTGAGGGCTCATTTTAACACACGAGAGCAGCTTGGACTAGCCGGAAATGCAAGAGATGTGGAGTCAGCAAGCCTGAGTTCAGGTTTTGGCTGTCCACTTACCAGCTGTGAAGCTTTAAGCCCAAGCATCTCAGATGAAATATGCATGCCCTAGAGGTTTAGGACATTATGCTGGAAGGTCTCAGAGATGCAGGATAAACACAATGCATTCATTCATTTATTAAGCAAATATTTATTGAATGCCAGGCATTGTATTTCAAGTGAATTGAACAAGACAGATAAGGTCCCGGTTCTCATGCAACCTTAGATTCTTGGGAGGGTCATCAGTTCAATACAGATGAATGCTATAAAAAAAATAACATGAAGTTACTTTTTAAGTTTATTTTTACGTTTGTTTTTAAAGGCTTGGTAATGGGATTATTATTAGTTGTCGACCCAAAATTCACTTTCCCCTTTCTCTCAGCATGCTATTTTCAAATAGAGGTCTAGTGTTGCCACACACCCCCTATGGAAGGGGCACTGGTTGGCTTAGGCCACATATATTCAACTCCCCATTGGTTTAGGGGTTGCCAGGTAATCTAAACAGTCCAATCAGCATTAATCTTGGGACTCTGGCATGGAATCCTGGTATCAAAGTTGTTTTCAGTGCTTTTCCTCGCGGCACCAGAGGATGAAGATATAGTGTCAAGAGCTGCTGGGGCCATTTTGCTGCTAGGATGGGAAGAGCTTAAGGTCGAAGCCAATGTGAAGAGAAGGGTGCAGCTAAGTGGTCCCCTGCTCTGGGATTTGCCTCATGTCTGAACTTCAGGGTATAAGGGCTAATAGGTTCCTTTATTGCCTGGCTGATACAAACCAACTCCCCTGTTTCTCACACCAGAGATGGCATAACTGATATAGAAATCTGGTTTCAGGAATGAGGTCTAGTAAAATACAAACCCTAAAATGTGGATTTGGCCAAACAGAAGTGAGGAGATGAACAGCAGTAGCCCGTTGGGAGCCAGGCCTGGACCTAGAGGCATATCAGGGGAAATGGTAGGAAATATCCAGGACTGTTGATTACAGAACGTTCCTACGATAAAGAAACAATCTAAGAGAAGTGACCCATCCAAAGACAGAGAAGGAAGGAAGTGTGGTTTTGCTTAGAAAGGCCGTCTCTGGGGCGCCTGGGTGGCTCAGTGGCTTAAAGCCTCTGCCTTCAGCTCAGGTCATGATCCCAGGGTCCTGGGATCGAGCCCCGCATCGGGCTCTCTGCTCAGCAGGGAGCCTGCTTCCTCGTCTCTCTCTGCCTGCTTCTCTGCCTACTTGTGATCTCTGTCTGTCAAATAAATAAATAAAATCTTTTAAACAAAAAAAAAAAAGAAAAAGAAAGTCCGTCTCTGGGTCTGGACTGCAATCAAGACGACTGGAATCTAGCGCTGCAAAGACCAAACACTCTACTCCAAGAGAAGTTTCATACATGTGAAGACAGGAGGTAAGACTGGGGCAAAGGACAAACCTCAGGCCGCTCCCCAAACGTCCTACTAAACAGCCCTCACCTGACAAAGCACATAAGAGCAGCTGTGATGGAACCTGAGGTCAGGGAAGAAATCATTCCACACCAAGTTATGTCAGAAACTTTACAGAAACAGAAGCCAACACAAAAGTAGCAGCCATTACACTGCAGCTTTAGGGGATGATCCTACAACAGGGGGCTGGCATTAGACAATATAAAATACCAGACTCAAATACAACGACCAGAGACAAGCGGTCTGTCTATGGTTCCTAGCCTCTGGAAGTGATGAGTCCAATATCTTCATGATGACTAAGTTTATGAAGGAGCTATATGGCCTAAGAAATCCCAGTCCTGACCACGGTCTAGGACTGTTTAGCTCCTATGGCAACCTCAGCCTCCTTGAAGTCATACATGGGAAAGGGGATTATGCAGCTCCTAGAAAGGGAAACTTCTCTAGCTACGTCACTGAACAAAAGGCCTCCAAGAAAAGAAAACCAGAGCCTTGCCAAATCAGTTCACCTACTCCTTCACTGTCAGAGCATTATCAGAACCTGAGGCTGAGAAGAAAAAAGCAGATCCTTGGTACCAGTATTTCTGAGCCAGAGTCCTGAGATGCACCCTGATCAGAGTGTTTAAGTCATGTTCACCTCCAAGTCACATAGCCACCCCAGAGGAGTAATGTCTTACATGTATTATTGTCCGGAATGTGTCTGTGTTGGTGTGTGTGTGCACACATGCATGCTTTCCCAACTCCCCTCTTTCATAATTGAGATTTCTTTAATTGTAGTCATCCCTGATCTTTCTCTACTATTCTATATATTGGATGTGTTGGTGATTGATACATTGATACATACTTTAACCAACCAGGAGGAGCTGCAGACAGACAGACTGAAAGAAGAAAGTTTCCTATCCCCATAAGTCCTGCACATGGGACTAGACGCACTATTGATTGATATTTGGGTAGTCTATTTGAAGGGACAGAATGATTGTACTTTATGTAGATACAGATAGACATTTTATTATTTTTTTAAAGATTTTATTTATTTATTTGACAGAGATCACAAGTAGGCAGAGAGGCAGGCAGAGAGAGAGGAGGAAGCAGGTTCCAGGCTGAGCAGAGAGCCCAATGTGGGGCTTGATCCCAGGACCCTGGGATCATGACCTGAGCCGAAGGCAGAGGCTTTAACCCACTGAGCCACCCAGGTGCCCCTACGGATGGATATTTTTAAAAAAACAAGTGTATGGGCAGATGGATGTAAGTAGGTGCTATACAGTCAAAGGGGTAGACTAAAACCACTTACTGTATATCCTAGGATTCAGCAAACAAATTAATAGAGTATCAAAAATGAGAATAGAGAAAAGAATTATAAATAAGGAAAGGGGGAAAGCTAGAATGAACTCCGTGATATTGGATTAGAATTAGAATTAGAGGTTAGCAACATGAATTCATGATTTTTAATATGTAGATGCACATAGAAATAGACCTAGGTATCTATCTGAGAGAAAGCCTAGAAGCAATGACACTCGGTACTAATGAATACAGATCTTAATTGCCCAGATCTTGGTTTCTTAACACCATTTTCCTGTAAGAATTACTAGGATTCTTTGGAGAAATGGCTGATTCTAGGTCTAAGGCAAAGAAAGAACAAGATGGGAATGCAATACTTTATGCTATTAGAGATAAGGAAGTCCTAAGAAAGAAATGATGGGGATTTGTCAAAAACACATAGGAGCCTACTTGAAGGGGCCCCCAATGGTCAAATCAAGGACAATTTGAACAACAAAATAAATAATGCTAATAATAGGTTATAACCCATAGAATAAAATGAGAATCCACAAACTATACTGATATACACAAACAAACAGGTGGGAGAGAAGAAAGCAGAATTCCACTAAAAATGTAGAAGGAATAATGCATTGAAAAAATCATGATTTGGAGGTGCCTGGGTGTCTCAGTGGATTAAAGCCTCTGCCTTTGGCTCAGGTCATGATCTCAGGGTCTTGGGATCAAGCCCCGATCTGGCTCTCTGCTCAGCAGGGAGCCTGCTTCCTCCTCTCTCTCTGCCTGCCTCTCTGCCTACTTGTGATTTCTGTCCATCAAATAAATAAATAAATAAATAATCTTTTTTAAAAAAGAAAAAGAAAATCACAATTTGGCAAATATAACAGTTATAATTGCTTCAGGCAAAATTCATAAATAAATGCTAAAATTAGTGGACAAAAGTATGAGAAATAGGATATTTATGTAGCCTCAAAGTATCTGCCCCAAATTTTATGAATAATCACAATGGGGAAAATAGTGATATTATAATAGTGAAACATGGCAAACCCCAGCTTCATTCGGTGACCAAGGCTTTCCTCACTGTAATGATCTGAGTTACTATCATAGGTCTTCGGTTAGGATGGACTCAGGTGGATATGGCATCACTCTGTGCTCTTTATTCCAAAAATGATAACTTGAATTTAAATCATGAGCAAACATCAGGCAAGAGTCTACAAAAAAACTGACTAGCACTCTGTAAAAATGTCAAGATCATGAAAGACAAAGAAGAACTCTCCCAGATTAAAGACAACTAAGGAGACCTAAAAACCAAAAGCAAAGTGTGACCCTGGATTATGTCTTGAACCAGAAAAAGGACATTAGTGGAACAGTTGGTGATATTTAAATAAGGTCTGTAGATTAGTAACAGTGTTGTAGCACAATATATGTAATGTACCTATACATTATATATATATATATTTATATATATATATATATATATATTTATTTATTTATTTATTTATAAATAAAAATGTTTCCATGGCCTCCTTCTTTCAAATCTTTCCTGACCCTTTAACTATCATAATTCCATACTTATATTCGTGCTATATTCTAATCATTTCTCTTATGACTCAGAGGTCCATAGACTGGCAGCCTGTGACCTAAATTGGGCTTCAATCCTTTTCGGTTTAGCTGGGACAGAAGTCTCCTCATCCCTGAAAATTTGATTTGTCATAGCTCTCTATATTGTCTCAGACATCAGGCTGGCTCTACTCATTTATATGATTTTTTTTTTTTTTTTTAGTAGTAGTTTAAACATTACTACCAAAATTTTGAAGCTTTGTGTAACAAATTAAGCAAAATATATTTTCACCGATAACTTCACTCAGGCTCTGTTCAAACAGTCATGTTTGCTGATTCACTGAGTGTGAGTTAATGTTCTCCTGACTTTTATTACATCATGAAAATAAGTGCTATTTCATTTTTGACTCAGAAATAGCCATTAGTCACCAAATCCCTCACACTGTTCTTTGAGTTTAATGGCAGTTTAGATCAATTGCCAAATATATGAAAACAAGGAGGTTCAGAGACATTCTGCATTTATTACTCATTTCTCAGAAACCTGATGGACTCTGGGTGTAGAGATTACATCATCTCTTCCAGAGTCTTCTTCTACCCCATAATCCAATCACCTGGGAAGCTTTTAAAATACTGATGCCTAGATGCTATTCCCAGAGAGCGTCAGATTGAATTCTTACGCAGTAAGACCTAGACTTTTCTACTTTTCTTTTCTCTCTTCTTCTTCTTCTTTTTTTTTAGGTTTCCCAGATGATTCTAATGTGCACCTAGTTTTGAGAACCACTGATGTTCCTTGGTTATGTTTGAGGTGACCGAGCACCTATTGTCCTAGCTTTCCCTAGAACTTTGGTAACTTGATAAAGTTTATCTTTCAATACCTGTTGACATATAGGGCAGCTCACTGAGAGGAAAGCATACATTAAAATCTTCCTGGGGAGCTCGCTAAGTGTGCAGATTCCAAGCTCACACCCTCCCAGATTCTGATTCAGTGTTAACTGCACACCATGCTAATTACATGTTAACTACTCCATAGAAAGAAGACCTATAGCTCTCTGTGTTCAGTGCTTTATTTCTGAATTACTTGTCCTGACCCATTCATTCCTCCCACTACCTGCTTCTTCTTAATCCCACAAACTTCCAAATGGGTTGCTCATGCTCTAATTTTCATCGTCGCATTTCTCATTAGGTTTAACTTCTGGCATTTTCTTCTCGGCTCCTCATTAGCCATCGTCTGATCTCCCACGGTGACTCTGCATTAGTTTGTCTTGGAAAACTGCCTGACCAGGTAGGCCTCTTCTTCCCAGAGTTTTCCCTGCTGCAACGTCTCTTCTCCCAGCTTCCATATGCTGGATTTACCCTTTTTTGACCCTCATTGTATTAACTGGGTGAAAAAGCCACCTTAAACCTGGATGGCTTAACGCAACAAGCATGGTTCTATGGGACAGCTGTCTGTGTGGACCAGCTGGGCTGGAGTGGGACTTTCTCTCATCTTTGAGATTGCACCTGGGCTGGCCGGAACAGCATGGGGCCTCTCTCCCTCCTGATCTGTCATTCTCCATTAGTTCTCTGGGCTTCTTCATATGGTGGTGGAGGGGCTCCATGGGAAAAACAAGAAAGGGCAAGCCCCAATAAACAAGTGTTTCTTCAAGCCTCTGCTTGTGTTACATTTACGTATGCCCTGTTGATCAAAGCAAGTCACATGGCCAAGCCCAAAGTCAATGTGGGAGGTGGCCACCTGAAGGCATGAATCACTGGTGCCATGACTACAAAAATAGACCACAGCTTCCCCCCTAATGCCAATTATTCGTGTCCCTGTCATATGCAATACTCCCTTCCTCCAAGCATCCCTACAAATCTCATTCATCTGTAGCTTTGGGCTCAAAGTCCTGGGTCCTGTGATTTCTGGAAGTCCAAAGGAGGTTGAGTTCCTTGGCTGTGGCTCCTTTGGGTTCAGAAACCTGTAAGTGGAAGAGACAAATTGTATGTTCTGCAGACACTCAACAAACATGGAAAGATTGGGTCAGGACAATCACAGTAAGTATTTCCTTTCAAAAATGGAATTAAGGAAAGATATGTAGCAGGCAGTGATTCATAAGAATTCTGGCACCCTGCCGGGCATGTGTTGCCAGGTCTTCCCATTCCGAGAGCAGGACCTCGTTCTGTCCCTGGGACTAGCTTCCCAATCCATTGTTCCCTATCGCTCTTGGCGCCTATGGCCTGGCTCTTGACTTTGCCTTCGTTTTTGCTTAAGAAATAGCCTGTGTTGGCCTCTAAGTAGCTTTCTGAGGTAGCTTCTTACCAAAAAAAAAAAAAAAAAGTTGGGGGCCCAAAGGCTATTTTATAGTTTGTGAAACCTCAAGCCCTTTTACTCCAAGCTGGCTATTACTTTTCTGTTGCAGTCTGTTTGCTTTTATTTAAGAGGGTTTTTTATTTGTTTGTTTATTTTTTGTTTTTTTTTTGTTTTGTTTTGTTTTTAGAATAGTTTTGGTTCACAGAAAAATTGAGGGGAAAGTACAGAAATCTTTCATCAACCCTTTTGCCCTACACATGTGTAGCCCCACCACAATCAGCAGCCCTCATCGATTTGTACGCTTGTACTATCGATGCACCTTCATTGACACATCGTGGTCACTCCAAATCCAGAGTTTACGGCTCACCCTTCATGCTGTACATTCTCTGGTTTTGGTCAAATGATACATACCACCATTATGGCATCATACAGACTATTTTCAGCTCCCTAAAAAACCTCCGTGTTCCTGCTTATTCATCCCCACCAAACCCTGGCAACCACCGATCTGTTTATTGTCTTCTTAAATTTTCCAAAATGTAGCTGTGTTGTTGTTTGTTTTTTCTCTTTTAAAATGTCGTAGGTGTTCTATTATTATCACTTCAGTTTGCTACATGCTCTGAAACCACATCCATAAATTCTTTTTGAGATTGGCATCTCTCTTCTTCGGGCATGTCTGGTGGCTGTGAGGCAATGCCATTAAGATTCTTAGAAGTTCTTTTGTCTACCTGTGATGTTCCACTGGAAACCACTTTGTAAAACCCAAAACCCCAAATTCAAGAACAAATAAATAGCAAAAAGAAAAAGAAAAAAAGAATGGGAAGGGATTGTTTCTGCGAGGGTAGCCACATAGAAAGAGACGTGGAATTCCTGATGAACAGATCTGGGACACGTGGTTCTCACCAGACTCTGTGTAGATGAGTTGAGCCTGATTAAAGGCACCTGACTGGGCACAGAGCCATGATTTGAAGCTGCTGTCCCAATGTATATGCAGTTTCCTGAAGTAGTTTTTTTTCCTTAAGATATTTGTAAGTTATTTCATGGTATTTGTCATATACGGTGTTTGATGGCTGGGTGGTTCTCCATCCAATGAATGTGAAATCATTTACCACTCCTTTAGAGCACCTTAGTTAGGCAGTTTCAGTTTTCTGCTGTTAAAATAACGCTGCTGTCATCGTTTTGGTCCAGAATCGGATCACTGGCTCATACTATAGAAACGTATTTGAGGCAAGTGAGCTAAGAAGCCAGTATTTTCGAGAAGAATTGTACCAATTTATGACACTGTCGTCAGCCTACCTGAAAACTTACATTTTTATTGTTTTTCTTTCCTTTTAGAATTTAGCAGACAAAATGGCATCTCGTGGTTTTAATTTCCATTTCTTTAACTTCTAAGTAGACAAGCATCTTTCCTTTTGTTCAATTACTCTAACTTTTCACTGTCACGTCTGCTCCAATTGTAGAGTATGAAATTAGCATTAGGCTTGGAAGCAAATGACATAAACAAAAACAAAAAAATCAAACAATACAAAATCTAACAGTGGTTTTTTTTTCTTTCTCACAGGAAAGAGGTCTGGGGGCAGTCCAGGGCTACGGCTGCACTCCAAGCTGTCAGGGACCCAGACTTCGTAGAATTTTTTTTTTTTTTAATTTTTTATTGAACTTCAATTAGCCGACATATAGTACATCGTTTGTATCAGATGTAATGTTCAGTGATTCATCAGTTGCGTGTAATGCCCAGTGCTCATCACAGCGTGTGCCCTCCTTAATACCCATTACTGGGTTCTGTAGAATTTATTCTCTGCTCAAGCCTCAGCACGAGCTCCTACCTCGTGACTGGCTTTCCCTTTGGCAGGGGAGATGGCGCTGGGGGTGGCATAAACCACCTCTCTTGAAGGACATTTTCAATTCACTTGTGTTTATATCCCATTGGTCAGCACTTTGTTTTATATCCAAGGGGAAAAAAGGGAGAAGGGCTATCATGTTGACCAGCAGCCTCTGCCACACACAGCAAATCTCCATCTGCCACTGGGGCTGAGAAAGTAGCAGCTCTGGGAGGAGGAGATGGTACCATTTGGGAGGGGAGTAAATGTGGGAAGAGCGCCAGGACGCAGGCTGGTGCAGAGATGGGTGTGAGCTGGTGGGAAAACGCTGGTGGGAAGTTGGTTTCTCTCTGGTTCTGGACCCTTCCCAGGCTTAACTCAGCCTTCTCTAATAGGCCTTCCATCTCCTCCCCCAACTCTCATCATTTTTCAGGCCCTGTTCCCATCTCAACTCCCTCAGAAGCTTTCCCTTACCAGCCCAAGCATTCATTACTAGACACCGAGAGGGGTTTTGTTAGGTTATCATTTCAGTGTGTGGTTGGCCTAATGAGATTACCAGTTTATGAAAAGCAGGTGTAGTACCTTACATTTTTCAATGGCCAGCACCCTCTACCTGTCTCTCCTCCCATATTCTCTTCTCTCAGTTTAGGAATCCCTGCTTCCCCCAAATATCCCATTTCGGTGGCATCACGGTTTATAAATTCAGTGAACACAAGTTGCTCAAGAAGGTATCAAGTGTTTATTTGCAGAATCAGCTTTCATGTTCTTCTAGTTGGTAAACAAACTCTAGGGCAGTAGAATAAGAACATTTGGAACTCAGTAATATGATGTTTTCTTTTCTTTTTGTTTTTTAAAGATTTTATTTACTCATTTGACATAGAGAGAGATTACAAGTAGGCAGAGCGTCAGGCAGAGATATAGGGGGAAGCAGGCTCCCCGCTGAGCAGAGGGCCCTATGCAGGGCCGATCCAAGGATCCTGAGGTCATGACCTGAGCCGAAGGCAGAGGCTTAACCCACTGAGCCACCCGGGTGCCCCTGATGTTTTATTTTCATTCCACAGAATTGCTTTATAGATAGCATAGAGTCATCAAAGGATATAGTTCTGAAAACTGTTACAAGTGGCTTCAGCTGTGTATCAGGGATACATTAAGTAGAAGACAAATTGGAGGACGGTGATGGTCACCAAGATGTAATCATCTGTTCCATAAAAAGGGGTTATTTGTCCATTTATTCCAAATCAGTAATGGGTATCCAATGCCTGCTACTGACAAAGAACAGTATCAGGTAGTGTGGAGTCAAGTCTATGGGAGACTCAAGATGAACCAGACTGGGATTCTGCTCTCAAGAAGTTTTCACCTTGTAGGTGAAAAACACACACATTGGTGTAAGCTTTTCATTATCCCTTTACCTGCTGGAGGGTGGAAGAATCCCCATTAGCAGAAAGAAAACATTGCTATGGGTCGATCAAGTGCAAACAAGCAACAGAAGAGTGGCTCAAAACAGCCCTTGACTCTGCCCCGGGGCATAGCTCTCAGTCTGTGATGATTCACCTCGGATGGGGCTCAGGAATAGTTCTGCCCTCGCTCTGGGCTCCTCTTCCAGGGTCTTCTTTGCTTTTACCCTCTTGACCCTCCTCCTGGGACCTTCTGTTTTGGCTCCTGGCTTGTGCTGATCATAGGCAAGGAGAAGCGGCTTTCCTGGTCCAGCTTCAGAGTGCATCATTTATTCATTCAACAATTGTTTAAGCAGATATTTTTTTTTTTAAATCTCCACCTTCTTTTCACCAATATGGACTAATAGCATTACCCCAGTGTATTATTATGCTAATAGAGATTCTACCTTTTTTCCTATCTTTACTAAGAATCATCTACATTATCTGCTTTTGTATCTATATCCTACCTTGATATGAAACAGAGCTGTAAGGAGAGAAGGTTTGGTTGGGGAGAACCCTGTCCTCCCACAGTGGGAAGCAATGGGGTCATAAGGAGGAGAAGAGAAAGTACCCAGAGAGGGGTAGGGGTGAGTGCCAAGATGGAGAGGACAGGATGGCAGGCATCCTCAGGGAGGGCAGTAGAATTTGCATGAGTGTTCAGGGCTGAAATTGGGGTGTTTTTGACAGTATCCCTTGTTAGACTTGCCCTGTTATGTTGATGATTATACATTTTGGCTCTTCTACAAGAGGTAGAAGGAAAAGGTATGAAAGGTGGAAGAGGGATTATTGAGGGCCTAGGCTAGGAGGCTGAGAGGCAGTGTGGGGCCAAGAACAAGTGTGGCCTTGGAATCAGGTAAAAGGAACACCCGAGTTCACATTTCCTTTCCATTAGATACTGACCATGCGGTCTTGGGCAAACTACTTATTTCTCATGTGTCAAATGAGGATCATAGAACTGATATCATACCTAAGACACAGTGATGTCTTGTTTCTCTGCAGAGGTCATTAAATATTTTAAGCATAACATGCTGTAAGATGTATGGCTAATGGCCTCATTAAGGAGGCTATAAACTGCGCCTTGATAAAATGATAAATGAAGGAGTCCTTTTATAGCTACAAAATTTTTCACTAGATCACTCATCCAGATCCAGTGGTCCACATCCAGAAAGTTCTTGACACATCTTGAGTTATCAGGCTGAGGCTTGAAGAAGGAGGAATCCCTGGATTTCTGAGTCAAGGAAACCGCAGGGGTGCAGGTGCTTGGGTGTTCCTCTTCTCTGCTTGCCAGCGAGGGGGGCCTCTCAGCCTAAAAATATCTGTCAGGGAGCTGGGGCGAGAAAGGGCAGACACCGTGTGGGAGGCGCGATGGGAGGAGTTTGGGAAAGAAGATGACAGGATGCCAAGGAAACTCTCTTTGGCTTAGAGATGTGGCCTCAGGCCAGTCCCTTTCCTTCTCCCTTCATCCAGAAAAACAGAACTCAAGAGCAGGAGTCACCACCTTCTTCCTGCCCCCTTTCTAGTCCTGTTCTCTGCTCCGCTATGGCAGTTCTCCAGCGGCAGGACCGGTGTGGGGAGAGGTGGCGTGATGGGGACCCCAGGGGGCTTCATAGGTCCTAACGCCCAGCCTCTCACCTAAGCACCCTCTGATTCTGTGCTTCTATCCTGACCACGTTTGAGAAACCCCATCTCCCCTTCTTTGGCACTCCCCGCAGAAACTGGGCTTCGGAGGGCCTTCCGAGCTAGGGGACCAAAGTTGACTCTGCCCAGCAAACTGAGGTTGTGTTTGGATTTCTGCTTGGTGCCATGGGCATTTGCAGCTGATTGCTTCTAGAAACGCTGGAATACAGCAGAGTCTCCAGGAGGTGGGAAAGCAGGAGGAAAGAACACAGGACGTAAGAAGATGGGCACAGCCTTGCTTATGTCACAGAGCAGAGACAGGCCTTTTAGAAATCATCTACCTTTGGACTGCAGATCAGCCTCTCCGCTGCTCACCAGACTCCACTTACTGTGCAGCAATTAGGAACCAAGACCCCAGGTCGCTGGGGGTGGGAATGGTGCCTGCAAGGGGAAGGGTAGGGCGGTGGGGAGAATGAGCGACTGGGACTTGCTGGAGGATAGCTCTCTCACTGGCTTGTCCACATGGGGGCTTTAGATCTTTGGCTTGAAGGACATGGATATGGGGGTGGGTACAGTCAAAGGAAGAGGATGGCCAGAGAGTATGCCAGAACGACCACCGCTGGAGCATACAGAGTCCCATCAAGGAGTAATTTCAATAGAATCAGTATCTAGACCCTAGACTCCATATGTGCTTTTCCCTAAAACTGATCCCTGTGGGGGTACATCCTAGGTGCCAGACTGGTTCTCTCCCTCAACTCCCCTTTTGCAGTGTGCCCCTGGGTACTTCTCAAAAGGAAGCCCCATCCCCTTGCTTCTGCCTGTCACTGGGTGCACTGCCTCCCATGGGAGAATCCCCCAGTGTGCCAAATAAAGGGTCAACTTGAAATACTGATGTCTGATCTCAAGTACACGTTTGACATTGATTTCAAGTAGGAGGAGGTGAGAGATTAAGATTATAGTTTCAAGTTAAAGTAAATTATATAGAATGTTTTCTTAAACATTTACTCAATCACATGGGGATACAGTCTTCTTTAGATTTTACCAAAAGATATGTATTATGAACTCATAGGTATTCTTAACTTGGGTACAAGTCTCCTGCTTGCTTCAGCTTTTCTGTACGTATAATGGCCCTATGACTAGCTTCTCTTCTTTGCTGCTGGTAATTCCCACAAAATATTGTCTTATTCTACGAATAAGCAATATTCATCTTGGAAAAAAGGCTTGTTTCTTATTTTATGCTTAATGATTATTTTAAAATTTTATATTAGGATTATTTTATTTCACCCAATGATTTACTAATATAAACCATAGTGATACATCAACCTATAATATTGATTACATATAAACTCTTTTGGTGTAGGAAGTTCTCACTTTTTCAGTTTTGAATTAAGAAGAGATTTCTTAGTCTCTTAATCTCTTAAACTCTTCTTCTTAAACTCAACCTGGAGAAGAATTAATATGTAAAATTTTAACTTATGTACATATTTTAGAACCAAGAATTATGCTATGGTGACCAGTACAGGATTTTCAAGCTTAAAAGTATATCCTACTAAGATAAAGTTCTGTGGGTAACATAGATGAAAATATGCATGCAAGGAGGACTAATAAGTGATGGAAAATTTCTAGCTGTTAAAAAGAGCCAATTCGTGTGTCTTTTGGATAGATGAAGGTGGGCATTCAATACATTTTATCGAGTGATTGAACCACCTGTAAAGTCAAAATGCCAGAAGTTACATATTTCTCAATTATTTAAACTTACAGTAAAAATGTTATATGTTAACTTAAAAAACTATGTGAGGAGGATATGTAGTTTTTCCAAAAATGTTAGGAGATCCCAGAACATTTATAGATCTCTGCCCTGGGAGGTGGGAGGCAAATGCGGACATGGAAGGAGTGGAGCAGCTTTTATAGTTTTTAGACAAAGAAACAGCGGTTAATCTACAATCTCTGCAGAGAGCCCGACCCAGAGCTTGATCCCAGAACCCTGAGATCATGACCCGAGCCAAAGGTAGAGGCGCCCCTGCTTCCTTCCTTCTTAAGATTTTATTTATTTATTTGAGAAAAAGTGCTTGCATGCGAGTGGGGGAGGAGCAGAGTAAGAGGGACAAGCAGACTCCGTGCTGAGTGCAGAGCCTGACGTGGGGCTCCATCCCATGACCCTGAGATCACTGCTGGAGCCAAAGTCAAGAGTCAGACACTCAACCGACCGAACCACTGAGGCACCGCAAAAGTGCGATATAAACTTTCATGCAAGGTGCTTATTGGCGTGCTTGAGGAGTGAGCAGGGCCAAGCCAAGGTTATGCAAACGGATGTCAGGGAACAGTTTTGTGCCTGCTTGCCAATAAGTGTTTGCACTTGCTGCAGAATTCGATCTAAGACTGGCTGCCATGGCCATGGGCACCTGTTTGAGGGCTTGTCCAGGACTGCTTTACCTCTGATCATTGGAGGTTGTTATTGTCTCCCTCAAACCCTAACAATTGCCTAACTACCCCATTGCTGAGGGCAGCCCAAAACTGCTCCAGGTCACACGGCTGGTAGGGGACAGAGGGGACAGCCCCAGAGCTCACCGCCTAATTAGCACACCAGCTTGCCACTCTGTAAGAGGAGGCGAACAAAAGCAAGCAGGGTACAGGCGAAGGGGTGGGGCTTTCAGGCCAAAAGCATCACTGGAGCCAGTAGTGTTTTCAGAGGAAAGATTCCTTTGAGTCCAGAAAGGAGGAGGTGATAGTGTGAAGACAGTGTGTGCCTGCAATTCTAAAGGTAGAGGGAGGCAAAGCTTGTGCCTGGTGGATTGCATTTCCTTGGTGAATTAGAAATCAAGGGCTCAGGCTGAAGTAAAGGGGGAGGGACTGGTAGTGGCAATGGGACAGAGTCCCTTTTGTGTCTCCATGGACAGTCTCATGGGAAGCAGGGCTGCTGGCACCGAGAGTGTAGAGCTTCTCTGAAGAGAAGCCTCGGAGGCTGAGCATGGCCCTAGGGTCGAGGGAGGGCATTTGTCCTGACCCCTGGTACCTAACAAGATGTCAAGGTCTTTCAACAAGAAGCCAAGGTTACCTGCCTGTTCTTCTCATGATTGATGAGAAGAGGGACAAAGCACAGCCCGGAGGACTAAGCAGCCAGAGAACTTGCTTAGTTGGACTCGGCTAGTCTGGAAGGGGAAGCTGATGGGGCATTTTCCTGTCCCTTCCCAGAGTACCTGGGAGTGCTGGCTGCTCTGTCTTGAATTTTAAGATACCCCGAGGTCAGTGAGGAGGACAGTCGGTTCTGGAGGAAATAAAATGACTTTGCCTTTTGTTTCTCTGCAAGAGCTGATGAATAATTCAGGGCGATGGTGAGGAAGTGGGCTCTGTGAGACAGGCCGGCTCGGAGCAGGGACATCCTTGGGGGGTTGCCATGGGACCGGGCTCTGTCTCCATCTCGCAGACTCCTTAGCATCCCTGGCACGGGTCCCCCCCAGCTCTCATGGAGCCATGCTGCTTTCCAGCCAAAGGGTTGAATGTCTGCTACAGAAAAAGGCCGTGGAGGAACTTCCAAACTCAGGCAGAGACAAGCAGGCGTGAAGAGGCCAGCTGCCTTCCTCACAGGCATTTGCTTTGTACCAAAAGGACAAATGAGGGGCGCTGCCAACAGGCAGGGGGGAAGTAAGAAGGTGGGTTGGCCAGCAGGGGAATCCCACAGGCCCTGCTCCTGCCTGCCCATCTGTGGCCATGCGCCTTCTCTCTCCACTCAACTTGAGACGGTCTTTCCAAGAACTACCTTATCAGTAGCTCTTCCCCAAGGACTCACCTTTGATCTAGAGCTGCTGGTTGGCATTTAAGGGAGTAGGTGTCCAGAGCCCTCCCACAGAGCTGGTGCCCACCTCCAGCTGGAATGGAACTCACACACCAGCCAATCAGACACCTCGCTCAGAGAGTTAATAATCACATTGTCTGGATTTTGCCTGCCAATTCAGCTGCCAGTGTAGTATTATTATTGTCTCCTGTAACACTGAAGATACCTTTAAATGCACAAAACTCCACGTGGGTTGTCTTGCAAGAGTGGTCATGCCAAGGTCCCAGCACCAACACACTACCCAATGCCAGAGCAGACTCCTGCCTTCCTCGCCGTATGGAAGACGGTCCTGGGCAGCCATGAGTGAAGTAAGAGAAAACGGTATCCGTTCCATGGCATGGGATTTCAGAGTATAATATGTTTGTTCTGCAGCATTCAGTTGTAGCAAAGTGTGTTTAGCAGCTCCATCTTAAACAAGGTTGAGAGATACTGGTATCCAGATCAAGGTCTCATATGGGACCCGGGAGTGGGCGTTGATCTCAATAAACCCCTCATTAAGCTTTGGCAATATTCCCCAAAATACAGAGGAGGGAACTGCTCAAAGACTCTGCCTCCTGGCTTAGAGTCACTCCGTGCAGTCAGTGTGGTCTGATAACTTTCTGGTCCCCCAGGGAAGATGAAGCATCTTACTTCATTAAAACAGATGTCCTCCATGTTTTGTAAAGTAGTGCTCCCTCTAAAAACCCATGTACCTGAGAGCGGTAGGAATGGTGTCATGGTATTCTGAGAGTGTGCAGTGTGTGTGTGTGTGTACTGGGAAGTGGGGGGAGGGGCACTGGAGGAGTCACTGTAAAAACAGAGCCTCGAGAGCCCACTCATTGTTTTAGCAAGCACAGGTCGAGTGCCCACAGAACAACCTGACTTAGGAATTAGATGCATCAAGACAATAATAACAATGATAATAGAACTCTTTCTGTGACTTAGCCCTCTTCCAAGCTGCTGAGGGCTGAATGTTTGTGTCCTCCCCACATTCACGTATTGAAACCAACCCCCCAAGGTAGTAGAGGTGGGAACTGGAGCTGTTGGGAGAGATACTGGGTTGCTAGAGCAGAGCACTCATAAATGGGATTAACGCCTATAACAGACACCCTGGAGGGTTCCATTGTCCCTCCTGGCATGTAAGGACATGGTGAGAAGACAGCCATCAGGGGGAAAGCTGACTCTCACCAGATACAGAATGTGTCAGAACCATGATTTTGAGCTTCTCAGCCTCCAGAACTATGAGAAGCTCATTTCTGTTGTTCATAAGCCTCCCAGTTGACGATATTTTTATCACAGCAGCCCAAACAAACTCAGACGCAAGCCCTTCTATGTTTTAGGAAATGTGTACTTTGGTGAAGAAGAGCGATGTATACCCCGTTAACCAGAAAACACAGGAAAATGTAATCAATAATATAAGAAAAAAAGGGGGGGGGGCTACGGAATTGCCCAGGAGGGAGACATTGTTTCTGAAGTTGGAGGCAGGAGATGGGAAAGGCTTTCTGGAGAAGAGCATTCCTTCTCCTTTCTTGGTCCCATTTGTGAGCCAAAAGACAAGCTGCTGGAAGTCTAATAAGCCTAAGAATAGTTCTAGAGATTTAACTGCCCTGGTGTTTGGAATGAAATTAGATTCAACAAAGAACCAGTGTTGGCATCTTCTGGTTTGCCAGAATTTCACATCTATTGAGACTTTTTTTTTTTAAATTTAAGATTTAATTTATTTATTTAGAGCAAGAGAGCATACAGGAGCAGGGGGAGCAGCAGAGGGGAAGGGAGAGAGAGAGTCTCAAGCAGACTCCCCTCTGAGTGTGGAGTTGGCCTGGGACTCATCTCAGGACCCAGCTGACATTAAGAGTTGGATGCTGTCGGGTTCTCTGCTCAGCAGGGAGCCTGCTTCCTCCTCTCTCTCTGCCTGCCTCTCTGCCTACTTCTGATCTCTGTCTGCCAAATAAATAAATAAAATCTTAAAACAAAACAAAACAAAAAAGAGTTGGATGCTGAACACTTAACCTACTGATCCCCCCAGGCGCCCTCCCTTCCCCCCATCTATAGAGCCTTTTAAGGAGCCCACAGATGTTCCTTCGCCTCTGAAGAGACCCGATCTTTGACTTCCAGCCTCCTTCAAGTTATAGATTCTTCTTGAAATAATTTACGTGGGAGTATTGCTTTTATGTCTCATTTAAGTAGTGGTGTAGGGAAAAAAAAAAAAAGAGTTTTCTTATTTCTTTCCTCTACAATAAACAATTGTCAGCAATACTACTGACTCAATAGGCCTTTGTGATGTTCCCCTTAGAATATAATCACCACTTATTACATTCTTTCTATGGAAAAAACAACATATTTGTGATGAAAAGAAGGAGCAAAAGGAAGATTAATATTGCACCAAAATAGAAGTTATTTCAAACAAAATTAACTATGGAGCACCTGGGTGGCTCAGTCAGTTAAGCGTCTGCCTTCAGCTCAGGTCATGATCCTAGGATCTGGGGATCGAGCCCCAAGTCAGGCTCCCTGCTCAGCGGAGAGCCTGCTTCTTCCTCTCCCTCTGCCTGCCTCTCTGCCTACTTGTGTTCTATCTGTCTGTCAAATAAATAAATAAAATCTTTTTAAAAAGTAAGTATCTTTTTCTTTTTCGAGATATTGTTGGGTTGAGGGGGGAGGCAGAGGTGAGTTTTGGTCCTTAATATCAGTCAATTCACAATATGAAAGAAGGAGCAAAGCAACCACACACACACACACACACACACACACACACACACACACACACACAGCCACGAAGAGGAGAAGCTTCAGAGAAGGACATGCTGCTGGGGACTTCACCATTTCATTTCACACACACCTTCTTGGGCTGGTGCCCTGAACCCCTGGTAATCTATATAAAAGAGACAAGGCAGTCATTTTGAGCTGCTTGTGTCCTCCAGAATTTAGCCAGGCTAGGTAAAGTGATGGGCTAGGGCCAGGATTTTAGAACTTGAAAATATTTTGCTGCCTGTCTGGAAGCTGACCATGATGACAGTTGGCTATAGTCCTCAGAAGATGCATTTCCCAAGGATTTTCAGACGAATGAGTCCAGAGAGCCTCCCGTGGGGGCAAGACTGTCACGTTATTATCAGATTACCAGGAAATAGGGGGATCTAAGGGTTGAAGTGAATCATGGGACACCAGGAGTTATCAGCCTAGGATCCCATAAACACTTTTGTTTCCAGGACAGGCAGGGAGAATGGACGTCTTCAAGCCTGTGCATCTTTATGGGAGAGGGAGGTGATTTTTCCAAGTGTACATTGGGTCCTTTCCCTCTGTGTTTGGACGTACGCCTGAATGCTATTGGGGCCTGCAGAGGCCCCTCCCCCGCCCTGTTTGTGGGTGGATGTCCCCCTTCGTGGACATCCATCGTGACATCTAACAGCTCAGCACTTTCCCAGGACCCCTTGTCGGTTTGAAAATTTCCAGATTTATAATTCCATTTCCCCAGGAAGGAGCCAGAGACTTCTTTTCCCAAATTCCTTTGCAGCTGGATAGAAGCACTGGCCTGGCCTCCTTAAATGCACCCAGGCAAGACTTTGATTTAGGAGGAGAATTTGCAGAATCACAAGTGCTGAGTGGAAGCCTTTCCGCGAGGGTGACAGAGAGACTGGGTCTGCAGAGGCACAGGTTCTTGAAGGTCCGAATAGCAGTTCCCCTGCAGCATTGTTACTAGCAGTTTCTCCTGGGACAATTAGAGTGTTGGTCCTAGCTAAGCAGCTGCCAAGCCTAATTATCCAGCTTTCCCAGAACGCCTGTGGATTAACCAGGGGAGTGCAACGAATGCCCCAGAAGCAGCCACGGGAGATGGTTGCAAGCATCTTACTAACTTTCCTTGCACATAGGGGGCATACCAAAAACTCAGCAGTCAAAATGAATATTTTAATGAACTCTTTCAGTAAATGTTTGGGTATTCCAGCCTTGCAAAGAAAATATGCATGCGCTTATCCTTATTTTAGAGTCAAAGAAACAGACTTTTCAGAAAAGTCAAGCAAGGTACTCAAGTGATTTAGTATGCCCAGATTAAAACTAGAACCAGGCTTTCTGACTCCTGGTGCAAGGCTTTCTCCACAAAAACCTGCCTCACTATGCATGGAGACTTGAATCTTATTCTTGATTGAATTCAACTGGAAATTCTTAAAAACAGAAATATCCTTCCCAGTAGCTGTTGGCTTAGGGTACTCCTAGGACAGTGAGTAGGACTGGGACAAAGGTGAGGAAGTACAAATGTAATGGGCACCCAACAATGCAGTGATCGAGATAATACTTTAATGGGATATTTTAAAAATAAAAATTAATGAAAAAAAAAGCCATGATGAACAAATATCAAACTTTTGAATAAGAATAGGATTGGTATGAATGATTTTCCCTTTGTCTCAAGTTCTGGTATAATTACAGATCCTATCTTTAGGGAACCTGTATATATTATTTTAAAATAAGTTAACAATCCAAATGAAGCGACATAATTGTCTTCTCAGATATTCCAAGTTTGAATCTCTTCCTCCTGGTATGTGAATTTTCTCCAACAGAATACATAGCAGCATCTCCCTGTGAGCATTCCAGAGCCCATAAAATTTGGATTAGATCAGAATATCTGTGTCCAGACCTGTCTAGATCTGCAGAAATATTAGTTCTGGCTGGATCTCTAAAATAACAGAGTAAAGAAGACAGAATGAAACAAAGGGAAACATAAGATTAAATTTTCATGACTATCAAGGCCATTGGCTGTCCAGCCCCTCTACGTGGATGCCTTGATAAATCATAATAATGATAATGATGATTAACGTTTATTTGACACTGTTCCAGAAACAGAATTAGACACTTTAAGCAGATGATGCTTCTTGTCACAGTGCCTGTAGGGTAGGAGGAGCTCAGGAGGAAAGTGAGGTTGAAGTCCCTAATTAGCAAATGGCAGAGCCAAAGTATAAGCCCAAGTTCAACCAACTCCAAGGCTTAGGTCTTCCTGACATAATCTGTTTCCTTTCAAGAAAGTGGACTTGTCACCTTCCAAAAATCAAGGAGTCTGAGGACTATGGAGCACCGAGATGGGACTTCCCGGCAGGCCAAAGGATATCATTCTACTGATGGCCTGAGGAAAGCCTCACCTTCTCTTTGATGAGTGACCTGCAATCCCTGTCCAATGACCGGGCCCCACTGGATCATCTCTGCCATGTTGTGAAATCTGTCCAGTCCCAAAGGATAGCCCTATGGATTTTTTATGCTCATTACATTATCCTAGAAGTTCTGATATGAGAAGAAGTTCTGATGCAAGAAGTCCAGAAGGCATCCTAACACAGATGGGGAAACTGAGGCTCAGGTCAGTGAAACGATTTCAATAGTGAAAACTGGGGCCAGAACCCAGGTAGGACTCCCCTGCACCCTTCAGCCCCTCAGAGGCAGTCCTCACCCTATGTAGCCAGAGGGCTATGCTGCATCGGGGAGCCTGGAGACTCTCCTTAAAAGGTTTAGCTTGTAGGCCAGAGTTCAAACAGTGGCATTTTCTGGGCTAAATCTAGATTGTAGATGTGCTTTTTTTTTTTTTCCCTGAGTTTGTGGAGTGTTTTTGAAAAATTTAAACGAGCTGGTTTCATTTTAAAAAGCAAGGGTTTTCACCTACAAATCCAGATTTCTGGCTTCTTTTTTTGAAAAATTCCAAGATGGGGACACACTGGAACCATTCTCACAGATGGCAACTGTTGGCCAGGCTGGAGGTGTGTTGGAGCCCGCTTAGAACGGCCCATGAGAAGCAGTTCTAGAGTGTTCAGAAATGCTGTGGGCTAACCGTTAATGCTTGATAGCCTAAAGCCAGCAGTAGTAGGATTGTTTACACCACAGACACAGGCCAGGTGACAAGTGAGAGCTCTTATTTCCCCTGCCCTCCTCCCTTCCATCCTTCTTCTTTTTTTCTTTCTTTCCTTATTTCTTTCCTCTTCCCTCCACCTTTCCTTCTCCCTCTTGTCTCTCTTTCTCCTCTTACTCGCTTGCTTACTTACTGTTTTTCTCCTTTCTTTGGAGTGTCAGTTTGTCACCATAACTTAACAGGCTGGAACTAAAGAGAATTCATCCTGTTTGGAAAAACACAGTCCCACTGGGCCATCATCACCCATTTATGTTACCATCTGACTAGGGAAGGAACTGGAATTTTCATCTCCTATAATAGACTATGGCTATAAATGGTGATCTTCCTAAAGAAAGCTTGTACATTGTTGAGTAAGGGGAAAAGGCCAGTCATCACAATCTTGATTTTGGGCCACTTTTATAATCTTTCTTGTTCAAGTAGAACACAAATGTCCGAAACTTAAAAGCCCAGCTCAAGGAATTATCATAAAGTGAGCTTCACTTAACAACATCCAATTTAAGAAAGAGAATATTGACGGTATAATCAGAGGCCCCCTCGTAACTTTCCCCCTTACAGCCCCCTTCCTCCTTCCAAAAGGTAATCATTCTCCCAATTCTGACACTGTAATTTCACTTTGCCTGCTTTTGAACTTTATTTAAACGGGATCTAGAGTGTATATATTTTTTTATATCTAGCCGCTTTGATCGACATTCTATTTGTGAGTTCCTGTCGTTATTGGGAATCGGTGGATTCCACAGTTCTTCCTATAAATATTCCACAGTTTATTCATTCAGTCTACTATTGGGGGTTTTCAAAATTGATCTACTTTAGCTCTCCCCAAAAGGAGAGCCTAAGACAGAGGTTCACCTGTGAACAGTTCATTCAAGAATGTGTTTCCTGGGAGTTAGCACGCAGGCCATGGAGAGTGACATGGAAGCAGGGAGCCCAGATTATGGATGTGTCATGAAGTTAACCACTACTACAGGCTGCTGGTGCTCAGTGCTGGCAGCACCTTCTGAAGGGCCATGTCAAATGCATTTCAGAACTGTTCACCAGGGAGAACAGAAGTAGAAACATTTATCCGCGGCTCATTGGCTCCATTGGCCAACGATGATGCCACCAGCATAAATTCTGTTCTTCCAGGTTGTGCATGCATGAGTTTCCCAAGGGAATCCCAAGTGAGAAAGGCTACATGGTAGGAAGTCCAATGTATGCGGTGCACATCCTAGACAAGGCCTTACGGATTTCACCAGAAGCTGCATGGTCTCAGCTGGGACAACAGAGGTAAGGTCAAATGGATTTTGAAATTGTGCTAAAGAGATGTCCGCGTATTGACTTTTTTGAATGTGCGAGCATTCTTATACATGTGTCTTGGTGCACATCTGTACATAATTCTGTCAGGTATATTCATAGGAGTAAAATTGTTGGAAAGTAGATATTCTCATGTTTAAGCTTAGGAGGTATTGCCAAAGCAGTAATATTTATTTCCATTCCCACCAGCAATGCATGAGAGTTGAAGTTGCTCCAACATTTCGTGTTGTCATATCTCTTTTTAAAATATCACTTAGGGGCGCCTGGGTGGCTCAGTTGTTAAGCATCTGCTTTCGGCTCAGGTCATGGTCCCAGGGTCCTGGGATCAAGCCTTACATTGGCTCCCTGCTCAGCGGGAAGCCCGCGTCTCCCGCTCCCACTCCCCCTGCTTGTTTTCCCTCTCTCACTGTGTCTCTCTGTCAAATAAATACATAAAATCTTTTTAAAAATAAAATATCACTTAAAAGGTATATACATAGGTTTTTTCTAATAAATATAGCTTTCGAATAGCTCACAGTTGTTGCCAGATTGTGTCTCCTTAGCTGCTCGGTTCACTTAGCACCACATTTTACATCTGGTCCTTTGAGGGCTGTGTCCTGGGCCGCAGATGTGCTCATGTATTCTGGGCTATTGTGATGAGATCAACAACTTTGCACTTGACCTCAGTGGCAATCCAAAGAAAACAAAGGGGGAAGGAACAAGACATTAACATCCCCAAAAGAAGTCACCATAATTGATTACATTTCATCTATCAGGAAACCATTCCAAGTCTTTGACTAATTTGAGGCTCCCTGTTGTGATAAAGAATCTCTTCCTTGATAAGATGTTTTAATTCTTGCCAGTAGTAGCCAGGGCCCTGCTTTTCTCTGCTCAGAGTCTAGGCTGTCTGTAACATGTACTCTTTTTCAAAAAATATTTATTTATTTGAGAGAGAGAGAGAGAGCAAGAGTGAGCATGGTGGGGGGAGGGGTGAAGGAAAAGGGAGAGACCAGCTCAAGCAGATTCCTCACTGAGCATGGAGCTCAACGTGTTCATTACCCTGAGATCATGACCTGACTGTGGGATCATGACCTGAGCTGAAATCAAGTTGGAGGCTGAACTGACTGGATCACCCAGGCGCCCCACGTGTAGTCTTTAACAGAGAAACAGGAAGGAAGGAGAGACCACCCTTCAAGGTCTGGCCCCAGATTCCCTTTCTCCCTTGTTCCCATCCAAGGTAAAGCAGCACCTGACCCCTCTGTAATGCAACAGCCAGGCCTCTCATTCTGAAGTGCCCCACACTCCTAATGACCATCATCAGATTTCTTCCTGTGAGGTCATCTTGGCCTGAGCTCCAGAGTAACTCCTCCTCGGTGATGCGCCAAGTCTTAGAAAACCACACTTATGTATCTCTAACTTCTAAACATCCCTTCCAAAGATAAGGAAGTGGGTTACATGAATTGTAAGTGGAAAGAGTTTCTACTTAAGAAGCCTCCAGGAGGCTCTTCAGTCCTGCCTCTCCCTGTGTGATGGCCCAGCCCACCCAGCACACTGCTGGCCCACCTCGCTATCCCAGCCCGTGGAGCTGTGCCAATAGGGGGCTGTCCTGGCGGGGGACTGGAGGTCCTCTCCCCTAGAACGATCCTTTCCCTGCTCAGGGAAAAGTGCTCTTTCCTTACCTCAGGCAAGGGGAGGTCAAACTGACCCCAGCTCTTGCACTGGGAAACATCTAGGAGGTGTCCTCAGGCATCTCAACACTCCTGAGGAAGAAGGCTCAAGCCTACAGCAGTTTTCTTTTGCTCCTCTTCTCTGCCACGGGGCAAAGCTGGCTTGCTGTTGAGTACTTCTATGTCTCGTGACTCTAAACATGCTGACTCCCATACCTGTGGGGGGCCGGTGGCGATAAGGGTGTTGGGTAGCCAGCCTTGAGAGCTGTATCCTAAACCCGCCCTGCTGTAAGAACAGCCAGTGTTCATTTGTAACATGGGATAATCCTAATGCCTGCCTAATAGGGCTTTTCATAGGCTTCGAGGGGCTGGTGCATGGCAACAGTTCATAGGGGACTTGGCAGTCTGAAGGATGCAGTAATTATTCACTTTATTACCAATGGAATTCCTGTTCTGTGTTTGAAAGCTTGAGTTTGAAAATTGCAAACACAGATTCTTTAGGTTCCTGTTCTCTCCAGGTCCTTTTCCCATTGCCCCCGTTTCAGCGCCACTCCCTGTGCAGCCATTTCACGTGGCTTTGGCGCACTGCACACTTTCCTGTCACCACTTTCCTGGTTGCACAGGGATGCAGCTCCTCTCTCCATGTGGAGAGGATGCAGAGCTCTTCCCAGTGGTCCTTGGTCAAAGCCGGTGCCATTGGTGTAGCCCTCGTGGGTGCAAAGTGCCTCCACTGACATGTAGCGACTCACAGGTTCATTCCATAAGAAGAGCATCGGAACCTTTGCGAGGTCCTGGGTAACGGCAGATTATCGCCTTCAGTCAGAGGGTTCCACTGCTAGACTTCAGCACTGAGTCTAAGAGTCTGAGCCCGTGCACCCACCAGCAATATAATGAGAGCCCCAAGGTCAAGCCTCACATAGGGAACTTTGCATTTTCTGATGGTCACCCATTTGTTTTGTTTTTAAAGATTTTATTTATTTGAGAGAGAAAGAGTGAGAGAGAGAGATCACAAGCAAGAGGGGAGGCAGAGAGGGAGAAGGCAATTCCTGCCACTGAGCTGGGAGCCTGACATGGGACTCGATCCTAGGACCATGGGATCATGACCTGAGCTGAAGGCAGACGCTTAACCAACTGAGCCACCCAGGCAACCTAGCAGTTGCCCGTTTAAACAAGGAAAAAAGAAAAGGGTGAATTCATTTTACCAATACATTTTATCAAACCCAATGCCCAAAATATTATCAGATCAACATATATTTAATCTAAAGATTATTAAATGAGGTAACTTATTATTTTTTTAATTTGTACTAAATCGTTAAAACTGCTATGTAGTTTATACTTACAACACATCTTGATTTGCACTGCTCATGTCAAGAACTCATCAGTGTACACGCTACTCAGTATGGTAGCAGACCGTCAGTGGTGGGAACCCAGCTCCTTAGATGTTTTCCACGAAAGGTCTCTGTCCTAGCAGAGTCAGCACATAGCACAGAGCCTGGCACACGGAGGAGGGCGAAACCTGTGTTACTCTTCCCTTCTAGCTTTTGCTTTCACTAAATCATCCTCATAGTGACTTATCTTTTCCCTTTCACCTTGTTCCATTGTTCACCTTTCCCATGTGCTGGGAAGGGCGCTGGGAAGCCTGGAGGCGATATTTAGCGCAGGGTTGGGTGACATCCCCAAGGCCACCATGGCTACTTTGGCCAGAATTCATACTGGACCCTGCTCCGGAGACTGTTGTGTTGTTTATGAAGCCCATTTGTGGTTCACCTGGAGGGTGCCTTCAGACCAGCTAGGCTAAAGACACAGGCTTCATATAACTGATGGATGGGACTCCCGCCCAGAAAAGGCACAGAGTTTTCTACCAGAAGAACACCAGGAAGCTAACTGTAAGAGTTGGCTTCCTACCCCAGAAATGTTGTACTGCTCAGGTCAGGGACCCGCTTTTTTGTCTCTTAGAAGTACCTACGATAGGGGTTAAAATAAGTCTCACACCTACACACGTGTGGTGGTTCTTAGTCAGGAAGCCTATCAGAATGCTATATCTGAGGCGATTTCTCAAAATATTTGTCCGCTCCAAGAGTCTAGCATGAATGAATCTCGTAGAACTAGAGATATACGTACATTTTGGTTCTGACACTGTCTCTGCTTCCAGACCCTGCTACCAACCTTCCCAGTCAAGACCGCCCATCATGGCAGCAACCAAATAATTTGCTCTGACATGAAAGTTTGGAAAATAAAAATAATCCAACTTCTAGCAAAGGGCATTCTCTCTGCTCCTTGATTTTCTGCCCTTTCGAAACAGCTTCTCTTTCCAGTTGACATGTAAAGGCTCCGACTTGACTTTTCTTTTCCTCAGGAGCGATCATATCTCCCCCAGTGTCTGTTCCTTGGCCTCCTTCCTGTATTTCAGATGTGGCCTACGAGACCGAGCACTAGCTACGTACTTACAGCAAGGCAAAGGATGGGGCCCAAACTGACCAGAGGTCTTCTGTCTCTTATCAATTTACCCAATAACATTGTCTGTCTCTGTAGAGGTTACACTTTTATGCATGTAAATGAGAATTAGAACATCTCTGCCCTGTTCCTCTCAGTGGCATAGCGGTACAATGATGCATGTTACCACCCATTTCGCTGGAACATTTGCCATAAATTTGCTTTTAAAAGACATTCTCTTACAGGACTGTCAATGGCCCTTGCATTAAAAATGAGAAAAATATGGAAACATGCATTAAAATATTCGGAAATAAATGGCTTCTTTATTACATAAAAGCTCTCATGTGTCTCAAAGGTACTGAGAATAGAATAATTTATCGTAAATGAGATTATTATTGCCGGGAAAAGGTCTATTTTAATGCCAGTTTTCTTGGGGATTAAACCAAACCCTAACGGTCCACTGGGGGTATACATAAATGTGTAAGTCAAATGCTTAAAAGCTTTAAGTGGGAAACACATGCTGATGTAGCATCTTTGGGAAGACAGAACCCATTCTGTTTGTTCTTATCTCGGGGCGGGGAGGGGGGCGGTCAGCGCCAGTGTCCAGAAACAAAATGAAGATAATGACTCCTCTGAAACCCAGATGAAAATCCGCTGTGCTTTGGGGTTTGAATTGCTACGTTGGAGCCTCAGGCTCTCAGCCCCCAGGGTCTCCAGCTGCTGGGCGGCGGCCAGCAGCAGGGATATGCTCAGCAAAACAAATACGGTCTTGAGAAAATGTTATTCTGTTGTCCTTTTGGGCACATATTTCGCAAGAAGATAAGTGGGGACTCGAAAGGAAAACTACAGATCTGGAGTTAAGAAAGAGTGAATCGTATTTTCTGAAAGAGCCAGAAGATAGGGTGTTGTTGTTCATATGCCCCACGGATGTAGAGCAGACTTTCGGAGACTCAGAAGACAACCAGATGTAGTTCTTGGGAAAACTCTATTGCATTATGTGTATTAGCATATTATTTACATTGAGTGAATCTTAATTTGATCTTTCTGTGTTGAACCAGGGTCATCTTTATAAATATTAATAATCCTTGTACAGTAACCGAACAGAGACCTGGTGATTAGAATGCCATGTAAGTCATCTTTTGGGGGACAGCTTTAACGGTCTTGGAGGGGAGAAAACCAACCTTACACACGAAGCCGGGGTGTCTCATGACTTAGGCAAGGAGAGAGAAAAGTCATGGGCATTCATTTTGTTACCGGTGTAACTGCCAAGGAGACTGGCTTGCTGCTGATTATATTTCATATTCCCTATACTATAAAGGTTTTAGTACATGATCTAGCATGTGATAACAGATGAAAGGCACCCCATAAGGAGCTCTTCTAACCTTCCCACTGTCATTTCCTTACCATTATCCTTTATCCCATGTCCTTTTACAACTTCATTTCTAGTCAGTACATTGCCTTCCCTCTGGAAAGATCCATGATGGTGAGTACTAACACAATCATGGCTGTCTTGTTTGGAGGGATGGAGGGGAAGGTGGGGACAGCCAGGGTCGTGGCCCGGAAAGAGGAGCTGGCAAGGAGGAAGTCTGGCTTAAGAACAGGCCCCCCAGGACTGATGCCTTGGCAGTCTATTTAAGTCCTTGGACGTCTGCACTGGGGTTGTAACAAGAGCCAACATTTATTAAGTATCTTGTGTGTGCCAGGACCTGAGTATTATCTCCTTCAATCCTAACACAACCCCATGCGGTAGGCACTGTTCTCTCTGTTTCAAAGATGAGGGCTAAGGCTCAACAAGATTAGGTAAATCCCAGGTTGACCCATCAGCTAAGTGGCTCATCCCTGTTGTGTTCCATCTCAGAGCCCGAGCTCAAACCGCTCTGCCCCACCCTGCCCCACTATTATACATAGCTTGCTTCTTCATCCTTACCCCTTCTGTTTCTCTCTTTCTTAAAGTGATGGAGAATTCAGAAAACATGTTCATATTGTCTCTCTTCTTTGTGAACTTAAAAAACAACATGGAGGTTTCTGGACTAAGATTCATGGGGCCCAAATTCTTACCTTGGTGCAGCCACCAACTCACTGTGTCACAGTGACCCCTGACCATTGGACCTCGGTTTGCCCATCTGGAAAATGAGGGAGTTGGACTAGATGGTGTCTGAGGATGATTCGGCCACTGATTTTGGGTGTCTGGTCAGGGTCTAAGGGGGCTGTTGGGCATGACTCCCCTGGGCCATTCCAACCTGAGATCTGAGTGCCACCGGAGGACAGCTACCATGGTGGCAGTGACTGGACCTCCCAGCCCCAGACCCCAACACCTATTATCCAAATTACTGGGTGACAATAATTGCAACAGTAACATGAAACCTGCAGCAGAAATTCAATGATATGGAAAAGATGGTGGGTAGACCCAAGTCTACGTAGCCATTTGTGGAGGGCAAGTCACCTCAGGAACTTCTTTAGGTCCAACCTTGCCTTCCTAAGGCAGACCCTGAGCTGTTGCCTTGTCCCAAGCCCCAGCCAGTGAAATAAAGCTGAGAACAGGGTTTCTGTTCTGTTCTAAGAATATGCCCAGGATTCTGGGTTGTAGAGCTGACTGGCATATTTGCCACATGTATTTGCAGAGTGCCTTTTGTTAAGTGGTTCCAAGTCCAGTTTGTAAAATAAGAGACTGCATCAGATCAGCACAGAGGGCAACTGCGTTCCCATCCAGAGCATCCCACCCAGAGGAAGGGTGTTTTTAAACCAGTGAAGCTGAATCCTTCCCACTTGAGGAGAGAGAAAACATAATTAGGCAAATTCGCCATGGCGAGAAGCCTGCCTTTCCTGGCCTTTAATGGGGACAGAGTACTTTGGAGAGGAAAAGTGCCAAATGGTATGTAATTTTTAAAATCTTGCACATGTTTAATAATTAATGCTTGTTTTCCTTCTACTCTTCCCTACACCCTCAACATCTTCTCCTTCTCAAGTACGGATCTTTGATATCCTCTCAGGAATTAGGATATCTTCAGCTGTTTACATAACCAGAGATTAAGTCCAGTTAAGAAGACATTTGCAGAAAAAATTACCATAAAAAACAGAAATACTGTTTGCCTTGGGGTTGCAGTTTGAGGCTCAGTCTTATCCTCAGAGGGTCATTTGGTAAAAGCTTTCTGATGGGTCATTTGGTAAGAGCTTTTTGGTGGACACAGGGATGGGAGTGGGGGCAGTTGACTATTATTTGCAAAGCAAGCACAAGGGAAAGCACGTGGTTACTGACACCTGGCCTCCACTCTGGAAGGGATCTGCTGTGCTTGTGAGATAAGATAAAATTCGAATGCAAATACCGAGTTAGTTTCTCCTCGGTTGTGCGGTCCTGCCCTGTTGTGTTATCTCATTTTTGTAGGCTTGACCTCAGTGCAGTTGGAGATTTTCTAGGCGGGTAGTTGTTGCATCCTTGTGCGTGGTGGGTCTTTGTGCATGAAATGGAGGTTGCCTGACCCTCTGCCTCTCCCCACCTTCCTTCTGCCCTACCTGCTCTCATGAACCTGCCTAACTTGCAGGCAAAACAAACCATCACTGCAATAAGCCATTATTCAAAGTGATTAAATGGCCAGTCACCAACAGAGCGAGCTGGCATCAGCCTTTTATTGCTAATCATGGCTAATCGTGAAGGAGCAGATGGGGACTGTGCAGGGGAAGGAGGGTTTACAGCAACCCAGATTTGGAGCATTTCCTGGGTGAAGGGAGAGGTGGGGAGGACTGGGCAGTGACAGCTGCCTAAGTGGTCCATCTGGGTCAGTGGCTCTTGACCTTCTCTGAGTGCAAAAGAGTCATCTGCTCTGCTTGTATAGAAATGCAGATTTCTGGGCCCCTGCCTCCAGAAATTCTGATTCTGTCTATGTGGGAGGGTCTCAGATTGTTCTCATGCAAGCACCCCAGGAACAGGAACTCTTCGAAGGACGTTGGGCTAACTGCCAAGGGGGGAGGGCCCAGGAAGAAGAAAAAGAGCAGCACATAGGAAGTCAACAGATACCTGAAGGCAGCAAATAATCAGGTCTTTGGAGCTGAACTTCACTCTAATCTCTGCAATGTTAATCTTCATGAGCATTCTTCCTTCCTGTTAAAACAAGGGGAAGTAACAGTTGTGATAATTGATAATATGCGGTGAGTTCTTATCTTCCCACGGGGCTATGTGTTCTAGTGAACTGCCCGATTTAAACCTCACGATAACACTCTAAGGAGGGCATGTTGGTATCTTCATTTTACACATGGAGAGACTGAGGCACAGACTGAGCCTGTCACCTGGCCCAAGAAGTGTTGGAGCTGGGATTTGAACCAAGGAAGCTTGAGGTGGGGGAATTCAGTGACAAAACATAGAATATCCAGCCCCTGCCCGACACAGAGGGGCTCAAGATTTGTTTCCTTCTTTCACGGTGTTACTGAGCATGGTGGTCAGCTGACCTGACTTTTATCCCGATGCCTGTTCTCTGTCATTGCTGGACGCCTCGGGGTGGGGGTGGGGTGAAAAGCACTGGAGCTGAAGACCTTCTCTGAGTTTCTGTGTCTTCATCTCTAAAATGAGGACTGAAATCCCCTGAGTCATGGGGTGCCACGATCAAATGTGACAATGCCCATGAAAACAATTTTGTAAACTCTAACATCCGGGACAAATATACAGTGCTATTAAGAAGACATATACAGGGGCACCTGGGTGGCTCAGTGGATTAAGTCTCTGCCTTTGGCTCAGATCATGGTCTCAGGGTCCTGGGATTGAGCCCCGCATCGGGCTCTCTGCTCAGCAGGGAGCCTGCTTCTTCCTCTCTCTCTTTGCTTTACTTGTGATCTCTCTCTCTCTGTCAAGTAAATAAATAAAATCTTAAAAAAAAAAAAAAGACATATACAGCTCTGGTCATGACACCAGAGTAGCTAATACCACTCAGACACCACTCTCCTCCCTTCTAGTAGCTCTTGGGTAAAATAAAAATGTGTGCTAATGGCTTTTCAGGTAGTGGTATTGTCCTCCCTTCCTAATAAGGTCTCATTGTCTTGTGGGTGGAGAAGGGGAGAGATTAGGTGCAAGTGTTGAGGCTTCTCCTTAGGGACAGAGGGGAAGACTTCATCCCAAGGAGGTCAGGAGGATGGCCAACGTGCAGGGCACTCCATGACATTCTAGAACATTCCATGTATTCCAGTAAGGGGTGGGAGGAGTCCTCCCCAGGCAAAGACTTGAGATCTCCAAGGAGAGACCAGCCCTGCCTTGGTAAACAGTCTAAGCAAGCTAAGAAGCTAATGAACCCTTGTGGTCTTTAAACATTTTGTAATATCTTTGACTTGGGCATATTTAGTGTCTTATACCTGCTGTTGGAGGTTTTGCTGAGTTAGGATTGTATCAAGGTGCTGTTCAAGTGAGAACCTCCTTTTGGGGAGAGCCAACACAAACCCACAGATAAGAGTGTGGCAAGAGCCACAGTTTCTAGACTAGGCAATAAAAGCAAACCAGAAAAATGATTACTTTGAGTTACTGTCTGGCTTTCCTAGGAGTCTCCTCATGATGGCTCTTAGAAAAACTTCAGAGCCACCCAAGAGAAATAGTGATCATTTTGCCCATAATGAGAGCTTGCAAAGAAAATCTTGGGCCAAATCAACAGAATCCTCCCACCTAAACCTATATACTTCCTCCTGGAAGAAAGAAGACAGTTTTTGTTTTGTTTTGTTTTCCCTGGGAAAAGTAGACAGTAGATCTGGGAAGAGCTCAGTTTAGAAAAAAATAAATAGAAAAAATCTTTCCTGCTTTTTGGCAATAGGTAGAATTCACTGTTTTTGTTTTTGTTTTGTTTTGCTTTTTATCTGTATCTCATCAGATAAGAATCTCCTAGTTCTTCTCTTTAAGGCAGACTAGTTTGGAGAGGGAAGGAGTAGAATTGATTTTTACAGAATTCAATTCCTTTCCATTTGATTCTATTCCCTCTAGTAGGATTTGATAAACATTGAAGAACTGCTGTAGGTCGGCAACTGTGTAGGTCCTGGGAGACAGAAATGCAAGATACTGGCTTATACTTCTGTTCTTCTGGATCCAGAATGGAAATGGGCATCCTTGGGCTAAGGGGGGCTTTTTGGGGGTCAGGTGGGATCAGAGAAGACAAAAGGGCCAGAAAGAACCACGGTAAAAATTGGCTTATACTTTGGTGGAAAGGCAGAAGAAACTAAGCTAAGGGAAGACTTCCCTCTGAGCAGACCATCTGGACACAGTCCATGCATGTTGTTCTATCTTGGAGACGATAGGATTGGAGAGTGCTTTCAGTTACACTGCTTTATTCATCCTTAAAACAAGCTTCTTATTACCTTGATTTTACAGATGAAAACATTGAAGTTCAGTCCTGATGTGCTAGGTTTTGAAGATGTGACATTGAACCCTTGCCTTCTGTCTGTCAAGCTGTCATTCTTTTTGCCCCCTCCCGCCCCTACTCTGCTAATGCATTGTGTCCATAGATCATCTTATCCCACTAAGAGCATTTTAAGTTCTAGCATCCTATGTACACTTCCTTTATATTTCGCTTCAATCCCCTCTTGGGATAAAGTAGTCTTTGAGAACTGTGGTTCCTCTTGTTGTTTTGTTACTACTTAGATGTCTAAGACAAAACCTTAGTTTTCCCAACTTTAAATGTTGGGTCTGGACTAGGAAATGTCTAGCATGGCTTGCTTTCAGCCCTCTCTGATTCTGAAATCTGTTACTATATTAGTTCACACTCCATTTCTTTGTTTGTTTGGTTTTTGTTTTGGGGGATTTTTTTTTTTTCAGTCTTTACAAAAATCACGTATTGAGAAATGGAGTTCAGGGTTCATGCCAAATTCATTATAGTTTGAAAGCTCTTTGGAGGCAGAAAATGACCTTTGATATTTTTACAAATGTAAAAATTCTTTCTGCCATGCCAAATTAACTCAAAACATCTGAATGGTTTGCCTCCAGGTATCATAAAACTTTCTCTTTTAGACTTGGAATTCTATTTCAGAAAAATTCTATTTTCATCAATGTTGTAGGAGAAGCTTGAAAAGTTGCAGAGAAGCCTGGTGGAGTGATATTCGCTGTGTGGGCCGAGGGCCAACTATTGTTCTTGCTGATTCTCAATAGAGAAGGGAGAAGTATTTACCAACTATCCCTGGAATCTGTCAATTAGCTTGGAATTTAAGGGATTTTCCTGATATGTTGTGTGGAGGTCATTTAGTTCAGAGGGGCCCAGGTGAAAATTCTTAACCCTACAGTGGAACACAGGCCGGCTCAGGAGACCAGTTTTGGATGGGAATCCCACCTCCTTTTAATCAACCAGCGAGTGGCTCTGAGCAGCCACCTTGTCCAGGGTCATCTCTGTCTTACCCCATGGGTGACACAAAAGCCATTCAAGAGCCTGTCTACACTGAGTAGCGTGAGAGTGACTGACTCTGAGCGCAGTCCTCCAAGCTAGGTTCCCAGCCCCAACTCTCCACCAGAGATCTCCTAAGATCTCTTGGGGGTTGGGGCGGGCAGCCAACATCTGCTTTCCTGAGCCTCCAAGTGATACTTAGATGTGCTGGGAATTGACAACTACTCATCTGCAGTCTTCGGAAGGACACAAAATTTATACACACACAGAAAACAGAAAAGCGGAGATGGCACCGCAATCCCATACCTTCTGGAGCAGCAGCTGGGTGACCAGTGACTCCTGGGGAGTCCCCGGGTTGCTGGAGGGGCAGAGAGAAGATGTCCCAGGACCCTTTCCCTGGGGGTGTGCCTGTGAGAAAGATGACACAAAGAGGCAAAGACAAAGGCTAGCCACAGGGTGAAAGACCGGTGTGCTGTGTGAATGGAGACAGGGCAACACTCGGATGGGCAGATGCCAAGCCTGGCCTGGAGGGACTGGGAGAATGTGGTCAGCTGACATTTGACTGGACAGATATTCAACTTAAAAAAGTGGTTGCTATCTTATAGGCGGTGGTGATATATTAAAGACTTGCTGCTCGGTAGCTAGCTGCCTTCATGAACCTTCCACTCTAGTTGTGAGCAGGGAAGGAGGACGAAGCAAGAGGAAGGCAAACTTATCCCCCAGAGTGAGAAGGGAATCACAAAGGGAGACAGCCAGAGGTGGTCTGTAGGGCCCACACAGCCGCATCCTCAGAGTTCCAGATCTGGAGGCCTGTGAGAACGTGAGGGGCTCCCAGGGATGGTGAGACTGTGGAGGAAGGCCAGCGGTCTGGAGCTAAACTTTGGGAGTGAAGAGGAAGGTACTGAAAATAAACAGCAAGGAGGGAGGAGTGAGAGGGCTCCCTCCTGGGGAACAAAGGCCAGGAGAGGAGGCCAGGTCCTAGACTGGGCATGCAGTTCCCTTCCCACGGCTGGGCTGTGGGTGAGAATCTGAGCCTCCACCATCTCACATCCAGAACACCATCCTCCAAGAACTGCTGCCCTTGCTCGGGGCCCTGCGGGCAGAGCAACACTGTGTTCCATGGAGAGCCAAACCCTGTGGCCTGGGAGGCCCAATGAGCCCCAGCCTCAGCAAGCACAGACTCTGCGGTGGGGCTGGGGGGCTGGGACACAGGGCAGCCCCAGCCTGCTTGTAAGCTCTCCTCCACCAGTTCCAATGACCGATTTATTTATTGTTGATCCCTGGCTCTTCCTTTGCAAAAGGGAGCCAAAATGTTAATTAACCCAAGAGTTTAAGGTTGTTTGACCTCTGGGCTCTGCAGAGGGGGGCAGAGGAGGCTGCCTGGGGAGGGGGAGGAAGGCAATGGGATCTCAGCTAGCCTTTGTTTATAGGAAGTGCCTTCCACTCATTGGGCTGCAGCCTAAGTGGAAAAGACACGAAGGGTGTGACTATCAGGCTGGCGGTAAATGGGAACACACTGTGGCTTTGTCTGGGCCTGTAGGGAGTTTTTGGTAATTTTTTTTTCCTCTCAACCCCCTATAAAAATATCTGGGGATTCAAGAATGCTGACTCCACATTTCTCACCTCAAGCCCGCACTTTCTCTTCCTTGAATGTATGTGTGGCCGTGTTTTTAACCCTCATCAGCCACAGGCAGTGTCTCAGTAGCCCTCGCTGCCCCCGTGGTCCCGTTCCTGCTCACTTCACACGGACCAGATGGTTTCTAAACAAGTCACCACGATCGCACGCAGGCTCAGCTCCCGAAAATGCGTTGGAGTTGGGGAATGTTGATTCCTGGAAGCTCACAAGGTTTCCTCTAAGCCAGCAGGACCTGTTTATTTTATTATTTAAAAAAATTTATTTTTCACTGAAAAGGGGACACTGCTCACATTCAGTGGCTCACTCATTCTTTCAAGGCAATAGAGTCAAGGCGCACTTGAACAGAGAGCCAGGGCTGACCCAGGGGCTGGCGATGGTGGGAGGAGAGCTTGTCACCAGCCGGGACCCCCTGGATGGCCTTACCTTGAGACTGGGGTGGAATCAGAGGCTACTGTTTCAAGCTTCTGTTTTCAGAGATTTAAAAAATAAGTATTTTAAGTCTTTTATTTAGATTTAGCTAAAACTGGGCTCTGGCTACACCCATTTGGGTTCTTGTCACCAAGCTCGCAGGACAACTTGGAGGAACGGTTGCCCTCAGTAGACACAGGCCTCCCTCCTAACCACACCCAGCAGCTTCCTCTGTCATCCGTCCCCAGAGCCCACGCCTGTGGTTTGGGCTCGACCCATCACTTGGTTCCACTGGACACACAAGTGTGTTCCTGAGCACCCAGGTTCTGAGCTTCTTTGAGGAAAATGTGTCCATTTAGAGCAGATCATTTTAAAGGTACACGGGCTTAGGAAAATCATGGCTTCGGTTTTCCTACTGCAAACCTACCTAGGCTACCACTGCCTACTGGATGTATTCGTGCCTTAGTGTACCCTCCTAATTTTTGTGTTGCTTCTTGTCTGTGATCAAGTCAATGAATGCGTAATAAGTGACCATAACATGCGAGGGACAAGATAGTCCCAATTATCCCTTTAGTTGTATTTCACTTTTCATCATATATTTTTTAAAGATTTTTTTTATTTATTTGACAGAGATCACAAGTAGGCAGAGAGGCAGGCAGAGAGAGAGGAGGAAGCAGGCTCTCTGGCGAGCAGAGAGCCCGATACGGGGCCCAATCCCAGGACCCTAGGATCATGACCTGAGCCTAAGGCAGAGGCTTCAACCCACTGAGCCCCCCAGGCACCCCTCACTTTTCATAATTTTTAAGATACTTCACCATTTATGGTCTGTTGATTTTCCCTCCATTGCTGAGCAGATACTACAGCCTCATTTTAAAATGAAATAATCGAGGCAGGTGATGGGTAACTGAAGTCACAGAACCAGTAAAAGGTAGGCTGCGGATGTGACCCGCGTGTTTGGGCCATAAGAATGAGCATCTGCCATTATACCATAGCCACTTAGAGGTGGAAGCCTGAAGGTCTACTAAGAGATTCGCTATGATGAGCCCTTAGAAACTGAAGACATTGTGCGCCTGGGTTGCTCAGTCGGTTGGGCATCTGCCTTCGGCTCAGGTCATGATCCTTGGGTCCTGGGATCAAGCCCTGCGTCAGGCTCCCCACTCAGTGGGGAGTCTGCTTCTCCCTCTGCCCCTCCCCTGCACTCCTGCTCTGTCTGTCTCTATCAGATAAATAAATAAAATCTTAAAAAAAAGAAAAGAATCTGATGATAGTAATGTTGGGAAGAAATACAAACCATGAACCAGAACCGAGTGTCCAGCAACGCTTATCATCACTCCCCCCACCATGTGCCTGGAGCTGATAGCAGCAGCTTACTGTAGAGTTAAGAACTAGATCATCTACTTCCTGGCTGTATGACTTGGGCCACCTAACCTCTCTGTGTCTCAGTTTCCCATTTGTATAAGGGGAATAATAAAAATCTTCGATTGATATGGTTATGGACATTAAATGAATTGATATTTGCATAGTCTTAGAATAGCACCACGTAAGTGCTGGTTCAATAAGTAAAAGGCTTTGCTCCTAAGCTGGCTTGGCCAGTTGCTGGGGATGAGGGCATGAGTAGCATCACAGTGTTCTATTGGTCACTGACCTGGAGGGCTGCAACTGAGCCCATTAAGCAAATCAGCCAGTGTTATTGTCAATGTGCAGGAGCCACTCTCGAATTGGCAATATTTTCTGAATGTGCTTTGAGAATTAGAGAAACTATTTGAAAGCCATTGCTATATTGCAAAATCCAGGATAGGTATGGATGCCTATGGGGATGGACAGCTGACTGGCCTGGCTGATGAAGAACTGCTTTGTAGAGTCACAGAATGGTCATGATGGAGTAGATCTTCATGATGAATCAACTTATCCTCCTCACAGATCCAGTGAGATCACAGATCTCACAGATCCTGATCTTGTAGATCAGGAAACCAAGGTTCAGAGAGAGCAACTGATTTGCCTTAAGTCACACAGCAAATATGGCCAAGTCACCCAAACTTCTAAATTTTTCCCCCCTGTCCAAATTGAAGATCTAGCCTTCTGGTCCTTGGAAAATTGGCTGAGAGAGCTTGTTGTCCTGGTTTTGTGCTTATTTTGGGCCCAGTTCTAAATGATTTAATGGATTATGGGATTCCCCTGGAAGTTGGAGCTCTTGTTTATTCCTGGAGAACTGGTAACATCTCACAGAGGGAGAAGAGCACTGGATCTTTCCACCCTACCTCAAATCCTGCTGCTGGTGGGTACGAAGGCCTACTCTACTCTCAGGGGAGTCTAGCAAACCAAGCATAAATTCCAAAGACATCCTTGGTGGCTCCAAAGCTTACAGATAGACCCAGAAACCTCACGGACCCCTGAGTCCTGGGGTCAAATGGTTCAAGATAGAGATGAGTGTAGAACCTACTATTTTTTCTTTGTAGAGACACCCCCTGCCAAACACACACACACACACACACACACACACACACACACACATTTTAAAAATGGTGGGGGGGCAGTATATTAAGAACCTATACAGCATACAAATATTACAGGAAAAACCCATATTTCATCATCTAGTTGGAGCCAAAAAGCCCATGATAATGACCTCTAGTGTTAATGTTCATTATGAGCTAAGGAATCGTACTAGCCCTGCTCCCTAGGTGAGGAAACTGGGGCTCAGAGACGTTAAACAACTCACCCACAATTACACAAATAGAAGATGCCCCAGACAGGACACTAGATCCCCAGGCTGTGTCCCCTTTGCAGACATAGGGCAGTAAACAGACCACACAGAATCTCAGTGAACATGCAGAGAAGAGACTGGAGATTATTCACATCAGTGCAGACTGAGATGTGCAAAGCAGAAACAATTTAAAGAGAATGAAAGGGCAACGAGGGCTCGACTCAAATCCAAATGGATAGGAAGCACCATGCAAAAGCAAATTGGAAAAAACCCAGACAACAGAGGGACCCTCAGCAAGGTGAGAGGAGAGGAAAAGTTAGAGGAGAAATGCCCTCTGTAACCCCAGGCCACCTCATCCAATAGCCCGGGAACCCGCTTTTAATCTTCCTAAGTTATAGCTGGCTGCAGCCAACTGTTTGCGCAGTGTGTGGATTGAAATATTTTATTGCTTTATAGATGCAATAAAATAAATGTGATTAAGGGCGGCAATGACACTTGAGTTCTGGTGAAGGAGGCTGGAACACTGGGGTCAGGGCTCTCTCCACGCAAGGTTCTTTAATGCGAGGAGTCTGTTTCCCATTGTTGTGTTGGGAAGACATCAGAATGGATGGAGAATAAGAATTTTTAGGGGCATCTGGGTGGCTCAGTGTGTTAAGCCTCTGCCTTTGGCTCAGGTCATGATCTCAGGATCCTGGGATCGAGCCCCGCATCAGGCTCCCTGCTCAGTGGGGAGCTTGCTTCCCCCTCTCTCTCTGCCTGCCTCTCTGCCTACTTGTGATCTCTGCCTGTCTAATAAATAAATAAAATCTTTTTTTTTTTTAAAGAATTTTTTAAAAACCAAGATCTAAAAGAAGAGATGATGGTGTTCTGGAGGGGGTGGGAGGCAGAAATGAGGAGGCATTAATGGCTCGAATGGGAAAGCAGGCTATGCCAGGTATGTTTGGCCTCTTCAAGGAAACAGATGTGGCATCTGATGCATAGAGGGGAATGAGATGGAAGAAATCTTGAGCATGCTAAGATATTATGTTTTCAAGAGAGATTAGGGTAGAATGTTTCTTTCCCAGCAAAGGAAAGTTCTAGCAGGGGAGTGTGAGGAATGTGGAGGTTCGAGGTGAGATGAAGCCAAAGGTCCCCAGTGGGTAGAAAAGGAGAAGCAAGAGATTTGGCAAATTAGCATTCACCCATGGAGGGCGTGGTGAGTTCTAGTAACTTTAGGCTGTAAGAGAAGAACCACTCTTGCTAAGAAAAATGTAAATTGGATCTGCAGAAGGCTGACAGTCACGTTCTGTTCTGAGCGATGTGAGGGAGTGATGGGACTAATGACATGCTGGGGAACATGGGGGAGGGGCGGGGTGGGAGAGGTGGCATTTCTGATGGATGAAGATTGTGTGAAGGAAAGGAATTCCAGGCGTCCTCGTGTGTTTTCTTGGCAAAGACATGAATGCCGGAGAGCCCGGGCATTTTGATTGAGGTGAAAGTGTGAAAGCCTGGACGGCTTGGGTCCGAGGCTGTTTGGAAATTAGAACAGAAACCAAATCACATGGCACTTCAGAGCCATACTGAGAAGTCTGGATTTTATTTTATAGCCTAGTGTTCCTCAACCGTTTTTCTGCCTCCCTATCATTTATATCCATGGTATGACAATCCCAGATTTCAACAGGCACCCACCCTGCTGAAGTCATATTGGAACTATAAGATGGTGGACCTTTAGGGAGAGAAGTGGTAGGATCAGAGCTACGAGATGAATTAACCAGGATGGAGACTAAAATCAGGAAGATCAGCTTGGAAGTAATTATGGTTATCCGGGTAGAGTGATAAGGGTCTGAACTCACCATGGTCAGGAATGCATAGAGGTAGAAATGACCAGCCTTCATCCATCTTTGCCTTCATTGAACACCTACAATGGGCCAGGCACTGTGTGTTTGTTATTGAAGAATACAAACATTAAACCTCAGGACCTACCACACATTGTGTAACAATCTGTGATGCGAGTAAACCAATGCTAAACCAAGTGGGGGCCAGGACAGAAGTGATGGAGGGACATTGAAGAGCACAGAAGAGAGGTTTTTAGTTACATGTGCTTTCAAAATAAGGCTCCTTGAGGTAAATAGGCCTGAGCTAAGGCTTAAGAGATAAGTGAGAGCCACCGAGTGGAAGAGGGGCCAAGCAGGGGTGGGGAGGATGAGAAAGCAGGTACAAAGACGTAACAGCATGGAATGGCATAGGACATGAGAGAGGGAGCAAATGTCTTGTGCAAAAATTGAAAATAGTTGCTGGATAGAGAGCAGGGCACTCTGTGGAAACTAACGTGTGTTACTGGATATGAACATTGGGGTGTGCATTGTGGTGGCTAGAGGGACAGTGGTCACGGCTAGAAGAAAGATTGTCATATCAAGGAGATTGGACTGCGAATGAGAAAGTGATGTGAGTCAGATTTGTGTTTCAGAAAGATTATTTTGGCAGCTGTGTGAAAGATGGATAGGTGGGGCACAAAGCAGGAAGGAGGAAAGCAAAGTGGGCAATGATGAGGTGACAGGCATGGCTACGAGGGACAAGCATGAGAAAGCAAGAATAGGAGCAGTCAGCCTGAATGGTGACGGGTCAGATCTGATGGAAGAAAGTGCCTAAGAGGAGCCCAGGTTTCTGATCTCATGATTGTGGTTGGTAGCGGTGGAGTTCACGGGGTTGGAGACAGAGGTAAGGCAGGTTTGGGATTGGAGGCAGGGATGGCCAGCTAGAAATGAGAGGTCATGGGTTCCACTCTGCACCTACCGAGGAATTACTTGAGAGTGATTTCTAGGTAACAGTTGCATATGCCCTAGAGCTAAGAAGAGAAGCGTGGCTGAAGTTCTGGAATTGGGAGTCAGGCTCCTGTGTGGATGTTGAGCCGAGGGCGTGGAACGGATCACCCAGCGTCATGTGAACGGAGAGGGGCAAAAACTAAAATCTGGGCGGCGTTCCTCTTTCAGGAATGGGTGGAGGAAGAGGCGACTTGGAAGGAGATTAAGGAGGAGTGAGATGGGAGGCAGGGGGTAAACCAGGAGAGGGGGTGCTTGGGAAAGAAAGGTGGTTTCAAGAAGGAGGGAGTGCTCAGTGTCTCCTGGGTTAGGTACGAGGCTGGAGAGAACCAAAGAGGAGGCTGAGTCAGGACCTCCAGTTTGTGGGATGTTAGCTCTCAGCAGCATAGAAATGAAATATGTTCATGTACTGGGAGTACCGTGTGTGGGTAAAAGTAAGAATGAGAAGGCAAAGGAAGTCAGGTTAAGATAAGGCACTATGGGATAGGCAGAGAAAAATGTTGTTAAAATAAGACAATAATCCAAAAGAATGGCAATAAAATACCAAATGTGGGGCTTCTGGGTGGTGGTGTTGGTTGAGCTCGGACTCCTGATTTCGGCTCAAGGCATGATCTCACCTGGAGTCTGCTTGAGATACTTTCCCTCAGCCCCTCCCTGCCCCCAGCAGTCTCTCTCTCTCATTCTGTCTCTTAAATAAATGAATAAGTTTTTTTAAAAAAAATACCAAAGTCACCATCAAGATACTCCTATCCTCTTCCTAGAGGAAGGGGAGGCGGGGCAGGAGGCAGAGGAAGGGAAAACCGGAGCAAGTGTAAGCCTCTCGTTGCAGATTAGGGGGCACAGTAATGCGATTAATGGGAATTTTGAAAGTTGAGCTTAAAGAATGTAGCCGAACTAATGGAAATGAAGATGCACTAAGAGCACAGTAAAATTCGGAGGTCCGTTAGCAAATATTTGAAAATCGGTGTATTATCACCCCAGAAAAAAATTGGGGTAGGTTCAGTTTTTAAGAATAAATGATGGCTGCCAACTTGACAAGAAGACAGTAATGGTGACCCTCCTGAGGAGAGCACACAACACCATCTAGCACGCATTTGCAACAGAAAAAAAGGATCCTGAATCAGCTCATGCCTCGAGATTCAAACTTCAGTTCACAGGGAAGAGGGGGCAGAGGAACATCTTATATGACAGTGTGGAAATAAAATTAGCAAGACCCACAGTGGGAAGCTCTGCAGGATAAATAACCTGTGTCTTCAATGAAGAAATTGCAGAAATAAAAGAGGGGAGGGGGCTGTAGATTATGAGCCCAGAAACATGCCACTCAAATGCAATGGGTGGAAATTTTTAGACCCTGGCTTCAAAAAAAGCAGCTATAAAAACACTGTTATAAACATTGGAGGGAAATTTGGACACTAATTGGATACTTTATGACATTTAAGGGATTCTTTTAAGTATTTTTAGATGTAATTTTTTAGAAATCTTATCATTTGGAGATAGATCCTAAAATATTTATGGATGAAATGATAGAGTATCTGGGATTTGCTTCAAAACAACCCAGGAAAGTTCAGATAGAAAAGTGTGTAAGTTACAGATGAGACAGGGTTGACCCTTAGCTGGTCATTGGTGGACCTGGATGTTGGGTTCATAAGGATTCAATGTACTACTCTCTCTATTTTGTGCATGCTCAAGAATGATCATCATGAAAGATTTTTTTTAAAAATTGAAGAATAAATGTGAACATACCCGTGACCTTTTGGAACTGTGAAAAGACTCCAACTTAAAGTGTTATTATTTCAAAATTGTCATTATTTCCTTTTGATGTTGAATCTCTTCTGGTTTTCAATGTTCCTAATTAAAGAGCTTCCACCAATTCTTAAAAGTCAAAGATGGCTGCTGGCCACTGTCACACAATGAAACGTGCAAGGCGGAGGGTGGGGAGTGAGAGTGGGTGTACATGTGCACACATTTTTACGTGGTTGTTTTGTAACTTGCTTTTCTCCAGTTTGTCAGCATCCAAGGCTTCTGGGTGGTGGAGAGGGACAACACAAGGGAAGCCAGGGAGGTCAGACCAACTGGTTTGGGAAAGGTAGATTCGGACTGTCGGCATTTTGACGGGGTCTCAATCAAAAAGACGGTAGCTGGAAAGAGGGGTCTGCTCTTGGCTCCAGAGGGCAGAGATGAACTCAGAATTGGAGAATTTCTTAAGGACAGGAAGCTATTTCTCTGTAAACCGATGGGAGTTTCCAGCTAGATGTTCAAAAAATGCTGAAGGCAATATGATTTCAGAGAGGAAGTTCAAGAGGCTAGACCTACATTACAACAAAGAAGAATGGCCCCAAGTTGAGAGAGCAGGGGCCCACAGGTGACAATAACAAGTTTGTCATCAGTAGTTCAAGGACAGGGACTTGCCTCTGCCCTTGGTCTGAACTCCTGCTATGTAAAGTCCCCAGGTATGACAGGTGACCAGAAAGAGGACTGGTTTGCCTGCCAAAGGAAGCTGATAGTCATGGCAGAAGGCTGGGCGTGCTTTATATAATATCTTTTACCTTATATATAAAATATGCCAATTAGTGGCTTTGACTTTGAGTTATAATATTATTTCCATTATTGTTTAAGAGTCCTGGTGTAAAGTGAGAAATTAATCCACACACCCATTTTAGAAACCACTATGGCTTCGGGTATGCTTCTGAGTGTTCCATTTGCTGGAGAATCTTCTTGATCCCTGGGAGAAGCAGTCATGGAGTCAGAGACTTGACAATAAGCAGGAAGGGCTGGAGGCTTACACTGCCAGTCCAACACAATGGGGCATGTGGGGAACGGACATGTTGTTTTCTCAAAAGTCTCCTAAATGGGACCGACAACTTATTCTGGAGAAGAAAGGAGGAAAGGGGCCAATGCATCAAAGCTGATTGTGGGGAGGAAAGCTTAAGATTGTGACATCATGTGGAAAGTCTCAAATGTCCCACAGAACTTATTCCAAAACCCCCAAGAAGATAATGGTTTGTAGAAGAGTGGACCATTACAGTGGTCCATTATAGGCACAGTAGGAAAGTAGGAAATCGGGAGGGTAAGCCTGGCATTTGAAGAGTCTAGGGAGAGTTGTAACACCGATGCTGATGCCTCCCTACTCTTCCCTCCTCTCGTTTTCCTCCTCAGTGAGGCAGAAGCAGTTCTGCCAAAAAGTGAGCCATACTGAGCCACTAACAGAGAGAGAGAGTGGAAAAGGACCCCGTAGAAATGGGTACGGATCTACCTCCGGCATCACGCAGAAGTGTTAGCAGCTGTAGAAACTAAGTGAAGCCATCAATAGGGGCACTGGGGATACGCAAAGGTGGTTTACCACAGAGGAGGTCAGACCTTATGAAAAGAGAATTTGAGAACCAGCTTGGTGTTCTAAAGGAAGGGGAAGACTTGGGGAGCTGGTTCTTAGAATCCATGGGAGAGCAGACAAGAACAGCTACCGATACTGACCGTATCTTTTCTCCTTGAATCTCCTCCCCTGGGCTGGCTGGTCAGGGGTCGTGGGGTAACTTCCAGTGACTAGTTCTTTGATACAGGATTATGATGTTTTCTAATGTTTATGATGCTATAAAATCAGTCTTGTGGCAGAAATTGGAAGAAGGAGGTGTTCATAGGTCCTCTGAGGTACTTTGTCTAAAGTCAGGTGAACAGTGGTGTTTTGGACACTTCTGAGTTAGAGTCACTAGACTTCTCACGGGAACAGTTTTGTTTTAATTCAATAAAAAAGAGAAAACTAGAGAAAGGAAGTTTTTTTAAAAAAGATAGCTAAATAACTATTAAGGGACACTCTGATGTGATGAACCATTGCAAGAGAATTTAAGAAATGATGTACCTAATTACAGGTTTTGCTCTTCTAAGGAGGCGTTGCCTGAAGAGACAGAGGCAGGCCTTGTATTCCTTCCACAGACACCATCTCCTCCCCCAATCCATATGGCACTTGTCTGTCTCTAGCCCTGGACATTATATTGTTCTGTGAACTTCCCTCCTTGTCATATGAAGCCACCAGACTTTTATGAGTCCTGGAAAATCTTAACTTTCTTCCACCTCCTTTGCAAGTAGCCAACAGCAACTTCCTGCCTATTCCTTCAAAATGTGGGAGTGTGCCCCTCATGAGAGCTTTCTCTTTAGTTTCCCTTGAGGGGAGAGCCATGGGTTGGAATCTCGGTGAGGCTTTTGTTTGACTTCCTAAGTTTCCTGAACTGGGATGTATTACCAAAGAAGTTGTTCTCCATTTTTGTTTTTGTTTTTTGTTTGTTTGTTTGTTCTTGTCATTCTCTTTGCTTTAAAACATTGAGTGGTTAAAAATATAAAGATTTAGAATATTTTTTCAGGGGTGACTGTGTGGCTCAGTGGGTTAAAGCCTCTGCCTTCGGCTCAGGTCATGATCCCGGCGTCCTGGGGTCGAGCCCCGAATTGGGCTCTTTGCTCAGCGAGGAGCCTGCTTCCTCCTCTCTCTCTCTCTGCCTGCCTCTCTGCCTACTTGTGATCTCCGTCTGTCAAATAAATAAATAAAATCTTAAAAAAAAAATTCAGAATATTTTTTCATACACTGCCTTCTTAAAGGTTAAAGATGGGAGACGGATTAGAACAAAGTATCTCCTTTGCTCCCTGGACTATGTGTTCTCTGACTTCCGCAGTTCATCGGAATGCAGTGCTGAAGGGCACGGGACCGTGAGCGCTGCAAACAATAGGAGAAGCTCTCTGTCAACAGAATAACAGCTGGGGGGACAAGGACAGATTTTTGCTCTTCTCTTTGTCATCCTTTCTTGAGCCCAGAGGCAAGGATCCTTCCAAGTCACTATAAAAAATATGGGCCTGCATTATGGCAGCTCGGGAAGGCCTTATTTTGGGCTTTAGCCACTTGACCTTGGCTCGCTCTGTTCATCCGGACTCGTCCTAAAGATTTGGTCAGCACTTTTGGCAACGTCAGGACCTCATCGCACAGCTCAGTGTGTGTGGGTTCACTCAAGGTAGCGGGCTGTAAGACGGAGATCCTGCCGTTCCTCCATGGTCATCCAGACGTTCAGGTAAAATCGCAGGTGAATCTGGACCACAAGGCCATGACCACATCTCAGAGCTGCCCACCTCAACTGGCCTGCAGGCCAGGTAAGCTTTTATCTACCAGCATGCAGCATTATTCCGTCTCATCATCTGACCATAATGTAGTCTTGTGCTGAAGATGAATGGGGGCCTTCATCCCCATTGAGCTAACAACACGGAGCCAATGGAGAGTGAAAGGAAAGCATTTACGCTCTGGGGGAGAGAGACCCTGTCCAAAGTCTAGCTCTGCTTCCTCTCAGGTGTGGGATCCTGAGAAGGGCCCTCTGAGTGGGGAAGCCTACCTGCCCTGAGGAATACTTGCAGCTCTGCGGGTCACATAGTGGCCCATAGTGGGCGCGGTCATCTGCCGTAACTGCTGTTGGCATCGTCGCCTAAAACAGGCCTTACTTGGTTCTATGCTACATGAAAACAAGCTTCCAGGGAGTGTGTCTTTTCTAAGAGAATTGCTATTTTTTTCCCTTCACCTTCCACCTCTCTACCCTTTTCCATCCTGTGCTCATTATTACCAATTAGAGTTTCCCCAACAGTTTTCTAGCATGTGCTTCCTCTCTTGGATTGAGCTACAAATTAAGGCCTGCCTAAGGTGACCTCTCTGTGTCTCCCTCATCCTCTTGTGATTGCTTCCAAACAGCTAGAAACTAGACCCTCCGTACAGGCAGCCTCCCTAACAAGGAGCAAGGAGCGGCCGAGCTGCAGACTTCCCCAGGGATGCTAGGGGAGGGGTAAAATAGTGGAAGACCTTGAACTGGCAATGAGGAGACTTGGTCCCAGTCCAACAGCTATGGCTTGGTGGTTGTCTGACCCTGAGTCTGTTCCCCTCCGTTGAATCATTGGTAAATTGGAGCTAACAGTGCCAGCTTTGCTTGGCTCGGGGGTCTCTCCCACGGGACTGTTAGAAGGGACCCGTAGAATAGTGTTGCCTCAAATGTGGTAGGCATAGCAACTTTGTGTCAGGCGGATGATAGTTTCTGACAGTGCACGGCTAAAGCTTTTATTACTTTTTGTTTAAAGATTTTATTTATTTATTTGACAGAGATCACAAGTAGGCAAAGAGGCAGGCAGAGAGAGGAGGAAGCAGGCTCCCTGCTGAGCCCAGAGCCAGATGTGGGGCTCCATCCCAGGACCCTGAGATCATGACCTGAGCTGAAGGCAGAGGCTTTAACCCACCGAGCCACCCAGGCGCCCCGCTTTTATTACTTTTTAATATACCGCTTTGTCCTTACTTTTAGGTGTATTAGAAAAAGTCTCTAACTAGCACACCACACTCGATTTCATAGATAACATTTCTCAGGAAGAGGCTTGAGCGAAAAGCAAGAGACAATAGCGAGTATATCTGTGCGAGTGGGTGGAGGTGGGGGTGGGTGCTGAGGGGGAGGTGCCTGCTAGGCGTAATTATGACAAAAAAGGAAGGTACTGTCCTTGTAAAATATTGGAGTCTGCAAAAACAGAATAAATGGACCAGCTGTCTGAAGACTTTAGGGAGCTTAACAAATGTGTCATTATTATCCCTTTGGAGGCCCCGTAGCTTTCTCATCTACACAAGCCATCGAATGGTTGCCGATGCCTTCCGTGGACCAGGCACTTTTCTGGGTTCTGAGAATAGGACAGTCCGCAAGGTAGACAAAATCCCTCCTTCTAAGAGCCTCCGTTCAGGTGGAGCCGAGGGTGTAAAGCCACAAACGGTTGTGCAGATCCAACCTCACGAGGTACAAAGAAAGCATGTGACGGCTGCAAACACTCTATCAATGTCTCATATTGTTATAGGGAGATGCCAGAGGAATTGATGGAAGACTATCTAAAAAATGTCTGGCAGAACCCAGAGAAATGCTCTAGTGTGGACAAATGTAAATTGTTTTTGTTTCTGTTGGGTTTCCCTCTGGTTTAAATTCCTGGAAAAAGTTTCCTAAAACTTTTGCACAGTGAAAGGACTTATCTTACATGTCTGCGTTTGGCAATAGGCGCTCTCTAGAGGTAATGGGAAATGGGAAGCTATTGAGTGTCATACTAGAATCGTGTATTTTAGGCTGCAAATCTAGTCAACCCAGCTTGAATTAATCTAACCAGAAAATTACTTTTCTGAATCAAACGCTCTTCTTAAATCCAAATATGTAAAAGCCTAATTTGTTTTCCTTTATTTCTTAATCTTAGAGTTCTGTCCAAAAGCATTAGCAAATTTCCCTGGACTCATCCTCTCTTTTTAAATCCCTCAAGGAACTTATTTCTTAACTGGGATTGGTTACCTCGGTCTGCGTTTATCGGATCCTCCTGTCAGGTCACGAGTTGGGCACTTGACAACCTTTAAAAGGTCAGCTACTCCTACATGGGTAATTACTGCTTTGGTGAATTTACTAAATAGTATCCTTGTAGCTTGAAAGAGTTAAAGTATGTTTCTAAAGCGGCGTGATTTCCCAATAAGAAGTAGCTTAGGTGCTCTGAGAGACCGTGTTGAAAAATGAATAATAATGAATTCATGACAAAATCACTGCCCAGCAAAGAGTAGGACCAGAGTATGATACATGGAGGGCCAAAATGTGAGAGGAAAGATGTATTAACCAGGCCTGCAAATGAGACTAGTCCATGTAACTGTAGCTTTCAGACCCTCCTTAATGAAGAACAAAGACAGGGTTCATGACTCCTACCTTGTATCACATGTTTACCTCTATAGCTCTGAGGTCAGTGTGGTGAATTGGGACTAGGGTCTCACTCTTTTGCTAAAAAAGCTAGCGGGCAAAGGAGGTCCATTGTGCATACTGTTAAAAGAAGAAAAGAAGAAGGAGCTTAAAGGCTCTCTGTTGTAATTAAGTAGTAAGCAGACCAAACCTGGCTACTTGGTGTCTAATGCAAGGCTTGTAAATTTGAAACATGAAGTAGGAATATAAAATGATTCTTAAAACGTGATCTCCCAGAACTTGGAACCCGAAGGAATGTTCAGCATACTCTCTTTTCAGCACATTCTCATTGGGAGGTCATAGACTTCTGATTGCGTTGTTTTCCTCTAAGCATTTGGAACTCCTCTTGTGGAATTGTCTTCAGAGCCTGCAAAGCATTTTTCTGAGAGTCCCACTCTGTGCCAAGTCTTCGTCCTTTGGGGTGTGGTGGGGGATGGGAGCCAGTGCAAGGGAGTGGATTTAATGATTTCTGGAAAGAGCAGAAAGTCATCCAGAGGCCAATCTGGTCAATGGTGTGAGTATAACCATTTGGGGTTAAAAAAAAAAAATGCTATCTATAAAGTGCAGAGCCTGGCTCTGTCATTTGTCCTATGAATGGACTCTGAAGGCAGCCCTCAAAGAGGCGTTTCCATGCAGCTTTGGCTAGTGACCAGCGTTCTTGGAATAAATATATAGGTCTCTGAGAGTGGCTCCTTTTGCAAGAGTGCTTCCCGGGTTTTCTGATGTCAAACGAAGAGTGCTTGTTTCACAAATCAATGTGGGCATGTGTAGAGAAGAGCTATCCTCTACTGAGGATCTGGAGTCAAGATGTCTTGACTTTACACTCAGGTGAACATACTTTCTCCACAACACTGAGGGAAGAAGAGAATTCGCTGTGAATGCATTGGCTCTTCTACCCTCCTTGAATCTCAGGATTCAGCCCAGGGCTATGTGTTTACCATATATATCCTAATAGAAGGCAATATCAAATATGAGACCCTCTTCCATTTTCCAAGTAAGTCCTCCCTTTCCCTCCCCTCCCCTGACTTTCAAAGATATAGCAAGAAACACCAACCATCTACTTAATTTATTAATTTAGTTACATAGACTTTAAAAATCATTTTATGTGCTTATAAAATGGATATGCTAATACCATTTTGTATATATGTTACAGTTCATATAAAGAAATATTTCTATAATCCCATTTTTCCCACATATTTTTCATATTTCAGTTTATCCCAAGCAACAGCGTAGCATTAGGAGGATTGTTTTCTTTCATTCGTCCTGCTGTTGCATCTCAACATCCCCTGTGCAGCCACTTACTGTAATACTGCAAAAAGTGATATTTAAAAGGCTCGTTCACATTAACGCTCGCTCTTGCAAATGTGAGGCCTTTCACCTAAGTGGAAGAATAATTAAATATGCGTTCAAGTTCACCGATTTCACTTACAAACATCGAATCTTGCATAGATTGAGATGTTTCGGGGATAATGTATCTTCCCTGAAAAGAACTGTCATTCAAAATAAAACAAGGATAAGTACACCCTCTAGGAGGAGACTCTGAATATAAAATTATTCCCTTGGGGGCACCTGGGTGGCTCTGTCAGTGAAGCCACCAGCTCTTGATTTGGGCTGTGGTCATGATCTTGGGGTCCTGGGATCGAGCCCTGTGTCATCAGGCTCTGTGTTCAGCAGGGAATCTGCTTGAGGATTCTTTCTCTCCCTCTGCCCCTCCCCCAGCATGCCTGCACTCCCGCTCTCCCTCTCAAATAAATAAATCTTAAAAAAATAAAATAATTCCCTCTTATCCCAAGGAGTGATTTTTGGGGAACACCCTGTTTGATATTTGAGTATGCACAGAGCTAATGATTTGTTCTCTGTTACCCACAAAGACTGACCATCTCTCTGAGTTGCTATTTCTGCTGAAAGAGTAACCATGGATGAGCCGCAGAAGTGAGAGTTCACAGGAGGAAATAGAATGGCAGCGTAACAGACAGTGAACAGAGTATGTGTGATTTTCTCTTGGCATACGCTAGGGGAAAGAGTGCGATTGTTGGCCCCTAGAGATGGGAACATATGCACTGGATTACAAAGCAGATACCAAAAAGCTCTCCATTTTTGCATGTGAGAAAATAGCTGAAGGAGGGAGGGAGGAGAAAGTAAACAAGAAGGACAAGAGTCTGTTTAGTTAAATAGTACTGCTGCTCCTTCCAAGGCATCCTCGAGACTCTGGCTTTGGGCTTTCAATCCTTGGGTTCTCGTAAATAGTCCTGTTTTGAGGCAAAGCCCCATTTAAACGCTCACTATATTTGATGTTGCCACTGAAGTTGATGTCCTCATGCTGGCTGGGCCCTCAGATTATGGGCGAACTTGGGGGCTGTTCTCCTGTGTTCAGAGTGGTTCACAGTGTTGACGCCTTCACAGGGACAGCAGCAGTCCATCAAAATGACAGGCTTTTCCACTGTTGGCAGAAACTCGCTAGCAGTCCCATTTGATTTTGGAGGCAGAGAAATTAAGTCTCTCTTCTGGAGGATGGGTGGAGAGCCCTGGTTTTAAATTTCTCTTCCTTTTCTGCTTTGCCGGGTCTCCAAATGACAGCCTGCAAGGTGTAGTGAACAGCTTGCTGACCTGGCTCAGGATGCTCTGGTTCATGATAATCTGCTTTGTGACTTCCTCTCACTAATCCTATAGGCACTTAGGCTCCTAATTTTGGACAATCATTGGCATGATTTGGAAATTGCGTTATAGCCTTTAAAAGAGCTGATGTGGATAAACAGTGTCTGTTTTCTGTATCTGTTGTTCCCTCTGCGATGTCCCAGAGGCCAGAAATATTGACAGCCATGTGGATTTAATCATATCGTGAGTACCAACTCCCCTTGGGCCCAGAAAAATGAGTTTATGTATATCTTCCCAAGGAAGCCCGAGGAGGCAATGAGGTTAGTGGACAAAACTGGATGCAGAGTGAGTTCTCAAGCTGACATCTCATTTCTGGTCTCCCACTTATCTTTGGACCATGGGCAGGTCACATCCTTCTGGTCATCTGGTCCCATAGTAATAAAACAAAAGTTGACTCATTCAGCTCTCAGATGTGGTCAAGTTCTGGTCGTCTGTATATTTATGTAACGTGGCTGCCAGGTACGGAGGCTTCCTTGGAATCCAATACCCTGCAGAGAGGGGCATGGGTCATTTAATCTACCTCTTTGACCTCGCCCATAAGGGCGGCTCTTCACCGATCTAGAACCTAAGGCTTCCAGAGTTAGGTGACTGCCCTGGGGAAGAAACCTCATCCTTGACAGGGGCCTTGTGAGTGGGTTTGTTCTTTTCTGAAGTAGTGAGACAGACATTTCAGAACATCAAGTAATCAGCAGGAAGGAATTTTCAACACCCCTTTTGGTTCTTTTCCTTTCTTTTCTTTGTCTTTCATAGGCCTCCGGTGGGCAGAATTGAGTTAGGAAAACTCTTCTCTTCATGACCCCTTATCAACATCAGTCCCTGTAAGGCCCCTCTTCTTGTTTTTTATGTTTTTCCTCTTCATCTGCAGTATTGTTTCCCTCCTTCTATGCACACTTGCTGTACTGTGCAGACTTTGGAGTCCATCTTCCCTCTGTTTACGGAGACATGTGTATCCCTGAAAAATAATGTTATTACGCATCAGTGTGTTTAATTTACAGAATTGCTGTCAAGATTTGAATCTTGTCTTTTTGTTTCTCTTTTTTTACTCAACACGTTGAGATTCATCCGTGTTGCTATGTGAAAATCTAGTTCGCCTCGTCGGATGGTTACATAGGATCCCATTGTATCATAGCACACCTTTTCTTTATCGATTTCTGCCATCAGTGGACATTTAGGTTGGCTCCAAATGCTTGCTACCACACACAGTCTGACATGAGCATCCTCTAATACGTCTTTGTACACATTTAGATGAGAATTTGTTTGAATTATACACACAGGAGTAGGATTGAGGAGTGGTTGTGGGTGTGCATCTTAATTTCACTAAGTATTGCTGGTTGCTTTCTAGAAAGCCTGCATTGCTTTGTACTTCTTCCAGTGGTGTGCGATGATTACCATTTTCCCACATCCTTACCAACACCTGCTATTCTCTGTTTTTCTATTTTGGTCAGTCTCTGTGCATTAAGTGGTATAGCACTTTAGTTTTAATTTACATTAATTGGATAATGAATGAGGTAGTACATTCTTCATATAATTATTAGCCACTTGGGTTTTCCTCCTGTGATTTGCCTACTTATATCTTTACCTGTGGTTGGTTTTTTTGTTTTTGTTTTTTTGGTTTTATTTTCTGTACTGTGTTTCCTGACTTGGCTGATTTTTATGATTATGACTTTCTAATTTGTCTTATTTTCTCAAAAGGTGGGTTATTTCCTATACTTTCTCTGCTTTGAACTTCATTTTCAGTATTGACTTAACTGAATTATAAGAGTTTCTTTCCACATCTTGACGTTTAGTCATTTGTGGGTTTTAGCTGGTGGTGTCTCTCAGTCTGCCACTGTCTTAGCTTTATCGGTAAAGGTTTTCTTCATTTCCTTCAATATGTCCTACTACCTGATTTATCTTCTTTTTGGTTTTTGCCTTAACACTTAACACTGAGAATTCTTATTTTTCCACATAAGTTCTAGAATCCACTTTTTATATTAAATTTTTTTTCTGGACTTTTTATTGTAATTGCATTGAATTTAGAGACTGACCAAGGAAGAATTAATTCTATATGATGTTAAAGCAAGCTGTTAATATATATGATATTTAATATTCCATTTATTTAGGTTTTCTGATATGTATGTGCTTTAATAGTTTAAATTTTATTCTCTATAAAGCTCTTGTGTTTTCTTCAGTTGATGTCTATATTCTTTATAGTTTTTCTTGCTACCATGAGTGGTATTTATATTCTATTAAATAGAAATAGAATAGAAATAGAACCAATAGAAAATTGGTTATTGCTTGTTTATAGAACACTTTTAAGTTTTGTGTGTGTTCACATATATATATGTGCATAAAATAAACCTGCTGAACTCCTTTTTAATGATAATTGTTTACTGCTTTTCTTAGGTTTTCCATGCATTTGATCATGGTATTGTAACTGCAAATAGTAACAATTTTGTCTCCTTCCTTCCTGATCTTAATGCATTGACCAGGACTTCCTGAACTCTGTGTAAGTGTGGCAGTGACACCAAGGCATTCATGTCTTGTTCCTAACTTGAAAGGAAATTGCATCTAAAATTTTTAAATTAAATTTGATGATTGCAGTAGGTCATTAGTAGAAAGCCTTTATTAGGTTAGAAGTTCCCCTTTCTACTCCCAGTTTCCTAAAAGCTTATTTTAAAAACTTAGATGTTGATTTTTATGCAATGCTTTTCCTTTTTCCTTTTTTAAGATGTTATTTTTTTTTAAGTACTCTCTATACCCAATATGGGGCTCGAGCTTAAAACCCCGAGATCAAGTCACATGCTCTACAGACTGAGTCTGCCAGGTGCCCCTATTCAATGTACTTTTCTGCATTTGTTGAGATAATCATGTCATTTTTCTCCTTTACTCTGTCACTGTGATCAATTATTTTAATAGTTTTATATTTTGTCTTCCTAAACCATTTTTCTTCAATGGACCCTATATGACCATGTTTTATGTTTCAAATAAATTATTGAATTCTGATAGTTGGGTTTTTTTTTTTTCAGGATTTTATTTATTTACTTGAGACAGAGAATAAGAGAGAGCATGAACAGGGAATGGGGGAAGGGGGATCAGGGGGAGAGGGAGCAGCAGATCCCCCAGTGAGCAAGGAGCCTGACTCGGGACTCCATCCCAGGACTCTGGGATCATGACCTGAGCCAAAGGCAGATGCTTAGCTAACTAAGCCACCCAGGCACCCCCTTATAGTTGGTATTTTAATTAGGATTTTCAAATCGTATCTGTAAATGATACTGATCTATATGCAATTTGTCTTCTTGAATTGGATTTGGTATCAAGACATACAAGCCTGACAAAATGAGTTGGATCCTTTATTTCCCTTTTAATCTCCCCCCTCCCCCCCGCTTTAGTCTTCTTTGTGCAATACCTTGTTTAAGACCAGAAGATTCATGGTAAAACAGCCCTTCCCCCATTTTCCCCACATGAGTAAATGGCAACCAGTTTTCAGAACAAAAGCCCTCACTGCTATCTCTCGTTCACACCCATAATCAATTTCAGAGTAAATCCTACTGACTGTACCTTCTCAGTTCATCTCAAAACCAGCCATGGCTCCCCTCTACCACATCTGCTCTTGTCTATGTGAGATAACGATCACAACTGGATGACGCACAACCTTGTTTGGTATTCTTGTTTTTCCGTCTTTCTAGTTCATTTCAGTGGTAGCCAGCATCCGTCTAAACATAAGTCCAATCGTGTGACCCTGTTAGAATCGTCTCCTGTCCACCCCATTGGTGAGGGAGGAATTCCCACCTTGGGCTTCCGGACATGACTAATGGTCAGACACAGACGCCCAGCATTGGACGGATGAGTCTGAGTCACAGTCTGGGGGAGGGGGACACTGCCTGCCATGTGTGGCCCACATGGGGGTTGCACTCAGAAACAGGTGAACAACTGGATGGTGGAGGGTAGGCTCTGTGGTATCAAGACTGTGGTGCCCCCTGGTTCCCCAGGAAGATGTAATTGGTTGAATAATTTAAGGACCAGCAGGAACTGCATCTTGTCCACTGGATAAGCTGTTGTTTGGCTTAAGGGATCTTTTCTGCAGGAGCAGAATGGGGAGGGGAACCTGTAGTTTGGCCATTTGAGGCTCTCCTACTATCCCCCAGATGTCAATGAAAGACATAGTATTGGGTCTTACTTTTAAACCTTTCACCACATGTTTCCTTGTCAAAACTTTACCATAGCAATGACAAGACCCTTCATGGTCTGACAACTGGCTACATCTTTGGCCTTCTTTCCTACACTCTCCCTTCCTACATATACGCTAGTCCAGCCACACGGACCTGCCAGTTCTTACTCAAACCCATCAAACATGTTTTTACCTCAGGCCCTAGTCTCTTGCTTTTTCCTCTGCTTGAACCCTCTTCCCCCAAATGTGTCCACAGTTCTTTTCTCCCTTTCTTTGTCTCCACTCACATTCTTGGTGTAGACTAAAAAAGCATTATTTTACATGCTTTCACACTTGATATCACCAGTATCCTACTATATGTCACTTTTCTTCTTCTTTATTATATTTTTGAAATTCATCCAGGTTGCTGCATTTATCTACGTATCATTCATTTTATCTGCTGTGTTTATCCCATTTTGTACATGCAGTGACATTTATTCATCTCTTCTCCAGGGGATGGATGTTTAAGTTGTTTCCATTACAGACACGCTTCCATGAAGAGTCTCACCAGGTCTCCTGTGAAGATGTATGAGGTTTTTCTTTAGGGTATATATGAAAACGCAGAAGTGTTGATCAAAGGGGACCAGGGACTTGCTGAGAGTGGACCTCCAAAGTGGGGCTGGGAGAGTCACATGCAGTCTTCCTCTGGTTGAATAGCCTAGAAACCACCGGAAGAGTTGAGAGACCATGAGACTGAAAAAAGACAATGACTTAAGTAAGTGCTGACAGTTGTCTTCATGGTTCACAGAGGAGCTTCTACTGTCTGTGAGAGGAGTCAGTGCTCTTGGATACCATCACGGAGGGCCACCCTCTGTGAATCATCTGTTACCACTGACAGAACTGTGGCAGGAGGCTCCCACTGGCAAGAGTGGCTTCTATGACAAATTGTTAGGCTGGGGGGTCCTAAGGCTTAGAGATATTGGACTTTCTCCCTCTGCCTTAGTGAGTCACTCTTTACCTACAGGGGAGAATAGAGAGATTGGG